>NC_064642.1:113982209-114617566 GCF_023864345.2 Schistocerca serialis cubense | reverse complement strand
TATACTCTGAAGAAGCAAAGAAACTGGTACACCTGCCTAATATCGTGTAATGCCCCAGCGATCACACAGAAGTGCCGCCACACGACGTGGCGTGGACTCGACTAGTGACTGAAGTAGTGCTGGAGGGAATGGATACCATGAATCCTGCAGGGCTGTCGATAAATCCGTAAGGATACGAAGGAATGGAGATATCCTCTGAACAGCACGTTGCAAGCATCCCAGGTACGCTCAATAATGTTCATGTCTGGGGAGGCTGGTGACCAACGGAAGTGTTTAAACTCAAGATTGTTCCTGGAGCCACTCTATAGCAATTCGGGACGTGTGGGGTGTCGCATTGTTCTGCTAGACTTGCCCAAGTCCGTCGGAATGCAAAATGGACATGAATGGATGCTGATGATCAGACAAGATGCATACATACTTTTCACCTGTCAGAGTCAGTATCTAGAGGTATCAGGGGTCCTGTATCACTCGAACTGCACTCGCTCCACACCATTACAGAATCTCCACCAGATTGAACAGTCCCCTCCTGATATGCAGGTTCCATGGATTCATGAGGTCGCGGTCGCCTCCATACCCACACTCTTCCATACGCTAGATACAATTTGAAACTAGACTCGTCCGACCTTGGAAACATGTTCCCAGTCATCAACCGTCCAATGTCGGTGTTGAAGGGCTCAGGCAAGGCGTAAATCTTTGTGTCGTGTGGTCATCAAGGGTACACAAGCGGACCTTTGACTCCGAAAGCCCATATCGATGATGTTTCGTTGAAAGGTTCGCACGCTGACACTTGTTGATGACCCAGCACTGAAGTCTGCAGAAATTTCCGTAAGGATTGCACTTCGGTCACCTTGAACTATTATCTTCAGTCGTCGTTGGTTCCGTTCATGCAGTATCTTTTTCTGGCCGCAGTGATGTCGGAGATTTTATGTTTTACCGGATTACTGATATTCACGGTACACTCGTGAAATAGTCGCGCGGGAAAATCCCCACTTCATCGCAACCTCGGAGATGCTGCGTCCCATCGCTCGTGCGCCGAGTATAACACTACTTTCAAACTCAGTTAAATATTGATAACCAGCCATTGTAGCCGCAGTTACCGATCTAACAACTGCGCCAGAAGCTTGTTGTCTTACATAGGCGTTGCCGACTGCATCGGCGTATTTTGCCTGTTTACATTTCTCTGTATTTAAATACGCATGCCTATACTAGTTTCTTTGGCGCTTCAGTGTGTTATGCAGGAGATGCAGTATGAGTAAAACCGTTATATCCCTACGTTATCAGCTGTGGCATTGTTTCAGCTAGTTGGTACTATACATAGATATGTTCCTGCAACATATAATAAGGCGGTCATTTCGTGTGAAATGCTGAACTCCTCTCAAATGAGGGCGAATCCGTAGTTGACTCGCTGACACCTTCACCTTACTGCACGTTGATAAGGGCTGTTGTTTTCAAGTATAAGACCAAGCGTAGTTTGCCCTGTGACCTGAAGATATCAATACACTCATCATCGGATGAATAAAGATTTTCAGACGTCAGATGGGTGCAAAACGTAGGACGTAAATTAAATGCGAATCCCAAGCAATTTTTAGTACCCCAATGGAGATTGATTGACTCTGATTGCCAAGAACAATTCCTCCTGTTCGTCGCGATGATATTGCAATACCTTATGATGAAACAGTGTAGAACTTTTGGTATAACTTTGGATGAGACTTCATCTGGGGAAAAATATTTTCACCATATGCAGGAAGAGTGCTCTTGGCTCTACGTGCTCAAGATGTTCCGGAAAATGTCTCCCTATGACGTGAAACGTGAACTTGTGCAA
Organism: Schistocerca serialis cubense; assembly: GCF_023864345.2. NCBI lineage: Eukaryota > Metazoa > Arthropoda > Insecta > Orthoptera > Acrididae > Schistocerca > Schistocerca serialis. Next base: position 114,615,744 of record NC_064642.1, on the reverse strand, counting down.
TCACTCGATCTACCGAATCGCTACTGCAACGCTTTCTGTGTCTACAGCTACAAATATGCGCCCCACCTTGTTGTGTTTGACGAAGGGTACTTTGTCTACGAGTGCCACTTCCCGCACTTCCTGTCCCCGTCGCGAATGGTTCGCGTAAACAACGATTGCCAGAGTGTCTCCATGTGGTCTCGAATCTCGTTAATTTTATCTTGATGCCTTTTTCCTCGAAATTTGTGCAGGCAGAAGCAATACGTTTGTTGACTCTTCTAGGAAAGTACGGTCTCTAAACTTTAACAGCAAACCATGTCGTGATGCAGAACGCCTTTCTTACAGCGTTTGCCACTGCATTTGGTTGATCACCTCCGCGACGCTTTCGTGCTTACTAACTGAACCTTAACGGGACGCACCGCTGTTATTTGGATCTTCTCTGTTTCCTCTATCAATCCTATCTGGTATGGGTCCTATACTGACGAGCTATATCCAAATATTGGTCGAACAAGGAAGCTACCGCTTTGTTGACGAAATGCATTTCCTAAGTATTCTTCCAAAGAATCTCAGCCTCGCATCTGCCGTTCCTGTGATTATTTTTTCATGATCGCTCCACTTTAAATAACTTATGGAAGTAACTACTTCCAGTGATTGTCCTGCAGTCGTATAATCATGCAATAATGGGGCTGCCTGTATATGTATGCGCAGTATATGGCGTTTGTTTATGTTGAGGGTACTGCACTAGGCGTCGATCCTCTGCATGGTTCAAATGGCTCTGAGCACTATGGGACTTAACGTCTGAGGTCATCAGTCCCCTAGACTTAAAACTACTTAAACCTAACTAACCTAAGGACATCACACACATACACACCCGAGGCAGGATTCGAACCTGCGACCGTAGCGGCGGCGCGGTTCCGGACTGAAGCGCCTAGAAACGCTCGGCCACAGCGGCCGGCCGATTTTCTGCATGTCTTCCTGCAATTCGCTACAATTTTGTTGCGTTGCGACCCCTCGGTATATAACACAATCATCCGTGAAAAGCGTCATAGAGCCTCCGATGTTGTCTGGTATGTTATTGATATATATTGCTAAAAGTAATGGACATACAATTCTCTTTTGAGGTTCTCCCGAGGTCACTTTTACCTCTGAAGACTTTTCTCCTTTCCTACTGACACGCTGTGTTCCGTCTGGTACAAAGAGTTCAGTCCAGTCAAACAGTTGGTCTGTGTTCCCTGCGTTCGTATTTTGTTCATTAAGCGGCAGCGCGGAAGTGTATCAAATGCCTTACGGAAGTCGAGGACCACGGTGTCCACCTCGGCGCTGATATCTTCTGCCTTCTGTTCCTCGTGGCCGCACCGAGTGAGCTGGGTTTCACACGGTCTCTGTTTTCTAAAGCAATGCTGGTTCCTGCAGAGGAGGTTTCGGTCTCCAGAAATGGGTAAAACATATTACAAAATTCTATAACTGACCGACGTCGGAGATATGGGCTTATAATTTTGTGCGTCTATTCGGCCACCATCCTTGAAAACTGGAATGACTTGTGCTTTTTTCGAAACATTAGGAATCCTTCGCTGCTCCAGAGGTCTACCGTACACTGCTGTTAGAAGAGGGACAATTTCATTGGCATAGGCTTTGTAGACTCATACTGGCAGATCCAGTGACTTTTCCTCTGTTGAGCCATTTCAGTCGTTTTTCCGTTCCAATGAGGGTTTTTCCGGTATCAGCCATTTTATGGTCCGGGCGACATGACACGAGTAGTGAAAACTCCGGTGTAGTTGGGGTCCAGCCAGCGGCTGCACACCACAGGGCAACACGCAGTACCTGAAGAAGGCGACTGCGTCAAAGTACTTTGGATAAAACGGGGACAGCCACTCGACTGAACACACAGCACTAACCATGGATGCCTGTTTGATTCACATCTGCAACATCCGTTTATTTGACTGTGGCGACGCGTAATAAGCCCAGTTGGATGGTTACAGCCAGAAAAGCTGCGTTACTACCGTACGACACTTGATCGGTTCGTTAGTGGACATCCAGCCTAGTGCCTCACTTCGGAGATCAAGAAAATTTCATCTCATCGTATACAAATTCCAATTTCTTACTTACTTAGTATCCGTGCTAAGCCAGTCCATAAAACAACAACATTCGTAAATTATTTTGTCTACTGCCGCTGTCCACCTCTCGAACAAGCTATCCTGCACTCTGTACACAATATAGCTTCTTTGTTTTGAAGGAAAAGCTGAAGCACTTCCTTCTATCAGCCTCGTAAATTTCCCCTAGAAAACTAATACATATTATCAATTTCCCTGTGTCGAACGGTAAAGCAAGGGCTCAAGTTTTCCTCCAGTTGTGCTTCTCTCTCTCTCTTCATTTCTTTTCATCGCTTGCCTTCTGTCACGATTCTCTCTCTCTCCCTCCCCCCTCCCCCTTTCTACCACGTCCATTGCTGCCGGCACTGATAGTTAAAAATCTGCCTGTAAATTTTTTTTTTTTTTTGGTTCTACTGTTAATGAACGAATATAACAACCTCTTTCCGAACGTTGGTACTACTGTTACCACTGCACATATTGTGGCACGCTATATGTAACACACTGAAAACTGTTTATATAACTTTTAGTAAACAAAATATGTGTAAGACTTGTATATTTCTATTGTTTATTGCCAAACCACAATTTATGACAGATGTTTATATTTTATTAATAGGATTAAGTAGGAATAATTAATATTTGTCATTTTGGAAATAGTTTTGGTAGCACGGAATGTGTGCACCAAAGTATTGTTGGCAGGAGCGACCGCACACTGATATAATTTTAAAAAGGGCGGGAGAGACCGCGTATGGATACATTTTAAGAAAAGAGCGGGAAAGACCGGACATTGATACATTTTGTAATGGTAGCAGGGATTGTCTGCACCAGAAAGCATTGTTGGCGGGAGATACCGCACTTTAGTGTTCGTAGGAAGTCAGCAGCAAGCGAGAAGTGAAGCGAGTCGGTAGCAGGTCTGAAGCGAGAGGTTGAGAGGAGCAGTGTGCCTGCCAGCCACCAGCTACGATTTACAAGGTATTATAAACGGATGTGCAGAGACATCAGCTAACTATTATCATAAGAGGAACTAATATTATTGAGTTTTTTTTTTTTTTTTTTTTTTTTGAGAAACTCAAGATTACTGAAGGTATGTTTGCGCAATGGTAGTTGTAAGATTATTGTAAGAAGTAAGTCCCATTTGAACGTTTGTAAAATCATTTCATTCAGAATATAATTAATTTTTGGCAGCAATATTCCATTACTGATTATAATCCATCCCAAAAACCATCAACGTAAAACTTCGCAAAATTTTATTGTTGTCAAGGAAACGTTTAACTATGAATTACGTAACTTCAGTCAAATTAATTAAAGAATAACGTCAGCTTTGCTATTAAAGAATAACGTCAGCTTTGATAATAAATACAGCCACTTACTATGACAGCCCACCAGCAGCTAATAGAGTATAGTAAAACAGAGTAAGTATATTCATGTCGCAGTTCGATGTAGCAGTCAGATGGCGATCCAGTAACAGTAAAAAAGGTAAGGAACAGTTTTGGGTTATTGCAGGTAACGAGTGAGGGCCACGACGACGACACATTCTATGTTTCATCGAAATAGTCAGAAAATCACTTTTAATAAGCAGCATTTAAACTTGTATGCGAAGATTGAGAAATAGAATTAATTTCAAAGGGAAGATTCCATTTGTTATTATTAAGCAAGAGATAAAAATCCTAAGGGGAGGTTTCATAGGTTATTGTAGAAGAAAAGGTTGCGTAACAAAACAGATATAGAGGAGGTTTCATATGCCAATATTTTTCTTTTTTACATTTATCATGAGATTGTGTATTCTGGGAAAGCGTGCAGGACACGTTCAATAGCTTCATCTTGTTGATGTATCACCTTATCGCGACGAACCGTAATGTTTCCGAGCACCCTAGAAGTCTTCTGTGATTCCCTGGAAAACTGTTATGGTAGCCCTATAATTGCATTAAATCACGTGGTTTTTTTCCGTAGACTGACTCCTTCAAATGTCCAAATAATCACAGGGAATAAAATATGGGCTGTGTGACGCCCATATTGAGCCGCCCTGAGAACGTTCTGGATATCGAGGGTACAGCGCACGATGCTAGGAGTGTTCTTTCAGGAAATTCAGAACAACGTTTGTTATGTAAGAACGAGCCACTGTGTCTCCATTAGTAAACCTGTTGCATAATGTTGCGGAAGAAAATTTTCTGCAACATGTCCAAATGGTTCAAATGGCTCTAAGCACTATGGGACTTAACATCTGAGGCCATCAGTCCCATAGACGTAGAACTACTCAAACCGAACTAACCTAAGGACATCATCCATGCCCGAGGCAGGATTCGAGCCTAGGACCGTAGCAGCAGCGCGATTCCAGACTGAGGTGTCTAGAACCGCTTGGCCACAGCGGCCGGCCAACATGTCCATGTAGCGAGTAGTGTTAACGATGCCGTTGAAAGATATTGGCCCAATGATTCCATGGCTGGAAATAGCACCTCATAAACCCACTTTTTCTTAATAATTTACAATATCGTGTACATCAGGTGATTCCCGTGCCCAAAATCTAATATTCTACCTATTGACAGCTCCGTTCACAGAACCTCATCAGAGAACCATGTGCTATAAATCACGCACTATCATTTGCAAGAGCCGGAGTTGCAAACTGTAATCGCTACACCTTGTCATTTTCCGTCAGTTTGTGCAACACTCTCATTTTGCACTGGAATAATTTGACGTCAGGAAGAAGTATTCTCTGAAGAGAACGAGGCGAGATACCCATTCCGGCTGAAGCTCGTCTCGCGGATTTCTTAGGACTTCGTGACAAAGCCACTTGCGCACCCTCGACGTACGGACTGTGTTCGCACCATGTCTCTTTTGCTCTAAAATGCTGCTGTCGGTTTTTAATCTTGTGGTTAGTTTATACAGCATCTGTCTGTATGAGGCCCATCTCGTACGAAAATGAAAACGGAAACGATGCTGAGTCCCTGTTAAACTCAAGGTTTGCCTGTAAAACGTTTTCACTTTCTGTTCTACAAACAGCCCTTATGCACCGTTTTACTAAACTGAAGCGATGGCGACACGCATGCGTGATATTGACAAGTACTGTCTTCTGGTGAAGCATTCGCATATGCAGCTACACGTTACAACATTCCAACATAGTTATTAGAAAATGACAATGCATGCATTTTGTGTGCCTTGCTTTAGTTTATAGCTATTTCTGTGAGTCATGATGAACATAACGTGAAACATGTAGAACACTTGGTTAGATGTAACAGACGGCCTTATAGCTATAGTCTTGCACGAATGACAGCAGCTGCCGAACAACTATTACAGCACGCAGTACGTACACGCAGGGGCAGTGGATCCTGTCACACACCTCGCCTGTCAACCCCTGCTGCGCAGGCAACCCGCCGCGACTGCTAGCAAGGCCTGTGTATTTGCATACAGGAGAGCAGCTAATCACACGCAGGTCTGCAATTTGCCAGCGGCGAGGTCAGCTGCGGGCGCATGCGCTGTTGCGTCACAGGTGCGCTACATGTTGTTGTCAGAGACCTGCCGTTTTAAGAGGACGCGCCGTTCTCTGACAAACAGCGCACTTCCTTCCTACTCCGGGCTCCTGGGAAAGGAGCGGCTCTGCTGGTTTCCATCTAGTTCCTTCACCTCCTGGAGAAATACAAGTTAAATGCACTTGAGGAACTGTGAGAAGCAAATGAAGTATATGTCTACAAATGAAAATGATCTGTGCGCAGTGGAATTTCGAGCATGTTACGGCCAGACGTCGTATATCGTTAACCAGTTGTCTAGAAGAGCACTGTTTTCCTGTTGACACAGTACTGGAATCCACTACCAGCGGTAGATTTATATACGAGGGCAGTTCAATAAGTAATGCAACACATTTTTTTTCTCGGCCAATTTTGGTTGAAAAAACCGGAAATTTCTTGTGGAATATTTTCAAACATTCCCGCTTTGTCTCGTATAGTTTCATTGACTTCCGACAGGTGGCAGCGCTGTACGGAGCTGTTAAAATGGCGTCTGTAACGGATGTGCGTTGCAAACAACGGGCAGTGATCGAGTTTCTTTTGGTGGAAAACCAGGGCATCTCAGATATTCATAGGCGCTTGCAGAATGTCTACGGTGATCTGGCAGTAGACAAAAACACGGTGAGTCGTTGGGCAAAGCGTATGTCATCATCGCCGCAAGGTCAAGCAAGACTGTCTGATCTCCCGCGTGCGGGCCGGCCGTGCACAGCTGTGACTCCTGCAATGGCGGAGCGTGCGAACACACTCGCTCGAGATGATCGACGTATCGCCATCAAACAACTCAGTGCTCAACTTGACATCTCTGTTGGTAGTGCTGTCACAATTGTTCACCAGTTGGGATATTCAAAGCTTTGTTCCCGCTGGGTCCCTGCTGTAACCTATGTAAACTAGTTGAAAGTAAATCACCTTCGACATTGTAAATGGGAAGACCTACAGAATCATTGTGAGTGAGCGAAACTCTCAAAAATTAATTTTCTAAATTCGTTCGTCGCAAAAGATTTTTATTGTGCTCTAGCTATTGAATAAAAGGATGGAAAATTCTTAGTCACACTGATGGCTTCAAAACACATAGCGAAAGAGAAAGAAATATGGACATGCATAAAAATATTTTTTTTAGATTCATACGTTTCTCCTACGTTACCAATTTTCAGTAAACAAGTTTTTGTCACGTAAACGTAAACCGATATTTTTATTCTGAATTTTTTACAAAAGAGGGCAGGGTTTCGCCGTTATACATCTGCTTGATTTCCCCTTATTAGGCAGGAGTATTTTCAAGTAAAACTTTCTTTATCAGTGGATTGGAAATGTGGGATCGGCCATAATTCGCCTACGTTAATTTTCTCAGCACTCTTCAGAAACATAGTGTATCGTCAATTTCGTACAACCAGGTAACTAGTGAAAGAGTAAAAACGGGAAGATTTCCTGTCGCTACTTCTATTTCAGCAAAATGAAAACAAAATATTTTTGTGTCTAACTAGAAACATTATTCCTTTTCATTTAACTGTTTAAGAATTACTTTATGACACTTGTGTCCTGCCACCTAAACCAACACTTAACCGCTACTGCCATCTACACTGAAGGGCCAAAGAAACTGGTGCACCAGCCTAATATCGTGAAGGACCCCAGCACGCAGAAGTCCCGCAACACGACGTGGCATGGACTCTACTAATGTCTGAAGTAGTGACGAAGGGAATTGGCACCATGAACCGCGCAGGGCTATCCATAAATCCGTAAGAGTACGAGGGGTGGAGATTTCTGCTGAACAGCAAATTGCAAGGCATTCCAGATATGCTCAATAATGTTCGTGTATGCGGAGCTTGGTGGCCAGCGGAAGCGTTTAAAGTCAGAAGAGTGCTCCTGGAGCCGCTCTGTAGCAATTCTGGACGTTTGGGGTGTCGCATTGTTCTGCTGGAATTGGCCAAGTCTGTCGGAATGCACAACGGACATGAATGGATGCAGGTGATCATACAGGATGTTTATGTACGTGTCACCGGTCAAAGTCGTATCTAGAAGTATCAAGGGTCCCATATTACTCCACCTGCACACGACCTACACCATTACAGGACCTCCAGCAGCTGGAACAGTCCTCTGCTGACATGCAGATTCCATGGATTCACGAAGTTGTCTCTATACCCGTACACGTCCGTCCGCTCGATACAATTTGAAACAAGACTCGTCCAACCAGGCAACACGTTTCCAGTCATGAAAAGTTGAATGTCGGTGTTGACGGGCCCAGGCGAGGCGTAAAGCTTTGTGTCATGCAATCATCAAGGGTGTGCGAGTTGGCCAATATCGAGGATGTTTCGCTGAATGGTTCGGACGCTGACACACGTTGATGGCCCAGCATTGAAATCTGCAGAAATTTACGGAAGGGTTGCACTTCTGTGACTTGAACGATTTTCTTCAGTCGTCGTTGGTCCCGTTTTTGCACTATCTTTTTCCGGCCGCAGCGATGTCGAAGATTTGATGTTTTACCGGATTCTTGATATTCACGATGCACTCGTGAAATGGTAGTACGGCAAAATCCCCACTTCACCGCTACCTTGCAGATGCTGTGCCCCATCGCTCCTGCGCTCACTATAATACCACATTCAGGCTCACTCAAATCTTGATAACCAGTCATTTGTAGCAGCAGTTACCGATCTAACAACTGCGCCAGACACTTGTTGCCTTATATAGGCATATTACATATTTCTGTATTTGAATGCGCATGCCTATATCAGTTTCCTTGGCTCTTCAGTGTATTTTAAAACGGCGAAAACAAAATTGTAGACTTAACACACTTCAGACGAAAACTGTTTCTTTTAGGGTTCCATTCGTCGATGCTGTTCTTTTTAGTCTTAGTTACACGCTACTGCGTTACAGAGCTTACAGTGGCCACATCCCGTGAAAGGCTCGAAATGTTCTCCGGACCAGCAGTAAATCCAGAAAAAACCACTCGATGAGACTTGCATCCTGTTGAACGCGCGCACAGTTGCTTTGGACAGGCTCTTCCAGATCGTTGGTGACGCCTCTGGGAAGACTTTTAGTTTGTTCCTACATCCAAACGCTCACTGGACTTCGGTAAGGAGTTTGGGCATGTCAGTACACTGAAGCTCGACCCCCGACCCATGATCATGATGCGGTGTCGTCCAGAAACAGGCGCACGTCCGAACGAAGAGCACTGAGTTTCTGTAACGTGTGAAGCACATGACTTATATCAGGGACATTTTCCAATAGAATATCGCGCTTTCTGGAAAGTATTGGGGTAGTATGAGTGGATTTCAACGACAGATGCTGTCTTTCCAGAATATAATTTCCTCTGTGCAACGAATATTTACTATGGAGGTAAAGGTAAAGCAGTGATTAAAACTTTTTGCGTGAATAAAATGTGCCTACGTCTACTTCTGCACCAGTGCTCCGCTCGCTATCTTACGGTGTGTAGCGGCGGGTATTTTGTGTTTCACTGTCACTTAATCCTTTTCCTATCCTACTCGCGAATGGTACGCGGGGAGAACTGATTGCCGTTAAGCCTCGTACCTCTCCAATTTTACCTTCCTGACCTCTTCACGGGATGTACGCAGGAGGAAGCAATATATTGGCTGACTCTTCTAGGGACGTCGAACAGATGTGAAGAACTATAGACCTATATCTCTAACGTCGATTAGTTGTAGAATTTTAGAACACGTATTATGTTCGAGTATAATGACTTTTCTGGAGACTAGAAATCTACTCTGTAGGAATCAACATGGTTTTCGAAAAAGACGATCGTGTGAAACCCAGCTCGCGCTATTCGTCCACGACACTCAGAGAGCCATAGACACGGGTTCCCAGGTAGATGTCGTGTTTCTTGACTTCCACAAGGCGTTTGATACAGTTCCCCACAGTCGTTTAATGAACAAAGTATGAGCATATGGACTATCAGACCAATTGTGTGATTGGATTGAACGGTTCCTAGATAACAGAACGCAGCATGTCATTCTCAATGGAGAGAAGTCTTCCGAAGCAAGAGTGATTTCAGGTGTGCCGCAGGGGAGTATCGTAGGACCGTTGCTATTCGCAATATACATAAATGACCTTATGGATAACATCGGAAGTTCACTGAGGCTTTTTTCGGATGATCCTGTAGTATATCGAGAGGTTGTAACAATGGAAAATTGTACTGAAATGCAGGAGGATATGCAACGAATTGATGCGTAGTGCAGGGAATGGCAACTGAACCTCCATGTAGGCAAGTGTAATGTGCTGCGAATACATAGAAAGAAAGTTCCTTTATCATTCAGCTACAATGTAGCAGGTCAGCAACTGGAAGCAGTTAATTCCATGAATTATCTGGGAGTAGGCATTAGGAGTGATTTAAAATGGAATGACCATATAAAATTAATCGTCGGTGAAGCAGATGCCAGACTGAGATAAATTGGAAGAATACTAAGGAAATGCAATTCGAAAACAAAAGAAGTAGGTTATAGTACGCTTTTTCGCCCACTGTTTGAATACTGCTCACCGGTGTGGGATCCGTACCAGATAGGGCTGATAGAAAAGACAGAGAAGATCCAACGGAGAGCAGCGCGCTTCGTTACAGGATCATTTAGTAACCGCGAAAGCGTTACGGAGATGATAGATAAACGCCAGTGGAAGGCTTTGCAGGAGAGACGCTCAGTAGGTCGGTACGGGCTTTTGTTGAAGTTTCGAGAACATACCTTCACCGAAGAGTCAAGTAGTATATTGCTCCCTTCTACGTATATCTCGCGAAGAGACCATGAGGATAAAATCAGAGAGATTAGAGGCCACACAGAGGCATACCGACAATTTTTCTTTCCACCAACAATACGTGACTGGAATAGAAGGGAGAACCGATAGAGGTACTCAAAGTACCCTCTGCCACACACCGTCAGGTGGCTTGCGAAGTATGGATGTAGAAGTAGATGTAGATGTAGATCGTACGCTCTTGGAACTTTAACTGTCAACCACTTGCAGAAAGCTTGACTTGCAGCGTCTGGCACTGGAGTTGGCTGAGCATCTACGTGCCGCTTTCGCGCTTACTAATTGAACCTGTAACGAAAAGTGCCGCTCTTCTTTGGATCTTCTCTATTTTCTTCATCAGTCCTATCTTTTATAGATCCCAAATTGACAAGAAATATTCAGGTGCTCGTCGAACAAGGCTTTCGAAAGCTACCTCCTTTCTGGGTGGACTTCGTTCCATGAGGATCCTCCCAACGAATTTCTGTCTGCCAACTGCCTCACTTGTTCCACTTTAAATCGCTCCGTATGTATACTCTTAGACAGTATTTGGATGTAATTACTTCCAGTGCTGACTTACATTGAAGTTTTCCTTGTCCGGCCAAAATCTGCGTTCCGTTCTATTTTGATAGGACAGAAAAGAGGGAACGTAAGCTGTATTTTAATTATATAAAAATATGTGTGTGAACTGTTTCAAATTTATAAGTAATATATTTAAAAACAGAACCATACGTTTCCAGAAAAATCTAGCTCTGTCATACAAAAAGCGAAACATTCTGGAAATTAAATATTATTAATAGCGGCAATAAAAACGGTTAGAATTTATCAAACGAGCATTTATACGCTAGCTGCCGTAAATGGCTGTACCAAGAAGTTTGAGGAATAAGTAAATTCGTTAATAATTGGCAACCAATGGTATACAATCGCAATAAAGTCATGACATGTTCAACTGACTCTTTTATTAGAACATGTTACGCGTTTCGGGATTACACCCATCTTCAGACATCTGTTACAAAAAAGTACAAAATATAAGTGAACAGCACACTCAACACGTTTCAACGTTACAAAACTCAAAGAAACTGTCGAATAACATATAACTGCGACACAAGCAGTCTTGAAGCAGAGCGTACACTGACGCTAAACAAGTCAACCAGCAGCGAAGCGCCCTCGGTGGGGGGCGCTGCATGGTCCTGTGCTCCATGTGTTGACATGTAATTTGATAATAATATACTTAGCATGTAATTATACACCCTGTTAGATGTTACATGCTAAGTACCGAGGGCGCTTCGGTGCTATTTGACTCGTTTAGCGTCAGTATACGCTCTGCTTCAAGACTGCCTGTGTCGCACTCATACGTTATTCGACACTTTCTTTGAGTTGTCAAGGCTGTACGCCTGGTTGGGCAGGAAGGAGTTGAAGTTTGTGGTATGTAACTCATACGACCAGATCTCATTTTCTGTAACGTTGAGACGTGTTAAGTGTGCTGTTCACTTATATTTTGTACTTTTTTGTAACAGATGTCTGAAGATGGGTGTAATTCCGAAACGCGTAACATGTTCTAATAAAAGAGTCAATTGAACATCTCATGACTTTATTGCGATTGTACAGCACTGGTTGCCAATTATTAACATAAAAATGAGCGCAGGCCTCAGACGGGATTTTATGTCCTGTATATCAAGTAAATTCGTAGTTACGAGAGATTGTGGGATAGAGGACTGAATGAATGTAACTGCATTCCGAGGAGATTAACTGCATTCATTCTAAAGAAAACGTATGTCTTGGTCTTTGACGCATAGTTAAGTCCCAGCACGGGGCGTTGGTCGGCTATTGTTGTATTCCAGAAGCGTCCCCCGTGACTTGCATAAAAACGTCATTTGCAGGCGGTAAGCGCTTTCTGAGAAGGCGCCTGAAAACAATTATCAACAGCCGACGAACAAGTTTTTCTCGCCCCCCCCCCCACCCCCCTCCAGCGCGAGGAAAAATAAAACAGGGTTCACTCAATCTTTCAGTTATAAGCATAAGACCGGTTGTTACTTCGTAACCGCCGTGACTAACTAATTCTGTATTACATCGTGGCTGCACACAATTTCCTCGTGTCACCTCCATCATAACCTGTCCGTCCGTTAATTGTTAATGTTTCTCCTGGCATGGCTACCCACGCTTATTGAGTTAGCCATTGATCAGATAAGCTGGAATTTGACGAGTTCGTCAATGGAATTCTGTTCACCGTTTTCATCACAGCAGCTGGATCTGGTGACTTAACAGCTAAATCAAACTTAACAGATAAATCAGATTTACGTATTGATCGCTTGGTACTGACAAGAGCTGAAAATGTGTTCACTGAGAGAAATTATTTAAAAACAATATATTTACGATGTATAACTGCTGAAACATGGTGTTCATAGTGTTGTTCTTTTTTTTACCGTCATGAACGCCCATTTCAAATATACGAGCAAATACTCTAATAAAAACGATAAGCAAATTTTATGTAAATTTTTCTGTATGTGGCACGCGGCAGTTACACACTTTTCCAGCTGTGGAACGCATAATACAGAATATATGCTTACCACGTTAGAAACTAATATCTTAATAGGGAACTGATGTTGTAGCCTCCACACAATATGTTTCTGTATGAAATTTAGCTCAAATTTACCTCCCACTCTATGAAAAATCTACTTACTACCAAACCCATGTACCCACAAACCGTTATCCAACTTAAACTCGTATGCTAACCTTTGACTAGACAGAACCTAATTTGAACTGAACATAACTGGTGTAAATACGATTTGTCTTTACATTAAATGCGCAGTTGAAGTAAAACAACTATATGACCCTAATTTAAATTTCCACTTACCTAGCATCTTGGCAACATTATTACAGATTTTTCGGAAGCACATCAAACTGTAAGCATGCGGCGGCAAAGCAAGACTTCTGTTTTTAAATAAACGTTGAAAGTGTTGCATACCACATCGTTCAGTTTTGTAACCTTCTTTAAACAGTGGAAGGGGGAGAGGAAATATTTCTTTGAAATGATATACCAAGACAACGATTTTAGAATGAAGTATGTATTCAAAAAGACGGAGTAAAACTTCGCGTGATCTTCACACATAACATTGGTCCAAACAATGCTATGCTTAAGTGAACAGCGATTTGAAAAGAGTACAATGTTCTTTAAAATCCAAACAGCTTAATCAGTTGATATCTTAACGCATGACTCAGGGAAGAGGTGTGGCCATTCTCTCAGCTCTGAACAAGTTGACTATCTGAAAATAATTATTCTAAAAAAATTAGTTGCGCAGTGCTCCAATCTTACTTCAAACTTCTTCTCTTCAAAAAGTAATAAGATTATTCAAAATTTACATTCGTTTTGTCTTCAAATATATACATCATAATCATCCTTGCTATCCATTGCAAGAAATCTTTCTTTATCTAACAGATATAATCACAAGTCAACGTAGCACTACTCAATACATCCATCACCTACCACACTTCAACCGAGAATGTATCAGAGTGCGCAGAAGCAAAGACTGTGCCACAACAAGACCAAAGATTGTTTAACAGTAACATAACTTGCTCTTTCCCTCTGACATGAACTTCAGTAATTTACAAAAATCAGAATGACATACCCATCTTACAAAATGAGCACACTCTGTACCTAGTAAGTCACATGTTTATGGAACAGTTCGTTCTATAATTAACGGAACGCCGATGAAACGAACTTGAAAAATTAAAGAAATGGGGAAACATCTGAATACATTAGACACCTCGAACTACTGTGCTGATCCCAATAACGGACTGGGTCAATGAGATGTTTAACGCCAGTGCAGCAGAAAAACATCATAGAGAGAGGTGCTGTCATTGCGCTGACCACACACTATGAAGCGAGGAGACGAAATCAGAGTGCAAGAGAGCTCATTCAGGAAGCTGACGAAGCGGAAGAAGCTGGCCAGTGTCTCTGAGGGGTGAAGCTGGCCAATACTGCAGCTCCAGCTAGGCTCCTTCAGAGGCTGTGAGGCTGACAAAAAGAAAAAAAAAGAGCAGAACGAGTGAAGTCTCCGGCATTCAACGGCGACGCCCGGCTACTGCAATCTGTCGTCTCTTCGTGTGTGGGGACGCAGCTGTAGAAGAAGTACTGGCTACCAGACTCTCATAAATATCCTCCCAAATCACACCCTCATTCTCAGATTATGTGTTCAGACCTAATGACATTTCTAGACTTTCAGAAGCTCATCTGCAGAAACCAGCACGGTTTTAGGAAACAGCGGCCATGCAAGACACAGCTGACCCTCTTTGTGCATGATATACAACAGGCTCCGATACCAGCTCTCAGGATGATACCATATTCCTCGACTTTCGAAAGGCGTTCCACTCAGTTCCGCACTGTTGCTTGCTCTAAAAAGTGCGCGCTTACGGTCTATCCGATGGCATATGCGGTTGGATAGAAAGTTTCCTAACAGACAGAGAGAAGTATGTCGTCCTGAGTAGGGAGACTTCAACAGAAACAAAAGTAACATCAGGTGTGCACCAGGGCAACGTAATAGGTCCACTGCTGTTTACGATTTATATAAACGATCTGGTTGATAGCATTGACAGCGGAATTAGACTGTTTGCCGATGATGCTGTAGTCTACAGGGAAGTAGTATCGTTGTGAACAAATCAATGCGGATTTGTAGAAAATAAATGTGTGGTGTAATGACTGGCAGTTATCTCTCAATACCAGTAAGTGCAACCTACTGCGTATAACAAAACGAAAATCCCCACTAACGTACGAGTACAAAATAAATGCCTACAAAATAAATGCCCAGTCTTTGGAAGCGGTAACATCCGTCAAGCATCTAGGTGCGAGTAGTCGAAATGATCTCAAATGGAACGATCAGATGACACAAGTAACGGGTAAGGCCTAGTCTAGATTGCGGTTTATTGATAGAATCCTGAAGCGATGCAGTCCTTCAACAAAGGAAATTGCTTGCAACACTTTAGTTCGTCCAGTCTTAGAGTATTGTTCGTCTGTGTGGGACCCTTACCAGTTGGGTCTGATTCAAGAGATTGAGAAGGTCCAAAGAAGAGCGGCGAGATTCGTGACTGGTACATTTAGCCATCGCGAGAGCATTACAAGTCTCATAGGAAGTTTGAAGTGGGACACACTTTCAGATAGACGACGCGCTAAACGGAGGCGGCTACTCACTAAATTCCAAAATCCGATCTTCGCCGAGGATGTAGAGCATCTATCATTACCACCAACTTTCATATCGCGCGATGATCACCATCACAATCGACGTCGGCTTTCTAGATGTATTAATTTTTTAACCGACAGCGTATATTCTATCGGGGACAGATCTAGAGATCTTTCTCGCCATCAGAATACCGCAAGATTGTGCAGAAAATTCGTAGACACACGTGCCATGTGTGGACGAGCATTGTCGTGTTGGAAAAATTGCATCACGATACTGTCACATGAGAGGTAACACACGAGGACGCAGGATCTCACCGACGCACCCTCCTCGCCGATGGTCATCTGGGTTAGTGTAGAACTACGATTCGTCGCTGAACACAATGGAACGCCATTCATCAACAAGCCATGATTCCCGCTCACGGCACCACTTCGGACGCAGCCGTTTGTGACTTGGTGTCAGCGTTAGCCTACACACAGTACGGTAATTCACTAGTGTGGCTGCTGCTAGTCTGCGACTAATAGAGTGAGCTGGCAAGCGCAAATGTGAAGGGCTTAAGCCGTCGGCACACGAACCGTGCTGTCGAACGTTAACGTTGAGCGTGCCAAGTTCAGCGTGCTGCTGAACGCTCAGGAACGATGCTACTTGTGCATACGGTACGTGGGCCCCAACGTGGTATACGCGATCGCAACGCACTCCAGCGGCAGTTGAGCGACGTTCCTAGTTCGTAAATCACACTGTTTACTCAATGGGCTCGCGTAGAGTTCCCACGTTAGCTCTATTAAAACGCACATTTCCTCCATCGTCCACGAAAAGGAAAGTATCATGTCCAATCAATAAGGACACAGGCTTATAAAAGTTCCATTACAAACAGTGAGGTACAAATTGGGAATACCTCTCCGCATAAGATAAACATTACTTCATCATTCCCACATTTTAGTAAAACCCCAAGGTCAGTTTTACTTGATCACTGTTCCTACCCAGTAGCAGAATCTTTGCAACACGTGAATTACGAAGCGTAAAAGAAAAAGGAGCAAAATATCTTTATACAAGTAGCGCAAGCTGTCCTGTAGATTAAGCCAATCGAACAAAGCCACTCCTCAAAAGAAGGTGAATTTATATTTACACAACATCAAATATTATAGTATATACCTGTATTAAACTAATAATAAAGTATCAGAACCTAATAAAAAACGGGAATGTTTGACAGTGACGCTACTCTTTACGCTAAACCAGCAACGTACACCTTGTGTCTATGATATTATCTTACCACGTGCTGAAAACCTTAATTGTAGATATGTTACTAATTGAAATTTAATTATAGCAAATTGTACCAAGAACAATGCATTTTGGGTGGACCTTCAGTCTACTCTCATAATACGAAAGTTACAATAATTCTTTTGCCACGAATATCTGTTTTTCATTTTTTTTTTTTTTTTTTTGGAACGAATCACACAATTCACAACGGGTTTTGCAGTGATTCTCAATTTGCTGGTGCTCAGAAACGGCATATATACATATAGGCTTGAAATGAATGCCAATATGGCGCCTCAAAACTCTGTACTGAAGGGAGACGGCGTGCGTGTGACGTAGGTGGCGTTGTGCCATCTCATTGGTCAACGCTCAGACGCATGCTCAGAATATCTGACATGCCAGATATTGCTCTGCACGTTCGGAAAGACTCCCGAGCGTGCTATTCCACGCTATGACGCCAGAAACTCGGCACGCTCAACGCTCAACGTTCGGATGCACCGTCCGTGTGCCGACGGCCTTACGGTGTGCTTGGTGCACGATACGGCACTCCTCTCTCGTGTTCAGACGAGGTCGACCGCAACCCTTGACGGCCAGTAAGCCTGCCCTCCCTTTCCCATACACTCCAACATCGGGCCACTGTCACATCCGAATGTCCCACAAATCTGGATATTGCACTACTCGACCAGCCAGTTAAGTTGAGACCCACAATGAGGCCCCTTTCAAACAGCGCCAAATACTGATAATGTTGTCTCGTACGAGTATGAGGCATCTCCGTGCCCTTCACCGTGGCACGTCTGACGCTGTTCACGTCCCTTACGTACCCTAACAGCGTGTTAAAAACACTTAATAAGAACAACAGTAATGTACAGGGCTACTACAAATGATTGAAGCGATTTCATAAATTCACTGTAGCTCCATTCATTGACATATGGTCACGACACACTACAGATACGTAGAAAAACTCATAAAGTTTTGTTCGGCTGAAGCCGCACTTCAGGTTTCTGCCGCCAGAGCGGTCGAGAGCGCAGTGAGACAAAATGGCGACAGGAGCCGAGAAAACGTATGTCGTGCTTGAAATGCACTCACATCAGTCAGTCATAACAGTGCAACGACACTTCAGGACGAAGTTCAACAAAGATCCACCAACTGCCAACTCCGTTCGGCGATGGTATGCGCAGTTTAAAGCTTCTGGATGCCTCTATAAGGGGAAATCAACGGGTCGGCCTGCAGTGAGCGAAGAAACGGTTGAACGCGTGCGGGCAAGTTTCACGCGTAGCCCGCGGAAGTCGACGAATAATGCAAGCAGGGAGCTAAACGTACCACAGCCGACGGTTTGGAAAATCTTACGGAAAAGGCTAAAGCAGAAGCCTTACCGTTTACGATTGCTACAAGCCCTGACACCCGATGACAAAGTCAAACGCTTTGAATTTTCGGCGCGGTTGCAACAGCTCATGGAAGAGGATGCGTTCAGTGCGAAACTTGTTTTCAGTGATGAAGCAACATTTTTTCTTAATGGTGAAGTGAACAGACACAATGTGCGAATCTGGGCGGTAGAGAATCCTCACGCATTCGTGCAGCAAATTCGCAATTCACCAAAAGTTAACGTGTTTTGTGCAATCTCACGGTTTAAAGTTTACGGCCCCTTTTCCTTCTGCGAAAAAAACATTACAGGACATGTGTATCTGGACATGCTGGAAAATTGGCTAGTGCCACAACTGGAAACCGCTCTCCAGACTTAACCCCATGTGATTTCTTTCTGTGGAGTTATGTGAAAGATTCAGTGTTTAAACCTCCTCTACCAAGAAACGTGCCAGAACTGCGAGCTCGCATCAACGATGCTTTCGAACTCATTGATGGGGACATGCTGCGCCGAGTGTGTGAGGAACTTGATTATCGGCTTGATGTCTCCCAAATCACTAAACGAGCACATATCGAACATTTGTGAATGCCTAAAAAAACGTTTTGAGTTTTTGTATGTGTGTGCAAAGCATTGTGAAAATATCTCAAATAATAAAGTTATTGTAGAGCTGTGAAATCGCTTCACTCATTTGTAATAACCCTGTATTTGCTGGCCATTCTGTGACACAGATTTGGAACTCGAACCATTCACACACCTGCAAATGGTGTGTAGGTGTACGAAGTTAGCTTTACATCCGACCAAGTCAGTAAAAATGACAGACCATACAAGAAAATTCTAGTTGCACTCAGGAGTATCGAGTAATTTAGGGCTGTCATGAGCTCAGCAGCTAAACTGAAATGTTACTGGGGGTGGATTTTCCCAGCAGAGTTCCTATTGAAAGTTGTGCAAGGCGAGAAGGCTGGAAAGCTGTGAACTGCAGCTGGTCCTGCTCTTGACACACACGGTGGCAATAATCAACTTTCTCTACCTGAGAGCGCCCTCGTGAAACTTTGTGGAAACATTCGTTAAGGAATATCAGCAGGTACGTCCGAGCAGTGACGTGCTTAAGCAGCGTCACCCACTGTAGTCAGTTGTTGCAGCCGCTGAATGACAGCCCAGTCTAGGTTGCTGGCCCACCTTGGGATGCGTAACACAGTACTGGGAAGGACGGTACTCAAATTGTAGCCCCCAGCATGATCGCTTTTGGAGGCGTGTGCCTGCCCTGAATGATCAGCGCTGGCAGAAGCCTTGAGGAACCGACGCACTGTGACAGATAGTCTGGCGTAAAGTGTGCGGAACGATTGGTCTATGTCTGTTCCATATGATACTTTCCTTTTCGTGGACGATGGAGGAAATGTGTGTTTTAATAGAGCTAACGTGGGAACTCTACGCGAGCCCGTTGAGTAAACAATGTGATTTACGAACTAGGAACGTCGCTCAACTGCCGCTGGAGTGCGTTGCGATCGCGTATACCACTTTGGGGCCCACGTACCGTATGCGCAAGTCGCACCGTTCCTGAGCGTTCAGCAGCACGCTGAACTTGGCACGCTCAACGTTAACGTTCGACAGCACGGTTCGTGTGCCGACGGCTTAAGCCCTTCACATTTGCGCTTGCCAGCTCACTCTATTGGTCGCAGACTAGCAGCAGCCACACTAGTGAATTACCGTACCGTGTGTAGGCTGCCGCTGACACCACGTCACAAACGACTGCGTCCGAAGTGGTGCCGTGAGCGGGAATCATGGCTTGTTGATGAATGGCGTTCCATTGTGTCCAGCGACGAATCGTAGTTCTACACTAACCCAGATGACCATCGTCGAGGAGGGTCCGTCGGTGAGATCCTGCGTCCTCGTGTGTTACCTCTCATGTGACAGTATCGTGATGCAATTTTTCCAACACGACAATGCTCGTCCACACATGGCACGAATTTTCTGCACAATCTTGCGGTATTCTGATGACGAGCAAGATCTCTAGATCTATGTCTATGTCTGTTCCACTCACGGATAGCACGTAGCGCGAGGGAAAAACGACTGTCTGAACGCACAATACGGGCCCTAATATCCCTTATCTTTGAATGGTGATCATCGCGTGATATGAAAGTTGATGGTAATAATGTATGACAGTATTTTCCACCGGCGAATATTATATGTACTGATAATGACTTAAACGCGTAACAGGCTACCATGGCACGAAGACGCACTCGTGCTTCCTACGGCAACAGAGCGAGTTCAAAAGGAGTCACAACGTGGCTTTGCTAGGGGCGGGATGGTCATTTCGAAGGATTGCCACCAAGTTTGGACGTGCTGCGTCAATAGCACAACGAGGCTGGTATCAGTGGTCACGTGATTATTCTCACACCCGTAGACGAAGTTCTGGACGTCCATGCAGCGCAGGCGCCCGCCTGGACCGCCATATTGTAAGAGCAGCACTGGAGATCGTACAGCTACCACAGCACGGATAAGACGACTTGAAACGGTTATTAGCAGTGGGACTGTGGACTCGTACACCTCTAGCTAGTCTTCCACTCTCACCACAATGTCGACGTTCAAGACTCGACTGGGGTCGTTGGAGGGTCACCTGGAATATGGAAACGCCCGCAATGTAAGAAGTTTCTGCCTGCACGCAAATGATGGTCGTTTGCATGTATGACGTAGACCTGGCGATTCCTGTATCGTCCAAGACACACTGCCCCCCCCCCTCTCAACCCCATCGGCGAGCTACAACATTCCCTGGCTTTTGGCGTTTCTGGAGGAGACGCTAACCAGCGCTTGGTGCCTGCAGAATGCGCAGAAGTTGTTGGACACGTTCTTTTGCCATCCTTGTAAAGAGAAAGTGACGTGTTGTTCGAGAAGAATAATGCACGTCCAAACACTTCAGTGAAACTCAACGTGGTCTGCAAGACGTGCAGCAACTTTCTTCGCCAGCACAATCTCCAGATTTTTCTGCAGTCGAGCTCGTGTGCGATATGATGGGACGACAATACTATCAGGCCGGTCGCTGTGGCCGAGTGGTTCTAGGCGCTTCAGTACGGAACCGCGCTGCAGCTACAGTCGCAGGTTCGAATCCTGCCTTGGGCTTGGATGTGTGTGATGTTCTTAGGTTAGTTAGGTTTAAGTAGCTGTAACTCCTGGGGACTGATGACCTCAGATGTTACGTCCCTTAATGCTTACATCCATTTGAAACATTTGAGCTTCAGCTCGTAGTATATGTTCAAAGAGACGACCGCCAGTGGTAGTGGATACGTAGAAACGTAAACTCCGTCCACACACTCTGGCGGGCCCCTCCGCACCGGCCGACCGCCGTGTCATCCTCCATCAATGGGGGCAATGGATGCGATATGGAGAAGAGTGTTGCCAGCACACTGCTCTCCCGGCTGTTGCCATCTTTGTGCCTTGTTACTAACGAACAGCTGTTAGGTGGAGGCCAAGACGTGAGCTGCTCATGCTATCGGGGCTTTCCGGACCATCCCGCTTGAAGCACTATCTGTGGGCTTGGGACTCTACCCGATAGACTACAGCATCAGACACGAGGGAGCAGTGTATTTGGAAGACTTGACAATATAACTTTAAGAACATGGGAAGAAATAAGAGACAAACGCCACTTTAAGAAGTGGCGGTCAGATGGCTGGCAATGGGAATCGGACAGCAGCTACAATCACAGGAGAGTTTGTACCCTATTCCCTAAATCAGGGAAGTTTAGGAATGAGACACATCGACCTAAGCAGAGCCATTATCCAAATCCAGCTTGGACCTGGCCCTTACTCAATGTGTTTAAACCACACACACTCAGTGAGGAGAGACATTTCGCACAGCACGTCGTAATACACTGCACACTTCTCACGCAAGCCAGACGTCTAAGACAGTTACTAGAGGGCTTGCACAAAGCGATTAGAGACGAAACACCATGGAAAGAAATCAACTGCACGGCAGAATAAATCTCAAAAGGTCCAGCACCTTCAATGCGTAAACGAACGACAGACCTGACACGAGACCCAGGGCACAGCATTTAATCAAGATGAGAGACACACCTCAGAGGAAGATGGCGAAAGTGACCCAAGAAACAACACAGGCGATGATAACAATTTCCTTTACCAAATCCCCTGGTATACAAGCCGTGAAAGGCTATTGTACCTAGAGTCACGAATAACCTGTTCAGTAGATATTGACACGCACCCTGGTAACAACACGACGAGCGGTGGGCGCACGATCCTTTCCCGAGGCATCGCACCCGCTGGACTTCGGTCCTGACAACCTACAGCCCATCTCTAATCGTTCGTATCATCTTTAACCTTCATTGAATTTCAACAATTTACTAAAAATGTTTTCTAAAACACTCCTTTTCCGTTAAAATATGGCTCTGAGTACTATGGGACTTAACATCTATGGTCATCAGTCCCCTAGAACTTAGAACTACTTAAACCTAACTAACCTAAGGACAACACACAACACCCAGCCATCACGAGGCACAGAAAATCTCTGACCCCGCCGGGAATCGAACCCGGGAACCCGGGCGCGGGAAGCAAGAACGCTACCGCACGACCACGAGATGCGGGCCCTTTTCCATTAATTAATTTAAATTTTCTTCCTTTTAGTTCATCGTTAATACTTCGATTTTTATTGCTGTAAGCAATATCTGCTTGGAATAATGGAACAATTTATGTTGTCATACGAAAAACTGTAAACTATAGAACCTGGTTCAAAATACTAGGCAATAAGTCTTTAAATGTGCAGTAAGTGAAATGAAAGAAGAGAAAAATTTCAGTTTTCAGGAAGCCCTCAGTTGCCTCACGAGGATGGGCGCGCCCGTTCCATTCCTCCCGCTAACAGCGCCGGGAATCGAACCCGGCTCCTCTGCATTTCCGTCTGCTGCGCTGACCACTCAGCTACTGATGCGGGCCTCTGAGAGAACAGAACTTTGGATTCAAAATTATTCGACCTCATTGTTTGCATTCTCTATTTATAACTGGAGTGTGGTTTTGCCACCAACAATACTCTCCACACTTTATGTGTAGAAAGGTGTATATCAAGTCAAGTTGCTGGGTTCTTCCGTGACCAGTCTTCACATGCTGCACTGCACGAAATCTCCTTTCGTCCGCTGTTTGTGGGAGGATACATTTTCTTCATATATTTAGTATTTGTTTCGCATATCTCTCACTTTTGTCAACAGCGATGTACGGAACAAAGCACAACATATGTATGTGGTGGATGGAATATGTGCGGAACCCATAACATCCACCGCATTAATGCTACTAATTGAGAGAAGGTAATTATTGATAACTTATGTAATAAATATTAGTCTTACAACATTTTAATTTTAGTAATGACATTTTGAAAATTATTTAGTCTCTTGACTGAAACAGCATCGATCGTTTAGGTTTTACCCCTCAGAAAATTTTATTTTACCCTTCAGGGGGTAATTACCCCCAAGTTGGGAACCACTGCATCAGTTGGATTAATCTGAATAGATAAAAGAAATTATGATGTTGCCAGTGAAAACTGGTTCGAAATTTTGAACCGACTGTATAATGAGTATTTCTGCCTAACAGGTATTTGAATCTGTCTCTTCTGTTTTCGGTGAGGTCTGGAGGCGTGCTCAGATAGCCTAATGGCTAAGCTGACTGCTCGTCAAAATCGAAAAATGTGGGACCCCTCGAGGACAGGTACAAAATGTTCAATACTCGCGATATTTACATCCACATCCGTACTCTGCAAAGCGCTTGTCACAAAGTACTTCTCATTGCATCTTTCTTCACGCTCCATTCGCGTATGAACCGTTGGTTAAATACCGTTCGTGCGTTGTTATTAGTCTGCTCTTCACGACCCTCCGGGAAAGATATGGAGCGGGATGGGATATATTCTTAACCACAATTCTAGTTCTTGAAAGTTTTTAAATAGGCTTTCGGGATATAGATAGTATATACACTCCTGGAAATTGAAATAAGAACACCGTGAACTCATTGTACCAGGAAGGGGAAACTTTATTGACACATTCCTGGGGTCAGATACATCACATGATCACACTGACAGAACCACAGGCACATAGACACAGGCAACAGAGCATGCACAATGTCGGCACTAGTACAGTGTATATCCACCTTTCGCAGCAATGCAGGCTGCTATTCTCCCATGGAGACGATCGTAGAGATGCTGGATGTAGTCCTGTGGAACGGCTTGCCATGCCATTTCCACCTGGCGCCTCAGTTGGACCAGCGTTCGTGCTGGACGTGCAGACCGCGTGAGACGACGCTTCATCCAGTCCCAAACATGCTCAATGGGGGACAGATCCGGAGATCTTGCTGGCCAGGGTAGTTGACTTACACCTTCTAGAGCACGTTGGGTGGCACGGGATACATGCGGACGTGCATTGTCCTGTTGGAACAGCAAGTTCCCTTGCCGGTCTAGGAATGGTAGAACGATGGGTTCGATGACGGTTTGGATGTACCGTGCACTATTCAGTGTCCCCTCGACGATCACCAGTGGTGTACGGCCAGTGTAGGAGATCGCTCCCCACACCATGATGCCGGGTGTTGGCCCTGTGTGCCTCGGTCGTATGCAGTCCTGATGGTGGCGCTCACCTGCACGGCGCCAAACACGCATACGACCATCATTGGCACCAAAGAAGAAGCGACTCTCATCGCTGAAGACGACACGTCTCCATTCGTCCCTCCATTCACGCCTGTCGCGACACCACTGGAGGCGGGCTGCACGATGTTGGGGTGTGAGCGGAAGACGGCCTAACGGTGTGCGGGACCGTAGCCCAGCTTCTTGGAGACGGTTGCGAATGGTCCTCAACGATACCCCAGGAGCAACAGTGTCCCTAATTTGCTGGGAAGTGGCGGTGCGATCCCCTACGGCACTGCGTAGGATCCTACGGTCTTGGCGTGCATCCGTGCGTCGCTGCGGTCCGGTCCCAGGTCGACGGGCACGTGCACCTTCCGCCGACCACTGGCGACAACATCGATGTACTGTGGAGACCTCACGCCCCACGTGTTGAGCAATTCGGCGGTACGTCCACCCGGCCTCCCTCATGCCCACTATACGCCCTCGCTCAAAGTCCGTCAACTGCACATACGGTTCACGTCCACGCTGTCACGGCATGCTACCAGTGTTAAAGGCTGCGATGGAGCTCCGTATGCCACGGCAAAGTGGCTGACACTGACGGCAGCGGTGCACAAATGCTGCGCAGCTAGCGCCATTCGACGGCCAACACCGCGGTTCCTGGTGTGTCCGCTGTGCCGTGCGTGTGATCATTGCTTGTACAGCCCTCTCGCAGTGTCCGGAGCAAGTATGGTGGGTCTGACACACCGGTGTCAATGTGTTCTTTTTTCCATTTCCAGGAGTGTATTTTTCAAGGTAACTCTGTCAGCGTCGAAGCGGCGTGCAGTTGTTTGCTCAGACAGATAAGCAATTTTGTAACAAATGCATTGCTCATTCGAGACTTAATACGGCCCAAAATAGTGATTTCCGAGCATTGCTACTCCATCTCAAAGTACCCAGTTTACAATCTACTGCTGTCTACATAATTTTCTCCCTAAAGGTAAGGAACATCCAGGATATTCACAACACACTTTTTTCGTCGCAGTGCTACATTTGTTATACTTCACTCTACAGCTAATAATACATCCTCTCGCTTCGTATTCTACTTTCTGCCCCTATCTGTAACACATCGTGCTACTGACTGCCAGTTAAGTCATTTTACTTTCAATAAATACCCAAAAACATGTTACTGAAAGTACGTCCGGTAATTAAAGCTGCAGCGTCCAAACGATGTAGAAAGAGACCACTACTCAGGATGGCGAACTTGACCCAGGGGGAAATGTCACGGAACCAAAAAATTTTAACGAACATTTTACCAACAGATGTCGCTTTAAGTGTCTTCATGTAAATGGGGTCTGCCACAATATGACAGGTAAATCGCACAGACAGATGATTTGCACGTTACACCGTCGGTGCTGGTCAGTGTGCATGACTGCACAAGTTCAGCAGTCACCAGTTGTGGCCATATTAATTAGGTAAGCCCATTGCAATAATCCCCCGCTCGCAATAAACCTCCGAAATGTCTCAGATAGCCGGTGAGACCGTAGGTGATGGTATAAGGGGCCTACAGTACAACTGGCCACGCTTTCCTACCCGAGTTTTGCGATAATTAAGCCAGTCCGTCCTTGAACTGACTCAGTGAGCCACCGCATACTGTTATGTGGAGATGCACTCGTAGTCTTATGTCCCCTTGCAGAGCCGTAGCAGCGCCATCGGATTCTAAAAGTACAATACTACTCTCAATGTTTTACGTAATGAAGTGGTAAGAAGACTTTTGTGCAAATAATTTTTACACAGGATGTCATTACGGTGCGTTTCTTTAAGAAACACCGTAAAATGAACATTCTAAATTATAAGTTAACTATTAATGGTACGAGAGCATGGTCTACCGCATGACCAGAGCGCAAGGCATGCTATCGACGACTGCCGACTATGGCGCGCAGTCTGTAACTTGAGCGTACAATGGGTTTAGTTCGTATAAGATCGTACAGTTGAGTTATGCCAAACTTATTCTTTTATTTATGAATATCAACGTTTCCTTCACTTTGTAAAGTTACTGAAAGATAGTATTTATGACCTGTATACTCCTCCTAATATCTGAGGGACAAAAGGCAACTTTTGTTAGCAAATACCTATCAATAACAGTTACTTGATCCACGTCGGAATAAATGAAGCTTCCCTACGTATCTCTTTGCTGACGTCACGAGCAATTTCAGCATTCGCACCTCACACCACTTGCTCTGAAAGCTCCAGGTGGCCAACCATCTCAGCGTGGGAACCTACCGCTCGCTCATTATTCCATACATTCTGTGGTGCTCATACATTCACTTCACGTGTATGAAATAGCAAAACTGGAAATAAGTAAAACGCGGTCTTATCTGCAAATAGGGGGTACCTTACACCATCCACCTCGGCAAGGTCGTACCAATCGGAGGGGAAAAATTGGTTTTTGTCGTGAGGCCAAAAATCGCGTAAAAAGCAAAACGACCGCAAGACTTGTGCAGTACGCTGTCCACCATTTTCAACCGCAAATTGAAATCGAGGCAGAGAATGTTCCTCAAAAGATCGGAGTGTCTTGGCGTTGACGCTGTGATGTTACAAAATAAAAGTGATGTTGTTATTCAATGGAAAGTTGGAAATTGAGATTCAGCTTCCTGTTTTATCAATCACAATTGGCGTAAGAATCATGGATTGACCATTGTCATAAAATATTGCATTATGAGATGTGATTAGTTTTTACTTGCAGTTTCGCGTGGCTTGAGGCAGTCACAACTAGCGTGCTATTGATTAAGAAATTGCGTTATCGTCTTTCTAATTACTTCATGATCGTAGATACGATCATACCCGGTTGTGAAGTTATTGTTATGACAAAACAATTTCCTAAGGGACCAGAAAGTTCTTAAAGGCGCAAAAACAACTGTAACATCACACAAAAGGGAAATTCAATATTAAAGCTGATGCAAGAAGACGATAAAACAGTTTTCTTTTTATCAATGTAACACGCACATTGGACTGCTGATCTCCGTGTCTGTAATCTTAGCAAAATGCATAATTAAAATGAAAATAATACTGAGGAGATGATAGGAATGAGCACTGCTAAATGATTCAGTATTCCCAGAACAAATATTTATTATAAACTAAAACATATATCGCACCTTAAGCTTAGTACTACAATGACGGTAGATTTTTATGTCCGTATCATGTCCATTGAGCGCTCTTTTATATGGCCATTGTCTTCTTTGAGTCGCTCGTGCGTCGTCACGGTAAGTTATAACAGTTCTTTACACTTCACTCAAACTTAGACATAACACGTTTATATACATTTAGTAAAAAATTAGATCAGACTGCCACAAATCTGCGTCCGTCATACTTCAGAAAAACAGTACAAGTGTTTTTAGCGCTCAAGGCTTCATTTGTTCTCCAACCAACAAAATAGTGAAGGATCGCATATCTATCCGTATTTTTCTGTTTATATTGCCGCCCAAAGACGACGAATTACATTATTTAGAAAATTCCACCGTCGCCATGCGACGCCTCATTATACATTAGTCATTATTTACAAACAAGTACCCGCCTTCTGGCTGAAAGTATTAACTACTCGAATTTGCTGTCTTAATGAAGTCAAAAATAGCGAATATCACAACGCACAGAATGCCTTCAATTAAGCAACGTTCGTAATTGGAGCGCTGAAGACAACGTCTTTCAGATAACCCTCCCACCAGAAGTCACACGGATTAAGATCAGGTGATCTGGATGGCCAGGTTGTGGGGAAATGACGACTGGTAAATCTAGCATGTCCGCCGCAGCAGCCGCTTCAATAGCTGTGCAGTGTGTGGAGGAGAGCCATCTTGCATAAAAAAAATGATCCTACCCACGCATCGTCGCTGTTGAAAGGCTGGAATGACGTTGGTGCACAAAAGATTCTCATGGCGTTTACCAGTAACGGTACAGACAACAGGCCGGCCGCGGTGGCCGTGCGGTTCTGGCGCTGCAGTCCGGAACCGCGGGACTGCTACGGTCACAGGTTCGAATCCTGCTTGGGTGTGTGTGATGTCCTTAGGTTAGTTAGGTTTAAGTAGTTCTGAGTTCTAGGGGACTTATGACCTAAGATGTTGAGTCCCATAGTGCTCAGAGCCATTTGAAGCATTTGGTACAGACAACAGGACCCGCAGCACTCATACCCTCGCAAAAAATATGGCACATCAATAAACGATGCCGTCAACCCGCACCACACAGTCACCTTCGCCGAGTGAAGTAGTACCGGTAGATGTGCGCAAGGATTTTCCGTTGGCCATTTTCTGCCATTCTGGGTATTGACATGTCTTTGGAGATGGAAACCGGCTTCGTCTGTTGTCTTTCATTTCATTGTCCACTTCCACGCGGGCAAGTAATTCCAGAGCGAAAGCTTGTCTTGCTGACAGGTCAGCAGGAATCAAACCCTCAACATTGGCGATTTTGTATGGATAGCAATGCAGGATGTTTCGTAGCATTTTATGTACGGTACACGCATGCATGTCCAATTTTCGGACAGTTCCCCGTGCACTGCATGATTGCACACCACCGTTCGACCTCTTCTGCAGTGCTCTGGCCACACCTTCGACGAATGTAAGATCAACCGCTTTCCTCCCTCTCTCACATTGCACTTCAAAAGAACTGGTCTTTCCGAATTTTGTAACAGTTTTCCACAGACCCTTAAGGGGCTTCGGAACGCCCTATACTTGCAATGTTAAAATAACGCTTATAAATTACATCTTTCCTCACAAAGTATTTGAGGTAGGAAGTTGAACTTTTTACAGATTATTTATTGGAATATGGGCTACAACTTAACACAGGGATTTTACAAAATTTTAGTTCAGTTATTAAAGATGATTTTTTTTCAATTGTAATGAAAATTTACAACATTTTTTTTGCAATTTTTTATTTATATATTCAAAAATATACAGTTTTTTGGAAAAAGGCTGTGTTAAATTATGCAGAAGGTACTGTGTAGCATTTACTGAAAGTTTGAAACAAATATGTTTGGAAGATCCTTAGAAAACATGTAATTAGTATGAGAAAATAAAAGTTTTGGGAATCGAGCGACAAAGATTGGATTAACTTTTTAGTGCATTCCAGGTCCATAGGATGGATTATCTTCATCCTCTGCAAACTCCTCCTCCAGCTTCCTCTTGTTCCTCCTCCTGTTTACTCTTGCTTGTATTTCTAGACTCTTTACAGCCCTGTCTGCAGCCCGAAGGCGTTCCTTGTCTAAAGCAAGCATCGCTCGTACCATGTTAGAACCTATCTTCATTCCCATATTTCTAAATACCTTGCACCTTACAATGTTGCCATCATTCAAAGTGGCAACAGCATCATACACACCAAATTGAAGTGTTTCTATTCCAATAAATACAGTCTTGGGGATTCTCGACCATATAACACTATTTACACTTTCATTGGGGTTTTGAGTTTTTCCGTGAATACACTTTTTCAACAGTTCAGGTGCTGCTAAGTCTCTGAAAATAGGTTTTATCACCTCCATTATTGCATGAGGCAGACTATGCTTATGAGTGTACACTTCACCAGTTAGCAATCCTTTGTTATATTTACACCAACTGTGTTCTTCTTTGGGACACAAGCTATGTTGGGGATTTTCATCGGTTGTTTACAGTAATAACGCATACCTTTGGCTTTCCAACATTACTCCTTTTCTTAAAAGCCTTCAGAGGATTTCTAATAACTTTACTTTTACTCATTATTATACTTCAACAAAACAGAGACTCAAGAAACAGAATTAATTACGAATATTTTCGAGATAACGACAGAGTAAATAAACATGAAACAATCGACAATCACACCAGCGATATATATTGAACCATCATAGGTTAGCCATAACACATACTTTATATCACATCACTAAAATGTACCTGATGAACACGGACGTTAATAATAACACCATTTGACAGCAGTTTAACAGTGCCACAGTGGGTCACGCCCATGTAGACCACATTTCAAAAAAAATTTAAAAATAGTTGTAGTCTTCGGAATTGAATAAATTATATATCTATTAAAAGGTAATAGCCTGCAGATTCAGAAAACGCAAAAAAGTAAAAATTGAACTATTCATGATTTTGAGCCTTTCCACAGACCCTTAACAGACATCGGGCCAATGCCTTAATTCATTCCTCTGAGTGTCCGGAACGTCTGCATTGCTGGCACGCACAGTCAACACCCTTGTAAATGAATTTCACTATCAACGTACGATACCACATGGAGACAGCCATGTTGGACCCAAACTGAGGAACAGCCGTGTGCCGCACGTCTGTTGGTTTGCATATTCTGACGCTTGCGGCGCCATATATTGGTCAAATTTTCGTTAAATTTTCTTGTTCCATCACGTTTCCCCCTGCGTTAGTAACAGGCTGCTCAAATTTGACGTCATTCCGAGCAGTGTTTCTCTTTCTACAGCGTTTTAAAACCGAAACTTTAATTACGAATACCACGTACTTGGAAAACGCGCGAAACCTTTTACAGAATCCAAATAAATAAATAAAAAGTTCCCACAGACGCGGGCGACAGCTTCCCAGAAGCACGCTGTGTATCACCAAAGTCACGGCATCTGTACTGATGACGCTAGCACCGATTAGCTGAAAACTCAAAGGAAAAGTTCGCCTTC
The DNA here is from genome assembly GCF_023864345.2 of Schistocerca serialis cubense. NCBI lineage: Eukaryota > Metazoa > Arthropoda > Insecta > Orthoptera > Acrididae > Schistocerca > Schistocerca serialis. The sequence continues at coordinate 114,584,449 of NC_064642.1, read as the reverse complement.
TCTGGAGAATTCCATCCGCGCAATAACCGTGGTAGCCCCGGGGTCACCCAGCGACACGCGGGTCACACGCAGATGCAGGGCCCCGTGACCGCAGAGAGCGGCTGTAACGCCTGCCAAACGGCTTCCACGAAATCTGCATGTCGCTGTCGCTGTCGTTGCCACTGTAAAGGCGCCGGGCGAAATGAAACGGCGCCGACTTTCGTTACGAAACCCGAGTATAACGAGCCGGCCGACATCATTAACCTCTCTCGCCAAATGGAGCCTCGTTTTTCCCCCTTTTCCTTTAACGCTTTACATCATTCACAATAAAAATATTATGCAACTCAGTACATGCGTTTCGTTCCTCCGCGTCTGAGACGAATCTACATACGTATTACAAATCATTTCACGTGCCTAAAATTATTAAGAACTGCAGGCAATATCATCCATCTCAACGCAGTGGCGTATTACGGAGTCTCGTTCGTAGGTCTAGAGCTGCCTCAGGTGCTAGGAGTTTATCTACCAGGCGATCAAAAAGTCAGTATAAATTTGAAAACTTAATAAACCACGGAATAATGTAGATAGAGAGGTAAAAATTGACACACATGCTTGGAATGACATGGGGTTTTATTAGAACCACCCCATATTGCTAGACGCGTAAAAGATCTCTTGCGCGCGTCGTTTGGTGATGATCGTGTTCTCAGCCGCCACTTTCGTCAGGCTTGGCCTTCCAGGTCCCCAGATCTCAGTCCGCTTGATTATTGGCTTTGGGGTTACCTGAAGTCTCAAGTGTATCGTGATCGACCGACATCTCTAGGGATGCTGAAAGACAACATCCGACGCCAATGTCTCAGCATAACTCCGGACATGCTTTACAGTGCTGTTCACAACATTATTCCTCGACTACACCTATTGTTGAGGAATGATGGTGGACATATTGAGCATTTCCTGTAAAGAACATCATCTTTGTTTTGTCTTACTTTGTTACGCTAATTATTGCTATTCTGATCAGATAAAGCGCCATCTGTCGGACAATTTTTGAACTTTTGTATTTCTTTTGGTTCTAATAAAAACCCATGTCAATCCAAGCCCGTGTGTCAATTTGTACCTCTCTATCTACATTATTCCGCGATTTATTCAGTTTTCAAATTTATACTGACTTTTTGATCACCTGCTATATTATCTTTGTGTTTGTATAAAACAGGAACGGTCCTCTGATAAACAGATTCGTAATTCATTTCAACCTGCGCGCACTAGACCTCAAGAACAACCAGAAGAAACGAAGAATTCCACGATGATGGTTTCCCTACACTGGTGGCGTGTCCTTTCATATCTGCAGGATGTTCAAGAAGCATAAAATAAACGTGTCTTCTGCTCTCCACGTGAGTGCAAACAATGCTGGGTTCTGTTAAAGAGAACCTAGTTGTAAGGAGACCAGAGATATATAAAATCCCGTACCGGCGTGGAAAATCATACACTGGCCAGACGTGTCGCACTGTTAAAGTTGCGCTGTATGCAGAAGTCACACCAGCTTCGGTCAGCTAGAAAAGTCTGCTGCTGCTGAACACTGTTTTGACACGAGGCATAGATGAATCACGGAGAGACTAAGATCCTTTCGTCAGTGCCCACGTACTATGACACCATAACCAAAAAGCAGTCGAAATACGTCGAAGAAACTACCTGATTAATAGAGACACAGGATTTCAACTTAGCAAGGCATGGGAATCAGCATTGCCTGCGCTAAGGCATCGCCGGCCGCAGACAAAGGAATCCGAATCGACACATACGGGGAATCAGAGTCTGGACACACAAACTGGGCACTAACACTGCGCGCGTGCGGGTTGGACAGCGATTCATGGCCGCGTTTTTTCCACGTGAAAAGACATGGTCCGTTTCTCCGGCATTGGTTGTCGCCGCATTCCACGGTTTATCTACGATGGCGATGTACCCCTTGCCGCTTGCGCTTTTCTAGCGAGCCAGTGCATATTTTGGGGAACCACTGCAGATGACGAGTAGCTGTATCGTTGAAATATTGTGCAGGCTTTCACAACACTATCCAACGCGATACCCGTGAACCCATGAACTATTTATTACGTCGACAAAATCCAAAACAGCACATATAATTTCAATCATAAAGTCAGTAACTGATTAGAATTATGAAGTAAGTAAATTGCTGTACAGGGGATAGGTGACCAGTCTTGGTAGGATGTCAGTACGATTTTACTTACAGAGTATGTTTCACGGAGGACGCAAATGCTTTCCTGCAGTTGGCACACGATGTGCATCGGCTCTTTCCCTGGCAGCCGCTGTATGAGGGCTCGGCACGTCTTCCCAGATCTGACTTTAATCTAAGATGTGGTGTGACTAAATTAAGCATAAGTTTATTTCCACAAGAAGCTCAAAATAGTTTCCTCTGACGCAATACCAAGCAGGCGTCCTCTCAACACATTGTCAATCCTCTCAATACATTGTCAGTCACTCGTTCAACTTTTGCTGCCTAAGTTCATGAAATTTCAAACCGAATATTGTCTCTAAACTCTTCAAGAGTATGTGGCTTGTCTTTTAAATTCCGTTAAAATTAAAACTCACGTGGACTCAGGTCTCGGGAACGCCGAGATCAACTACTCGTACATTGTAATCAACATCACCTCTTAATACTGTAGACGCAACTGAGATACGTTTTCATCCATTGACCTGCTGGAACGAACCGTAGGTTTTTTTCATTAGTTGTTAGTTCTCTGAACAAACGTTGCAGTATATTTTTCACATAACTGTTATATATTCCGTGGAAAAAGATCGACCCAGTAATTCGTAGGGCACTAACTGCACGCCTGTTTTCACAACACGCAGAGGCTTTTGATGTTGCTGATGCGGATTTTCAGAACTCTAACGTTGACTGTTTTGCGTTTCACGTACACCGATAACTGCAACTGTACTTCATCGTAAAAGGGAAGTCCATCACGCACATGCTGTAATATCCAGTTGCAGTACTGGCGCCAAGCTCCAGTATCGCTATTGTGTGACGATCACAGATCGGTCGGCAGATGATAGTTGAAGTGATCGCTGTATCAAGCAGAAATCTACAGATAGCAGTATTTGCATGCTGTCCCTATTTTGGCCGGAACCGAGGTTGGAATCTTCCTACATGTCGGTCAAGGGGCCTGAAGATGGCGCAGTAAATCGCCGAAACTGGTAGCCAAATAAAATAACTGTTCGGAAATTAGACGGCTGAAAGGTGTTTGATTTGACATCCTGTACTGAACAGCCGAGTCTCGCATCCGTCTCTGAAAAGATGGACATGCAGAGACAGTTTTAAATCGTTCTGTACGAATATTCACAGATATTTTATGGATGTGACTGCTTCCAGTGACTGTTCTGCAACCGCATAATGATACAGTAACATGTATTTCTGCCCACTTACGCTAAATGCGCTACATTTATGGCGAAGTTCAACTGGCAATACCTGCTCCAACCGTAGATTCTCTACATCGTTGCGACATCTCTGTACACGACAGCACTACCTATGAAAAGCCTCGGGGGACTTCTCACTTTATCCAATAGGTCATTTATTATATTGTGAAAAGTAATGGTCTAGTAACACCCCCTTGCGCTACGATCAAAGTTGCCTTTTCGTCTGAAGATTTCTGTTTGTCGAGAGTGACATGCTGTGCTCTGTTTCCTTTCCCTCTCTCTTTCCTAGCGTATATCCCGTTGTGCAGGGGTCAGTGATTTTGTAGAACGACAAAATATTCTATTTTAACGTGGTGGCTGCATTCCGTTCTTACCGCCTCTTTTTCTTCGTTTCCTATGCAGTAAATTCCAGAATATACTCCGGTTCTTCTCAGAAATGTCATTCACTGCATTCACATTATGACAAAAGTTTTTCTCCTAGGACTCCACCGTTCAGACCTCCAATAATGAGAGGGCCAAAAAGGCACAAATGTATATACTACCTGGTATTGTTTTTAGCGTTGTATACTCTAAATAAATGTGAAAATTGCATGAAAAAGAAGAAAACACTTCGTGCAAAAAATCCTGTGGCACATATGATAGTACGCAAATGATTATGATTACAGGCCGCTATATGAATCGAGCATGCTGTAAAGCCCAAACGCACACGTATTCATAAATTCTAAATGTCGTCGGGTGAAATAAAAGTATCTAAATATTTTGCAGTGAATAACCTGCATCTGGTTACTGGGTGAGTTCAAGAAGTTTTGACATTGTTTGTTTGAGAGACAAGAAGAATGAATTATTAACTGACAACATCCCAAAAGTGTTGCATGGGGGAAATATTAGAAGATATGAAGATTGGCGGAGCAGGGGCATCCGTCGTTTAAGCAAGAAACCATCAGCATCCGTCGCCATATATGGGCTGTGTGTACCGTACTGACAAGTCATAGTTGTAGTTGCACAAACGCCTGTATATCTGCCTGATTTGCCTATTTGCCTAATTTCTCTTATCTTCGTGGCTCTTGGGCGAAATGTACGTTGGCGGCGGTAGAACAGTTCTGCAATAAACTTCAAATGTCGGTTCTTCTTATTATCAATGGACACTGAATTAACAAAAAGGCAACATCAGCGAAAATGTTCACCTATCGCAACGATTGAAACCCAGATCTCACGCTGGTCACGAGCAGGCACTTAATTGTTTTGCGTAATTGCAAATTTGTGCTTGCCAAAGATGGGTGTAGCCTTTTTAATTTCTCTTCTCATTCCATCAGCCGGCCGTGGTTGCCGAGCGGTCTAGGCGCTTCAGTCTGGAACCGCGTGACCGCTATGGTCGCAGGTTCGAATCCTGCCTCGGGCATGGATGTATGTGATGTCCTTAGGTTAGTTAGGTTTAAGTAGTTCTAAGTTCTAGGGGACTGATGACCTCAGATGCGAAGTCCCATAGTGGTCAGAGCCATTTGAGCCATTCCATTAAGACTTTTTCCTTTATTTCGTTTGGAAAAACTGTTTCGGGTGAGACTAGAAAATGGGCAACACTTTCAATTGCATTATTTCATGAAATATGTTGTCTTCTGTTTCCCTGAAATGTAATGCAAGTCTTTTCGAGAAACACATGTTCTATCCAACACAACACTTAAATTATTCGCATTAATCTTATGCCTATTGCCAACTTTCAAGATGGCATCACAGATCTTCATTTCAGCCAACACAGAATTATCAAGCAGTGTTAATGCTTTCTTGGCGAGCAGTGCTGGGCCATCTCAAGATCTAATACCAAAATACAGGAGGTCTGTTGCTGCTATCACGGTCAGTTTCTCTTTATTTTAGAGTTAAATGTGACAATGGATTATTTCAGTTGAAATCGATCATAATAGTTAAATAAAAACATAATGGGCAGTGTTTACTTTATAACATCAAGCAACACGTAGTTATATTCTTTTTAGCACTCAGATCAGTTCTGTTACAGTATTTCTCAACAACGTATACGGCTATTGGTAACGGCAACCGACTGCTACACAGACCAGGGTATGTGGTTGAAAACGAAGGTTCCCCTGCTTTGTCTGGAATTTTTAATATCTGACATAGATACTGTTCTAGAAAGCTCCTACTCATGCACGCTGTACAAAGGCTATATTGTAGTCTGTTTGCGTATGACAGGCAGACAGACACACAAAAGCCTCAGTGCAGTCTATTTGCAAATGAGGCAAAGGGAAACACGGAAGTCATACTGAACTTCCTACAATGAAAAGGACGAGGTCATGTACAGATCTATTACTGCAGCCCCTGATATTCTCATTTTTCGGTCGCTTTAATCTGTCCTTGTGTTCGTCACGATGACAGAGGCAACGAAAAATGTAGGTCAAAGCGTGGTATGAACAAGAAATTCTGGATGAGATGTGTAACGAAACGTTATATATGACTGACAGGGAACCGTTAGAGCATGAGTTTTACCTTGGAAAAACACTTTATAGCCAAGATCGCTTTAATTAATATTTATTATTGGCGTCGGGTTTCGACAGTGGAAACCGTTATATTCTGATCGCAAAATTTTTGGTTATAAATCGTGCTCCATTATTAGTTTATCACTCGTGATACGTCATTATGTTGAGCATATACAGCACACTATACATAAGTTTGTCAAAAGTAAAACCACTTACAGACAAAAAGGACCTTGCGAAAACGGGCATACTCCCACACGTAACACCACACCGAGGCTTGTTGGTTCTTATAATACATACTCTACCGAAGTACACGGTGCACAAACAGACATAGCGCTATTGCACATGTCGTGTATCGACGCATCAAACGAGTAAGACGAGGTTTTCTTTCCGCACTGGGGTTGAAGAATATGATTCGGTGGTTCGAATAACTGGCGACTTGGGAGCTGCTCCTGGGAGAGTTCGACAGCCGATTGCGTCACAATTCGTTGAAGATGTTTCTGTTGTCTTAGCTGAGAATACTGTACGCAGTCTACATTCTTCAAGCAGTGTACGAGCTGTGTTACGATAGCTGAACATTCAATGGCCCACCGTTCAAAAATTGCTCCGAAAAGATGTGAAATGGTATCCGCGCTAACTTCGCCAACTTTTAACACGTGACGCAGACATTTGAGTAAACTTAGCTCTTGCGTTTCTTGCAAGGTTTGAAGTTGGCGACATGTTGCCTTGGAATATTTTCTGGAGTGATGCGCACTTTATGATCACTGGGGCATTGAACACCCCTCACAATTGTAGCATTTGGAGATGGTCAAAGCCAAAAGCCAATGATCGTTTATGAAGTTTATATGCATACTAAACACGTCACTATATGATGTAGCTTCACGACACAATTCACGATTTATACTTTTTTTTGGGGGGGGGGGGGGGGAGGGGGGGGGGAGCTATGGACCCAATGTCCAATGACATGCAGCGTGTACGGGACACGTTACTCCAATTGCACAGCACATTTGGAGAAAACCAATAACAGGCCGATCGTCCCAAACTGCGTGTCCACCAAGGTCGTCTCACTTTTGGCAGTGGGGTTACCTAAAGGACAGGCTTCGTCGCCGTAACAACAACACCTGCATGAAGCTGAAGTGAGCACAGAGAAAGAGGTAGTAAACATCCCATCTAAGACGTTTCAGGCAGCAGTAGGACAACTCCTCTTGGGCTTCCAGGCTTTTGTAGATGAAGATGGCTGTCACATTGTGCAACATTTGTAACCTGAAACGTAAACATGGTACCCAATTAACAAATATTATCCTATCATGTGGAAATTAATGGTTTATTCGATATTTCTCTTCCCCGCACGTCCTTATAAATTTTTCCGCTAAGTTTCATTGGCATGACTCCCACGTGCTTTGTGCAGCTAAACTGAAATGCTAGTCACTTGCATATTCAAGCAACTGACAGACTCCATGTGAAACTGAAGTTTGTTTGCATGCCGTCTTTATGGTGTTTGCAAGTTTAACGGCCAACAGGGTATTTAGCTCATTTCCGTGTTCACGTGTCCAATTAATTTTAACATTCTATGATAGTGCGACATATCAGATGTTTCCAGTTTCCTCCTGTCCGGATTTATCAAGGTCCATTTTCCTCTTGCGTGCGTAGCCTAACGGGCTTCTTCCTCTAACCGACACAAATGTATGACATCGTTAGGGCCCTCTTGTTAAAGAAAGCGTTTTCTCGGTTGTTCCAATATGCTTCTGCTACGTTCCTTCTTTTTCTCATTCCTTGCGATCTTGCATCCTGAAGAAGAGCTTTCTCCTCTTGCTACTATTTCATTCCCAATTTTAATGTGAAAGAAGTCATTGTTCTCCTTTGTTACTCCACAGTACCGTCGTTTTGTCTTTGTGTATCCCTAATCCACGTTCTGTGTAATGTACGATATCCATACCATCCATAAAGTCTCTAATTGTCTCTTGCATCTGAATAGAAAACCTATGCCTTAAGTGGACTCTAGCAACGGTATGTGTACCATATGCACTTTTATTCCATTTCCTACATTGTCTTTTTTGTTTACTCAACATAACAATTGAACAAGAGTGCTGATAAGCTACGACCCTCCATTTCACCTTTCTTAACAATACACTTTCTTCGTTTTCCTCTTATATTACTCCCACTTGATTTTTGTTGAACTTAAAAGTTACTTTTCCGTCTTTGCTCTTCTACTCATCTCATGATTGGGAACGTCTGGCGTCACCCTATACTGCCGAGGGATCCTTCTCGGTTCACAAATACTAGGAAGGTTACGAGGACACCACGGTTTCAATAACCGATATTGTTGTGGGCATTGCACGGCCTAATATTTTGTCAGTTTAACTCTATGAGTAAGATGGTACGGGTTATATACCTACACTTTTTACCACGGTTGCATAACACAGAACAATTCATTTTTTTTTAATTTGAATGTATTGGCTTTTGGTTTGTAGCCATATAGCTGTCTCAGAAGTGGAAAGACGATACGACAGTATGTTTGAGGCAACTTTCGTATCAGTAATCGCGGTATTAATGTAAGTACAACACGACACTAAGTTCCCGAAAGGAGAATATTTCCGACCCGGCCAGAAATCGAACACAGGCCCCGTCGGTTAGCAATCTGCCGCGCAGATACCGCAGCTACTGGGGCGGACCATCAAATCCTTAAACAGTGGACAGAATAAGTCGGTGAATATGGAATTGCATATATTAAAATAAAATAAGTGAATTAATTGTATAAAATCCCGTGGGGTAATGGTATAGGCCAGGCCAAGTAGTTTAAAGTTTAAACCGAAGAATGTTTATTAAATGAAATATGCTCATATATGAGAATGGTGATCTCACATACATTTGCACATTGCAGATTAATAACATATTTAAAAATAACAAATTAGGCAGTACACGGAATGCAGTGCAAACACAGTGTTACAGACAGTAGCATGCGATAATAAAGTTCCTACAACAGCATAGTAACGCTGGAAATTAGCAACAAATATTTTAAGTTCAAAAGTGCAGAATCTCACAATCACGACAAAAACTAAAGTTCATTATGGTAAATAACTGTCGCGACATAATATCTAACAACTTCGTCTCGGAACTATAAATAATAAGTGCAGTGATATATTATAGTTCATAACTGCCTCAATTACTCAAACAAAGTTAAAGTTCATGTGGTTGCACCAAAACAGTCACCGAAAACCACCTAAAAGAAATGTCAGAACTTAAGTCGCGAATTCGCACTGACAAAATTGTGCGCACAAGAAATTTCCAAAGTTTATCAAACGATAGCCCCAGCCACGCGGCACTTCTTTCACGCAGCGCATGGACTATAGAGCCGGTGACTGTTGGATAAGTAAGGATCATAAGAAAGAAACTTCTCCACAGAAAATACTAAGAAAAAGTAGGTACAGGATGATCTCGAGGTCTTCTCAGCGGGATTGATTCATGGCGTACTTCTGAGTCCTCAGCTGTTGTTTCCACGATAGAACAAGTGTTAAGACAGAGAGAGCTGGCGAGGGTAAATAGGGAAAGACAGACATTGGAATTTATGCAAGAAATAAGTGGGGACGGCCGGTGCAAGTGCTACTCTGAGGTGAAGAGATTGGCACAGGAGAGGAAGCCATTACGGGCCATATCTAACCAGTCAGAAGAGTGGTGAAAAAAACCATGACTGCGCTCATGTAAGTTCAATTTGTAATTAAAGTGAAGCTTCTCACATAACACTACCGTGGGCTGCAATTATCGTATGGCAGTGAAACCTGGTAGATATTCTAATGCATTAATGTGGGACTGATTTAAGCTGAATAAGAATAGTTCCAATTTTGGCCACCAGGCGCAAATCTGGAGCTGTTATTTCAAGAAAGACGTATAGCAATGTTTCTGTATGTAATGGATCCGAAACGGGACGTGGGCAGGGAAGGTCAAAGAAGTGAGAAAAGCATAACGTTGATTTTATTATTAATAGCGTGTCCACAAATTTGTTCAAAACAGGCACCGAAGACTTCTAAAAGATGCTGCATCCGTAAAACGACATGATCAACAGTTGCTTGCAGCAGTTCTGGTGGAATCTGCGCAACTTGTTGCTGTAAACTGGCTTTCATATCAGGTAGAAAAAATGGGTTCAAATGGATCTGCGCACTATGGGATTCAACATCTGAGGTCATCAGTCCCCTAGAACTTAGAACTACTTAAATCTAACTAACCTAAGGACATCATACACATATCCATGCCAGAGGCAGGATTCGAACCTGCGACCGTAGCGGTCGCGCGGTTCCAGACTGAAGCGCCTAGAACCGCTCGGCCACACCGGCCGGCATATCAGGAAGAGACCATCTACATGGATACTCAGCAAATCACATTTAAGTACCTGGCAGAGGGTCCTCGGCAAACGCGTTCTTTTAAATATCCTCAGAACCAAAAGTCATGTGGGGTCACATCAGGTGATATTCCAGGCCATGCATCTCTGGTAATAACACGTTTGTGGAAGGCTGCATTAAGCGGATGTTCCACTGGTCGTGCGACATCAGGCGTTGCCCCGTCATGCACGTGAACAGTGTGAAACCTCCACTTAGAAAAATTTATGAATTACTGTGCTGGTAAACCTCCTATGTTATTTGATTTTCAAACAGCTGAGCAAAACTGAACGTGCTCAGACATTTCTCTTATTACTTATTCTGATCAACAATAAACTGACACACAATATTTTTAGAGCAACGCAATCTGACTTTCAATAATCCCGACAAAAGAATGGCCCCGACTAACAATAACCTATACCTTTCATGAATCACTTCACAAAAATCATCGTTACTCGAACTACTGCAATACAGCGAGCGCTACTACTGCCAGCTAAATAAAAGATTTTATCTACGGAAGGCACTAACTACTGATAGGCATAGTCAGCAAATGAAAGATTTTGATAGAGAACAAACATGTATTTACCGTAATAGTGTTCAAATGTCATAATATGTATACGTATATCAGTTCATGACATCCAGTCTTACAAATTTTCTTTTTCTGGCAGACACACGTCCAGATCGTCCGCTCTCAAAACTCTGGCATCTCTTTTCACACATACACCAGTGCTGGCGGGTCACCTCCGACTGCGCAACGCTATGCGCTGTTCACATCCAACTGCCCAACACTACAATAGCGAATATTCCAACAATGCCAACCAGCCACAGACTTCATACAACACAGGCAGTGATTTTCGTACAGAGCGCTACGTGGCGTTACGAACATAAAAAACTAAATAGCCTACTTACAAGTGGTTTCCACACAGTTGCGCTCTTTCAAACGGCTCTAACCACTATGGGACTTAACATCTGAGGTCATCAGTCCCCTAGACTTAGAACTACTTAAACCTAACTAACGTAAGGACATCACACACATCCATGCCCGAAGCAGGATTCGAACCTACGACCGTAGAAGCAGCGCGGTTCCGGACTGAAGCGCCTAGAACCGCTCGGTCACAACGGCCGGCTTGCGCTCTTTCAAAGCAGGAATCACATGCTGTACAAGGAGGTCTCGATAACGTGCGGAAGTCAGGTAAACCTAAAGGCCTTCAGGACGTATTCTCTTCAAAGAAGAACTGACCGAGAATCAAGGTAGTTGTGAACCTACACCAGTCGCATACGGCGAATGCAGTGGCTCTTCGTGCACAACACGCCGGCCGGAGTGGCCGAGCGGTTCTAGACGCTACGATCTGGAACCGCGCGACCGCTGCGGTCGCAGGTTCGAATCCTGCCTCGGGCATGGATGTGTGTGATGTCCTTAGGTTAGTTAAGTTTAAGTAGTTCTAAGTTCTAGGGGACTGATGACCTCAGCAGTTAAGTCCCATAGTGCTCAGATCCATTTGAACCATTTTTTGCACAACACGAAGTTAAACACTACCCTAAATTCCGCAGTTCAGTGTATTCCATGAACCCTGTGGTGTAAAATGTGCCTCGTCACTCCACAGAATACTGCCCGGTCACGTATCACCAACTTCAGTTGGTGCCAGAAACGGAACTGCAAATTCAAAACGTTGCTGCGGATCATGAGGTTTCAGTTGCTGCACCGTCTGGATCTTGTACGGGTACCAGCGTGAAATAGGCCACGAAACTTCACGTACTGTTGAACATCGAATGGACGATTCTCGTGATACCGCACGAGCACCAACACTGCCCCGGGGTACGTGCTGCGTGGTCAGTTACAGCGGCAGCAACTTAGTCAGTATATGCCACGGGACGGGACACCTCCTCTTCCAGTGCCAACACCAAGATCACGGGAGTTTTCGAATTTCATTGTCATCTTCTTTATACTATTTAATGACATCGGGCCTCTCAACTTTGACCTTTCAGTCGGCGGTATTCTCTCAATTCGGCACTGTAATTGCTGCCGTTCACCTAAAAAAATTTCAGTAACAATGCCCGGTTCTCTTCTCCACAGCCATATCGTTCACCGACGTTATGATTTGTCAAATGACTGCATGGATGTCACATCGTCATATAAACAGTTGACAGCGCCGGATTTGCATGTGGGAGCGACAAATGGATTTTTTTTTTTTCATCGTAAATAGGTTCCGCATTAATGCATTAGGATATCTAGGAAGTTTCGATGATATACAATAGCTAGACCCCACACTCGAGCGTTTAGCTCAAATAACACATTGAACTGCAAAAGAAAAACCACTGTAAAATCGTTGGAACTGTAATACAGATTCTTTTTATCTTGCAAAATTTACGCTTCATATTGTTCTCTCCTTTCATGACCCTCCAGGTTAGCCGAGAGCGCTAACGCGCTGCTTCCTGGACTCGGGTAGGCGCACCGGCCCCGGATCGAATCCGCCCGGAGGATTACCGTCGTGTGTCGGTGTGCCGGCCAACTTGGATGTGGTTCTTAGGCGGTTTTCCACATCCCGCTAGGTGAATACCGGGCTGATCCCCACGTTCCGCCTCAGATATCTGAACACGCTCGCACTATTCCATGAATTACACTCGACGCAGACAGCTGGGGTACAATAATTCTGTCCCGGGGGGTACGGGGTGGCGGTAGGAAGGGCATCCGGCCACCCCTTTCCACTAACCTTGCCAAATCCGTTCCTAACAATGCCGACCCTGCGTCAGCGTGGAACATGGCAGCATTGAAAGAAAGAAAGAAAGAATTGTTGTCTCCTTACATTAGTACCAGCTATAATACATAATATATCGTCATAAACATAAGAAACGTTGAAAGAGATTGGAGATAAGACTTTCATAGGAAATATGATGGTGGATGTGATTTGCTAACTTGAGTCGACTTCAGTAAACAAAGAAGGCAACGGTATGGCGTCGTAATTTTAAAGTAAAGAGGAACGGTGCTCAATGAATCACAAAAAGTGAATAAGGGCATGAAGAGAAGAGGGATACTGTAGGAAAGAAAATTTAACAGAGAAACTAGGAGAAGACGATGTGACAGGTAACTGGATATCTCCAGAATGAAATTTTCACTCAGCAGCGGAGTGTGCGCTGATATGAAACTTCCTGGCATATTAAAACAGTGTGCCAGACCGAGATTCGAACTCGGGATCTTTGACTTTTGCGGGCAAGTGCTCTACCAACTAAGCTACCCAAGCACGACTCACGACCCGTCCTCACAGCATTAATTCCGCCAGTACCTCGTCTTCTACCTTCCAAACTTCACAAAAGCTCTCCTGCAAACCTTGCAGAACTAGGACTTCTGAAAGAAAGGATATTGTTGAGACATGGCTTTGCCACAGCCTGGAATGAAATTTTCACTCTGCAGCGGACTGTGCGCTGATATGAAACTTCCTGGCAGGTTAAAACTGTGTGCCGGAAAGCCAAAGGTCCCGAGTTCGAGTCTCGGTCTGGCACACAGTTTTAATCTGCCAGGAAGTTTCAGCTTAGACATCTGTTTAAGTACACGCTAATATTGCTACTAATAACAAAGTTGTGAACTATGTGTTGTGGGTGCGTATATTTCCGGGAGTACGTTGAATTAATAAAGACACATATTAACTTTTGAAGCCACAAGTGGTAACTCCCACAGGCATGCGCTGGGAGTGACGGGATACTCAGCCTGTGTGCACGCCACACAACTACAGGCTCCAGTTTCACGCGACGCACGGTCTCACAGGCGCACACTCTTTCCCACGCTGTGGTCACTAATTCCGTGGCGCTGGCCTCGAGTATCCGAGGGCTGATATTTCACTTCATTTGAGCTCAAATTTTCCTGTTTACCTTCGTTATTTACACTTGTACTGACGCACTGCACTACCGCACTAGGATATTATTGCACTTAGGCGTCACACGACCGTCATCGGAAATACACGGCGACATTACAGAAAACAAGTACAGTGGTAGCTAAGGAAAGCGCATCGCACTCTTCATGATTATAACATAGTTGTGTACATACTGTCAGGTGCGTCAGCATTTTCTCTCGAAATATCACGATAAAGAACTCACGAGTAGCCGACCGAAGGGCCCTCATTCCCACGTACAATAACATAATGGTTCACGAATACCTAAAGTGACTACTGACCGTAGTCGCCGCGGTGGTCTAGCGGTTCTAGGCGCTCAGTCCGGAACCGCGCGACTGCTACGGTCGCAGGTTCGAATCCTGCCTCGGGCATGGATGTGTGTGATGTCGTTAGGTTTAAGTAGTTCTAAGTTCTAGGGGACTGATGACCACAGATGTTAAGTCCCATAGTGCTCAGAGCCATTTTTTTGACCGTAGTCACCTTAAAACCTGACACTAAATTTGTGGTGCTTAACACTCAGCGTGTGGGTGACGTAATATTGTGGCGCCTGTGGAGAACTTATGATTGTCTTCCGCGGTGTCAAATGTGTAATTACCTCTCTCGCAAGCACCTGTCAGGTCTGCAGCCTTCGTACTTGTTGCTAGACTGTAGCAGCAGTATCAGTGGAAAAATTTTCGTTTCTGAAAGCTTTGTTACCGTCTCTTATTTCGTAGGCGACAGATGATGCTGAAGTTCTGTCTGTTTCGTGCGTTTTGTGTGGTTTCATATTTACTTTACGTTCAAAATGCGCGGTGAAGAGGAGAAATGTGTGTAACAAATTACTTGCGAAGTCCTTGATGATCCTGCAGATGATGAGGACGAAATATTTGACGACAATTCAGATTACACATTTATCGTATTATTTTCGCAGATTGTGTTGTTATGAAGAATATTTCAGAAGTTAAATCAGGAAATCAGTCCGAGTATATGATTCCAAAAAATGATTCTAATGGCTCTGAGCACACTGGAACTTAACATCTGAGGTCATCAGTACCCTAGAACGTAGAACTACTTAAACCACCGACCGCAGTGGCCGAGCGGTTATAGGCGCTACAGTCTGGAACCGCGTGACCGCTACGGTCGCAGGTTCGAAAACTGCCTCGGGCATGGATGTGTGTGATGTCCTTAGATTAGTTAGGTTTAAGTAGTTCTCAGTTCTATGGGACTGATGACCTGAGATGTTAAGTCCCATAGTGCTCAGAGCCATTTGAACCATTTGAACCATTTGAACTACTTAAACCTAACTAACCTAAGGACATCACACACATCCATGCCCGAGGCAGGATTCGAACCTGCGACCGTAGCGGTCGCGCGGTTCCAGACTGAAGCGCCTATAACCGCTCGGCCACACCAGCTTGCTATATAATCCCAGTGAGTGTAATGTTGGACTATGTATTTGTCCGCGATTCGATTTGTATCACACTGTAATCCACGATGAACGCTGAACTTTGCCTTGAACTTGAATTTAGTGAGTTTCTTTATATCTGAATGGACTGCAAATTAAATTTAAGCAGGAAGATCACTTGTTTGCTTACCGGGGTATGTAACTGTATAACACAACTCCTTTTCAACTTTTTCTACGATAATTTCTATTAAACTGACATTTTTCTCTGTGGATTCATATTTAACATTAGCAATGCCAAAATACTTATATTTATAGTAGAAAGTCCAATTAACATAATAATGTTTTGAAATTACAACAACGTATTTGTGCACATGAGTTATAACTTCCGAAAAAACACATATTTTCTCCAGTCCACCGGTAATGGCGGGTACTTACAAGAACAGCACCGTAAGTTCCTTGGTGCGTCACAGTTCTTCGCTTACAGAGAACAGATGAACGACTGTGGAGCATCTTTGCCGATTTTTAGTCATTGTTACCACATTTCATTTCTATTGCCACCGCTAGTCTCTTTAACAGCAAGGGTGTAGTCCAGAACAGCGTACTCTGTAAAGAAAGCGTATTAGATGATGCATTCATACAGATTCAGTTGATTGAAGATTGGAGTTGTTTATTGGCAGAAACTTAACTACATGACAGCAACTGCTGCCTCACAAAGCCAGAGAGCTTTAACAAAAAAAAAAAAAAAAAAACGCTGCTTTTTTTCATTTTTAGCCCAGTCTGGTAGCCATAGCAGAAATCTACAATTTTGATTGGTGTGATATGCCTATGGCATTTTTTATTTTGAGCTGATCCAGCTCAAAGATACGGTGACGAGAATGATAACCCAAGTTCACTGCTTGGTTGTTCATTTGTATCTAACACCTCCTGTTAACACTGACTGCATGTGGCTGCTAATGACTGTCAGCAGAGACATTTACCGCTTTTCATACTGTCATTCGAAGCTGACTACGTGCATTATCGTAGCAAATCATTTCAAATAATGCTCCCGGAAAGAGGCTGCCCGGACACTGATAAAATACAATAATTTTTCCTGCGAGATACTTTTTAAGCTCCTAATAAACTTTGCTAGTAAGCATTTGATTCCGTATCACTTCACTATCCCAGTTCTGTTAAAACTGCGAAGCATTTTATGAGTTACTAATGCTAATAACATCGCTGGGTTGATAGATCAGGAAAAAATCCGTCAAACAAAAGCGAAAGCCGTTTACGAACTCGAAAGATGCTTCAAGCATAAAAGCTCATGAGAGATTAGTGACAGTAGTGAAAATTTCAGATGGAAGTACTATCCAGAATTAAATTTTGACATGATGCTTCTCCGCAGCCTGAGAATGTCTTACGAGATAGTTCACGGCCTTCACATTACGGGCTATTCTTTTATGCCTAACGACCAGTACCTTTTCTCACTGTCAGGTAAGCGTAAAAGTCAAGTTACTGAAATACTGGATGACTGGAATACAGTTATTACGTCTTTTCGACAACATACAGGACCTCTCATTCTCTTTAAGATAGACCAGTCATTAATATTCAAGCTGGAGTGATCTGTTGATTTGTAGATCTGTGAAAAAAGTGTTAGTTTCGAGGGCATAAGGATATTTCAAGTTTAGGCACCTGGTGGGTACATTTTCATACTGGACAGCTACGTAGAGTTTAGAGACGGTTGCTCTCCAATACAAAGTGAAGAGTCGCCAAGACTCAACTTGCAGAAAACATTGCGTCGACGAAATTAAGATAAAGAAGCCTAAAACCAAAGAATTCAAGTCTCTTTTTCTTTCTTGTTGATTCAGAGCCGAAGTGTCAATAGGCTGATGCCTTCGGGAGAACAAAACGGAACGAACATGGATTTGATTCAAGCAGAAAACAGAGAGAGAGAGAGTGAGTGAGTGAGATAGAGAGAGAGAGAGAGAGAGAGAGAGAGAGAGAGAGGAATCTTGGAAGTTTGATTTGTAGAGTTGTCTGTATCTGTAATGGAATTTTACTTTCCTTCTAGTAAATATTAGCGTACCTTAAGGGTAACAAATTATATCTAGAGCGTTTATCATTCAGCAGACCAGCTTTTTTCAAAAATAACGGCCTTTGTCATCGAGGACAGTAACCAGCATAGCTTGTTCTTGATAACAAACGATTTAGAAGGTATTACCGCTCTCCTTATAAATTTCTATACACTACAGGACTCGTTTTTGTAATACGCCCCTTAAAACTAATACTGAGGATTGATTTTGTTCGTAACTGTCATTTTTCCTGCCATTGTGGTACATATTTTTTTATTTTTTTATTTTTTGCGAAATAAAATCAGACGTCAACTGCACGATCAGAGTAGTTCTCTACACTTAACTGGGTTGGACGAGTAATCTGTTGTGCTCGGAAGGTTTATAACATGGTCCAGCAGTGGTGAAACTAGAATCGTATAATTATGAAGTCCCTTGAAACTTCCTGGCAGATTAAAACTGTGTGCCCGACCGAGACTCGAACTCGGGACCTTGGCCTCTCGCGGGCAAGTGCCATACCAACTGAGCTACCGAAGCACGACTCACTCCCGGTACTCACAGCTTTACTTCTGCCAGTACCTCGTCTCCAACCTTCCAAACTTTACAGAAGCTCTCCTGCGAACCGTGCAGAACTAGCACTCCTGAAAGAAAGGATATTGCGGAGACATGGCTTAGCCACAGTCTGGGGGATGTTTCCTGAATGAGATTTTCACTCTGCATTGGAGTGTGCGCTGATATGAAACTTCCTGGCAGATTAAAACTGTGTGCCCGACCGAGACTCGAACTCGGGACCTTTGCCTTTCGCGCTAAGCCATGTCTCCGCAATATCCTTTCTTTCAGGAGTGCTAGTTCTGCATGGTTTGCAGGAGAACTTCTGTAAAGTTTGGAAGGTAGGAGACGAGGTACTGGCAGAAGTAAACCTGTGAGTAGCGGGCGTGATACGTGCTGCGGTAGCTCAGTTGGTAGAGCACTTGTCCGCGAAAGGCAAATGTCCCGAGTTCAAGTCTCGGTCGGGCACACAGTTTTAATCTGCCAGGAAGTTTCATATTAGCGCACACTCTGCTGCAGAGTGAAAATCTCATTCATGAAGTCCCTTGTTAATGAGCCATAATAAAATAAACGTACTGCAAAATGCATGTTGTGTATTCGATAAGTGCAACCACAGTCTCTAACTGGAACGATTACATTAACTACAAACATTTTGCGGTACGAAATGAAATTATCGTATGGCATTGTTGGCCGGAAGGCCCCATCCGGGGAAGTTCGGTCGCCGACTCCAAGTCTTATTTCATTCGGCTCCACATTGGGCGACTTGCGTGCCGGTGATTTGGTTGAGATGTTGTGGAGAACGAAGCATCACCCAGTCCACGAGAGGAGAAAATCTCCAACCGTGCCGGGAATCGAACCCTGGCCCGCTGAATGGGAACCAAGCAAGTTACTACTCAGCTAAGCAGGCGTGCATTTTACGGTACGTCATGTTACGACGGTTCATTAACGAAGTACTTCCTAACCGTCCGAGATCAATTTGACGTCTGCTTATCTATGTTATAAGTCAGTGCTGAACTTCCGAAGATAAAAGATTAATCTTTCGAAACCGGTTAGGTGCAAGAAAATTTTTCAGTTGTGCAACTGATGACTGGCTTTATTGTGAAAAACTCGATCTGAGGTGTTCGTCTGCAGTCTGAACAAATTTCCTTATTGTCAGTAACTATACGAAAATTCAATTTAGTTCAAATGGTTCAAATTGCTCTGAGCACAATGGAACTTAATGTCTGAGGTCATCAGTCCGCTAGAACTTAGAACTACTGAAACCTAACTAACCTAAGGACATCACACACATCCATGCCCGGGGCAGGATTCGAACCTGCGACCGTAGTGACAATTTAGTTATCTGCATAGTTTGTTCAGATTTGTCTCCAGTGTTTCGGGCAACGAAAATTCTTACCGAAAAGTTCCCTTCAATATCAGCAGGTATTTCTTGTTCATAAGACTTTTCAAGTGACCCCACAATAAGAAATCGATAGAGGTCAAATCAGATTAACAACGATGCGAGGATATAGGACATTCTCTTACCATCTGCTTTATGTGTTAGGCGTTCATTAGCAAGCTGTGCAAAGTGACCTGGGGTTCCACCACGTTGGAATCACATACCTACAACGCACCATCTGCAATGCAGCAGTGGTGTTTCTACCAGGACATTTATGATATACGCCTAAATGTTGGTCGGGTTTGGTAACCCTACAACGTTAGCAACTGAGTCCCGACAACGATTCTAAGAATTCCAATTCTCACTGGCTGAGTAACTTAACTTACTTGTCTGCACAAAGCCATCAAAATTGAAAGTCTGTATCATAATCACGGAAACACTGTAAGTAGGCTGTTTAGGTTTTTATATTGGTAACGCCACGTAGCGCTCTGTATGAAAATCGCTGGCTGTGCTGTGTGCAGTCTGTGGCTAGTTTGCATTGTTGTCTGCCATTGTAGTGTTGGGCAGCTGGATGAGAACAGCGCGTAGCATTGCGCAGTTGGAGACGAGCCGCCAGCAGTGGTGGATGTGAGGAGAGAAATGGCGGAGTTTTGAAATTTGTAAGACTGGATGTCATGAACTGCTGTATATATTATGATTTTTGATGACTATTAAGGTAAATACATTGTTTGTTCTCTATTAAAATCTTTCATTTGCTAACTATGCCTATCAGTAGTTAGTGCCTTCCGTAGTTTGAATCTTTTATTTAGCTGGCAGTTGTGGCGCTCGCTGTATTGCAGTAGTTCGAATAACGAAGATTTTTGTGAGGTGATCTGTGAAAGGTATAGGTTAATGTTAGTGTTATATCCTAGCCAGTAATGCCACCCGAGCCCGCTGCCAAAAGGTTGGCAGCATCAAAGTTCGGACGCCGTCCGCATAAGCAGCGCCAGCGAGACAGGAAATCGCCGCAAGTCTGCGCGCGCCACCGTTGGCTTCTGGTTTCACTACTGTGTTTCTGTATCTTAATAAAGATAAGTACCGACTTTTATTTAATCAGAGTGTTTGGGTTTTCATCTTTTTGTTCACTGTTCCAGCGGACCGGTCGGCCCACTATTAAAAGTGTGGCGGTGACTTCGTAAGCCGTTTCTACAGCGAATTGTTTGTCGCTACGAACACCGCCACAAAAGTTAGTCAGGGCCATTCTTTTGTAGGGATTATTGAAAGTCAGATTGCTTTGCGCTAAAAATATTGTGTGTCAGTTTAAGCACAGTCTTGTATAATTGTTCAAAGGGGACGTTTCAACACCATATGTCGGGAGATGAAGCTGAGTTAAGGTAATTTTTCCACTAATTTACAAACGTAAGTACACTACTGGCCATTAAAATTGCTGCACCACGACGATGACGTGCTACAGACGCGAAATTTAACCGACATGAAGAGGATGCTGTGACATGCAAATGATTAGCTTTTCAGAGCATTCAAACAAGGTTGGCGCCGGTGGCGACACCTACAACGTGCTGACATGAGGAAAGTTTCCAACCGATTTCTCATACACAAACAGCAATTGACCGGCGTTGCCTGGTGAAACGTTGTTGGGATGCCTCGTGTAAGGAGGAGAAATGCGTACCATCACGTTTCCGACTTTGATAAAGGTCGGATTGTAGCCTATCGCGAAAGCGGTTTATCGTATCGCGACATTGCTGCTCGCGTCGGTCGAGATCCAATGACTGTTAGCAGAATATGGAATCGGTGGATTCAGGAGGGTAATACGGAACGCCCTGCTGGATCCCAACGGCCTCGTATCACTAGCAGTTGAGATGACGCGCATCTTATCCGCATGGCTGTAACGGATTGTGCAGCCACGTCTCGATCCCTGAGTCAACAGATGGGGACGTTTGCAAGACAACAACCATCTGCACGAACAGTTCGAAGACGTTTGCAGCAGCATGGAGTATCAGCTCGGAGACCATGGCTGCGGTTACCCTTGACGCTGCATCACAGACAGGAGCGCCTGCGATGGTGTACTCAACGACGAACCTGGGTGCACGAATGGCAAAACTTCATTTTTTCGAATGAATCCAGGTTCTGTTCACAGCATCATGATGGTAGCATCCGTGTTTGGCGACATCGCGGTGAACGCACATTGGAAGCATGTATTCGTCATCGCAATACTGGCGTATAACCCGGCGTGATGGTATGAGGTGCCATTGGTTACACGTCTCGCTCACCTCTTGTTCGCATTGACGGCACTTGGAATAGTGGACGTTACATTTCGGATGTGTTACGACCCGTAGCTCTACCCTTCATTCGATACCTGCGAAACCCTACATTTCAGCAGGATAATGCACGACTGCCTGTTGCAGGTCCTGTACGCGCCTTTCTGGATACAGAAAATGTTCGACTGCTGCCCTGGCCAGCACTTTCTCCAGATCTCTTACCAATTGAAAACATCTCGTCAATTGTGGCCGAGCAGCTGGCTCGTCACAATACGCCAGTCACTACTCTTGATGAACTGTGGTATCGTGTTGAAGCTGCATGGGCAGCTGTACCTGTACACGCCGTCCAAGCTCTGTTTGACTCAATGCCCAGACGTATCAAGGCCGTTATTACGGCCAGAGGTGGTTGTTCTGGGTACTGATTTCTCAGGATCTATGCACCCAAAAATGCGTGAAAATGTAATCCATGTCAGTTCTAGTATATTATATTTGTCCAATGAATACCCGTTTATCATCTGCATTTCCTCTTGGTGTAGCAATTTTAATGGCCGGTAGTGTAATTCTTAATGTAACAGCTACCAAATTACGACGCCGACTCTTTTCTGGAATGAGTCTATATACAATTTTCTATGGCCATGGAAAGAACCTTTGGGGTGAACTTCAGCGACCAAACGTGTGTGAGACTTCATCAGACAATAACGAGATATTAGTTCCACACACCGCTGTCCCGCTGTTTGGGCTGACGTTCGTGGGAGCTCTTGTACTGACGGCGGCACACCGGTTGGCGCTTTCCTGTATGATTAAGTTTCACACGCGTTTGGTTGCGGCGAAGTCCTCCCCGATGGTTCTCTCCAGGGGCACAGAAAATCGTATACAGACTCATTACAGAAAGAAAGTCGATGTTATAACGCAGCAGGCCGAATCTTGCGTCATAAATTGGGGCGAGTAGAAGTAATAGGGTCAACAGAAATGAAACTTCCCGAAAAGTTCTATGCAGTCGTGTCAGAATACAGATGTGAGGATCATTCTAATACTGAAATATCTATACTGGTACATTAATAACCGCCTAACGTGGAAATTATGAATTTCAAAGTTGACGACTCCATTAGTCGAAGTTTTGTTCAGTCTGTGACAAATATCGGATGTGGTCCTGAATTTGTTTACTTCGAACTTTATTTGTAAGTACCAATCTAAGCTGTGCTGTTTTCATCTAAGTACACACTAGGCAAATTTTCATGCCCGTTTCATCAACCAAAATATCGGTTTTAAAGTAGACTTTAATCTGATTTGTGTTGCGGCTAATGGAAAATGTAGGGTTGTGTTTTCTGAATTTGTGGGGTGAGTGGAAATAGTAATTGTGAGCGTTTCTTCAGAAGAAGACCAAGAACTTGACGAAAATGAAGAACCACCTGGCACTGCTCTCAACAGAGGAGATTATGCTGCCATTAAGGCAAATGAAAAAAGCAAGCAGTCGTTTGGATTGGACGCACGTCAGATTTGTTATTTAGAAGGAAAGATTATGTTGATTTTTTTAAATAAAAAACATCTGTTTATCCGTCGTACCAGGTGGAGGGTCATTTTTTAGTTAAAGAGATGTTGTTAAAAAACTCTTCGTTACGAAGACATCATTTTTAAACTCTATGTCAGTGCTTACTGTATTAACAAGAAATCAAGTTCATTAGTTTAATGTTACAATAAACCGATGAGAGATAAAACAATTTCGCAGGAGAGCTTCTGTAATGTTTGGAAGGTTGGGGGGGGGGGGGGCGTGAGTCGTGCTTGGGGAGCTCAGTGGTAGAGCACTTGCCCGCGAAAGGCAAAGGTCCCGAGTTCGAGTCTCGGTCCGGCACACAGTTTTAATCTGCCAGGAAGTTTCAAAACAATTTATGTTTGGAGGAGAGAATAAAAAATCAAAATTCATGCAATGATTTTTAGTTCTTGCATTGAATAAAACTTTTTTGAACGAGATATATTTTATTTCTTGTTCATCTAGATCCAAAACAAATTTTGACACGATTCTATTCATCGCAAAGACTAATAAACAGCAAAAATAACAAGATCCATTTGTAATCACCCTTCTCTGTAGGGTCAATGGAAACATAAAGGCCGGCCGGGGTGGCCGAGCGGTTCTAGGCGCTACAGTCTGGAACCGCGCGACCGCTACGGACGCAGGTTCGAGCCCTGCCTCGGGCATGGGTGTGTGTGACGTCGCTAGGTTAGTTAGGTTTAC
The DNA here is from genome assembly GCF_023864345.2 of Schistocerca serialis cubense. Classification (NCBI taxonomy): domain Eukaryota; kingdom Metazoa; phylum Arthropoda; class Insecta; order Orthoptera; family Acrididae; genus Schistocerca; species Schistocerca serialis. Next base: position 114,560,484 of record NC_064642.1, on the reverse strand, counting down.
GTAGTTCTAAGTTCTAGGGCACTGATGACCTCTGACGTTAAGTCCCATAGTGCTCAGAGCCATTTGAACCATTTTTTGAAACACAAAGTTTTTATTTTTTTGTATTATAGAAGCCTGAACTTGGTCCCAAATCTAATTATAAGTCCAAAGATAGGGTACAAGACCCATAAAACAATGTAATTTTAATTTTCACGTTTCTCTTTAAATTATTTTTTTTTCTTTTAAAGTTGAAAAATGTTTATATCCGCTCCATTTTACGGTACGTTAGAAAATTGCCACACGGTCCGATGTAAGTTAGTGAAAGGCACGTCTCGATGTATTTACTCCTTATGAATAATTTTGAGTGGACTGCTTAGTGTTGCTTGTAATGCTGAAGAGGGGGGAAGCGAGGAGAGGGGGGGAGGGGGGGGGGCGTTTACTCCAGGTTACTGGCCGACAGTTTCTGGTGTCACGACTCTGTGCTGGCAGTCTTTGACGGGCGACGTCGGACATGCGGTGCAGCCTGATGCTGTGTGTGTGTGTGTGTGTGTGTGTGTGTGTGTGTGTGTGTACATACACCTTAGGCATGTGTCCAGGAGGCTTGGTCACCACGGGTCATTTGGCAGTCATGAGTCACCAGCCGCATGATTCACAGCACGCGTAACCCAGGGGCAGCCATAAAACGTGTTTAAGGTGCGAACTTGACCCGGGCAGCACTGGGCGCCGCATCAGCTGCTACCTTAGCCCGCTTCTGAAAGATTAAACTCCCGGCAGCCGTGTCTACCGCCAACGGCGTTATCCGGTTTCATTGTGGATAGTCAAGAGACCAGAACATCCCTTTCCCATCTTTTGTCAGCTTTCCGAACTTCGGAGCAGCTACTTCTCGTCTAATAACTCCCCAACTGCGCGGAAAAAAATGAATGCATCCTATTCCTGCCCTCTCGCCAAGGTTTAGCGACTGTCACCACCGGGAACTGAACCTGGGTCCACCTTATGCTCAAGCCGGAACCAACAAGAACACCGAACTCATCGGAAGAAATCCCACGCTCCAATATTCTGACCGATTTCCTCTTTTAGACAAGCCGTACAGCTGATGCCTCCGAATTTCTTACGCTTTAAGTTGTGGAAACAAATGAAAATTGGATGGGCCAAGTCGGGACTGTATGGAGAATTATTGATCACAGTGGACCCAAGGGGTGGGATTGATGCAGATGTCGCAGCGCTCGTGTGTGGTCTGGCATTGTCACGCTGAAGGAGAGCGTGCTCCACAAGTGGACGAAATCTCCGAATTCGAAACGGTTATTTCTCACGCACCGACTTATTTACGTTCTTAATCTTCTTCTTCTTTCTAGGCTCTACAGCTCACGATGAGCCTTGGCCTCTTCTACAATTTCCTTCCATTTGTCTCGGTCCTTTACCAATACTCTCCAGTTTCTATAGCCCATCTTCCTAATATCTTCGATTACTCCATCTTCCCATCTGGCTCTTGGTCGACCATGTCCTCTCTGTGCTCCAGGCTTTCCTTGGAATATTCTTTGTGGTATTTCTGTATCATTCATGCGAACCACATGTCCCGCCCACCTCAGTCTGGATGATTTCACTATCCTTCTGATGGGTTAGTCTTTATATATGACATACAACTCATGGTTGTATCTCCTCCTCCATCTTCCTCTTTCACAGATTGGGCCGATAATTCGTCTAAGTACCTTTCTTTCAAATGCATCCTGTGTTTCAATATCTTTAGTTGTTAATGTCCAGGCTTCAGAGGCATATGTAAGCACTGGTCGTATAAGTGATTTATAGATAGTTAATTTCGTAGTCCGAGTCAAGAGCCTTGAGGATAGAAGTCTTCTTAGGGCAAAATAAGCTCTGTTGGCTTGATCCCAGATACTTGAAATGTTCAGCTCTCTCAAATGTTTGCAAAAACAGACATAATGTCTGATGGGATAACAGCAATCAGTGATTTTATAATGTTACTTATAATCCGTCTTGATTGCAAATTTTTTATTCATATGACCGGTTTCGGTTCATTCAGAACTCTCTTCAGATCTGATATTTCAGTTACAGGAGTAACCCGTCCAAATCCAGCAAATTTCACATGCTGCGTCACCTGGTATAGTTAGTTATTCTATGGGTGAGGAGACTATCAAAATACCTGCGCCATCTTTCGCATATTCCCTTCCCTTCACTTATTATATTCCCTGTCTCATCTTTTATTAACCTTGTTTTGCTACCAAAAGGTTTTCGTGCCGCATTCTCCTCTCTATAAATTTTCTTATTTCATATATTTACATTACACACGGCCATATTACATGTGACGCAGCATGTGAAATTTGCTGGGTTTGGACGGGTTACTCCTACAACTGAAATATCAGATCTGAAGATGGTTCTGAATGAGCCGAAACCGGTCATATGAATAAAAAATTTGCAATCAAGACGGATTATAAGTAACATCTCTCAAATATATAATTGCCCATTATTATTGCATTTGGCATATTTTCTCTATGTGCTTTTCCAGCTGCCATATATTTTGTTTTTTGTTCATTAATAATTAACCCCATGTTCCTACTGGCATGTTCAAGAGCTGTAAATGTCTCTTCCGTTGCTTTTTGGGCTCTTGCTATTATATCTATGTCATCTGCGTAGGCCAGTATCTGCACTGATTTATAGAAGATCGTTCCCCTATTCAGGTTTGCGTTTCTCATCACCTTCTCGAGGGCGGCATTAAAGAGAAGGCATGCCAATGCATCCCCTTGTCGCACTCCGTTTTTAATACTCAATGTATTGGACATCATTCCTCCTATTCTTACACTACCTTGTATTTCACTCATTGTCATTCTCACCAGCCTTACCATCTTTCTCGAGATTCCCAGCTCATCTAGAGCTTGATATAACTGCTCTCTATTTTTGCTATCATAAGCTGCTTTGAAATCTATAAAGAGGTGATGCGTGCCAACTCCGTATTCGTTTGTTTTTTCCAGGATTTGTCTTAAGGTGAATATTTGATCTATAGTTGACTTACCAGGAAAGAATCCGCATTGGTACGGCCCCGTCTTCCTCTGTATGATCGGGAGTATTCTGCCGAATAGTACATTAGAGAGTATTTTATATCCCACTTTAAGTACCATGATCCCTCTGTAACTGCCACACTCCATCTTATCTCCTTTCTCTTATATGGGACTATGATACCCTCTTTCCATTTTTGGGGCATTTTCTCCTCTTACCATATTCTGGTGACCATTTTCAGAAGGCCTTGTTCCAGCTCTCTACCTCCTTGCTTAAGCACTTCTGCTGGAATACCATCTGTTCCCTGCCGCCTTGTTGTTTTTCAATTTCTTCATGGCAGTTTTCACTTCTTCTATATTTGGTGAGGTAGTGTTGTTGTCTGGGTCCTCTTCCCCATTCGTGTCTGTTGGGTTCTCTGGTATAGTTAGTTATTCTATGGGTTAGGAGACTATCAAAATACCTGCGCCATCTTTCGCATATTCCCTTCCCTTCACTTATTATATTCCCTGTCTCATCTTTTATTAACCTTGTTTTGCTACCAAAAGGCTTCCGTGCCGCATTCACCTCTCTATAGAATTATCTTATTTCATATATTTACGTTACGCACTGCCATATTACATGCTACTACTCGGAGCCCTCTGGCGACAGAGGGCTACAGATACGTAGACATGAAGAACAAAGATGCAGAATGTTGATAACATTTGTTTTATTTAAGAAGCTTTAAGGGTTCACATAAAAAATACGGATGCATTACGTTTCACTAAGTCCTCATATATGCTACATTGTCTCTCAATTACTCTGAGCCGGCCGGTGTGGCCGTGCGGTTCTAGGCGCTTCTGTCTGGAACCGCGTGACCGCTACGGTCGCAGGTTCGAATTTTGCCTCGGGCATGGATGTGTGTGATGTCCTTAGCTTAACATTTATTTTACGAACAAAATAAATCATCCTCTGACACATTCATCAAAGCCAGAAGGTTGCTTGTAATGATACTTTATAAAATCTATGTTTTAGGTAGTTTTGAATATCTCACAAATAATCTCAAGAATGGAAACGAAATACATACACCGAAGTGATTAATGTCATGGGACAGTGACATGCTTCTATACAGATGGCAACAGTATCGTGTACACAAGGTATAAAAGGGCAGCGCATTCGCGGAGCTGTCAATTGTTCGCAGATGATACATCTCAAAAGTTTCCGAACTAATTACGGTCGCAGAACAGGAATAAACACACTGTGTATGCGGAGCAATAGATGGAGCTAGAGGTATGGGACATTCCAGTCCGTTAATCGTTAGGGAATTTAATATCCCGAGAGCCACATCGCCAAGAGTGTGCCGAGACTATCAAATTTTAGGTATATCCTCTCACCATGGACAACACAGTGGCCGACGGCGTTTACTTAACGACCGAAAGCAGCGGCGTTTGTTTAGAGTTGTCAGTGCTAAAATACAAGCAATACTGCGTGAAATATCCGTAGAAATCAATGTGGGACATACGACGAACATATCCGTTATGACAGTGCGGCTAAACTTGGCGTTAACGGGCTAGGCAGCAGACTTGTTCCTTTGCTAACAGCGCGACATCGCCTGCAGCGTTACACCAGGGCTCGTGACCATCTCCGTTAGACGCCAGACTACTAGAAAACCGTGTCCTGGTCAGATAAGCCCCGATTTCATTTGGTAGGAGTTGATGGTAGGTTTAGAGTGTGGCGCAAACCCCTGGAAGCCATGGACCCAAGTTGTCAGCAAGGCACTGTGCAAGCTGATGGCGGCTCTGTAACGGTCTGGGCTGTGTTTACACTTAATGAAGTGGATCCTGTGGTCCAACTGAACGGATCATTGACTGGAAATGGTTATGTTCGGCTACGTACAGACCATTTCGAGCCATTCATGGACTTCATGTTCCGGAATAATGATGGAATTTTTATGAATGACAATACACCATCTCACTGGTCCACAGTTGTTGGCAGTTGGTTCGAAGAACATTCTAGACAATTCAAGTGAATGATTTGGCCACCCAGATTTCCCGACATATATTCCATCGAACATTCGTGGAACACAATGGAGAGTTCTGTTCGTGATAAAACTTCTGTACCGGCAACACTGAGAGGCACCCACATGCCTTGCTCATACTGTGGCATCAAGCAGTCAGGCCTGCAAGATGAGTGGTCTGCCAAGCGAGTGGATTCATTCTTATTTGTCGAGTAACATGAACTCTAGTACTCACAATTAAGTTACAAATTATTCTCCTGTATGAATATTACGCAACGGAAACGCACATCTGACTATTACTAATTTACACTACTCTGGCTGTTCACTACGCACTGGCAATACCACATTTTCTTTTTTTATTTAACGGCCTTTATCAACACGTGGCCATCGCACTGAATATGAATGGCGCACACATTATAAATTCTGGATATCATGACAACATACAATGCGAGGGAAAAGGCCACCAATCTTTTTCTTTTCACTATCTTATTTATTCCGATAAATTCTATAACCTAAACACACAAATTCTATAACCTACAACAATAACACATGAGAAATTCCGCCCAGTGGGCATGGCTTTACATTGGTGATTCTCTATCTTATGGTCTCGTAATTACTTAATGCTACAGTGCACTTTCTGGATAGGATGGTGGATCTTTTTTTTTTTATATATCTCACACTTCGACTCTCACAACCATCATCTCGAAACTTTCCTCCAGACCGAGCGGTACAAAAGGAACATGCATAACCCACTACCTCTGAAACTACCTTGCTACTCTCCCATGCAAACCACACATACTTAAATTACATGACATACACCACACTGCAACATGGAATACAACATAAGGAATAGTCACAACATTATAATCACATCACTTTCAGCTTTCCCACTTCAATTAGTATTCATCCCAGTTTCACACAACACTGCCCCACTTCGTAACTTTTCTTTCCTACTACGAACTCTGGACGATATATGCACGTCTTCCTGTGCAATGCAAGCCAAGTGGCGTTGCTGGGTAGATGGCTGACTCACCTTGCTTCTCTCTCAGAGTATTATAGTTTGAATCAAGCGTCACACGGAAACATAACACGCAAAGTAATATTAAGAACATATTCATCACACACGCGAGTCCTCAACTGATACCATGGACGATACTTCTCTTTATTCTTTGTCACATACACAGATTGGGACTCACACAGTACTCACCACGTGGAAGTACTCGTCTCTAATTTCAAGTCCTGCACACGCCATTTCTTAAATATTTCCAACTTATAGTACACACGCTAGTAATTCAGCTTAACTTAAGCACTCGGAAGTATTTCAACTTATTGCTACACGTGGTTTCATTGTGACCGTTGGTCACTTCCGAAGATTACTACGATCCCCTTAATATTACCTGCCTGACATTTAATTCTCCCCACAAAAGTTCCTGAAATAGAGAAATTATTATTCTAAACCACTCTTAAGTATTTCACATGCATACCATGTCTCCACTCTTTTGTCCTTACGGAGCACGCCTAAGACAGGTCTTACCAACACCAGATCCAGCGGCAGAGTGCTGAAACATGGCCGTTCTTCAGGTTCTCTCGCACCTCTGCCGAAGTGGGGGAGCACCTTGCTACCGTATTAGTCAGCCACATTTCAGGCACTCAAAGCTCAGGTAAATTTCATCTCTTTGGTTCCACCAAAGGTGACCCAAGTACCGTCTCAAAGATGATCATATATTCACATTCACTATCTGCAGTTAGCAGACGACCATACATTCATTCATTTCACATCTCACCAAACTGGATGTAGGGATTTATTTTGTGGGAGTGCACATGTGATCAATTGAATAAATAAATTGTCATTCTTTCCCACACTGGTATCAGGCTTCACTGTATTAATTGAAATTGAGTTATTATTAGAAAAAATATGTTGTTCTGACAAGAATAACGAAGAATGTTGTACCTATTTTCAATGTCGGGCGGTACTGTACCCTTTCAACACTTTCGAAGTTGTAAACGGCTGCACCGGCAGCGTGGCTCAATATTTCTGCAGCGGACTTTCAACGCCAGCCGCGGTGGTCTCGCGGTTCTAGGCGCGCAGTCCGCGCGACTGCTACGGTCGCAGGTTCGAATCCTGCCTCGGGCATGGATGTGTGTGATCTCCTTAGGTTACTTAGGTTTAAGTAGTTCTAAGTCTAGGGGACTGATGACCTCAGATGTTAAGTCCCATAGCGCTTAGAGCCATCTGAACCATTTTGTCCTGGGGAAATTCTATGTTCAGTTCCAAGAGATAACAAATGGCCGAGATCGAGGAGCGGGAAGTAGGTGAATGATGCTGGAATACATGCTGGAGCAACAGGGATGCATGTCAGTGAAGGCCGTAGTGCATGAAGAAAACTTATGTAACTCACTTCTTTCAGCAGTGAGTTACAAACTGATGATCATTAAAAAATAAACAGCAACTACACAAAAGCCTCTCTGTTTTTCGATTAGATAAGTGAGTGAAAATATACCTACACATTGAATTTTTTTTTGTCAGATCGTGTTGGTCTTACATACCAAATATTTCTGTAATTGACATCATCATCTCAGCATCAAATTGATAACAAAAGCTCAGCAGACGTAGTGGGAACAAAGCCGTTCATTGTACATCCCATTGACCGTGCACCTAAACATGCAGCCAACACGTGACTAAACAATTTTGTGACCTGCACTATCCGATCAAAAGTATCCAGACACTAATCAGGGGTCGTTAAATATGGGATGTGTCCAACCTTCTCTTTTATGAGGACTTGAACTCGGGGACCCTTTCAGTGAGGTGTTTGAGTGTCTGTGGAGGAATGGTGGCAGCCTACTCTTCTCCAAGAGCCCCAACCAGAGAAGGCAGACGCTCGGGTCTGCAGCGAAGACGGCTTTCTACACGTATATCACCGCGGGATTCTGGGCAGGCCAATCATTTCCTACCAGAAGCTTCTTTATGACAGGGTCGATTGTCCTGTTGATAGAGAAAAATCATCGTCTCCGAACTGTTCTTATACAGTACCAACGCTGAAAATGCGTTCATCCTTCTGGATTCGGCGTTGGATATGTGAACTACACCCTAACCTGAAAAACTCCCCCCACTCTACTGTCGGCACTACACATAGTGACAGATGTATTCCATGTTTCGGGCAAGCTCAAACCCTTCCCTTGGATTAAAGAATGATATAGCTTGAGTCATCACTCCAAACCAGTTGTTTCCAGTCATCCACTGTCCAGTGACGTTTCTCTTTACACCACACAAAGCGTCGCTTAGCCATGTGGCTTACTGGAAGCTGCCCGACGTTGTACGCCATTCTTTGTAAGTCCCTGCGCATAGTAATTATGCTCGCTGCACTGCTGGTAGCGCTTTGGAACTCACCGGTTATTCCTTCCCCTGATTTACGACAGTTCAAACCCGCGTCTGGCTATCCAGATTTAGGTTTTCCGTGACTCCCTAAATCACCCCAGGAAAGTGTCCCTTGAAAAGGCACGGCCGATTTCATTCTCCATTCTTGATACGTCCGGAGTTTGTGCTCCAACTTTAATGACCTTGATGTCGGCGGAACGTTAAACCCTAATCTTCCTTCCTTTCTACTACTGGTCCACGTTCTGGATTGTGATTGGTGTTCCATTTTACAATACTGTGCCCTTTCTGTTCGTATATTGTATTCAGTTAATTAGTTCAAAGAGTCATGCTTTGGTAATAAGGATAATTTTCCGCATGTTTTCACAAAGGTTCACTTTCCACACTCCTATCTACGAGGGGCGTTTGAAAACTCCCTGCAAAAATAAAAGTATTTACGTGTTTGGGGTAAACCTTTTTTATTTTCTGACATGCTCTCCTTGTAGACTTACACACTTCGTCCAACGCAGTTGTAATTTGTTGATCCCTTTATAATAATAGGAATTGTCCAAATCTGCAAATTAGTTATTAGTTGCTGCAATTACCTCCTCGTTTGAATAAAATCTTTGTCCCGCCAGCCATTTCTTCAAATTGGGGAACAGATCGTAGGCCGATGGAACCAAGTTTGGAAAATAGGGGGGATGTGAAACGAGGTGTAATCCTATTTCCAATTTTGCGACCACAACTGCTGAGGTGTGTGCTGGTGCATTGTCGTGATGGAAAAGGACTTTTTTGCGGTCCAATCGCAGACGTTTTTCTTGCAGCTCGGTTTTCAAATGGTGCAATAACGATGAAGAATATGCAGCTGTAATAGTTTTACCCTTTTCCAGATAATCGATGAGGATTATCCCTTGCGAATCCTAAAAGACAGTCGCCATAACCTTGCCGGCCGAAGGAATGGTCTTCGCCTTTTTTAGTGCAGATTCGCCCTTGGTAACCCATTATTTAGATTGTTGTTTAGCCTCAGGAGAATAGTAATGTATCCATGTTTCATCCACAGTGACCAAATGACGCTTAAAGTCCTGCGGATTCTTCCTGAACAGGTGCAAACCATCCTTGCAACACTTCACACGATTCTGTTTTTGGTCAAGCGTGAGCAGACGCGGAACCCATCTTGCGGATAGCTTTCTCATGTCCAAATGTTTTTGCAAAATATTATGTACCCTCTCACTCGAGATGCGCACAGCACTAGCAATCACACGTACGTTAACTCTTCTGTCATCCATCACCATATCGGATTTTATCAATGATTTCTGGAGTCGTAACCTCCACAGGGCGCCCAGAACGTTCAGCATCACTTGTGCCCAAATGGTCACTCCGAAAATTTTGAAGCCACTTGTAAACTGTTCTCATCGAAGGTACAGAGTCACTATAATGTTCATCAAGCTTCTCTTTACTTTCCTGAGGCGTTTTGCCTTTCATAAAGTAATGTTTAATCACCATACGAAATTCTTTTTCGTCCATTTTTTGACAATCATTCGACTACCTTGATTCACACGAATGCCAAACACAAAGAAATAGACCAATATGGCTGAAACTTGTGCTTTATTTCCAAAGATGCTACTAACTAAACATGACCTCGATACACGCCGGTGGTGCCATCTCTCGGACTTTGCAGGGACTTGAAAATGTATTTTCCGTGATCAACAGTCCTCTTCCATGCCATACGAGGGGCCCAATTTCGATTCCTGGTCGGGTCGTAGATTTTCTCCCCTCGGGGACTGACTGTTCTGTTGTCACAATTTCATCCTCACCGTCACGCAAGGTGCCGAATTGGCGTCAACCAAAAAAACTTGCTCCAGGTAACCGGTATATCCGACAGAAGGCCCTAGACATACCAACCGAGCGAGGTGGCACAGTGGTTAGCACACTGGACTCGCATTGGGAAGGACGACGGTTCAATCCCGCGTCCGGCCATCCTGATTTAGGTTTTCCGTGATTTCCCTAAATCGCTCCAGGCAAATACCGGGATGGTTCCTTTGAAAGGGTACGGCCGACTTCCTTCCCCAACCTTCCCTAGTCCTCTGAGACCGATAACCTCGCTGTTTGGTCTCTTCCCCCAAACAACCAACCAACCCTAGACATACGCACATTTCATATGTAGTCAACCAGTCTTGCTTCCAAAATTGGGTTAATTTTCTATGTACCTCTTACTGGTTTGCTTAACTCTTTCATTACCTTACATGCCTATTCTTGGTATGCCCACATGTTTAGTACCTTTTCATATATTAAAAAACAGAAAGATGTGAGGAAGACGATTCTCATTTGGAGTCAAGCAGGTATCAGGAGCGCGGAAAAGTTAGCTGTTCGCTGGAGCAGTGGTAGGATGGGCGGTGCCCTGGAGCCTGTGGCTGTGCTGGGAGTCGAAGTGGCTCCAGTGCGCTGCCTCGCCTGCCAGCGCCCCCTGGCGGCACGCGCCACGTCCCACACGGCCGGCTGCAGCTGGCCCGGGTCCCCCGCATGCTTGCGGCGCTAGGTCAGCCAGCACAAGTGACGGCGACACGCAAACTGCCCGCTTAACGAGCCGGGCCTGGGGCGCACGCGCTGAGGCGCCTTTGTGGGCGCCGCCGCCGCGCCAGCTCGCTCCAGGAATGTGGCAAGAAATCTGGAGACGCTGAGACCTTATGAACAGTCAATGGCAATCAGTCGGCTGACCACTGTCGATGGATTATTGATATTTCATCTGCATTATCGTTCACAGATCGTGGTGCCACGGCAAAATCGGCAGCGCGAATCGCTACCACAGACATACGCGAGATCTCGCTGCAGTCCGCAACGGTGTACGGGAAGCGCGCCTTACCACCACGCCTCCCTCGCAGCAATAGCGGCGAACTCGCACTGAGCGTCAATACACAGGGTGTTCGAGAATTCCTGTTACAAACATTTAGGACTCGTTGAGAGGAGGGAGTACATAATATACTGAATAGGAACCCATATCTGGAAACGTCATCGAACGATGCCGCAAAGCGTCAAAGCTATAGTAAAGTACACTACTGGCCATTGAAATTGCTACACCAAGAAGAAATGCTGATGGTAAACGGGTATTGATTGGACAGATATATTATACTAAAACTGACATGTGATTACATTTTCACGCAATTCGGATGCATAGATCCTGCGAAATTAGTACCCAGAACAACCACCTCTTGCCGTAATAACGGCCTTGATACGCCTGGACATTGAGTCAAACAGAGCTTGGATGGCGCGTACAGGTACAGCTGTCCATGCAGCTTATACATGATACCACAGTTCAGCAAATGTAGTGACTGGCGTATTGTGACGAGCCAGTTGCTCGGCCACCATTGACCAGACGTTTTCAATTGATGAGAGACCTGGAGAATGTGCTGGCCAGCGCAGCAGTCGAACATTTTCTGTATCCAGAAACGCCCTTACAGGACCTGCAACATGTGGTCGTGCATTATCCTGCTGAAATGTAGGGTTTCGCAGGGATCGAATGAAGGGTAGAGCCACGGGTCGTAACAAATCTGAAATGTAATGTCCACTGTCCAAAGTGCCGTCAACGCGAACAAGAGGTGACCGGCGTAACCAATGGCACCCCATACCATCACGCCGGGTGATACACCAGTACGGCGATGACGAAAACACACTTCCAATGTGCGTTCACCGCGATGTCGCCAAACACGGATGCTGCCATCATGATGCGGTGTACAGAACCTGGATTCATCCGAAATAATGACGTTTCGCCATTCGTGCACCCAGGTTCGTCGTTGAGTACGCCATCGCAGGCGCTCCTGTCTGCGATGCAGCGTCAAGGGTAACCGCAGCCACGGTCTCCGAGCTGATAGTCCATGCTGCTGCAAACTTCGTCGAACTGTTCGTGCAGATGGTTGTTGTCTTGCAAACGTCCCCATCTGTTGACTCAGGGATCGAGACCTGGCTGCACGATCCGTTACAGCCATGCGAATGAGATGCCTGTCATCTCGACTGCTAGTGATACGAGGCCGTTGGGATCCAGCACGGCGTTCCGTATTATCCTCCTGAACCCACCGATACCACATTCTGCTAACAGTCATTGGATCTCGACCGATGCGAGCAGCAATGTTGCGATACGATAAACCGCAATCGCGATAGGCTACAATCCGACCTTTATCAAAGTCGGAAACGTGATGGTACCCATTTCTCCTCCTTACACGAGGCATCCCAACAACGTTTCACCAGGCAACGCCGGTCAACTGCTGTTTGTGTATGAGAAATCGGTTGGAAACTTTCCTCATGTCAACACGTTGTAGGTGTTGCTACCGGCGCCAACCTTGTGCGAATGCTCTGAAAAGCTAATCATTTCCATATCACAGCATCTTCCTGTCGGTTAAATTTCGCGTCTGTAGTACGTCATCTTCGTGGTGTAGCAATTTTAATGGCCAGTAGTGTAAATGTAGTAAACTAAAAGTAGTACGTACAGTGTGATTCCATGATCATGTTGCTGACTTTCTAGGCTGAATAAACGTCCAGTAAACATACATACCTGAGGAGCTATGAGCACTTGTTCATGTTCGCTACTGTGAAACACAGGGTGATTACGATTAAGCTTTCAAAACGGTGCATAAATAACACCACTGGTCAGAATGACGTCAAAGTGCAACGTAATATTATCGGAGAAGGGGGAAAACGTATGGCAGAAGAAAAACTGGTGTGAAAATTGATCAATAGATGGCGCTGTATGTGTCAGAATACGTAAATAAAAACACCTGTCATGTGCACGACACATTGAATTTGGTATAAACATGCCGGGTATACGGCTTTTCCTCCTCTCACGTCTGTGACGTTCGCCGTGACTGTCTCAATGCGGGATAGCGCTCTGCTAGTAAAGCTGTACTACAAGAATGATGACCGTGTACACGTCGCTCTTCAGAAGTTCCGCACGCTGAAAGGTTTGAAAAAAGGCGTTGGTCCGATGACTGCCGTGGATCTGGAGAAAATGATTCGGAAATTCGAAAAGACGGGTTATTTTGGTGTGCAACCTGGTAGAGGGAGGAAACGAATTAATTCGATGTCAGTCAAAGCAGTGTCCACAGCAATGCAGGAGGAGACGAGTGGTGGTGTGCAAACGTGTAGTGCATAGAGACTTGGCCAAACATTGGACATACCCGTGAGCACGGTGCGTAAAATCCTACGAAACATCCTTCTTTGCTGTCCATTCAAAATTACCCATGTGCACGAGTTGCTTCCAGCTGTCCTTCCAGCAAGAGAGACCTTTGCTTTACAATTTCTTGCTCGCATGGAAGTGGACAATGATTGGCCGTGGAAGATTTTGTGGACAGACGAAGCCCACTTCCATCTGACATGATATGTCAAGACGCAGAGTTATCGAATATGGGCAACGGAAAATCCACATGCAAATCAACCAGGACCACTTCATCCTGAAAATGTCACTGTGTACTGCGGATTTACAGCATCATTTGTCACAGGGCCATATTTTTTCGAAGAGACAGGTGCTTTCCGTCCTGTTACCTGTGCTGTCATTGGGGAAGGGCTATGAGGGTCTTTTGCACAACCACATTATTCCAGCTCCCCAACAGCGTGGGTGTGTGGATGGGGTCATTTTTATGCAGAATGGCGCACCTCTGCACATTGGAAATTCAGTTAAGCAGCTGCTGAAGCGCCATTTCGGAAATGCTACAATTATCAGCCGCCATTTCCCTATAGCCCGCCCGTTCCGATCACCTGATCTCAATCTGTGTGACTTCTGGCTGTGGGGGTATCTGAAAGATGTTGTGTTCAGTGTTCCGATTGCAAACGTAGCTGCATTGAAGGCACGCACTGCGCAACACATTCTGAATGTGACCTCGGAAACAACTTGATCAGTTGTGGAATATGCTGTTTCTCGATTTCAACTTGTTGCAGAAAACGGTGGACAGCATATTGAGCATGTATTGCCCCAATCACACGGAAGTTAATAATCCGATTTGATTTTGATTGATACTTTTTATGCAGTGTTTGGCCTCATGATGATTAAAAACCGATGCAATTGATGCTTTTTATGCGGTTTTTGGCCTTAGGACAATTAAAAACTGATTTTTTTTCTTTATTGTCCATTCCCCATCAGGTGCGGACTGGCAGCAGCATAAGCGCCGCTCTTCAGACAAGAGACATAAATAGACAGGAAAACATTTAAAAACAATATAAAGGAGATAACATGGCGGAATATAGAAACAAAAAAGGCGGAACAGAAGCACATAAGACATACAAAGTTGTGACTGTAAATCGGAGATAAAAACCTAAAAAGGTATGTTACACAAAAAAACCACACACTACATTAAAGAGCACCAGGCAAAGTACGGCTGGAGCATAAAAGTGTAGAACGAGGAAAACAGCCACGTGACGGACAGCGTAGCTTGGAACAGTCATGGACAATATACAAAAAAATGGTTCTGAGCACTATGGGACTTAACTTCTGAGGTCATCAGTCCCCTAGAACGTAGAACTACTTAAACCTAACTAACCTAAGGACATCACACACATCCATGCCCGAGGCAGGATTCGAACCTGCGACCGTAGCGGTCACGTGGTTCCAGACTGTAGCGCCTAGAACCGCTCGGTCACTCAGGCTGGCGACAATAAACAGGTCGAGCACACAATTAAAACCCGCATCACTAGATGACACTGTAGAGCCGGCCGAAGTGGCCGAGCGCTTCTAGGCGCTACCGTCTGAAACCGCGCGGCCGCTGTGGTCGCAGGTTCGAATCCTGCCTTGGGCATGGATGTGTGTGATGTCCCTAGGTTAGTTAGGTTTAAGTCGTTCTAAGTCCTAGGAGACTGATGACCTCAGAAGTTAAGTCCCATAGAGCTCAGAGCTACTTTTTTGACACTGTAGAATGGAACCGAAACACAACACTAACGTAGCACACTGAGACCGAATAAAAACCTGGGAGGATCTGAATGGGAGGGGGGACAAGGGAAATGGGAAGACGGGGAAGGAGGCGAGGAGGAGGGGAGAGAAAGGGGGATGAGGTGGGGGCGCGCTGAAGGAGGTCTGGGAAGGGAAGGGACGGGAGAGGAAAACAACCGAGGAGGGGGTGCAGGGACTCAGGGAGGGAAGGAGGAAAATCCGCTCTGGGAGAAGGAGGGGTGAGGAAAAAGGGGGCCCTGGGGAGGGGGGGAACAAGGCTAGGTTATAGTTGGAAGGAAGGGTATATGTCAGGGTGAAGTTCATCATCCAAGAGGGGAAGCCGCTTGAAATTGCCCTGATGAAGGAGATGGTGTGGAGGTGGAGAGAGTGAGGGATACAGCAATAGAGGTGCAGCAATGGGCAGGGGGTGGAGAGGAAGGAGGAAACCAGGGCGTGAGGGGATCAAAGGATGCAGAGCTGTTGGAGGAAAAGGAGGAGGTGGGGGAAGGGGATGAGTTCATACAGGAGCCATGTGGGGGAAGAAATTAAAAACCGATGTGATTGATGCTTTTTATGCGGTTTTTGGCCTCTGGACAGTTAAAAACCTATTTTTCCCATCCTATGTGATATGACGTTGCTGTTGTGGATGGGCTTACGTAACTAACAGTATCACACCTGTACACCCATGCACACTGAGTAGTATAGTTTGTTTAACGTCAAACATACACCTTAGGCACTGTTGTATGACTCATTTGTCATTTGTAGTCGACCACTATTAAAATGTGATGCTTGCAGCGCCATCTATTGCTACATTTTATAACTATTTATTTTTCTTCTGCCATACGTTTTCTCCCTTCTCCGATAATATTCCGCTGCATTTTGACGTCATTCTGACCAGTGGTGTTATTTCTATAGCCGTTTGAAAGTTTATCTTTAATTATAGTCACCCTTTATATCTCCTCAATTGAACAAGAGCTAACAGCTCTAAAGATATCCTTCTTAGAGCCCGTGTGTATTCGACATTTTTGCTTCTTTTGGTCCATACTACCACAGCTGAAAGTTGAGTACCTTACAGTCTTAGCAACAATAATATCAGTACACGTATTCCACTATCAGAGACCGCGCTGGGTAGCCGAGCCGTCTAAAGGCGTCTTATCACGGGCCGCGCGGCTTCCCTCGTCTGAGGTTCGAGTCCTCCCTCTGGCATGGGTGTGTGTGTCGTCCTTAGCGTAAGTTAGTTTAAATTAGATTAAGTAGTGTGTAAGCTCAGGGACCGATGACCTCAGCAGTTTGGTCCCATAAGACCTTACCACAAATTCCAATTTTTCTACCCTCAGTGGTATCAGAAAGGTTATCGCTCGCAGCTTTCAACCCGTTCGTTTACACTACAGGGACCCTCACCTCAAATTCATACATTTAGCCATCTCCATAATCATACAAAGTTTCTAACATTATCATGGAATCACCGTGTGTATACATACATTTACAGGTGCCGGCTCCTATAACTTTGACGCTCTGTAGCGTCCTTGGACGACGCTTCCGTACGCACATTCCTATTCAAAATATTATGTACTCACTCTCCTCTACAAGCTCTATAAGCTCATAACGGGAATTTCCGAACACTCTGTAGTACTGACATGCAAGAGCTCAGCCCAGCTCGAGACCTCTGCGACAACAGTCAACATCATCGGGAAGGACAATGAGAGTTAATGTTTCGGATAAACTTGTAGTGCTGTTAGTACTGAACATTGTACCTCGAGAGAACAGTTTGTTAATTAGTGTATCAAGTAATGGTTTGCTAGTTCACAGCAGTTGTAAATTATCCAGTACTCCTGCGACAAAGAAGTGTGTATAAGTTATAAATATTTTATTGATTAATGTAATAAAGTGAACTAATTTTTCATGTGTTCAAGTACGATGAGCCTTCTCCCAGAGCAATCAAGACCCAACAATTGTGACTGAACAAAAGTAGTTTTATTGGTCACATCAGTATGCATTGCACTCCAATAAAAACCATCGAACCGTAAAAGGGATATTAATTTACACTAGTTTTTGAGAAATGAATTTAAAAAAGCAGATATATACTTTTTTAAACATGCAGGAACCTTTTAATAATTTCAAGTAGGGTAAAATTAAATATGACGCTGAAGAAACTAGCTGATATAGAACCGTTACAAAAACGAGACGGATATTATTGCTTGGTGCTCAACACAAGAGGAAGCAAAAATTCGGAAAGAAATCCGGAAACAAAGAGCACTTTTACCAATTATTTTCAATCTACACACGGAGGAAACACTTAAAAAATCAGAGAACTGTTAGAGACAGGATCTGCGATATGCGGATAACATAACTGCTTTAGATGAAAGTTGAGAGTACCTTAAAGCCATGTTAAACAGAATGGGTAAAGCTATGGGTAGAAAGAGCAGTACAAGAAAATAAACAAGTCTAAAACTAAGTTTGTGGTTTGTGACAGAGGAGTGTAAGCCAAAGCCCAGTACATGTCGATGACAAAGTGCTAGAGCCAAGTTACCCATTTACTTACTTAGGAAACAAGTTCATTATGGATCCACAATGACCATATATGCTTTAACAACTGCGAAAAGGTATTTCAAATTCATCTATGCAACTACAAGAACGTGCTTATTTATATCACTATATATGTTTCACTTTATTTATACAGAACATTTACAGGTTCGTTTGCTTTCTAGATTAAAAACATTTCTATACATGAAGCACTGTGGGTGAGTTTACTTACGGTATAATATGTCCGATTTTCTCTTGCGTCAGAAAATGACGTCTTATTGTGAGCTTTTTATGCATTCCTTCACTTGGCACTGGGGATTCTTACCTAACCTCAAGTTGGTTTGCAGCACTACAGAGTTCTTGATGTGAAATGCGACACAATAGCACCACTACTACTTGAATGCTCTTGTCTAAATGTGTCTCTGTGTGAGTGCTTTTGCCAACTTAACCACTACTTTTGGTTTTCATTTGATTTATAAATTTATGACGAGGTATTGTGAGTCAGATCTAAACGGACATTAGGTGGTGAAGAGGTTTGGTGGACGTGGGTGAAGGTAGTGAACAGTGATACCAATGTAGGGAAAGGGAGAGTGAGTTGGTAATGAGATGGAGAAAATGCAGGGCAAGGTAGAGATGAAATGGAAGGGAGGATAGCAAAGAAGTAAGGAGTTGTCAAGGCGTAGTGAGAGCAACAGAATCGCAACCACAAGCCATACAGAACTCACTGAACCAAACTATCTGAAAGAACTGCATTCTGTATAGACAAACTTTTCATTCAAAATGTCCACGTTAGCCACAGCAATAACAGACTTCAGAAAGCTGTTATCCCTTTTTGAGTGACTTTAGAATGTAAGTAAACTTTCTCTATTGCAAGCTCCGTGCTTCACGCCCTCTCATCCTGGCAACGGATACTTCACATTACGCGACTGGAGCGGTATTGTCAAGCTGCATTACCAATAGGTCTGTTCAACCAGTTGTATATATCTACATAAAACCTTGACACATGCAAAATACAGTTAGTCGCTGATTGGAAAGGATGCTCTCTACATCTTCCATGGGACACAAAAATTCCATGAGTTTCGGTTTGGTAGAGTGTCCCATTGCCAAGCTGGTGCAGGAGAGGTGATCGATATATTTCTACAGGTCTGTTTGAAAATAGCTGCCTGACTGCCATCTCTTATGGTGTTTTGGAATTACAAATGCACTGTTTGATCAATAAGGTTTCGCGCAATACAGCAGCCAGTGACAAACCTGTTCCCACTTCACACCAACTTTGTGTACTTTTGTTATTGGTGAGCCCAGAAGGAGATCAGGTAACTATTCCATAAGCCCTAAGGTCAGAGCTGTCAGCACTCCTCAACTAAGGATATTGGGTAGTATCCAGACCAGGGAACTTGCATATCAGTGCAAATTACGACAAGATGGCCATTTGATAATGTGGTGCACCGCATCATGAGTTTCTCCATCAAGGGCATGGGGTATCCAGAGCCAGAGAACATGCATGCCAGTATGCTATGTTATAATTTAATACAAGATGACCATGCACAGCTAGGTGCATGCCACATCTCATTTAGCACCTCTTCAGGGGTTCCATTCATGGGACCATATCCACATAGACTTTGAAAGATTATTTCTACAGCGCGTGAGAAAGGTAATAACTGAAGCCTATTTAAGTATCCCCCCTTGTAGTACAATTGTTATCAACCTCAGTTGGAGCTACAACCAAGACGTCAGCCTGTGTCCTTGCAATAGAAGGCCTCATTAAGAATATCATCTCAGGGAATGAATCACCAGTTATGGTCCGAAATCTTTCAAGCTTTTGTACACTTGATGGCTTAGAGCAAATTCTATCCACTTCATTCCAACCCTTCCCAAGTTTCGTAAAAAAACAGGTCTGATGCAGATGTTCAAGAGAGACATGTTTAGACCATACAGGAGCATAAAAGGCCAGACAGTATTAACCACCTCTCAAGCATGTGCCATAATACACCATCAACAGGAAAAGTCTAACAGTATTCCTTCACAGTAGACAATCAAAAACAGTGCTTCACCTCCTACAATTAAGAGAACAACATCTTGCGCTTGTTTTTCTCTATGGCTGTCCAAATTATTGGCTCCCAGATACGATCCTCAAGCACGAGCATGCTGGAATGGGCCCGTCACCAAGAGCACAGCATACCTTCAGAGAACATCATACTGTGCTTGCTTGTGAGTACGTGTGTCAAAGTTTTTAGCTTCCAGACTGCATCCTCAAACTCTAGGATACAGAAATGGGCACTGTATAAACTTAAACTGGGAATCGTTCCGAGACACATCAGCCAGACATGCCTTGAAGGGTTTCTTTGCCCGATGAGTCATTGACGTTGCCAGCAATAGCATGACAATTGCCACCATCAGAAGAACCCGATCTGCAAGTTTGTCCTTTAGCTCCAGCAACGATGCAGTTTTTTATAAGCTCGTACGTGGGAATGGCAGAAGAAATCACACCGGATTTATCACCACACGCGGAGTAAAGGGAAATTAACACCAGCAACGGTGCAAATCAGCAGTACGAAGCAACTGCCGAGAGCTACACCAGTAGCAGGCCCTTCAGGTCCCAGGCCGCATTCACCACATAAGACAAGGAGTGTTCAGTCTGTACCAAATATCCTTGTATAGGATGAAGCTTATCTGTTTGCCATATACAGGGTGAGTCACCTAACGTTACCGTTGGATATATTTTGTAAACCACATCAAATACTGACGAATCGATTCCACAGACCGAACGTGAGGAGAGTGGCTAGTGTAACTGTTTAATACAAACCATACAGAAATGCAGGGAAGTATGTTTTTTAACACAAACTTACGTTTTTTAAATGGAACCACGTTAGTTTTGTTAGCACATCCGAACATATAAACAAATACGTAATCAGTGCCGTTTGTTGCATTGTAAAATGTTAATTACATCCGGAGATATTGTAACCTAAAGTTGACGCTTGAAACCGCCGACGTTCAGTTGCGTGTTGTAACAAACAGCTGCAACATACATCGCGTTTATACAGAATGATCTGCCAACGTTGCTCGAAAATGTCCCACTGGAAACGCGTCGACGTATGTGGTATCAGCATGATGGTGCACCTGCACATTCCGCAATTAACACTAGGCTGACCCTTGACAGGATGTTCGACGGCCGTTTCATTGGACGTGGAGGACGCATAAATTGGCCAGCCCGTTCTCCTGATCTTACACCTCTGGACTTCTTTCTGTGAGGTACGTTAAAGGAGAATGTGTACCTTGATGTGCCTACAACCCCAGAGGATGTGAAACAACGTATTGTGGCAGCCTGCGGCGACATTACATCAGATGTACTGCGGCGTGTACGACATTCATTACGCCAGAGATTGCAATTGTGTGCAACAAATGATGGCCACCACATTGAACATCTATTGGCCTGACATGTCGGGACACACTCTATTCCACTCCGTAATTGAAAACGGAAACCACGTGTGTACGTGTACCTCACCCCTCATGGTAATGTACATGTGCGTCAGTGAAAAAGACCAATAAAAAGGTGTTAGCATGTGGACGTAATGTGCTGTTCCAGTCTCTTCTGTACCTAAGGTCCATCACCGTTTCCTTTGGATCCCTACGTAATTCGGTGCTCTCCGATACACACGATCGAATAGTGGAGGAGTGGTATTCAAGCGACAAATTTAGGCTATAATATCTCCGGATGTAATTAACATTTTACAATGCAACAAACGGCACTGATTACGTATTTGTCTATATGTTCAGATGTGCCAACAGAACTAACGGGGTTCCATTTAAAAAAACGTAGCTTTGTGTTAAAAAACATACTTCCGTGCATTTTTTTATGCTTTGTATTAACCAAATACACTAGCCCATCTCCTCACGTTCGGTCTGTGGAATCGATTCGTCAGTATTTGATGTGATTTACGAAATATATCCAGCGGTAATGTTAGGTGACTCACCCTGTATATACACTCCTGGAAATGGAAAAAAGAACACATTGACACCGGTGTGTCAGACCCACCATACTTGCTCCGGACACTGCGAGAGGCCTGTACAAGCAATGATCACACGCACGGCACAGCGGACACACCAGGAACCGCGGTGTTGGCCGTCGAATGGCGCTAGCTGCGCAGCATTTGTGCACCGCCGCCGTCAGTGTCAGCCAGTTTGCCGTGGCATACGGAGCTCCATCGCAGTCTTTAACACTGGTAGCATGCCGCGACAGCGTGGACGTGAACCGTATGTGCAGTTGACGGACTTTGAGCGAGGGCGTATAGTGGGCATGCGGGAGGCCGGGTGGACGTACCGTCGAATTGCTCAACACGTGGGGCGTGAGGTCTCCACAGTACATCGATGTTGTCGCCAGTGGTCGGCGGAAGGTGCACGTGCCCGTCGACCTGGGACCGGACCGCAGCGACGCACGGATGCACGCCAAGACCGTAGGATCCTACGCAGTGCCGTAGGGGACCGCACCGCCACTTCCCAGCAAATTAGGGACACTGTTGCTCCTGGGGTATCGGCGAGGACCATTCGCAACCGTCTCCATGAAGCTGGGCTACGGTCCCGCACACCGTTAGGCCGTCTTCCGCTCGCGCCCCAACATCGTGGAGCCCGCCTCCAGTGGTGTCGCGACAGGCGTGAATGGAGGGACGAATGGAGACGTGTCGTCTTCAGCGATGAGAGTTGCTTCTGCCTTGGTGCCAATGATGGTCGTATGCGTGTTTGGCGCCGTGCAGGTGAGCGCCACAATCAGGACTGCATACGACCGAGGCACACAGGGCCAACACTCGGCATCATGGTGTGGGGAGCGATCTCCTACACTGGCCGTACACCACTGGTGATCGTCGAGGGGACACTGAATAGTGCACGGTACATCCAAACCGTCATCGAACCCATCGCTCTACCATTCCTAGACCGGCAAGGGAACTTGCTGTTCCAACAGGACAATGCACGTCCGCATGTATCCCGTGCCACCCAACGTGCTCTAGAAGGTGTAAGTCAACTACCCTGGCCAGCAAGATCTCCGGATCTGTCCCCCATTGAGCATGTTTGGGACTGGATGAAGCGTCGTCTCACGCGGTCTGCACGTCCAGCACGAACGCTGGTCCAACTGAGGCGCCAGGTGGAAATGGCATGGCAAGCCGTTCCACAGGACTACATCCAGCATCTCTACGATCGTCTCCAAGGGAGAATAGCAGCCTGCATTGCTGCGAAAGGTGGATATACACTGTACTAGTGCCGACATTGTGCATGCTCTGTTGCCTGTGTCTATGTGCCTGTGGTTCTGTCAGTGTGATCATGTGATGTATCTGACCCCAGGAATGTGTCAATAAAGTTTCCCCTACCTGGGACAATGAATTCACGGTGTTCTTATTTCAATTTCCAGGAGTGTATAAAGACAGAAAACTTATATTTTGGCACGCTAAGAGTGGAGATGTTCTCCCGTACACCAACTTTAATCCTTGTATAGGATGAAGCTTATCTGTTTGCCATATATATATATATATATATATATATATATATATATATAAAGACGGAAAACATATATCTTGGCACGCTAAGAGTGGAGATGGCCTCCCGTACACCAACTTTATTTCAGTTTTGTATATTATTTGCAAAGCCTTATTTCTGTATGCGAACTATCTGCCATATCTGGCTGAAACTTTAACGGTGTAACGTATGATAAACAACTTGCTGCAACATGTGCACCATTTGGTAGGATTTCCTCTGCTTCCAGACTGCTTCAGCCACTCGACAGAAAATTCCGTGAAAATGCCAGGCGCTCGACAAACCTATATAACCTCACCTTTGCCAAGAGGGTCCACATTAACGAGGCCACTATAAGCCTAGACAGCTTTGTACAGCAACCCAGTGAAATCTTGCGTATTAGGCGTTTGACAGTACTAAATTTTGCTGCGATTAGAGAAATCCAGAACAGGAGTTCGCATGCAGACCTGTGAGATAAATTGTAGTAGAAGCAGACAGAATTCTGTTAGTCGTTTTCCCTGGTATGTGTAGTGTGTGATACAAGCGCAACAACCTCAGGCTTTAAAAAGAACCAAAAATTTGATGTTGAAAAATATTAACACAAATTTTCTACAGAAGGGTTTAACGAGAAATAGCAGCTGACCCGTGTAAAGGTAATTACGATTCTAGAGAAATGTAGGAATACACAAGGCAATACTGGCTTACAGTTTAATTAAGAAAGTAGATTAAAGGAAGAGTCATATACAGTCATAGCGTTCGTAAGGAAAAAGATTGACAATGTTGATGGGAATATCGTCTTTGAAATTTTTAAGGAGTTTGGGGTACAACTCAGGAAGCGAAATGTTATCTTCATTTTGTCGGTAGTTGAATGCATAAAAGGTAGGCAACAGTCAAAAAGTCAAGAAGAGTCACCCTCATTCCGTCAACGGCCTTGTCAAGGAGGGCGGGTGAGGCCATATTTTTTGCTGCACTATCTTGTTCCTGAGATAGAAAGCTGTTCTTAAAAGGTGGAAGAATTAACGGCATGAGGGTACAAATGGCAATGGAAACCGCTACTTTAAGGACACAAGTGTGTCTCCACTGGACAAGCGGCCTGTAACTGGAAAATTCTCTCTCCGTTGGCAACAGATGCCGGATTAGTCCCCCATTCGAATCTCCGATAGAACCATGCGCGTGTAAATGGCAGTAAATATCAACAGAATTTTAGCCCCGAAAGACTTAATCGTCTGTACTACGATGTGACAAGCGATGATATACAAAAAATACCGGGGTATTGTGGCCACCTACATAAAAACCCGGAAACTAAATGTGAGATCACGATTTTAGTGAAATCGGACCTACAAGTCGCACGTTTACCTTCTTTCCCACTGGACAAGGGATGGCGCGCACGAAAGACAACAAGGGCACTGATAACAACTATGCACCTTCAGGTACAGAGAATAGAAAAGCACGGTGTCGTTACTGCAGTACAGAAATTTACAAACTGCTACAGAGGCACCGTGAGCGAACCATCATAGGAGGCCACCTTAACTGTGTCTTGTCGGATGGAGACCAGGTTGCCAGAGCAAACAAATGCCGCGAACTGGTTCAAATGGTTCAAATGGCTCTGAGCACTATGGGACTTAACATCTGAGGTCATCAGTTCCCTAGAACTCAGAAGTACTTAAACCTAACTAACCTAAGGACATCACACACATCCATGCCCGAGGCAGGATTCGAACCTGCGACTGTAGCGGTCGCGCGGTTCCAGACTGAAACGCCTAGAACCGCTCGGCTACCACGACCGGCTGCCGCGAACTGCAGACTCTGGTAAAGAAATTGCACCTGCTAGACACTTGTCGGCAGCTCCACCCACGCGACGCAAGAGGTTAGAATCCACTGCCCGTAACGACGAAATGGAATCAACCGTCTCTGTATATCGCCGTTCTTTTCACATTAAATAGTCGACTGCCAGATGTTACCAGCCAGCTTCTCAGACCACTCTGCACATTCCTTCCCCCTATACCGTCTCAGCGTAATTAAATACCGCTAGCAAGGACCACGGAAAACGAGAGCAGCGAGAGATATACCACCAAAATTGGGGATCACGAAGTAAACGAAGTTAAGGAGCTTTGCTACCTAGACAGCAAAATAACCCATGATGGACGGCACATGGAGGACATGAAAAACAGAACAGCCAATAGAAGTCTGCTAGTATCAAACAAAGGTTTTAAATTGAAGAAATTTTTGAGAATGTGAATGTACGTTCGGAGCACAGTATTGTATGCTAGTGAGAATATACTGAAGGAAACCGGAACAGGAGAGAGTCGAAACATCTGAGATACGGTGCTACAGAAGAGTGTTGAAAATTAGGTGCATTGGTAAAGTATGAAGTGAGGAGTTTCTCCGTAGGATCGGCAAAGAAAGGACCATCTAGAAAACACTGACAAGAAGAAGCGCCAGGATGGTATGGAATCTCTTAAGACATGAAGGAATAACTTCCATGGTACTAAAGGGAGACGCACAGGATGAAAACTGTAAAGGAAGACAGACATCGATATACATTCAGCAAATAAATGAGGATGTAGGCTGCAAATGGTATTCTGAAATGAAAAGGTTGGCACAGGAGAGGAATTCGTGGCGGGCGGCATCAAACTAGTCAGAAGACTACTACCCGCCTCCCCATCCCAAAAAAGAGTGTGATTCTGCAAACCAGGTATCCAACATCCCCAAAACGCTTGTGTCCATTGTATGAACTTGGTATCCGTGGGAACACAGCGTCCTATGTGAAACTGACCCTACGACAAACTATCAAGAACTACAACGCAGCAAAAAAGAGAAGATCCAGGCGAAACTGTTACACATTTTTAAAAAAAATCAGAAACACAAGTGATGACTTATAGAAGTGTTCTGCTAGGCCCTTTTGCCGAGGAAGACGTATCAAGATACCAACTGGATCAAGAAATAACCAGGCAACGACGGAAGAAAATCTTCGAGCTACGAAAACCGTTGTATGTCTGTCACGGTCTCTTTGATTTGTTAGAGAAGTTTTCGCAGCAAAAGCATTCGATTTTGGTGTCTTTAATGAGAGAACGCGTTTCGTTACGAAATAAACCTGACCACTTGCCTAGTACAGACACGTGTCTTTTACACTTCTCCAGTATTAAAACCGTTCAGCTGAAATATGGAAAATGTCACTTTGAAGTAATAACCGAACAATACCTAAACTGATTCAGTCTTGTGTTAACAATATATAAGCTTTGTTTCACATTCACACTGAAGTAACCATAGTTATGCTAGTTTCCGTATTTATTGGACAGATGATCACTGATCACGGAAGACTTTTCATTTGCGTCCTACTTTCAATATGTTTCAATCAGCAGTCTCAAACCTCATCCCATGAGCATATCCACAGCCTTTATACATTAAGACAATGCTCTCTCCAGAGAAAGGCGTGCTGAGCGTCTAAACTTTCACAAGCCAGCGATAAGTCATGACGTTAAGGACAGAAGTACTCCTTACAACTACCTACTCCATACTTCACTGTGGCATTATACATGACAATCCTCTGTAGGCATTCGTCCAACCCAAACAGTTCCGTCGGACTGCCACACGTTATAGCATAATTCGTCACTCCAGATCCGTCGTTTCCAGTCGTCCACTGTCCAGTGGCATAGCCCTTAGCACCATCTCAAGCGTGGTTTAGTGATGACTACGGAAATGTGCGGTTTAAGAGAAGCTGCTCGACCATTGTAACCCGTTTCTGCTCGCTCCCGCGCCACCTTTTGAGCGAGGGTGGCGTCGTGGTTACCACACTGAACTCGCATGCTGTTTGATACGAGCTTGTGCTACGTCTGATGACCTCATTGTCGATGGGGCGGTTCCAGGCGCTTCAGTCTGGAAGCGCGCTGCTGCTACTGTCGCAGGTTCGAATCCTGCCTTGGGCATGGGTGTGTGTGATGTCCTTAGGTTAGTTAAGTTTCAGTAGTTCTAAGTCTACCGGACTGATGACCTCAGATGTTAAGTCCCATAGTGCTTACAGCCATTTGAACCATTTCGATGGAGCGCTAACCACGAATCTTCTTTCTTCTTTATTTCCCTTTCTTTTTAACTCGTTACATCCAGCCATTGTGCTAGCTGGACTACTTCTAGCACCTTGGAACTAATGAGTGATTCCTTCCATTGATTGCATAGAAATTTGGAAATTTGTGGTAAGTTCCTATGGGAGCAAACAGCTGAGGTCATCGGTCCCTAGGCTGACACACTACTTAACCTAACTTTAACTTATGCTAAGAACAACCGAAGGAGGACCCGACCTCCGATGGGGGGAGCAGAGCGAACCGTGGCAAGGGGCCTCCGAACGCACGGCTACCCCGCGCGGCGATTCGTGTGACTTTTTATAACCACACCCTGCAATGCTCGATGGTCCCCGATTTTTTCCTATAAAAATATGATGAACTGTCGATAAAGTTCATAATAGGTCAGTTAGGTATGTTCTTTTCATAACTTTTTGGTTTTTTACCTAATTTTGTGACTCTGACTTCAGCGTCATCCATACACAATATTTTGACTATATGACTCGTTGACCTCATCAGATACCACCTGAGACTGCTCGTCGAGCAGAACGGATGCAATATTTTATCTACTGCCATCCTACCCCGTGATCTGCTTTAGCCGCTCCGTCTGTGGTCTATTCAGAATAGAAACGCTTTGAGACGTTCCGTCTTCCATCCTACCCATCCTATGCGCCTGGAAGCGAGCTGCCGTTCTGTTCTGGGTCAAATGCACCTGGTTCTCTGTCTAGGTTCGTTCCCATGTGCATATTCTCAGTTCTTCTTTTTGTGGGGTTCTGCGGCTGGAACCGTTGCTTATTTATCAACTCCAGTGCGGGATCCCAGGCTTTGCTGAGTTGGTACCAAGTGTCACGATTCATGAGGTCTTCCATCATCTTAATTTCTACCGACTCTCTTATAACATTCTTCCAGTATCCGGTTCAAATGGCTCTGAGCACTATGCGACTTAACTTCTGAGGTCATCAGTCGCTTAGAACTTAGAACTAATTAAACCTAACTAACCTAAGGACATCACACACATCCATGCCCGAGGCAGGATTCGAACCTGCGACCGTAGCGGTCACGCGGTTCCAGACTGAAGCGCCTAGAACCGCACGGCCACACCGGCCGACTCCAGTATCCGGGGATCTGTAACATAACCTTCGTTCCTTCATAGATCATGGAGTGATCAAGTTTCAGACAGTGCTCAGCAATGGCTGATTCAGTTAACTGTCTCTGCTAGATGTGCCACTGATGTTCTTGGCATCTGATGTCCACCGTCTCAGTTGTTTGGCCAATATATGTAATGCCATCCCAACAAATTTAGTTACAAATTCTTGGTTTTCGTAAACAGTAGTCATCTTTCACATATCTCAGTAGTCCTCTCATATTGGTAGAGGGTCTGAAAACACTTGTAATCATATGCCTCATGAGAATCCTGTTCATCTTGGCAGAAACAGATCCTACATAGGGTAGGTAAGCCACAGTCTTTTCTTCATCTTGCATTTCTTGTCTTCCATGTGGCAGAGTGGCTGTTTGATTACGTATTACTTTTTGCAGAATACTGAGCGTAGATGTCCTACTTATGGTGTCAAACTATGTTTGACGAGGCGCGTGGCCTATGGACCAATGTCTTTAGAACTCCACTCTGCACGCTGGGCGGTGACAGCTGCTGTCTTCCAGAAATAATTCAGCATGCGTTGGTTTGCGATGCACACTGTCGTCAAAAGATCCATTTGCTCTCCTTTTGACCAGTACCTACAGAAACAGCAGATGACCGCTCATCCCCAGATACGTTGTGAATGTTCTATTTCGGTGGCGTGAGTTAAGATATTCCAAAACTTGAACCTCGCCCTGTCATCTGTGTACCTGAAGAAGCTTTTACATTTGTATCAGCCATCTCTAATGCTTGTTCCTCAAATTTCTCCATGGACAGATACACAACCACTAGAGACAGAGGGATGCACATAGCTACTCCTTCTGTCTGCTCGTACTATTGGCTCCCATACAGAAAATATGTAGATTCAGTATATTCCTGACAGGTTCATTAGAGCATCGTCAGATTTCTCTGCAATCAGTTCCACTAAATCTTTCAGTCGTACCTTGGTAAACACGGAGGCCACATCGAAACCATTACATCATAATCTGTAATACCTAGTTGACTGCGACTTTGTAAAAACTCTTCTGAGTAGCACACGTAAATTCAGTTCCCCACATATGGATACAGCAGTTTCTTCAAATACTTAGCTGCTTGGTACGTTGATGTGCCAATGTTACTGACAACTGTCAGGATAGTGTAATGGCACACCCACTTTGTGTACTTTTGGCAGTCCATACAGTCTATGCAAAATCGACACCCTAGATCGTAGTTGTATGATGACTTTGTCAGGTATTCCTGTTGCCTTCCAGAGAGTCCTGGTCTCCTTCTCCGCTCTGTCCTTATGGTCACTTCACAAAAGCCTGTATGCTTGGACCTGCAGAAGTTAAACTTTTTGATTATAATGAGTCCACTGCCAAACGACTGTGGAGTTCCCTTTGTCCGCTTGCAAATCCACGATGATGCTGCATTTCCACCCTCAACTTCTTGAGTTCCAGCCTCCACTGGAACTTTTCGATTCAGTACGTTTCGTCGTGCTGATTGCTCTGCAGGCCGCCTGGCGGATTTCCTCTGTCACATTTAGTGGAAGTGTGTTGGCTATTTGTTCCATTGCGCAAATAAAACTTGAAATAAGCACGATACTGAGAGCATTTGTAAAGTTAAGGACCGTGATGAGTACCTTCAGGTACACCAAACTGCTTGCCACTTAGGTTAACCACAATGGGGGTCATACACTTGCACTGTCTGCTCACTACCAATCTTTACCTGCCAAGGAGACTGCCATGTACAGCTGGAGTCGCAAAAACTTCGTGGCTACTACACTCATGCTCATAAATTAAGGATAATGCTGATACATGGTGAAACAACGCTCTGGTGGGCGTATTGCGGGTTTAAATCATCTCGGAGTATGACCATGCGGTGCATTTGCTCTGCGGTCGTCGCACGGTGGCGCTGGCAGCAGTCCAGAGGTGTGTTGGTGCATGTCACAGTACAGTGCAGCGAGTAAATGTGCAGACGTTTTCAGGCTTGCTAATGGTGACTGTGTGTTGAAAACGGCTCAAAGAACACATATTGATGATGTTGTGAGGGGTAGAATATTAGGGCGACTGGAGGCTGGTCAAACACAGCAGGTCGTAGCACGGGCCCTCCGTGTGCCACAAAGTGTGAACTCAAGATTATGGCATATATTCCAGCAGGCAGGAAACGTGTCCAGGTGCTACAGTGCGGAACGTCTACAGCGTACAGCACCACAAGAAGACCATCAGTGCCCGCAGACGGCCACGCAGTACTGCAGGTAGCCTTGCTCGGGACCTTACCACAGCCATTGGAACAGACACAAAGTCTACAGACGACTGAACAGACATGGTTTATTGGCCTGGAGACCTGTTAGGCGCATTCCACTCACCCCTGATCACAGGAGAGCCCGTAAATCCTGGAGTCAAGAACACAGTACATGGTCATTGGAACAGTGGTCGCAGGTTATGTTCACGAACGAGTCCAGGTATAGTCTGACCAGTAATTCTTGCCGGGGTTTTTATCTGGCGTGAACCAGGAACCAGATACCAACCCCTTAATGTCCTTGAAAGGGACCTGTATGGAGGTCGTGGTTTGATGGTGTGGTGTGGGATTCTTATTGGTGCACGTAAACCCCTCCATGTCTTTGACAGAGGAACTGTAACAGGTCAGGTGTATCGGGAAGTCATTTTGCACCAGTATGTCTGCCTTTTCAGGGGTGCAGTGGGTCCCACCTTCCTCCTGATGGATGATAACGCACGGCCCCACCGAGCTGCCATCGTGGAGAAGAATCTTGAAACAGAAGATATCAGGCAAATGGAGTGGTCTGCCTGTTCTCCAGACCTAAACCCCATCGAGCACGTCTGGGATGCTCTCGGTCGACGTTTCTCTGCACGTCTGCAAACCCTTAGGACACTTCAGGAGCTCCGACAGGCACTGGTGCAAGAATGGGAGGCTACACCCCAGCAGCTGCTCGACCACCTGATCCAGAGTATGCCAACCCGTTGTGCGGCCTGTGTACGTGTGCATGGTGATCGTATCCCATATTGATGTCGGGGTACATGCGCAGGAAACAGTGGCGTTTTGTAGCACATATATTTCTGGACGGTTTTCTCAACTTATCACCAATACCGTGGATTTACAGATCTGTGACAAGTGTGTTTCCTATGTGCCTATGCTATTAGTGCCAGTTTTGCGTAGTGCCACGTTGTGTGGCACCACAATCTGCAATTATCCTTAATTTATGAGCATGAGTGTACATGTAGCCTGTGGCATATATCTCGAATCATTTACCTAAGTGCCATTATTGCCAAAATTTTTATTTTGTTCATTGCTCTGGAGTTGATGTGATGGTTGATTTTAGAGAAAACTGGTACTACGTTCTCGACTTGACGTCTCAGCAGAGAGCTGAGACAGCACAGAAACTTCCCTGCCCTTCGTCGAAGCTTGTCCACCTTCTTTATATCTCCCCCCTATAGAGTCTCTTGTAATTCTTAACGCTCTCGCTGCGATCTATTGACATCCTGAGGTCTCAGGTATTCTGCAGGATATCAGTGTGGTAAGTGCACAGTATTTCGACAATGTGAATCGTTTTCTACATCAGGTGCAACCAGGGACTATGTATCCATCTTGGAGGGAGACGGTGGTCTGCAGGAGAGTGTAACTCTTTTCAGCCGATTCTGTATTGCGTTTGGGGGGAACGTGATGTTCGGTGGACGATGTGGGGGACAGTTCGTGCATCCGCCTTATTTACTGCAGACAGGAAACCTCCAAAAACCCTGGCCATAACTGCTCGTTTTACCACGTTATTTTGTCGCACTGAACGTGGCTGCTAGTTTGAGGCAGGCTGTATCTAGTGCAGTCACCACTTCATCTCTTGTAGCGATCACTGGCTCGCCGCTCGTCGACTGGAAGGAGTCAAATATTTGTACCTGCTTCCTTCCCCCTCCCAATTCCCGTGGTCGGTTCTAATTGTTCCTTCTGGAGTCTGTTCTCACTAGAAACGCCCCGAGACGTTCCGTATTCGGCGTATTCCGTCCGGAGTGCTTCCATGGTTGGTTCTAGGTGCTCCGTCTACGATCTGTTCCTACTAGAATCGTCCTGAGATGTTCTGCCTTAGATATGGTGCGGCTGGCTGAGAGCTAGCGGTCCAGTGCACCTGACAGCTATCTGGAGTTTGGTTCTCGTACGGTGGACCTGGCGTTCTCTCTCTCTGGTTCGTTTCCCATGTCCACATACTCTGGCTTCTCGCCACCTTCATCTCTGTTGGCTTTCTTAAAACACTGTCCCAGTATCTGAGGGTCTGTGGCAGAACCTCGTCGTTCATCGATCATTGTATGAAGAAGTCCTCGGTGATGGTTGATTTATGAGTAGTTGTCTGTCTCAGTCTGGTGTTCCTCTGATGTTTTTTTGCTGTCTGATACCCACTTTCCTAGTTGTTTGGTCAATGTACGAAATGCCACATTGGGAAAGAATATATTGTAAATTCCTGGCTTTTCGTAAACCATGATCATTTTAACTTTTCGCAGTAGCCCTCCTATTTGGGCAGGTGGCCTGAACACTCACTTGATGCCACGCGTCCTCAACTTCTTTGTCTGTGAGAAGATAATTGGAATTTTTAAGGGTTTTCTTGATTAAATCTGTTTGTAGGGTCATGTTTTAAATAATTTATATTGTTCTTTTAAAAAATTTGTCAGTTTTATTCATATATATATATATTTTTCTCTAACGTGTTGCTTTGTCAGATTTTATGCCTGACACAACATGTGTATTTAATTCTTGTTGATATTTCACTTTTTACAGTAGTTTTTCTCGTCTTGTAATTGTATTTGTCACCACATTTAATGTGCTCTGAAATGATTTTAGTGGTTTTACACGTAATTTTGTTTTGCTCTACAAAGCAAATCTGCCTTATCTCTTTTTGCGTATTAAGTAAGAGATTTTTAGGGACCGTTATTTGTTGCTTGCTCTACTTTAGTGAACCTAACGTTTGTAAGTTCTCAACATATTTGAGAACTTTGAAGTTTCAGTGGTGTTCTTGCTCATATTTGTGAGTTCCTTTCATTAGGCCACGAATTGAATGAGATTATTTGGCTTCTTTGTGTGTGTCTCACTAATTTACTTGGTCAAAAGATGTGCATAATCGTTGACTAATCTGATCACATCGCACTGGAATGAACAGTTTCCTGGTTGTATACGTGCTAAATAAAATTGACTGCTGAGCCTCGTCCTTTGTTTAAACTTAGCTCGAATCTCCCTATCGATGCACGTAAACACCTTTTTAGAAACTTGTGTTATTTATTTAATAGTCACATTCACAATGTTTCGGATTACCTTTAGTCTGAGGCACTGTTTGTTAACCTCAAACTATGTTACATGCCGCGCAACTTCAGCTGTTGAAAGCCATGATGTTAGGAAAAATTCCGCTAACAGCCGGTAACATTGTTCTTTATTAAATCATAACCGGCTTCGCAGCCGAAAGCCGCATCATCAGCTGCAACCTACATGCTAAAAAGTAAAGCAGCGTACCGCATTTTGTGGATATTAAAATTAACAAAGAAAAGACTAAAATAGTGTCAGAATGAAAAAGATGAAAAGACTAAAATAGTGTCAGAATGAAAAAGATCAAAGACATACCTGTCACTCCAAGTCATTATTTGCTAGTCAGTGAATATTGTCAGTACTATGGCGAGCGAACGGTAACGAAGACGTGCTCCATTCTTTAAAATTTAGCTGCACCCGAAAGGAAAAAAAAAATATTTTATAGTGAGCGGACACTAAAAGTTTTTAAAAAGGGGCCGGATTCGCGATAAAAATTGTCACTACTAACATGATTAGCCCCCACACTATGACAATTACCACGTGAAATGTATAAGGCGGCTGTCTCTTACCGGTGTAATGGCAAGGCAACTCGATGCAGGCCAAAGTAAAAGCGGCACGCACGAACGGTAAAGAGAGACTAGCTAGCTTCCGTAACGAAAGCTATCCATGTGGACAGTGTGAAAGTCATATACTCATAGGAGCGCTTGGTCGCTATCTTTAAAACCGAGAAAAATACAGAATTTTATTACCTACTAACACCTAATCGTATAAACAATCAAAATTAGCCAGAATGCTATGGTTCTTTAATTCTAATTGGTTATTCAACATGAGCTGTGCATTCGGGGTTGATCTTTATTCACAAGGGCTCGCCACTTGCCTGTTGCATAGCAAATATTTTTATGACGAACTGTGAGCAAGAATTTATGATAAAATTCCCTCAACATGCTAGGAGATTAATTTTATGGAACATATACGTTGACGATGTTTTCATATTATAATGTGATAGCCAGAACATTATGATCACCTACCGAACAGCCAGAATATCGACCTTTGGTTCGGATAACAGCGACAACGAGTCGTGGAATGGAAGCAATGAGGCCTTGGTAGGTCGCTGGATGGAGTTAGAACCACATGTGCATATACAAGTACCTAATTCCCGTAAATTCCAGGAAGGGGGCTGATGATCTCTGACGCCACGTTCAATCACATCCCAGATGTGACCGATCGGGTTCAGATCTTGCGAGTTTGGGGGCCCAGTACATCAACTGGAGTTCGCCACTGTGTTCCTCGAACCACTCCATCACACTCCTAGCCTTGTGATATAGCGTACTTTTAATGTGTGTGAAATCTTACGGGACTTAACTGCTAAGGTCATCAATCCCTAAGCTTACACACTACTTAACCTACATTATCCTAAGGACAAACACACACATCAATGCCCGAGGGAGGACTCGAACCTCCGCCGGGGCCAGTCTTACAGTCGATGACTGCAGCGCCTTAGACCGCCCGGCTAATCCCGGATATAGCGCGCTGTCTTGCTGAAAATGGCCACTTCTGTCGGGAAACATGATCGTCTTGAAGGGGTGTACGTAGTCTGTAACCAGAGATCGCCGTGGCACTTTGCACGAGCTCCACTGGACCCGTGGATGCCCACGTGAATGTTCCCCAGAGCATAATGGAACCGCCACCATCTTGTCTCCGTCCCGTAGTACAGGTGTCAAGGAGCTGTACTCCTGGAAGACGATGGATTTGCGTCATCCCATGGGCATGATGAAGAATCTGTCTGGATTCGTCAGACCATGCAACGCTCTGCCATGGCGTCAAAGTCCAGTGCCGATGGTCATGTGCACATGTCGGTCATAGCTGCCGGTGTCGGGGTGTTAACATTGGCACATGCGTGAGTCGTTGGCTCTGGAGGTCAGTCGTTAAGAGTATTCGGTGCACTGCGTGTACAGACACACTTGTACTCTGCGCAGCATTAAAGTGTGATGTTAGTTCCGCCACAGTTCGCCGCCTCTCCTGTTTTACCAGCCTGCGCAGGCTACGACGTCCTACATCTGTAATGAGGGGTGGGCCACGCAATCCCACGACGTCTAGGCGTGATTTCACCTTGGTTTCACCACGCGTTGAAGACACTCACCACAGCATTCCTCGAACACCCGACAAGTTGTGCGAACCCTGAAATACTCTTGCCGAGCCTCCGGGCCATCACAATCGGTCAAACTTCCACATTCTACACAAGGACAGCGTCCTCGCAGATATTACATGCACCGTGCGTGTGTCTGACTAGCAGACATTCCTCACTAGGTGACACTGCTGTCACTTGCACGGGTTTACATTGATAGCAGGTCGGTGGTCATAATGTCTGGCTGATCATTGTGTGATGGTAATAATCTTCAAGGCGACCAATTCCTCTGGGATGTACACAGTTTCAACCAAAAGATACAATTTACTGGGCATTGCAGTGAGAATGATACTTATCGTTTCTAGATCTCCAAGTAACCGTAAAAAGTGGAAATGCATACTTATATATTTATCGAGAGTCAACCACGACAGATCTTTTATACACAGCACTCATGACACCCAATGAAATAAAACCCGCAGCATTCCGAAGCATTAGTGTTGCTGCCTCTCGCTCACGGGGTCCCGGCTTCGATTCCCAGCCCGCTCGGGGACTTTCTCCGCCTGGGAACTGGGTGTCTGTGTCGTCCTCATCATCATTCGAGACGTGGCGAGACTGGGAATTGAAATATTGGTAACTTGGTACGGGCGCTGATGACCACGATGTAGAGCGCCACACAAACTAACATCATCATCAATCCGGGCCATGTTAAACCGTATGTATGAAATGCCCCTTACTAGTGAGGCTCAAGTGGCTGAATATGAGCTTATTCAGTATATAGCGTATCGAAACCTCTACTACCTTTAATTTTTTAAAGCAGTTAATAGAAGTAAACTGTAAAAGTAAAATCTTGCTTCCCATATAGAATCAGAGGCAGACTGTACAACGGTTAGACTAGTTGCGCAAAGGCAATGCTCTGTTCTTTGTAGAATACCATATATGGGTGACCTCTCCGACAAAACTGGCAGATGTATCAGACCTAAAAACAGCATTTCAGCGTATTTTACATTTTCGGATCCAGGCGTTTTACTGAGGCACAAGGAAAGAGCTGTGGTAAATAAATGTAATGAGGCGGATGTATACTGCATTACATGCAATAAATACCCTAAGAAATTTATAGGGAAAACCAGTGGATCATTTCGAATAAACTATCAGGAACACCTTAATTTAAATAACCCACGATCTGCGTTAACAGCGTCATTAGGCGAAGAGGGGCACAGCATCACAAGCCCTTCTAAAAATTTTAATATACTTAACAAAAAAGACAAAAAGCCATATTTAGAATACATTAGAGGAAGTAGAAATTTTTAGATATAAAAACAAAAACGCACAGATCATACTGAATAGCGAATTAGAATTAAAGCACCATAGCTCTCTCACTAATTTTGATTGTTTGTACTCGTATGATTAGTGCTAGTACGTAATAAAATTCTGTATTATTCTCTCTTGCAAAGATAGTGACCCAGCGCCCCTAGTCATGAGTATATGTCGCAGCGGTGTCCACATGGATAGCTTCGGTTCCACCAACCAGCCAGGCCCTCTTTACCGTTCGTGCCGGCCGCTTCTACTCTGCCTGTACAGAGTTGCCCTGCCGTCGTACCGTTAAGGCACTTCCACCTGATACTTTCCACATAGTAACTTGCATAGTGCCGCGACTAATCATGTTACTAGTGCCACTTTTTTTTATAGATAAGAAGGCTGCTCTTAAAAACTTTCAGCGTCTGTTCACTATATAAGTACTTTTCGTTTTTCTCTTTAGAGGCATGAGAATTTTAAAGAATGGAGCACTTCTTCGTTATCTTCCGCTCCAACAGTACTGACAGAAATCAATAGCAAATTGTGGCCAGGAGCGACGCCAACATTGTGACTACATTTTAGACATTCCTTTATTAACTTTAATATCCACAAAATACGGTGACACTGTACTTTGCTTTTTACCATGCAGGTTGTTCCTGATGACGCTGTAGTAGGCCCCGAAACCGGTTGTGATTATTAAATCAACAAATGTACCAGCTATTAGAGGAATTCTTCCCAACACCATGTTGTTGTGGTCTTCAGTGCAGAGACTGGTTTGATGTAGCGCTCCATGCTACTCTATCCTGTGCAAGCTTTTTCATCTCCCAGTACCTACTGCAACCTACATCCTTCTGAATCTGTTTAGTGTATTCATCTCCTGGTCTCCCTCTACGATTTTTACCCTCCACGCTGCCCTCCAATACTAAATTGGTGATACCTTGATGCCTCAGAATATGCCCTACCAACCTATCCCTTCTTCTAGTCAAGTTGTGCCACAAATTTCTCTTCTCCCCAATTCTATTCAATACCTCCTCATTAGTTACGTGATCTACACATCTAATTTTCAGCATTCTTCTGTAGCACCACATTTCGAAAGCTTCTATTCTCTTCTTGTCTAAACTATTTATCGTTCACGTTTCACTTCCATACGTCGCTACACTCCATACAAACACTTTCAGAAAAGACTTTGTAAGTAGGCTGTTTATGTTTTCTTATTGGTAACGCCACGTAGCGCTCTATATGAAAAATCACTGGCTGTGCTGTGTGCAGTCTGTGGCTAGTTTGCATTGTTGTCTGCCATTGTAGTGTTGGGCAGCGGCAGCTGGATGTGAACAGCGCGTAGCGTTGCGCAGTTGGAGGTGAGCCGCCAGCAGTGGTGGATGTGAGGAGAGAGATGGCGGAGTTTTGTAATTTGTCATGAACTGCTACATATATTATGACTATTAAGGTAAATACATTATTTGTTCTCTATTAATATCTTTCATTTGCTAACTATCCCTATCAGTAGTTAGTGCCTTCAGTAGTTTGAATCTTTTATTTAGCTGGCAGTAGTGGCGCTCGCTGTATTGCAGTAGCTTGAGTAGCGAAGATTTTTGTGAGGTAAGTGATTTGTGAAAGGTATAGTTCAATGTTAGTCAGGGCCCATTCTTTTGTACGGATTATTGAAAGTCAGATTGCGTTGCACTAACAAAATATTGTGTGTCAGTTTAAGGACAGTCGTGTAAATTTGTTCTAAGGGGACGTTTCATATGTCGACACTTAGCCGAGGATACCTCACTGGAATCTTCTGATTTTTTCTTGTAGTTTGTGTAATTAGTGTAGATTTTGTTTATTGCTAGCGCGTAATTATAGAGAGAATTTCCTTTGTAGTTGTAGTTTTTCATTGTTGTACAGTAAAACAGTTGTGGCATGCATGTAGATTTGCAGCAAGTTTTTCGCAGCTGCGCTTGCAATTAACTAAATATTATTTTCAGTGCTACGTTAATGTGTTCCCCTATTTTTGCTCTTCAAATTGTGCTTTTCTGTATTATCGTGTGAAATATTGTGACAATTATGGCGTGTGAAAAACGTAATACTAGGCTCCAAAGTAAACTGAGAAATGACAGTGAAGACGAAAGCAGTGTGTTAGCGCCGCAGAGTAATGAATTAACTAATGTTCAAAGTAGTAATTTGGTAACTGCGCATAGGGAAATTGAGCGGGCGGCAAACAATGGCGTAGGCAGTGAAACAATTAGTGAACAGGGAAGCATTATCGATCGATCGATCGGCAACAGCTCGCCTCAGGAATCGGGAATGACAGAACACAATATTGCAAATACTGTAGACTCAGGTTTTGGGTTCTCACCGTTTTCTCAAATGAGTCAAGAAACATTTTCTGCTTGTCAAAATGTGAATGTTGCCGGTGCAACTTCACTGCCGAAAAGCACTGAGGAACGTGTTTCGGACACCAGTGCATTG
Organism: Schistocerca serialis cubense; assembly: GCF_023864345.2. NCBI lineage: Eukaryota > Metazoa > Arthropoda > Insecta > Orthoptera > Acrididae > Schistocerca > Schistocerca serialis. The sequence continues at coordinate 114,520,886 of NC_064642.1, read as the reverse complement.
TTATTACAATTAATGCAACAAATGGGACAAAAGCTTGAAAAGTTAGACACAATGGAACAACACCAGAGACAAACACAGCAACAGTTAGACACAGTGGAACAAAATCTCAAAAAGTTAGACACAGTGGAACAAAATCTCAAAAAGTTAGACACAATGGAACAAAATCTTCAAAAGTTAGACACTACACTTGAACAAACACGTGAAGATTTAACCACTGAGTTACATAACATCGAATCGAAATGTCAAAAGGTCTGTAATGACGTAAAAACACAAATTTGTGAGCATTTCCAACCTATTTTCTCGCGTCATGAAAATGTATTACAGAATCACGAAGCAGCCATAAAAGAACTGCAAACTATTGTTCATGAAAATCATGAGACCTTGCAAGCTAAAATTGACTCAGTTGCATCTACCGATTCAGTTACGCAACTTGCAAAAACTCAAGAAAACTTAAAGGACACAGTAGATTCTCTGAAACGTGGTTCAGAAAAACATACAGAGGAAATAATTTCACTATCGGATAAAGTAGCCGAACTTTCAGATCAGTTCACAAACTTATCTAGAAAGGTAGATGATGATCTGAATAGCACAACACCTGCAGCCTTCACTGACATTAAAGAGTATGTAGAAATTAGAAAATTCAAACAAAATCAAAATCAAATCAATACACAGTACAAAAGAGAAATCCGGGAAGTGCTAGATCAGTTGGCACAAGTAGTACAAGAATTACGTATTTCAGAGGACACTCGCGCCCCAACACGGGAAGAGGGACATAGAAATACGGAACAGCCACAAAATAATAACACAGCGCATTTCGGAAATTATGAAAGAAGTTGGCAATGTGCACCGAATTTTGAGATTGAACAGCCGACACGACGTAACAATGACCGACATGCGACTCGCTGACATGATGATTTTGACTATAAACTGTTCATTACTACACGTAAATTCAAAACATTTAAAAATTCTGGCAACGACATTCATCCACAAGAATGACTCCATCAATTCTCTCATTGTTTTCCTCCCAACTGGTCGTTAGAACACAGATTAGAATTTATGTGTGGCTATTTAGAGAATGAACCAGCTGTAAGAATGCGATCGGTCATTCACGATTGTCACAGTGAAGGAGAATTTTACCATGCCTTCCTCTCAGCATATTGGTCTCAAGCTACACAAGACCGAGTAAAACATGGCATCATAATGATGAAACATTTCGAACAATCTGAATTCTCCAGTCTTGTGAAATATTTTGAAGACATGTTGCACAAGAATCAGTACCTGTCAAACCCATACAGCCCCTCAGAACTCATCCGCATTTGCTTAATCAAATTACCTGAACATTTACGACATATTATTTTGGCAGGGCGTTGCAAAGACGACATTGAAGCTTTTCAGGGGCTCTTACAAGAACTGGAAATTGACACTGACATTCGCGGAACGCGAAAACAGGAGCACAACAATTACAGGTCACATCCATCACAATTCCGTGACGACAAAAACAATAACTGGACACAACAAGTCTATTCTTACAACGCAAATCGTGACCAAAACAGACACCACCCATATGACAACCACTGGCAGAGTAACAATAGTTACAGAGAAAGATCGCATTTCCGAAGTAGTGAATATGACAGAGATTACCTTAGAAACGGACAATATGGGAACCAAAATAATTATTATCAAGGGAGACAGAATAACTTCAGACGCAACAGTTCAGCGCGCAGTTACGATTCAGGGAGAAATTCTCCACCACATGACCGACAAGAAAGAAATTATGAAATCTACCGACATGACGACAGATGAGATAATCATAACGACAGACCTGAATTTCATCGGAACTGGCGGGATTCAAACAGAGCAGGGCACTTTCGACAACGTGAATTTGTAGAAGTTCGGTCTCCTATTCCCGATAACGGCGCGCGCCAACAAAGAAACAGACAATGACTCGCACCGCAGGCAGCCACCTGCGCCGGCTGGCTCAGGAAAAAATAGCATACACACTAACCTTGACAAAAATTTTAGCATTCCTTACCGACGTATACAACATGATAATTGCATTCAAATCAAACTGCGAGTACTAGGATGAGTAAAGGTTTACACCACATTTCACATGTAAAACCGTTTATTGAAAGATAATCTGCTTTTTAACTTTGTCTTTGCCATATAACTTTTCACTTTACATTACTAGTATGCTTTGTCAGACTTAGAATCTGTTAATATGCAACAATGTTTGAAGCTAAATATCCAATCAAGAACCAAGAGAACGTATTTAAACAGAAATTACGATTGCATTGTTATAGTGAACAGACGACACAGTGTTGTATTTGTACATTCTTGCTTGTTAGTTGCACGATTACGTAACGACTATAAGGCTCACATACTTAGAACATATACTGGCACTGCTAATGAGATTTTAATGCAACATTTTGGTTTACTTGAAAATACATTTTGGATTTAAAGTACTTTCTGTGAGATACCACATGACACAGTGGTTAGTTTATGTGACAGCTACACGATTTTATCACGACGCTACTAATGAGTGACAATATACAATGTTGCTTTTGCGGTGTTTCTGTTTTATATATGCACAGTTTTTCTGTTTTATTCTGGAAAGTAAAACATGTTTTAGTAGTAACTTTTATGGTATAGCTACAATGAGACTGCCTTTTCCGTAGCACAACAATACGTTACAGCACAGTAATTTCTTCATCACGGCAATAAGCGTAATAACTAAGATATCTATACGCAAAGCATTTCACTTTTGTTTATCATGAGGTAAGTACATTGACTTCTGCAGAACTTAGCTTTCAGAGGACAATAACTACGACACTTTCGCAGAGATTATCCTACAGCAAGACGCACATTTAGCGCTACAGGACATGTGTTTGAGTGATTAATTTTGTACTTAAATCATTTATTTTTAAAGATATTTGAAGGACAATGATACAAAGGTTTTCCGTAATACATTTCATTCCATTGCTGTAATCTGTAACACCTGAGGGTATAATTACATTAATCCTCAGGGGGGTACACACTTACTTTGTGTACCATGTGTTTGGCAAGCACAAGGAGCCCTAGCTAATATGGTATTTGCTTATACAACTTTACACATCGGTACCATATTTCTCTAACACACAAATTACACAGCTATCTGATCATTTAACTGAGAGATAAACTTTTTTTTACTACATCAGTAACACATGTTTACGCAATTACACAGTTGGATAACTTCACACTTATGAAACTGTATTTTGTCTGTACTTTGTAAACTGTTCACATTTTTTCGGAACCATTGTGATACTATGAGAGCTTTGAGTGATGTATTTGGTATGGGATCATGATTTTTAAGGTGCGTTTGAGGCAGATGACACTTTTGACATGGATGGGCAGAGAATTTTTTTAGGTTTTGAAATTATTGGAGGAAGCTACGACGATTTTGAGATTTGACTGAGGTGATATGATGTTATTTTTATGACGACGATGTATATTATGCTGTTGAGGTATGTTTATGATCAATAAGCTGATGTTATATGAGGAATCTGATTATGCTATGTAGTTATTATGTGTTGATGAATACGAATATGTATATGTGTAATAAGGTAAGGAATAATGAATAGTGGGTAGGGACTCTTGATTTGTGAAAAAGGATGTTGGAAACCAAGAATCGTACTTTAAGAGTTATGAAATGTTTGTAAATGCGTGAATGTATCACAATGCCGGCGAAAATTTTTTGGACACTGTTATATCAATAGCATTTTGTTTCTACAGATTTGCAACGCAAATTCTTGACCTGTGAAATATTTTATATGAGACTGTCACTGTAGCGGAAACTGCTGTCGTAAATATTTCCGTAAGAAAGTTAAGTGACCACCTGCACGTGCGTCGTCGGCACACAGCTGTGTCAGACACCTGGAGAACAAGCCATTAGGGTGTGCCTTTCCGGTAGCACAGGTAGAAAAAAAAAGGGGAGGCCATTATCCTCGCTATTGACATTTCCTTGTCGAAAGCATACTGTGGAGCTCGTAATTTATGATATTTACTGAAATGCCTAATGAAATGACGAGAAATATTTTTACATCTGCACACCTGATTACGACAAGCGTCTTTCTACGAGAGTTGAGAGAATTTCTACTAATTTATGAAATGTCACATGACTATTGAATGATATTTTTATGCTTTGCTTTTCGTAGTTGCTTATTTCACTTGATATCTGGTTTCCAGCTGTGTTGCAGCATTGCTTTTATAAAATAAAATGCATTTGCTAATGTGAACACTTTCTGTCAACAGATCTATTAAATAATAATTTTGTAATCCACATTCTTTAAAAAAGGAGCACTTGGAAAGGAAAGAACAATAAGAAGGGACTAGTAACAGTAACTGGACGCATAATTTTCTTTTCAAGTACATGGTAATATTTTTTTTACAATAAGTTGTTGTGGTGCACCACTTTAATTACATAGACATTAAGATGTGAATATACATTTCCCTTATCTGCATTGTTGTTTTTACTGTAATATTTTTTCTGCTTGAGCTATGTCATGTTTAGGTATAAGTTACTGCTGTTTGCCAGGCATAGTGTTACTGAATTTGACTTTGTGTTACTCTGCTAAGCCAGTTTTACTACTCATTTATTTTTCTTGTTGCTGCACATTGGCTCATATTAGTTGTAATGTTGCATTGCTTGGTAATTTAGATTTACTGTAGCTTGCTTTGCAATTTTCCATTTTTTTGGTCATTGCTGTTTGTGTTACTTATTTTGTGCTGCTGCATTGCCTCGTCCCTTAGTTTAGCATCTGAGCTCAGTAGATTTAAGTTAGCTTAAGAGGGGGTAGCCTCTAAGAGAATGAGTTGCGATGAATTGGAAGAAATGCATTGAGAAGTTATACGAAAAATAGTACAGAAAACAGGTTTAGGTAGGATTTTCTTGGAAATAAATGTTGAGGTAAGAAATGTGTGAACATATAAATACAGAAAGCATGCTTAGATAGAATTTTTTTGGTGGAAACAAAGGATGAAATAAGAGGAAAGATATATGAAGTTTTGGATTGGACTGCAGTACCAAATGTTACACTGAAAACGAACCCTGTCCTTTCCTATTGGTGTTATCCCACTATGTGTTTGTGTACCCTTGTGTATTTGTTTTCTTCCTGTCTCTGTGTAGTTTCATAGAATTTTTTCTTCTTTTAATATTAAGCTACATTCACTATGATGAGGAATACTGTTATCCTCGAATATAATTGGCATTAATAATATGTTAATTACTTTGTAAAGATGTTAGACATTATTAATTCCGTTCTGTTTAATGCTCATGTGTGAAGTTGATGTTTCAAAAGTTATTGTGATCTTTTATGTATGTACTCATGTCATAATTCCACTGATGTATATGTTAGTTCGATTCTTTTGTAAAGCCTGTACTACAAATGTTATCTGTATAGTTATGTTTTTAATGATGTATTTTGTACCTTTGTTATTGTATTCTTATGTTATAAAATTGTAATTGTCACCAGTTCATGATACTATTAACATGTAAGTTCCATTTCACTGCACACGTTTCTGTTGGTCATAGTATATGGACAATATGTGAGAAGTAGGGACTGATAGTGTTTGCACGTGTGTTAATAATTCAGCAAGGGACTGGATAACAGCATTGCTGGTTCTAAGGACACGTCAAACAAATTTTTTTGTGAGTGGACAAGTGGTGGTTTATGGACTTGCTATATTCTCCGCAAGACTCTTCGATGGTGATTGTGCACCTGCACAGTCGCAACAGATGGCTGCTGGCTGTCTCTTCAAGGACTACAGTGGGTCTACATCTTTGATGATCCATCAATACCATTATTTCTACAAGGACTGCAGTGGGTCTGCACCTCTTGTGGCCCACGAATACCACAATCTCTACCAGGACTCCAGTGGGTCTGCTCTGCGATGACCTACCCACCAATATTCTTCAAAACTTCGACTGACTCCGCTGTGGGTTTGCTCTGTTGTGGCCCATTACCTGTCTGCATGTCAAGAGTCAGCACTGTCTTTCCGTTGGAAGGACAACACTACTTCTTCAAGACGGCATGGAAATCCACTACTTCCGTGTGCATTGTCTTTTACTGCTCAGACTTTGAGAAAAGAAACGGCAGTTTCACTGTGATGAATGATCAGGACTGTCTTTATAGACTGTGAGAAAATTTGAGCTTTGGACCAACATAATATCAATAAGTGTGTGCATTTGATTTCTTTGTTATTGTAATTATGAAAATTTTTTTCAAATCTGTATTGGCCACTGCCCAATCCAATTTGTAAAATTTTTTGTGGGGAGCATGGGGGCTATGTAAGTAGGCTGTTTATGTTTTCTTATTGGTAACGCCACGTAGCGCTCTATATGAAAAATCACTGGCTGTGCTGTGTGCAGTCTGTGGCTAGTTTGCATTGTTGTCTGCCATTGTAGTGTTGGGCAGCGGCAGCTCGATGTGAACAGCATCTAGCTTTGCGCAGTTGGAGGTGAGCCGCCAGCAGTGGTGGATGTGGGGAGAGAGATGGCGGAGTTTTGTAATTTGTCATGAACTGCTACATATATTATGACTATTAAGGTAAATACATTATTTGTTCTCTATTAATATCTTCCATTTGCTAACTATCCCTATCAGTAGTTAGTGCCTTCAGTAGTTTGAATCTTTTATTTAGCTGGCAGTAGTGGCGCTCACTGTATTGCAGTAGCTTGAGTAGCGAAGATTTTTGTGAGGTAAGTGATTTGTAAAAGGTATAGTTTAATGTTAGTCAGGGCCCATTCTTTTGTACGGATTATTGAAAGTCAGATTGCGTTGCGCTAACAAAATATTGTGTGTCAGTTTAAGGACAGTCGTGTAAAATTGTTCTAAGGGGACGTTTCAACTTCCTGGCACTTAAATCTATACTCGATGTTAACAATTTTCTCTTGTTCAGAAACGCTTTCCGTGACATTGATAGTATATATTTTATGTCCTCTCTATTTCTACTCTCATCAGTTATTTTGCTCCCCAAATAGCAAAACTCATTTACTACTTTAAGCGTCTCGTTTCCTAATCTAATTTCCTCAGCATCACCCGATTTAATTCGATTACATTCCATTATCCTCGTTTTGCGTTTGTTGATGTTCATCTTATATCCTCCTTTCAAGACACTGTCAATTCCGTTCAGCTGCTCTTCCAGGTCCTTTGCTGACATAATTACAATGTCATCGGTGAACCTTAAAGTTTTTATTTCTTCTCCATGGATTTTAATTCCTACTCGGAATTTTTCTTTTGATTCCTTCACTGGTTGCTCAATATACAGATTGAATAACATCGGGGATAGGCTACAACCCTGTCTCACTCCCTTCCTAACCACTGCTTCCCTTTCACGCCTCTTGACTCTTATAACTGCCATCTGCTTTCTGTACAAATTGTAAATAGCCTTCGCTCCCTTTATTTTCCCGTGCCACCTTCAGAATTTGAAAGAGAGTATCCCAGTCTGCATACTGTTTGTTAAACCTGATGCTTACAATAGTCCTCAATAGTTTAATTTTCATGTGTTGATACAGTCGGATTATATTCTTCGCTTTCTGTGGAACCATATAACATATTTTCTTCATAGTGGCAACCACAGCAACAATTTTTCCTGTATTTATTTTACTGGTTCACGACTAGTTTAGAACTTTTAGGCGAATTCAACATGTTTTCTGCATAAAAGAGGCCACTCCACCTTATACTGCCGAACAGAAACGCATTTGATGTAACTTATTAGTATAAACTTATAATAAAGACTGTTACCTGCAGTAGAGAAAATTCCAAATCTACTGAAATGGCAGCAACTTTAAATTTAAAATTACCAAATATGCAGCAACCAGTCAGAAAACCATGTTTTATTTATTCACTTTTGCAAATCTACTTCAACTGATTAACAGCCAGCACTTTATGTTTGACCTCTGCTTAAGACAGTATTATTACTCAGGGCACATATTGGTTGAAAGCACCGATGATGGCTGTTAATCAGTTGAAGTCGATTTGCAAAAGTGAATAAATAAAACATGATTTTGCGACTGGTTGCTGCATATTTGGTAATTGTATGGTTTACAGTCGCTGCACGACTTGGTAACCACATGGATCCCACCATTCGTAACTTTAAATTTATTTCTTCTATTCGTTTTTTTTACACATACACCATCTCCCTTCGTCAATATGACGCCTTGAATCCCGCAGGGGACACTTTCAGTGAAGTGTCGGAACGTCGATGGAGTGATGGGAGCCCACTCTTCTTAAAGAGCGAAAACTTTAAAAAAACAGTGATCTTAGACAGTGAGGTCTGCAGCGACGTCAACATTGTAACTCATCCCGCAGATTTTCCATTAGGTTAAAGCTGCCAGTCTGCGTAGTGCAGTCCATTTTAGGAATGCTACACACGATGACAGGTAAAGTTGTCCAGGCATCCGACAAACCCAAACCCTTCCTTCGGACTGCCACAGGTTACAGCGTGATTCAACACTTCAAATCACCTACTTCCTGTCATTAGCAGTCCGGTGGCGTAGCTCTTTCGACTTAGACAACCTCAAGCATCGCTTAGCATTGAGTACAGTAATGTGTGGTTTGTGAGGAGCTGTTTGTGCCTCAGTCTCTTCAACTGCTCATGCCCAATCGTTGTGCTAGATGGATTACTAGCAGCACTTCGGAACTAACAAGTGATTCCTTCCATTGATTCCATGCGGGTTTTTTACAACCACTGTGAAGGCATTGCTAATTAAGCATATAAAACTTTTCATCATGATTTTCTCTAGTTTTCATTTTTTTTTCTTCTGTTGCTATTGGCATATGTAATTACGATGATGAACCTTACTACTGTCGCTTTTAAATGTAAATATATAATCGTCATTATTTCGTCTGCCAATGGATAAATATGTTTCGTGCTTTGTAACTCTGTAAAAGTTTGTAAATTTCTTTTTTGGTATATTATTAATTGTGAAAAATTCAGTCAAGGACATTTATAAAGATTTATGTAGTTTACGATAATGATATAACTTCTGCAGACAGGGGACAGCGATAGCGATGTCCATAGTCGAACAAGGGATGTGTAGTAGAAGGTATGGTGGAGGATGCGTCTATGAAGAGTGCGCGGGAAAATTTTGCGAAAAGCACCCGGAACTGTATGGACAGTGATACCGAACTATGAGAAAGTCAGTTCGCCTTACCTCTGCAGTACTTAATGCCATCACCAGCAAATTTCAGGAGATAATAAACCGGACTGTGAAAGTGCCGGTAACAAGAAAGTCAATTCGCCTTACCACTTCAGTACGTATTGCCATCAGCAGCGAATTTTAGGAGATAATAAACCGGACTGTGAAAGTGCCGGTTACAAGAAAGTCAACTCGCTTTACCACTTTAGTACGTAATGCAATCACCAGCGAATTTTAGGAGATAATAAACCCGACTGTCCGCAGCTCGTGGTCGTGCGGTAGCGTTCTCGCTTCCCGCGCCCGGTTTCCCGGGTTCGATTCCCGGCGGAGTCAGGGATTTTCTCTGCCTCGTGATGACTGGGTGTTGTGTGATGTTCTTAGGTTAGTTAGTTTTAAGTAGTTCTAAGTTCTAGGGGACTGATGACCATAGCTGTTAAGTCCCATAGTGCTCAGAGCCATTTGAACCAATTTGAATAAATCCGACTGTGAAAGTGCCGGTAACAAGACTGTTGTGACCGGTACGAACAGTGCTTTTTGCGAATACACGAACAATCGGCCGCGGTGGCCGAGCGGTTCAAGGCGCTTCAGTCCGGAACTGCGTGACTGCTACGGACGCAGGTTCGAATCCTGCCTCGGGCATGGATGTGTGTGATGTCCTTAGGTTAGTTAGGTTTAACTAGTTCTAAGTTCAATGCGCTTCAGTCCGGAACTGCGTGACTGTACGGACGCAGGTTCGAATCCTGCCTCGGGCATGGATGTGTGTGATGTCCTTGGGTTAGTTGGGTTTAACTAGTTCTAAGTTCTAGGGGGCTGATTACCTCAGATGTTGGATCCCATAGTGCTCAGGCTATTTGAACCATCTGAATGCACGAACAGTGCTTTTGGCGAATTAACTTTGCTGGCATTGATATTCGGATGGTGGTGGAACTGACCTAAATCAACTGTGCAGTATATCTGACTTTCAATGACGTTACAGAAGTTTGAACTGCGAGAACAAAGTGGACATTGTTTACGGTGTGACGGTGTGCATGTGTACTTGTGGCTAGGGCTATATGAATGTGACGAACTGTGTAGTTATGGACGAAAGCGTCACGGACAGTGCACAAAGTGCATAAACGAACCCTGTCTACGTAATGTGCTTTGCAAGAGGGCACATGTCAACAACGATCGCATCCCAGCGTCTTGTGTTTTGTTAATCGTCACTGGGCTACTGGTACAGCCGTGCACAAACTTTGTTCGCGTTTCGCCGGAGAAGATTAACACTTTGCCGTCCGCAAGTCTCGTACAAATTTATTCGCTTAGCGCCGGCAGCGCTAATTCGGATTACTTGGCTTGTCGCCGGCGCTTGTCACCTTTCCGTTGATGACAAGCTTCAAACACATTGAATTTTGCTTGCTTTAATTTTTCCGGAAAGCCTCTATTCTGCCGTATCGTTCCACAAACTCGAATTTTCTTTTCAAGTAACTTCTCTGCAAGTTCTACACTGTTATAATAATTATCCATGTAGAGGTGATGCCACTTTCCATAAGAAAGTGTCAGTAGTTCCATCACTGTTTTTGCTAAAGGTTGTCCAGCGCCGGAATATATCTTGAACGAGGAAATGTATCCCGTACTCGAATCACACAGCGTCCGAATCAGGAAACCATATTTCGTAATTTCCGACGTATTGTAAACTTTAAAATTTAACTGTCCAAGCCACGGTATCATTGCTCCATCATGTGAAATGTCTTGACTTAGATTAAACGTTTCTTTAAACTTTTTGGAAAAATAATCACTTACGAATTGTACTTTGAAAAGCGGGTCGGCATTATCAGGTTACTGTTGTTGTCGGAAAAATGTAAAAATTATAATATTTGTCTGAATCTGTTGCGGGACATCGTTTTGCGAAATATCGGTGTGTCTATCAACAGATTCGTTGACCAGTAATCATCGATCCTTGCTTTTTTTACAGTTACCGTAAGGGTAGCAAGCCGAAACCATCTTCTAAGTTCGCGTCCAGTAACTTCGACAAATTTGGCATTTTTTAAATCCAGTTTCCTTCTATTGCAATTTTGACTGTAATACTTGTTGGTTTCGTTACTAAAATATTCATATAGATCGTTCCCAATATATAATTCTACGATATCCACGACGATCTACGTATCTTTGGGAAATATGTGTGGACCCGGAGATCCTTCAAATTTATTATTGGTACTCAGTAAATCATAGTCTGTATTCTTCGTCTGATTCATCCGAAACAGTTAGCAACCGTAGCGTTCGCCGCATTCTTCCTGGACGTATTTCACTATCTTCTGACGATTCTGCTAGGCTTTCATTTTTTTTATATCCAATGTCTTCTCCCCAATCGGCCAAGTCGTCCGGAACGTCAGACAAGACGTCCGCGCATTCATCGAAAATAATCGTATCGTCTGTTTCGTCTGCCATGATGAAAGTGCACAAGTACTTATAAAAACAAAAAACTTGTTGACATGTGTAACTTATTGTTACCTAAACAAAACACCAACAGAAAAAGAGATACTAAAGTGTAGTCACCGACCACTGCGCGATACTATGCACACGACACCACTGTCGTAACGCCGGCCGTTGACCGCTATTTCGCTCACGACACCAAACTGCCTGTATCCTGCTCACAACATCGGCGCCCGCCATAATAGCCAGAGATCCGACCAATGACATTGCTATTTCACCATTGGTGCATTTCCTGCGTCGAGCGCGAATCATATACGTCAGTTGTCAAAACACGTGGGAAATGTTTACACAGTATCAAAAGCTTTGATATTGTATTGCTACGAGTCGTAGTATTGAGAGATAGCCGGCAGCTGTGGCCGTGAGGTTCTAGGCACTTCAGTCCGGAACCGCTCTGCTGATACGGCCGCAGGTTCGAATCCTGCCTCGAGCATGGATGTGTGTGATGTCCTTAGGTTAGTTAGGTTTAAGTAGTTCTAAGTCTAGAGGACTGCTGATCTCAGATGTTAGGTCCCATAGTGCTCAGAGACATTTGAACTACCATTGGGAGATGCTTGTTATACTCAAAGTGGGTAGACCTAAGGCGAATCGAATCCCCCCCCCCCCCCCCCCAGTGTTCATGTAATTATTAACGGTCTTATATGTGATTCACGTAATTTTGTCACCTTTTCTAAATTCTGTCAAATACTGTCTTTGATGATTTTGAAGTTTCGGAGGGCATATACACTCAAGTTTTTTTCAGATAAGTTTCTCGTAAACATGCGAATTTCAGTTCCTAAATAAAGTGGGATTGTGCCCAGTTGTGAAGTACAACAAATAGTTTGGGTGACTTCTCAATTCATATTTTGATAATTATTTTTCTTATTTTCACAACACCTTCCGCAATGCTGGATGGCCTCTGTCGGTCAGTACATGAGATCTGTCTTGTTTTGGTTAGCTGTCCACAATCACTTCACCAGCAGTCACTTGGGCAGCTTTAGACGGGTGAAAATATGTCTGATAGATTTGCTACTCACCCGAGTGACGGACATAGGACCTGGTGACGTCTCACGAGGATTGGAACGCACGACGTGAGATCTACACAGTGGTTATAACTAAACTTTCTCTAATTGAGAGAACGCCCATATAAAACGAGAGACCGAAGAATATGCTGAAGAGAAATAACGAATAAACTATTGAAAGAAACGCGTTTTAATTTCCACATGAGACGGTAACAGTCGCTAAATGAGTACCATGTTTACGTTTCAGGTAACAAACGTCGCCCAATCTGACGATCATGTAGACACACGACATCCTATAACGGCACTAGAGACGTCATTTCACAACTGTTCGCGGCAGACTTTTCTGACGGTGGACCGTGGAATGTTCAGCTGTTGAAACAGAGTTCATGCACTGCTTGAAGATCGCACATTGCGCCCGGCATTTTCAGTAATGGTAACAACAACTTCTTCAATAACTTGTGATGCAACTCGCCGTCGGACTCTGCCAGTTAATTCCAATGTCCGAATCATGTTTTTCGGCCCCGGTACGGAAAGAGGACCTCTCCCTATTCCTTTGATACGTCGAAGAGCAGCAGCATTATTGTTGTATTATGAGGAGACAGCTTTACGAGTAAAGCCCTGGTGACCTTGTCCCGATCCATGTTGACTGTCCGCAACTGTAATGCACACTTATGTTTGTGTTTCAACCCTACGTCGCCGTACCTGTACCAGTACCGGCTCCTACCGGCGTAACACTCCTAACAACGCAAGTACTGCAGCACACAGTCAGAACATCATTCCTACAAAGTTGGGGAACCATACTGTAAACACGAAGACGAGCTGAAAAGTAAGGCCTCCGAATATTTATGTGAAGACTCTGAAAGCTTTTTAAATAGAACAAACACTGTTAACATTCTACATATGCATCCCTGCCCGGTTGGCCGTGCGGTCTAAACGCACGACTTTCCGGGCGAGAAGGAGCGCCTGGTCCCCGGCACGAAACCGCCCGGCGGATTTGTGTCGAGGTCCGGTGAACCGCCCAGTCTGTGGATGGTTTTTAGGCGGTTTTCCATCTGCTTCAGCGAATGCGGGCTGGTTCACCTTATTCCGCCTCAGTTACATTATGTCGTCGATTGCTGCGCAAACAATTTCTCCACGCACACGTACACCACCATTACTCTACCACGCAAACATAGGGGTTACACACGTCTGGTGTGAGACGTTCCCTGGGGGGTCCATGGGGGCCGAACCGCATAATATCCCTGGGTTCAGCGTGGGGCGGCGGAGGGGTGAAGTGAACTGCGGTAGTCGTCGTGGGGTTATGGGCCACTGCGGCTGCGGCGGAGACGGAGCCTCTCCGTCGTTTCTAGGTCCCCGGTTAACATACAATACAATAGAATAAAATACATATGTATTATTCGTGTTCGTATATTTACAGCCCTCTGCCGCTATAGAACTTCGAATTGTCGCATGCAACATGATAGTGTGTTGCGTAACTATGTCGGTGCAAGAGAAACAGCGTGCTGTAATCGCGATTCGAATTGGAAGAGTTCGGCCACAAATGGAGCACCCTCCCCTCCAGGATAAAAATGCCAGACCACGTACGAGCGCCGCGATATCTGCAACAATCCTGGCTTCACTGTCATTAATCATTCTCCGTACTGTCCCGATTTGGCCAGAACAGATTTTTCTTTGTTTTCAGACCTTAAAGAACACCTTCGGGGACTACACTTTGATAGTGATAAAGCAGTGCAAGCAGAGGGTAGGTTGTGGCTCTGTCAACAAAATCAATCATTCGACAGTGACGGTATCAACAAACTGGTCTCTCATTTGGAAAAATGTGTTCGTCGCCAGGGTGATTGTTGAGAAATAAATACATGAGCAGATCAAGAAAGACTGAGACTGATTTTTTAGGTATTTATTACTCCATTTCAATGTTTACAGACGTTTTTCAAAGTACTCCTTTCGCACTTGAATCTTCTTTCTGTAGCGTCTCAGCCGTTCTCGAGCACATGGCCATTCTTTGTAAGGTCCTCGAGAATCGCCTCACATTTCTTGAATACTTCGTCAGAGAACTCAAATCGAATGCCTCGAAGTTTTACCTTTGGTGGATGGAATAAATAAAATCACAGGCTGCAAGATTGTATCTGTTAACCACATGCGGTACACAGGTAATGCTGAACTGAGCCGGAAACTGCATGACTTGATTCGCGACGTGCGGCCGCGCATTGTCAACATGAAGTCGCCACCAGGTCGGAGAAAGTCCTGCTTCTGTCCTTGTAAAGTACTTCCTCAGGTTAGCATGTTGTAGTTGTGGTCTTGCGTCCAGAGACTGGTTTGATGCACCTCTCCATGTTACTCCATCCTGTGCAAGCTTCTTCATCTCCCAGTATCTACTGCACCCTACATCCTTCTGAAACTGCTTGGTGTATTCATCTCTTGGTCTGCCTCTACGATTTTTACCCTCCATGCTACCCTCCAATACTAAATTGGTGATCCCATGATGCCTCTTAACATGTCCTACCAACCGATCCCTTCTCCTAGTCAAGTTGTGCCACACATTTCTCTCCTCCCCAATTCTTTTCACTACCTCCTCATTACTTATGTGATTCACCCATCTAATCTTCAGCATTCTTCTATAGCACCACATTTCGAAAGCTTCTATTCTCTTCTTGTCTAAACTATTTACCATCCATGTTTCACTTCCATACATAGCTACACTCCATACAAATACTTTCAGAAACTACTTCCTCACACTTAAATCTATACCTGATGTTAACAAATTTCTCTTCTTCAGAAACGCTTTCCTTGCCATTGCCAGTCTACATTTTATATCCTCCCTACTTCGACCATCATTAGTTATTTTGTTCCCCAAATAGCAAAACTCATCTATTACTTTAAGTGTCTCATTTCCTAATCTAATTCCCTCAGCATCACCTGATTTAATTCGACTACATTCCATTATCCTCGTTTTGCTTTTGTTGATGTTTGTCCTATATCTTCCTATCAAGACACTGTCTTCCATGTCCTTTGCTGTCTCTGACAGAATTACAATGTCATCGGCGACATTTCTCCATGGATTTTATTTCCTACTCCGAATTTTTCTTTTGTTTCTTTTACTGCTTGCTCAATATACAGGTTGAATAACATTTGGGATAGACTACAATCCAGTCTCACTCACTTCCCAGCCACTGATTCCCTTTCATGTCCCTCGACTCTTATAACTGCCATCTGGTTTCTGCACAAATTGTAAATAGCCTTTCGCTCCCTGTATTTTACCCCTGCCACCTTTAGAATTTGAATGAGAGTATTCCTGTCAACATTGTCAAAAGCTTTCTCTAAGTCTACAAATGCTAGAAACGTAGGTTTGCCTTTCCTTAATCTTTCTTCTAAGATAAGTCTTAGGGGCAGTATTGCCTCACGTGTTCCAACATTTCTACGGAATCCAAACTGACCTTCCCCGAGGTCGGCTTCTACCAGTTTTTCCATTCGTCTGTAAAGAATTCGCGTTAGTATTTTGCAGCCGTGGCTTATTAAACTGGTAGTTCGGTAATTTTCACCTCTTTCAACACCTGCTTTGTCCGCAGCTCGTGGTCGTGCGGTAGCGTTCTCGCTTCCCACGCCCGGGTTCCCGGGTTCGATTCCCGGCGGGGTCAGGGATTTTCTCTGCCTCGTGATGACTGGGTGTTGTGTGATGTCCATACGTTAGTTAGGTTTAAGTAGTTCTAAGTTCTAGGGGACTGATGACCATAGATGTTAAGTCCCATAGTGCTCAGAGCCATTTTCTTTTCAACACCTGCTTTCTTTGGGATTGGAATTATTATATTCTTCTTGAAGTCTGAGGGAATTTCGCCTGTCTCATACATCTTGCTCACCAGATGATAGAGTTTTGTCAGTGCTGGGTCTCCCAAGGCTGTCAGTAGTTCTAATGGAATATTGTCTACTCTCGGAGCCTTGTTTCGGTCTTTCAGTGCTCTGTCAAACTCTTCACGCAGTATCATATCTCCCATTTCATCTTCATCTACGTCCTCTTCCATTTCCATAATATTGTCCTCAAGTACATCGTCCTTGTATAGACCCTCTATACATTCCTTCCACCTTTCTGCTTTCCCTTCTTTGCTTAGAACTGGGTTTCCATCTGAGCTCTTCATGTCCATACAAGTGGTTCTCATAATTTTCCTGTAGGCAGTGTCTATCTTACCCCTAGTGACATGTGCCTCTACACCCTTACATATGTCCTCTAGACACCCCTGCTTAGCCATTTTGCACGTCTAGGTTAGCATATTGATATTTAAATGACGTTGTGTGAATATATAACCTACGTCGAATCGGTCTGTGCTTATTTAAGTGCGCACCTGATAGCGACGTTGTCCGCTTCTTTTGTTTCCGTGGCACCCAGGTCTATTCCATATAAAAGAACAGCGAGTTTTTCTTTTGATGAGTCGACCTATCATGTGCAGCTCTGTTCTCTGGAAATCCACGATTGGTTGACTTCAGTCTAGCCAATACTGACGTGTAGTATGCTGCTGTAACAGAAATGTGAGGGGGAGCTGTATGCCGGTAAATCATTCCATGACAGTAAACAACAGTGATGACCATCACTTCCCCTGCAGATGGAACAACTTTCGCCTTTTTTGGTGTAGGACGACCTGGCGATTTCCACACTGGGCGGGCTCGTTTTTTCCTTCAGGATCATAATGAGGCACCTCATCACCAGTGACAATCGATTCCAAGCCTAACGCAGACAAGTTGGCCTTTGAAATCCTTGAACCACATAAACACTGTTTGCACGAGGTAGTGCATCTTCTCCGTTCGGTTGCTGCAGCTTCTCGTAAGTTTCAGTAGCCGTATGGTTCAAAAGAACACAGAATTTTATTGCTCCGCACTACTCTCCTCGCGTCACCTCCACTGTGTGGTATACGAAATGCAAAGAGCATCTACAAAATAGACCATTAGTACCAACTTACCGATACGACAGGACTGCCGCCTGTGAACGTTATATATTAAAACCTGCTCTTTTCAACTGTTCATGATACAGATAGAAAACTATCGCGGAAGATATAGGAAAAAATTGCTCTCAGTCTTCGTTCATCAGCCCTCGTGTGTAGACATGAAGAATAAATACGGCCGCGCGGGGTAACCGCGCGGTCAGGGGCGCCTTGTCACGGTCCGGGCGGCTCCCCCGTCGGATGCTCGAGTTCTCCCTCGGGCATGGGTGTGTGTGTTGTCCTTAGCATAAGTTAGTTTAAGTTAGATTAAGTAGTAGTAGAGGGGTTTTGTGGGCGCACGACAACAAGGTCTTCAGCGCCCGTTCAGTATCATAGTGAGATGGGTGTCAAGAAAAAAAAAAAAAAAAAAAAAAAAAAGCTCAGAATATTTACATAAAACGGAACATAAAACACGGGAAACAATCATCGGAAAAGATGTGCTCACCCACACCGTAGCGTGGGATGAAGCAGGGCGTCAGCAGTAAAACATGGACAACACAGGAAGAAAACGAGAGAGGGGGCTAAAACAATGTAGCAGATGGAAGTGGCCGGCTGACCGCAAGGAAAAAAAGGGTGGTGTCAGCCACTCTGCAATACACTAAAACCTCCAGCCTAAAAGTTTAGGCCAGAGTCCAGACACATCACAAAACTTAAAAACCCTAGACACACACGTCTCATCATTACCTAAAACACAGGGCAGATCACCATCAACTTGTGCTTCTGCCCTTGCATCACGGTATAAAATGCAGTCTGTTAAAATGTGGTGGACAGAGATGTGCACACCACAAGCATCACAAAACGGAGGATCCTCCCGCCGTAATAAATAGCTATGCGTCAGAGGACAGTGCCCGATCCGAAGACGTGTGAGGGCCACCTCTTCCCGCCTTAGCAACCGACAGGAGGAACGCCACGGCCGAGTGGTTGACTTTACCGACCGCAGTTTATTGGCCGTCACCGCCAGCCATTCGTCCTCCCACAACTCCATGCACTTCCTGTGGAGTGCAGCGATGACTGACTGCAAGGGGATAGGACACTGGACCACATCCTGCTCTCTGCAGGCCTCCTTGGCAGCCCGATCAGCCTGTTCATTGCCCCAGATGCCGACATGACCAGGCACCCAGCAGAAGGATACCTCTTGACCCCGCTGTTGGAGCAAGTACAGTTGGCTATGTATCAGCTGGACCATCTCTTCAGTCGGGTACAGGTTCTGCAGCGATTGTAAGGCACTAAGAGAATCGGAGCAGAGAAGAAAGCGATCGCCGCGAACTCGATGCATCTGCTCCAGTGCCGTCAGGATCGCGTGGAGCTCCGCTGCGAAAACGGTATATTCAGCAGGGAGGCGAATCCGGGTAACATGGTCAGGGAACACCACAGAACAGCCAAGGAAATTCTCCTGTTTGGAGCCATCAGTGTAAACGACAGTAAACCGGGATGCACATCTAAAATGTTAAAAAAAAGTGACTGGAATGTAAAATCTGGCGTGCCATCCTTCTTAAAACGAGTCAAATCTAAAATAAGTTTGGGTCTCCGGAGGAGCCAAGGTGGAGATCTGCTCCAACCGCGATGTAAAACACGAAGACCAGCCATAGACATTGCAGCGAGGCAATCCTGTGCGCGAATCCCATAGGGCTGCGTCGCACGTTGCCGGTTATGAAATAACCGTGCCAGAGGAGGCTGAGCAACGGTATGGTATGCAGGTGTGTACGGTGTGGACAAAGTTTTATACGCCTGGCGTACCGTAAGTAGCCGTCGCCGCATATGAAGTGGCGGTTCACCAGCCTCTGCACAGAGGCTTGGTATGGGGCTAGTTCGGAATGCCCCAGTGGCCAACCGCAGCCCTTCATGGTGGACAACGTCCAAAATCTTTAAGTACGAAGGCCTCGCAGACCCATACACCGTGCACCCATAATCGAGCCGAGATCGCACAAACGCCCTGTAAAACTGGAGCAGACAAGTCCTGTCAGCTCCCCATGTACTGTGGCTAAGACATTTTAAAATGCTTAAAGCCTGAAGCGACCGCCGTTTCAGGTCTTTAAGATGAGGTAACCACGTGAGCCTCGAGTCAAAAATGAGACCCAGAAATCTCACCGTGTCTTTAAAAGAAAGAATAGTGTCCCTCAAGCGCAACTCAGGAAAGGTGAAAATCGAACGAGAACGGTTAAAAAGAACACATACAGACTTCTCGGTGGAAAACTTAAATCCACTCTTCAGCGCCCAGTCATCCAAACGCCTAATCGTAAGTTGCAACTGACGAGTTGTCGTTGCAAGGCTTGAAGAAGAGCAGAACAAAGAGAAATCATCCACAAACAAAGAACACTGGACAGGACTTTTCACCATGGACGTAATGCTATTAATAGCGATGGCAAACAGAGTCACACTTAAAACGCTACCCTGAGGGACACCATTCTCCTGCTCAAAGCGATCAGACAGGACGTAGTGCGTAAGCTAAGGGACTGATGACTTCAGCAGTTTGGTCCCATAAGACCTTACAACAATTTCCAAATTTGGAAAAAAGGATAAATATTTAGAATGTTAATAATTGACAAAGCGACTTCCTACTTAAGTCCTACTTTGCTTTGTTTAACAATGTTCTAGTTTAATCACTGAACGCCTTCTTGTGTGTACCTTGTCTATGTCTTTACCTAGTTTGCAGTGCTTCACATGTCTTCTACGACTTCTGACATTGACCTTTAACTCTACCGTTCTATCCCTTCTCTGTTTATATAACATGTTTCACTAGATAATCTTGTTAATGGATTACCACGCTGTTTCACCATCCTTTTCTTGGAACGGAGTGTCGCAGGGTACGAGGGTCCTCGGCGGTTACTTTCCTCTTAACTCTTCGCCTACGTAGAATTCTGGCGATAGCGCCAACAGAGAGCGCTGATTATTTCCTGCAGTGTTTTCATTCATTGGTTTTCTGTTGCTATATTTTTGTCATTTTTATGTATTATTCTGTGTACTCCGTAAACTGGTTATTGCTTATGCCTTCATATTTTCATCTAAAATTGGCCACTGGGCGTATCAAAATTATTGTTCCTTTTTTTCCTTTTTAGCAATCTACAGAGCGAGGTGACGCAGTGGTTAGCACACTGGACTCGCTTTCGGGAGGACGACGGTTCCATTCCGCGTTCGGCCATCCTGGTTTAGATTTTCCGTGATTTCCCTAAATCGGTTCAGGCAAATGCCGGGATGGTTCCTTTGAAACGGTACGACCGATTTCCTTATTCATCCTTCCCCAATCCGATGAGACCGATGACCACGCTGTTTGGTCTCTTCCTCCAAATCAACTAACAATCTAACTTTTTTTTACTTTCTTGCATTCTATTCCTGCAATGATTTTTACCCTCGGTAAGCCTACTTCGGACTCGGTGGAATGTATTCTCCTTTTTATTTTATGTCATATAATTACGTCATTAAAGAATATGGGTACGCCTGAAGGAGCGACATCTGGCGGGCTTGCGACACAGCAGCTAATGGTCTGGATTTCGTTGTAATTTCATTCTTCGAGAGCTGCATGTTCCACAAGCTACGACGTTGCCAATCACCATCTTCATATATTCATACAAACGTTTTGAGGCTACAACACGGCAGTTTGGTTCAAATGGCTCTGAGCACTATAGGACTCAACTGAGGTGGTCATAAGTCCCCTAGAACTTAGAACTACTTAAACCTAACTAACCTAAGGACATCACACACATCCATGACCGAGGCAGGATTCGAACCTGCGACCGTAGCGGTCGTGCGGTTCCAGACTGTAGCGCCTTTAACCGCTCTGCCACTCCAGCCGGCTCACGGCAGTTTGTTTTGAACAGTATCACTGTTAACAAGATGACTCTGGTATATACTATAATTTACGTAAGTGTGACGATGCTGGCACTGATTTTGTGTTTAGCATTTGACGATGTCACTATGGCTCCAGTATATTAGGACATGTTTTTATAAAACAGGTATGCCTCGTCATATTTAAAGCGCATAATTTTCACGTTTTTATCGGTAATGCTTTTCTTCATGGCCTGTTGTGTTCTTGTTGTTGTGGTCTTCAGTCCTGAGACTGGTTTGATGCAGCTCTCCATGCTACTCTATCCTGTGCAAGCTTCTTCATCTCCCAGTACCTACTGCAACCTACATCCTACTGAATCTGTTTAGTGTATTCATCTCTTGTCTCCCTCTACAGTTTTTTCCCTCAACGCTGCCCTCCAATACTAAATTCGTGATCCCTTGATGCAACAGAATATGCCCCGCCAACCGATCCCTTCTCCTAGTCAAGTTGTGCCACAAATTTCTCTCCAATTCTATTCAATAGGTCCTCATTAGTTATGTGATCTAGCATTTTGAAAACTTCTATTCTCTTCTTGTCTAAACTATTTATCGTCCATCTTTCACTTCCATACATGGCTACACTCCATACAAATACTTTCAGAAACGACTTCCTGACACTTAAATCTATACTCGATGTTAACAAATTTCTCTTCTTCAGAAACGCTTTCCTTGCCACTGACAGTCTACATTTTATTTCCTCTCTGCTTCGACCATCATCAGTTGTTTTGCTCCCCAAATAGCAAAACTCATTTACTACTTTAAGCGTCTCATTTCCTAATCTAATTCCCGCAGCATCACCCGATTCAATTCGACTACATTCCATTATGCTCGTTTTGCTTTTCTTGATGTTCATCTTATATCCTCCTTTCAAGACACTGTCCATTCCGTTCAGCTGCTCTTCCAGGTGCTTCGCTGTCTCTGACAGAATTACGTTGTCATCGGCGAACTTTAAAGTTTTTATTTCTTCTCCATGGATTTTAATTCCTACTCGGAATTTTTCTTTTGTTTCCTTTACTGCTTGCTCAATATACAGATTGAGTAACATCGGGCATAGTCTACAACCCTGTCTCACTCCCTTCCCAACAACTGCTACCCTTTCATGTCCCTCGACTCTTATAACTGCCATCTGGTTTCTGCACAAATTGTAAATAGCCTTTCGCTCCCTGTATTTTACCCGTGCTACCTTCGGAATTTGAAAGAGAGTATTCCAGTCAACATTGTCAAAAGCTTTCTCGAAGTCTATAAATGCTAGAAACGTGAGTTTGCCTTTCCTTAATCTATTTTCTAAGATAAGTCGTAGGGTGAGTATTGCCTCACGTGTTGCAACATTTCTGTGGAATCCAAACTGACCTTCCCCGAGCTCGGCTTCTACCAGTTTTTCCATTCGTAATGGCCTGTTTTACTGTGTTATGCTGTAGACATCCACTACTTGTACTTGTGTTCTGCTGCAGATCTGAAGACGGGCATTGCTGAGCGAAACCGGTAGTCTGCGAACCTATTCGCGGCCACGTCGTCGCTTTGTTTAAAAATCTTGAAGAGTTTTCACATAAAAATTTCGGAGGCATTGTTTTTCAGCACGCCTTCAGAGTTTTCCGTCTACACTGGCTGAAGCAGGGAAAGTTTATTGTAACCAGTCTGTGCATCAGCGCGTATTCCTGCAGCTACTACACTACAAGCTCTGGCATGGGGCAGGCGCTACCGCTGTGCGCCGTCCTTCGGCAGCCTTTCATGCTCGTACGGTCGGCACGGAGCGGAGGGTCGACCCCTGCGGCCACTGAACTGATTACGGCGACAAGTGGTAAAGTGCCGGAGGGCCCGCCACGTGCGACAGCCAGAGGGCCGAGCGACACTTCCACCGGACGTGCGGGCTGCCCGCCTCGGCCCTGCCGACACAAAGGCCGACCTCGGACACGGCGCATGTGAATGCCGGCAAATTTAGGTCGGCCGCTTCCTGCGACCTCGCCACAACCGACACGCTAAGGGGCTGCTCTTTGTACATTGTTGTTAAACAACCTGAATGAAGTGGATTCGTTTTGTGTTGAAACTGAAAGCAGCAGACAGACAGAAAGCTACATATTAAAGTCCGCGTGAGAACCAACGATGGAGTTCTGCTTAGACCCATAAATGAGTGATATTCGTGTTATGCCTCCAGGTGCCCATAAACAATTACGACTACTTAGAGCGAAGAAGACTAGAGGCCATGACGGAAGTCCACTTATAGAATTTATCTTGATTACAGTGCGCAGTTAGCTCCGTTCCTACTGAACCGTCAATTAGGTTCCCACGCCTGGGTTCCCGGGTTCGATTCCCGGCGGGGTCAGGGATTTTCTCTGCCTCGTGATGACTGGGTGTTGTGTGATGTCCTTAGGTTAGTTAGGTTTAAGTAGTTCTAAGTTCTAGGGGACTTATGACCACAGATGTTGAGTCCCATAGTGCTCAGAGCCATTTGAACCATTTTTGAACCGTCAATTAGGGCGGTTCACAAACAACTCAAGTACACTTGTTATTCCAAAACGTTATCGTGGAAGTAGGGACCAGGAGGTGCTGGTGAAATAACACACACTGCTGAAGATATCCTTTCATTTAAAAACTTTCTCAATAATAAATTTTTAAGTCTGACATTTCTATAAAAAAATAATTTCACAACAATTTCAAGTAGCTTGACAATTTTCATTATGAAAAGGAGATTACCACGTATGACATTAACAACTTGCCAATAATGTGATTTTAACTCGACATAAAAAAAACTCTTTTAAAAAATAGCTCTATGTAAAGGATATTGCAACGTTTGACGTTAACAATAAGGATTTAAACTTGTTTTATCAGTAAGGGAACAATTCCAAAAAAACTTTAAGTAGCTAGCTTGTACTAAGCAAAATAGTTGTCTCTTGCCAGTTACATAACTTATATTTGTTACAAGATAAATGTGAATAAGCCAGCACATAAACCTTCACGTTAAAGACAGTTCCCCAAAAAAATTTTCCTTAGCTCGGAGAGGGAGTGACACGTGTAAAGGGGCCCAAATCACAATAGGTGGAATAGTTACTGGTGGTCTACAGGGCCACAGCAGATCAGCCCCAAAATTTCCATTACTAGCCGCCACCTCCCCGAGTTACTCAAAACCAGAAGATGTAGCAACGGCGGTGCCTGCTCAGACTCCGAACCACAGAGACCCGCGACACCGACCCTAAATCTCCCAATTGAGGTGTGAATGAAAACGGCCCGACCATGAAGCATTTATCACATTCCCACGGATAGGCAAACGAAAACTGTGGTGGGACGACCCCAACAAAACCACTGGTGAAGAAACTCATACACTTCACTAGAACTTTAAAACCATCTCTTATACATACACACACACACACACACACACATATTATATATATATATATATATATATATATATATATATATACGAGGGCGGTTCAGAAAGTAACCTCCGATTGGTCACAGTGCGGGTTGTGGGGGGAGTAGCGACGCCATCTGTGCGTTCACGCACTCAACAGTTCAGTCGGCATCAAGCCGTGGTCGAGTGAACGTCGTACCTGCGCTAGTTTAGTTTTTGTGGCAGTTTGAAATGTGTGCTGCAATAGAAAACCCCGCCAAATGTGAAGTGCGTGCTGTCATAAGGTTTTTTACAGCCAAAGGATATTCTGCAGCAGCTATTCATCGTGAGCTTTGTGCCGTGTACGGACCAAGAGTTATGAGTGAAGGAGTTGTCCGTGAATGGGTACGTTTATTTAAAAGTGGACGAGAAAACGTTCATGATGAAGAGAGGAGTGGTACTATCATTGGTGACTGACGAACTCGTTCAGACAGTTGATGCAAAAGTTCGTGAAAATCGACGTTTCTCAGTGTCGGAGTTGTCTACTGGTTTTCCACAGATTTCTAAGACTCTCTTGTACGAGATAGTGACAGCAAGATTGGGTTACCGTAAGTTCTGTGCACGATGGGTGCCCAAAATTCTTATCGAGCACCACAAAACTCAAAGAACGGCCTCTGCATTAGACTTTCTGTCACGTTATGAGGACGAAGGAGAACCATTGTTAAACAGAATCGTGACCGGTGACGAAACCTGGATTAAGTACGTGAAACCTGAGACAAAAGAACAATCAAAGATGTGGGCACATTCAAATTCGCCTACCAAACCAAGAAAAGCCTCGCAAGATTTTTCTGCCAGAAAACTGATGGCAACGGTGTTTTGGGATGCCAAAGGGGTGTTGTTGGTTGAATTCATGGAACGTGGTACGACCATTAATCAAGACGTGTACTGTGAAACAAAAAAAAAGTTACGACGGGCTATACAGAACAAACGCCGTGGTATGCTGACTTCCGGTATCGTTTTTTTGCACGATAACGCCCGTCCTCACTCTGCTCGCAGAACAACGGCCCTTCTTGAGTCCTTCAAGTGGGACGTTATTAACCATCCACCTTACAGCCCAGACCTGGCGCCAAGTGATTATCACCTCTTCATGCATTTGAAGAAATGGCTCGGGTCACAGCGGTTTGATGACGACGAAGAGCTCAAAGATGCGGTCACAGGCTGGCTCCAGGCACAAGCGGGTGATTTTTATGCAGAAGGAATTTCAAAGCTTGTGAAGAGATACGATAAGTGCCTCAATCGCTATGGAGACTATGTAGAAAAATAGTGCAAAGATGTAGTTGTAAGATGTATATATTAAAATATTTTTATTTAACTTGGTGTATTTTTTTAAATCAACCGGAGGTTACTTTCTGAACGGCCCTCGTATATATATATATATATATATATATATATATATATATATATATATATATATATACATATAACACTGTTACGTCAAAACAGTACTCAACTTCTCACACTCCACCCCAGCGCCAGGAACAAGTCGCGCTTCCAAATGCCCGTCAGAGCCAACCGCTGCCAGTGGTTTCAACGGCTGATCTCCTGCACCACAGCTTCTAAGCTTCATAAGCCACGTACATGCGGGTAAGGCAGACTTAGTCCCTGACAGCCAAGAGGTCGGCAAAAGCACGTGGCGAGCAGTTGACGACCCCCAACAGCAGGGCCCCGCTCGCGCCACCACCTCTCTCGATCACCGCCCAGTACGTACTCCTCGATCGTCACTCGGCCGTACACTTGCTGCACCTCCCGCCAGAGGGCGGTAGCGATCCAAACAGCGCGCACAAACGGAAAGCGCCCCCGCAAACACTAGACGCGAAGCGAAAGCACTCCGCCTGGCGCGCTTTTTGAAGAGCCGAACGCAACTACGGCTCACCTACCTCATATTCACCGAAAATAACTCGTCCGGCGAAGAGTCCCACGTGGTTGCAAAAGAGTGCAAGTCACGCTGTTTGCAAGTAGGGATTCATGATATTACATACCAACATCGCCGACGCCCGTCTGTTGCAGGATCCAAAGGCATAGCGCATTCGAAGCTCAAACATTACGACCCTCCTGGATGGCAACAAATTGTTTTGAATACAGTCAGAGAGAGTTCCTTTAGTCAACCATAGTGCCAGTAGTGCTAGTGTTTGTTTTCAATACACTCCAGAGACAGGTAGTGCTATTTTCAATGTTTTCTACGAGAAGTGGCTAGCAACCACAGTTCAGTCAACAATCAGCCGCCTTTAGTGAATTAGCAGTCTAATTAAAAGTTGATTAACTCTCTATAGTAAATTGATTTCTTAGGACGGATAGGATGTGTGACTGCTGTGTACGGACGCAGGAGGAGCTGGCCACTGTTCGCGAACACCTGAACGTGTTGATGGCCGCGGTCAGCCGTCTTCAGGCTGCTGACTCGGAGTGTAGCGGCAGTGGGGAGTCTGGTGCGTCGCATGGTACACCCCAGGTGTTACATGCTTCACCCACAGTCCCTGCTGTCGAGACATCTTCGCAGGTACCGGGCGCGGTTGGGCCATCCTCTGCCCAAGGGGAGTGGCGGGTTCAGCGGCGTTCGCGGCGCACGAGGCGGAGGGTCAATGTGGAAGCTGGTCGTGTGGCATCGCCTGCTCTGCCTGTGAGTGGACATGTGGCCGCTCCTTCAGCAAGGTCCGAGCAGGCACACGGGGGGAGGGGTTTATTAGTTATTGGGAGCTCCAACGTTAGGCGGGTGATGGAGCCCCTTAGGGAAATAGCGGAAAGCTAGGTGAAGAAGGCCAGTGTTCACTCTGTCTGCTTGCTGGGGGGCCTCATCCGAGATGTGGAGGAGGCCCTGCCGGCGGCGATAGACAGCACTGGGTGCACCCGACTGCAAATTTTTGCTCATGTCGACACCAATGACTCCTGCCGTCTGGGTTCAGAGGTTGTCCTCAGTTGGTACAGGCGGTTGGCTGAATTGGTGAAGGCGGAAAGCCTCGCTCGCGGGGTGGAATCAGAGCTAACTATTTGTAGCCGGCCGGAGTGCCCGAGCGGTTCTAGGCGCTTCAGTCTGGAACCGCGCGACCGCTACAGTCCCAGGTTCGAATCCTGCCTCGGGCATGGATGTGTGTGATGTCCTTAGGTTAGTTAGGTTTAAGTAGTTCTAAGTTCTAGGGGACTGATGACCTCAGGTGTTAAGTCCCATAGTGCTCAGAGCCATTTGAACCATTTGTAGTATCGTTCCCAGAGCCGATCGCGGTCCTCTGCTTTGGAGCCGAGTGGAAGGCTTAAACCAGAGGCTCAGACGTTTCTGCGGAGATCTGGGGTGCAAATTTCTCTACCTCCGCTATCGGGTGGAGAAATGTAGGGTCCCCCTGAATAGGTCAGGCGTGCACTACACGCAGCAAGCGGCTACAAGGGTACCGGAGTACGCGTGGAGTGAACATGAGGGTTTTTTAGGTTACAGAATTCCCTCCCTAGGCCCGACAGGACGTATCCTGAGACGCGGCAAGGTAGAAGTAGGCAAAATGCAACAGGGAATAACAATTTTAATGTGCTAATAGTAAACTGCAGGAACGTCTATAGAAAGGTCCCAGAACTGCTCTCATTAATAAACGGTCACGACGTACATCTAGTACTAAGGACAGAAAGTTGGCGGAAACCAGACGTAAACAGTAATGAAATCCTGAACTCAGATTGGAATGTATACCGCAGAGACAGGCTGGACAGTGAAGGGGGAGGCGTGTTTATAGCGATAAGAAGTGCAATAGTATCGAAGGAAATTGACGGAGATCCGAAATGTGAAATAATTTGGGTGAAGGTCACGCTTAAAGCAGGCTCAGACATGGTAATTGGATGTCTCTATAGGCCCTCTGGCTCAGCAGCTGCTGTGGCTGAGCACCTGAAGGATAATTTTGGAAATATTTAGAGTAGATTTCCCCACCATGTTATAGTTCTGGGTGGAGATATTAATTTGCCGGATATAGACTGGGAGACTCAAACGTTCATAACGGGTGGCAGGACAAAGAATCCAGTGAAATTTTTTTAAGTGCTTTATCTGAAAACTACCTTGAGCAGTTAAACAGCGAACCGACTCGTGGCTATAACGTATTAGACCTTCTGGTGACAAACAGACCGGAACTATTTGAAACAGTTAACGCAGAACAGGGAATTAGCGACCATAAAGCGGTTACTGCATCGATGATTTCAGCCGTAAATAGAAATATTAAAAAGGTAGGAAGATTTTTCTGTTTAGCAAAAGTGACAAAAAGCAGATTACAGAGTACCTGATGGCTCAACACAAAAGTTTTGTCTCAAGTACAGATAGTGTTGAGGAT
Source organism: Schistocerca serialis cubense (assembly GCF_023864345.2). Classification (NCBI taxonomy): domain Eukaryota; kingdom Metazoa; phylum Arthropoda; class Insecta; order Orthoptera; family Acrididae; genus Schistocerca; species Schistocerca serialis. Next base: position 114,491,778 of record NC_064642.1, on the reverse strand, counting down.
AAGTGGACAAAGTTCAAAACCATCGTACAATATGCGTTAGATGAGTATGTGCCAAGCAAGATGGTAAGAGATGGAAAAGAGCCGCCGTGGTACAACAACCGAGTTAGGAAACTGCTGCGGAAGCAAAGGGAACTTCACAGCAAACAGCCAAAGCTTTGCAGACAAACAGAAATTACGCGAAGCGAAATGTAATGTGAGGAGGGCTATGCGAGCGGCGTTCAATGAATTCGAAAGTAAAGTTCTATGTACTGACTTGGCAGAAAATCCTAAGAAATTTTGGTCTTATGTCAAAGCGGTAGGTGGATCAAAACAAAATGTCCAGACACTCTGTGACCAAAATGGTACTGAAACAGAGGATGACAGACAAAAGGCCGAAATACCAAATGTCTTTTTCCAAAGCTGTTTCACAGAGGAAGACTGCACTGTAGTTCCTTCTCTAGATTGTCGCACAGATGACAAAATGGTAGATATCGAAATAGACTGTAACCTCCCCCTGACTTATCGACCTTAATGACAGTGAAAAGTTAAACCGCGTGTACCTAATGGAAATTTGGGAAAAGCAATCGTCACCGAAGTTAATCTGTCGGTAAAGAGGGAGGAAAGGGTTACATCTAAATGAAAGGAAAAATGCAAATGAAACTGGTGGAAATTAATTTTGAAAAGGGGTAAAGTTAATAAAGAAAGTAAATGTGCGGCCGTTACGTCAACAATTAACTAGCGGTAATTAGATATTTGAGGTTTGGGGGAAATTACGGTCGCCAGTCCTAAGGACAATTACTATAGTAACTGAAAAAGAAAGGTTATTACACATATAATTAGCACTAGAAGCGTGGCAACTGAAGGTTGACACGTGTAGTGTGAAAACTGAAAGTTTGTCAGAAGTAATAAATTTCGCTACACTCTGACTTAATTTAGCAAAAGAATTAATAAAACCGGAAAAATGAAAGCTAATTTAGTGACTGAGATTAATAGCGAACTTTGTTTCTGAAGCATATCGAAATTCAGTAAAATACAGTTAGTCTTGGGCAAACTCAACAAACATTTCAAAAGCTACTTGAATCTACGCCATTTAGAAATAAGAGATATAACTTTGAACTTGAATTAAATGATTCTGAACAATTAACAATAGTAAAATTTAGTACGTACCAAGCTGAGCTGCAGTCACAGGTAAGGTAAAATATGGTAACAAAACTCGCACTCTTAATTTGTGCTTGTGTAATCTAAATATTGTAGCCAGCTATGAATACCTTAACTGAACTTTGAAATTAAAGCAGTGAAATCGAATTACATTGTTTTAATGCTGGCGTTTGAATTTCAACGACACTCGGGTTCATTTCGGAAAAGGAAGGGACCCTGCTTGGCAATGCAATTGGAACAATGAGCAACAAAGGTACATATTAAGTTGCTGTAATTTTGTGATGCAACAATTTTAAAAGCTGAGGTCTGCCATACAGTTCTGAAACTTAACGTGCTTTTAGTCTTCCTTGTTGGTTGACTGAAGGTTTGAAGTCGTCGATCGAGGAGGTGGCGACAATCACTCATTGTCGGCCGTCGCTGTTGCAGAAGCTGGATGTTCGCGCGCCTTCTCGACACGGTCACCAGACGAAACGGGCTCTTGATGTGCGCCAGCTAATGCTTCCCGTCCGCGACACCATGTCAGAAACTATCATCGCAAGTCGAGCGCAATTACATGCTGCCAAACCCCGAAAGCGCGGCAACTCGCGGGAGCTTCACACAACACGCCTGCTCCACTGCACTACTCCAGCCAGACTCCCTCTGCCCGCGCTCCACGCGACAGAGTTAACACTACCAAAGATCCTAAATACTTTGCTTCTCCACACGACCTATCGACGTATTCGTTCGATAGCATAGTTTTCCCTAGGCAAGACCCAGAGTAAAAATACAAATAATATTTACAAAACAAACCAATTATACATCGACATAAATGCATATATACACAAATAGTAAAACAATTACAATATACAAAGACACAGAAATGTTATATCTTCAGGTAACAAAATAAGGAAAAAAATTTGCAGTGCAATAAATGGAAATAGGAGGATATGCATTTCCGGCGTTACAAGACGACACAGGGATAGAGAAACAATTAAAATCGCTCAAAAGAGGAAAGGCCGCTGGACCTGATGGGATACCAGTTCGATTTTACACAGAGTACGCGAAGGAACTTGCCCCCCTCCTTGCAGCGGTGTATCGTAGGTCTCTAGAAGAGCGTAGCGTTCCAAAGGATTGGAAAAGGGCACAGGACATCCCCGTTTTCAAGAAGGGATGTCGAACAGATGTGCAGAACTATAGACCTATATCTCTAACGTCGATCAGTTGTAGAATTTTGGAACACGTATTATGTTCGAGTATAATGACTTTTCTGGAGACTAGAAATCTCCTCTGCAGGAATCAGCATGGGTTTCGAAAAAGACGGTCGTGTGAAACCCAGCTCGCGCAATTCCTCCACGAGACTCAGAGGGCCATAGACACGGGTTCACAGGTAGATGCCGCGTTTCTTGACTTCCGCAAGGCGTTCGATACAGTTCCCCACAGTCGTTTAATGAACAAAGTAAGAGCATATGGACCGTCAGACCAATTGTGTGATTGGATTGAAGAGGTCTTAGATAACAGAACGCAGCGTGTCATTGTCAATGGAGAGAAGTCTTCCGAAGTAAGAGTAATTTCAGGTGTGCCGCAGGGGAGTGTCATAGGACCGTTGCTATTCACAATATACATAAATGACCTTGTGGATGACATCGGAAGTTCACTGAGGCCTTTTCCAGATGATGCTGTGGTGTATCGAGAGGTTGTAACAATGGAAAACTGTACTGAAATGCAGGAGGATCTGCAGCGAATTGACGCATGGTGCAGGGAATGACAATTGAGTCTCAATGTAGACAAGTGTAATGTGCTGCGAATACATAGAAAGATTCCCTTATCATTTAGCTACAAAATAGCAGGTCAGCAACTGGAAGCAGTAAATTCCATAAATTATCTGGGAGTACGCATTAGGAGTGATTTAAAATGGAATGATCATATAAAGTTGATCGTCGGTAAAGCAATTGCCAGACTGAGATTCATTGGAAGAACCTAAGGAAATGCAATCCGAAAACAAAGGAAGTAGGTTACAGTACGCTTGTTCGCCCACTGCTTGAATACTGCTCAGCAGTGTGGGATCCGTACCAGATAGGGTTGATAGAAGAGATAGAGAAGATCCAACGGATAGCAGCGCGCTTCGTTAGAGGATCATTTAGTAATCGCGAATGCGTTACGGAGATGATAGATAAACTCCAGTGGAAGACTCTGCAGGAGAGACGCTCAGTAGCTCGGTACGGGCTTTTGTTAAAGTTTTGAGAACATACCTTCACCGAAGAGTCAAGCAGTATATTGCTCGCTCCTACATATATCTCGCGAAGAGACCATGAGAGACCAAGAGAGATTAGAGCCCACACAGAAGCATACCGACAATCCTTCTTTCCACGAACAATACGAGACTGGAATAGAAGGGAGAACCGACAGAGGTACTCAGGGTACCCTCCGCCACACACCGTCAGGTGGCTTGCGGAGTATGGACGTAGATGTAGATGTAGATGTCTATCTAAGAATCAGCACGAATTCAGGGAAAATCATTAGTGTGCCACAAAGGTGGCTTCATTCGCGACATCTTGCAAACTAGGAAAGCAGGTTAACAAATAGATTGCCTAATTTAAGTTCCCCGAGAATTTCTAGTACAGTTGTATGTGGGCTATACCGACCTGTTACGACAGTAACAGCGCTCCCCTGAATTCGTCCTATGCCTGCTCTTATGTCTCCCTCAAAATACTGACAGAACAGTGATGCTCGCACAATCATTTTGCGAGGCGCCGGGGCTAGCAGTCTATTTAACACTATATTCTTCTAGAATCTACATATGTAAATGATGCTCTAAGCCCCCTCCCCCCCCCCCCCTATTCGACTTTTGCTGTTGCACAAGGATTAAAAAAAAAACGCGAACTGACTCTAATCAACCCCGCCAGTGGAGTAGAAGAGAGTTTGGCACCTGCAATAATTTAATTTAATAAATACGTTAAATAAACGAAGGCTTCATTAACATAGTGAGGAATGATAGGGTTGCTCTACCGATTAACAGAATGAAAGTTCTGGCCAAAATAACAATATGATTTATTAAGACTAAACACAAAATAATAAACAAAAACACATGAAACATTTACAATACATCAAATTGGCTCAAATTGGATACTCAAACAAATGCTGTGAATGTGAAGTTGTGCCTAAACTAGATTGTGAGGATTATGACGAAGTGGTATGTGGAGCCAATTCCTTGCAACTCAAATCTTAAGAGAAAACACATAGCCAACCCAACATTAGTTGCTGCTACCCAAGACAGAACAAAGTTAGAAAAAGACGAACAGGTGCGCTCTGTTGAGCTCTGATTATCACCTAGGAAAATCCCTGTCTGCCGGTGCTGCGGACATACATTACCAATCTGTCTTCTTAACTGCAAGAACACGATTTGGCGTACCGGAGGCGATGGCTGGTTGCTTCGACGTCCTCGACCGAAAGGCGAGAGCCGACTACCTAGAGCACCCGTACAGGCCGAAAACACAACATTCCCGCCCCCACGACAGTGGCCGTGGTTAAACGTTCCAATCAGCAACTCGAAAACTGGCGGAAAATTCCACTCTATTGCCGGAGCACTACCATTCCACCAATGGAGATTCTTGGCGCCAATTTCTGCGCTGAATTTGCTACGTCATGGAGCTATGCCCTGAGCAAGCCAATCACAGTTACTATTTTTCTGAAAGCGCGGGAATTTTCCCGCCACAACTGCCTGGGTACACAAGTCATTCCCACGCCTCGCTGGTAGCCCGCCAGAAAGTGTTTTCGCTAAGTTTCTGCGAAGTAACGGAACCTCTAGCCCAGCCGCTACTTCAGGCCCCTGCAGGCGTGTCTCTTGACAATGTCGGCATCTGGAAAGCATTCACTCGACTCCCTCACACTCGTCGGCTTAACCCTCTCGAGATCCGCAGAGCCCGCCTGTCACCGGACCACCTGGGTGACGAGAGACGCTGTGTGGGAAGTCCGCGTGTGAAGGAATAGCAACTTTTCACCGCATGCAATTAGAGACGAAAATCGTAAGATAGAAATATGAGAGGGGGCTCATGCCACCTCTCAATTTTGTGTGCGATTTTCTTTACAAATGCACTGCATGTTCTCTAGACCTCTTCCAGCACATGTAAGTCGCCCATTTGATTTCCTCAACATAGATTTTACGTGATCGTTGGAGTTGATACCACTTCTTAGGTTCATCCCTAAATGCTAATACGATCTGACGTGCTCAAGGTAGTAGCCACTACTCTTGTAATCGGATACTATCGCTATTTGCGTATTACATTTTATGAAAGCTGCATTACACGAAGTGGAAACTTTGTCCAAGTCTATATACATTTCCTTACGATCATCCAATGATGATACTTTCCAACACACAACTAAACCGTCTAAGCCGTGCGGGGCTCATGTTCCCGCCATTATGTATTGTATACCCTGTTTTTAACGTACCTCCGCTCACTACGTTAATTTAAATTATTACTGTCACTGAGTTGCTGCTTTGCCTGACCGTGAGCAGCGTAAGCAGCGCGTATCGATATATCCCCTCTCGTAGTATCTTTGCTAGACTGCTTTTACTTCCCGGTCGTTGTCGCACGTAAGGAAATTCGGATGGCGAGTTCGTGTCTGTCAGTCGGTTGGGACGCGTCTGGAGCGCAGTCTGGACGTGCCAATTGGGGAGCTGCAATGCGGCACTAGTGCAGTCGGGTTGGAGCAGCAGTGAGGCCTGCTTCGACATGGCTCGCCCGATCATTGCCGCCACGCATCACTTGAGCCGCGCCACGGTCTTGGTGGATCGTCGGTCGTTCGTCCTACCGGACGACGTGTTTTGGCTCGCCGATCGTTCATGAGTTGGCTGTGTGTGTGTGTGTGTGTGTGTGTGTGTGTGTGTGTGTGTGTGTGTGTGTGTGTGTGCGCGCGCGCGCGCATCGACTCCCGATTTGTGTTCGGGCGTGTTTAGTTACTTAGGTATCGGTCTTCGTGCAAGTGTTTGTTAGGTTGTGTGTGTAGTTTGTGTGATTTTAATTGACAAGTTATTTCAAATGTCGTGGCGTATTGACTCTGAGAGGTCGGTCGTCTTATCGGGCGACGTGTAACTGGTTCTCCGAGCGCTTCTGGGCCCCTTCAATCGCGTGGAACTTAGCTCGGTCTTTTCCCAGGGCAGGGACGTCGGGTAGCCAGTGGGCGTGTTTCCTCTGCATAGGCTGGTCCGAGCCAGTATTACCTCCGTCGGGTGTCTGGAAGTGAGTGGGAGACGCACCAGCAGTGCAGTCACGACGGAGCATAGCCGCGGATGCACCAACAGGAGTCGGTCGGTTGCTGCGGACCAGGGAAGTTACCTCCGCGCAGTGCGGTCGGCTTGGTCCACTGCCGGTCTCTGCGCAGTGTCGGAGCGTGTGTGGAGCTGTCCGATCGCTACGAGCTTCGTGGTTCACCGACCCAGGAGGTCAGAGTTGAGTAGTGATTTCAACTACCTAAGCCACGTCCATTAATGTTGTGTCGTTCGTTTCGGTGGTTCGCTGTTAGGGAGGTTTCCCTGTGAGCAACACAGAGTGTTTCTATTGCTGAAATTTAGCTGCCAAGCGGTGCAATTAACTACTTTGGTTGACTGCAATTCGAGTGAATCAGTGGAATTTTCTGTCTTGGGGCCGCTAGTGTTCTGGTTACTTGCCCTGGCCGCTAACGTAGTTTTTAGGCAGGGTCTTTTCCTCACCTGTTGTTGCTGCCAAACATGGTGTGTAGCTTTGGCAGCTCCGTTCACATACGCGTTTGTTTGGGGATAGTGATACTTGTAATTTTTTTTGGGGGGGGGGGGGGGGCTTGAATTCTCGTGTATCCCGTCGTGGCAAGCAAGCGGTTGGTCTGTCTGTCTGTGGCTGTCCCTTTGTTGGGTACGGACGGATTAAGTATAGTTGGGCTCACCGCCTGTCTCGCCTAAGTGAAAGAGGGCACACCGATCCCTTGGAGGCTCCTGAGTGCTGTTCCCTTAATTATTCTTTGGCAGTGTTAATGTTGCAGTAATTTATTTTAAAAGGTTTTTTGGGGCTTTACTGTATTTTATATTTTCAAATGGGCAAATTTAATTGAGGGCCTTCAGCCCTGGAAACATGTTGTTAGAGTTTCCTTCAAGTCCAAACATTATTGCCTTCTGCTCTTGAAAGGTTATTGTAATTTCCTCTGAAAGATTTTACAAGTTATTGTGGGTCTTCCGCCGTTGGTGTTGCAAAATGAAATTTGTAAACTTAATGTGTTTTACCGATTGTTTCAATAAATACATTTCCTTCATTTTCAGAATTTAATCTTGCGGCCTTCAGCTATCTTATTGCGTTTGTTTATCTCTTTCTGTGCACCTTGCGGGCCATCAGCCCTTTTAGCATCTTAAAACACTGTGGCCTTCTGCCTTCAGTTATCATCATAGAATATTTGGAATTTTGAAGATTTAATCCGGCGGCCTTCAGCCGCTCCGCATGCTGATGTCATATATGTATACGATATATCTTATTCGTAAATGTAACTGTGTGTAATGTCTTTTCAAAATTCTAATTATTCTAAAGCATCTGTTTGGAGACCCTCAGCCGCGAAGCAAATTTAATTCTTTCAAAAGCGTATTTGTGAACTAAATGATAATAAATTCCAATTGTTAAAAGAATCCGACCGCAACTCCCTTGGCCCTTTCCACAATACTAATTACCTTTTAGCCCTGCGTGATTCAGCGGTAGTTTCACTGTCAGCGGACAAACTAGTCCTATCTGACAAATCATTTGTGTATTTTGAGACTGATTTCTATTATGCTTGCTTATTTTCGTTTCAGCAGAAGATTCACAGTCAAGTATACCGTACTGGGTTCTGCCAGGCAAATATCCATCGAGTCAACTCTAACACAGAAAAAAAAAACGCACCACGAAGGTATTAGGCCGATTGGGCTGAAATTGGTACATGTGATGTACACAGACACACAATGACTATGTTTTCAGAAAAAATGATGATTTATTCAAGAGAGTGTAGGGAAGCAGCCTACTCACGCTGTAGTAAATTCACGTCAGTTTCCATAGTGTGCCAGCCAGTCTGCTGTAACTAGCTCTGACGTCATAAATGTTGCGCAATACCTTAAAAGTCAAACAAATGACCTAAAACTTTTCTAGCATGTCAGGAATAATACTAAATTAATGTGTGTTAAATATCAGTTCGATAACTCAAGTCATTTTCGAAATTTGGACGTTTTTCTAAAAAAATCATTGGCGCAACAGAAAAGAGCTAGAGACTTCAAAATTTATATTTAGATTCATCTTTCATAATGATTTAATAAAAACAGTACTTTGGATTTCACAAATTAAGATTTTAGTAAAAATTCATGGTTTTGTGGTTTTCGTCTCAAAACTGAAGGAAGCAAGATAGACTAAGTAGGCTAATAAATAAGGCTAGGATGTTTAGATTTAAATAGGTTGGAGGTCCGCTATGACTATGAAGATGTGTAAAGTATCTTTTGAATACCTATAAAATTATAGCGATAGCGGATCTCAAAAGGGCCAGTTCAGAGCTCATCTACTGCGTACAGTGTAATTTAATTAATTCTCTCGCCCAGAATATTTAACTTAGCCACGTCAAAATGTTATTGTCAATACTTACCTGCGTGCTGAATGCACGTTTAAATTAAGAGCTTCTTCGGCCATCAGCAAAAGAAGCTATAAATTATTATGTAACTTGAAGTGGTGCGTTACTAGCCCAGCGGCTAGTCGGGAGAGCCGAAAAGATCAGGCGTTCCCTTAGCCGTCCGCACCGCGGCTTTATATATAAGAACGCTGCGCGAGGAAGCAAGGCCCCAGTTCTCTCCAGACGCTGAATGACACGCCATCTGTGTCGGGAGTCGCGTCGCATCACTGTCACTGCTACAAACAGCCTCGGGTGCCGTATTAAGTTACTAGAGATACGCGGAACCATGAAAACATTTCATGTGAAGTGTTAATTCTGGGATGATTTTCATTATCTAGCTTCAGTTTGCGTATTGTCGTATTTTCACGTGCTGTCGCGGGACAGACATTCTACCAAATATTTAGTGTGGCGTTTGATGAAATATTTTCATCAAATTATGGCGAGCATTCTTTTTAACATTTAATTCGGACATTTATAGTTGCATCAGCGCATTAGACTCTGAACTGCTCTGTTTGTTAGGTTGTAGGGATACTTGTGTTTTTTTATCAGTGAATTTCAGAATATACTCAACTATTTTGGAAAACCGTTTTTGATTAGAAACCCCGGACAATCTCCTAATTCCTCAGAGCTATAAGCTGCAGCTATAATAACATTCTCAGATAAAGTGGGCACTAGGATCTCTAATTACTGGTTCCATGTTTTATTAAATCACTTTCTGGGTGCCAAAAAGTAAATAGAGAGCCAGTGTTGAGAACGGCGAAAGACAGCATTAACAACATTCTAAAAGCCAGAAACTGATTCAACATGCAAGTGTTTATACAGCAATTATCCAGCAATCAGATTTAATTGTTTTTACAAACTTATCCGCCGCCCCACAAGAGCTTCACAAATTCAACAAGGAAATAAAGCGTAGCTCCAGCTCTGGCCCTTATGCAAGCAGTTATTCGGCTTGGTATTGATTGATAATATGGTTGGATGTCCTCCTCAGAGGTATTGCACCAAATTCTATCCAATTGGTGGGTTACATCGTCAAAATCCTGAACTGGTTGGAGGGCCATGCCAACAATGCACCAAATCTTCTCAACTTGTGAGAGATCCAGCGACCTTGCTGGCCAACGTACGATTTGGCGAGCACGAAGTCAAGGAGCAGAAACTCTTGCCGTGGGCGGGTTGGTATTATCTTGCTGAAATGTAGGCCCAGGAGGGCTTGCGACGAAAGTCAACAAAATGGACCACCGGGACTGAGAAACATACCGCTGTGTTGGAAGGGTGCCGCGGATGACAATGAAAGGGGTCTTGCTATGAAAAGAAGTGACACCCCAGACCAGCACTCGTGGTTGTTGGGCTGTATGGCGGACGACAGTCAAGCCAGTTTCCCACCGCTGTCGAGGGCGATATCAGACACATCTTCGTTCGCTGGTCATCGGGACTACGTGAGGCGTAGCGCCGTATACCGATCCTGCCTTGGAGGGGGGTTAAGGGGAGATGTGTCTCAGAGCTGGATAGTGACAGATGGTGACGCGAGACTGGACGTCCACGTAGTTTATGTATCAGCCGATAGAGGACAGTATTGGATAGGAGTCTGTGATTTAGTTTCGATTGTGCCCACTAGTCCACTAAAGTAATAGTATGCTTTTTTATAAACTGTTCTAGTATATTCATAAAGTGTTATTATGTCTTGTTGTGTATGTAAAATGTTATAAACGTGTTTTAGCAGTATGAATGATGCGTGAATGTGGTTTAAGGTTAATATGAAGATAATTGTTTAACGAGTTATGTAGTGGGATTTAGTGTGGGAACATTTCGAAGAAGTATGAATGTGGACAAAGTGGATTTTTGTAGAATTGATTTGTAAAGTAAGTTTATGGTAAAGGAAAAGTTAGTTCAGGTATAAATAACAGTAGTAAATAACTTTATGCATAAACAAAACTTCAACATATTAGATAATTATGTCGGTAAAAAGTGCAGTCATTAGGTTTACTATTTTGCGATTGGTTATTGATGAAAAGCGCGGACTGACGTGGGAGAATGTTGTTTTGCTATTCGCTGTTGAGTGAACTGACCAATGGTAAAGCAATATTCTTCGCGCGCCTTTCTCTGCTGGTAGAGAAGTATTCTGGAGAGGAGTCGGAGCCTAGCCATGAAACAGTTCGGACGTGTGTAGTAGTAGTTCCGATGGAAACGATAAGTTGCCGGATCTAAGAGTGTTTCATACATCAAAAGTGTTGTAAAGTGACGGCATAATTATTCCGATGGGTGTGTAGAAATTTCGGAATTTTCAAGTGAATTTGGTGACCAGAAAAGATATATATTCCGCGTGGCGTATTGAGCAGATCGGTGGCTAAAAACTGTGACTGCATTAGGTGCCGACAGACTTAATATTTGTCGAGCATTCTCAATCAAAAACAATCCGTATTTTTGTAGCTATTATGTTTTCGGGAAATGCAACACCATAAACTTGCTAACGTGAGTGAAAGGTATTGTGAGTGCCTGTGTTAAGACTAGCACGGGCTTGGCACTGATACTTGTTCACCTAAGTTTCAGAATATATAATTAAGGATAAAATTTCCAACCTTTCATTTCGTGTGAAAACTTTCTCCCGATACGTAGATTAGTGACTTTAATTGCAGCCTGGTTCACGTCGAAGTACAGTAGGTTTCGCTCGGCTTCCCTACTGATGATATTCTGAGACAATGTTCACAGGTAGATGCAGGTTCGCTACAAAGGGACAGAAGGAACCGAGCCGCCGCATAAGTTCGAGGTTGGACTTTTCACTGAAAGCAGTTCTAATGCAGTCAATATATTCCCGGCCGAAAAAGAGTGATTCCGGGCGTCTTTAATGTCAAACAAAAAAGTGTCAGTGTCCAATCGGCAGCGAGTTCGCTAGAGGTTTTGCGGTAGCTCGGGAGGGGTGCTTACTACAGGATGAGGGCAAGTGTTATTCCAAAAAAGCATAGCAGCAGTCACATTCGCTGCTTTAGAGAAAACCAACGTAAAACCAAAATATAGCTGGCTGAATTAGTAGTCTCCGTGAAGTGGAATCCAGTGACAACCGCTGCATTATCTTAGTCAGTGCCTTAGTTGTGACATTCTAGATCGGATAGGCTGCTGATGTTCTGTCTCATTTGTATTTCCAATGGATGTGAGGTATAGGAAATCCAAGGTTTTTGTTATTTGTATCATTTCCATCAGCCAATTGCCATCCAGTGCTGGAAAAAACCCTCCTCTAAACTTTTCCATGAATTGCAGTCTTCAGCTTCGTCCGAGTTGGTCATGTATGTTTTGTGATGCCGTCTAGCTATCTTCCATTAGATTCGTAGCGTTCAAGAACGCTTGAGGTATTTAAATCGCGAACGTTAATACACCAAGTGCTAGTTACAAAAACTGCCTTTTCCTTCAGTTCGCAACAATTTTTCCGATACCAAATTTACTTTCAATTATACCATATAGTCTGACTCAATATTGTAACATTTGCATGTTGAAAGTAAACTTTTGTGACGACAGAAAAAGCGCGTTCCATTCAGTGAGTTTGCACAGATTGTTCGCACTACGCCGCGGTTTTGAAAGCCACACAAAAAGCGCGCATCCCCGGATACTGGTAGCGCCTGTAACGTTCCCTGGCAAACTCGCACTATTGATAAACTAAAATTTAATTGTACCATATACGCCGCTATGAAGCAATTTGTATATACTGTAATTATTTAACAAAAAATTATTATTTAACTTTGTGTAAAGGACATTCGTTATTATTGTAATATTTTCTGTAGTAATATTCTCGATGCATTTAGAATGGTAATATTTCTGTACTCATAATGTAATTGCGAAATGTGTCAATATCTGCGATAACAAAAATGTAAAATTCAGCCACAGAGGAAAATAATGTTGTAAGATTACAAAGAGATGTTAATGGTCAGCAGTAGTATAAAAACCACCACGTAGTGTGTATTCTTTGTCGTCTCCCTGTAGAGCTGAAAGTGAGAGCAAGCTGTGACGTAGCATTTTATGAATGGGTAGACTTCTTTTGTCTGTATCTAGATTTAGCCGCCATTAGAGGAGAAATTACAAACTAATGTAAGTTGAATTATTGTTGTGGTCTAAAAACATTATAATTTATCAAAAGTGTGTATTATTAATGTAAATTAGCTTGACCATGTCATCTATAATATTTCTTTAAAGAATTTTCAGCATTTTTAGCGGTGTTGCTGGGCGGTGCCGCGACCGAACGATTTGCAGCGGCGGCACATTTAAAAAATTGTTCCGCTAGGAAAAATTAACCAAACCCGTAAATCGGGAGCAGATAAAAATTAGCAGTGATTTAAGAAAATGTTTTTCTTTTACAACGATCCTGAGACTGACGGAATTTTACTAGTTTCACATTTGTGCATTCATAGGCGGATAGTTAACGTTGACATTTAACAATTTTGGTTCTTTCAAATAACTTAAATGTATAGTGGAGTGTGTTTTATCAGTGATAATTAAACGTCGGCTTGGCAATATTTAACCATTTTCTGTTAATAGAGACAGTCTTGTGTTCCATAGCTAACGCCGGGAAAGAATTCAGTGAATATTAAAAAAAAAACACTGCATTTAGAAAATGTGTGCAAAGGCCGAATTATATAAAGGATTTAATTCTCAACTAAACATTCTTAATCAGTTAATATGAATTCACGTAATTTTAAATGTACTTAATTCTGTGTAAATGAATTTTTATTACCACACGTAAATAAGAGGTTCTACAACAAAGTTCGTACGTATTGACTGAAAGAAAACAAAAGAGCAAATAAAAAAAAAACAAATTTAACCAAATTTACTTTCAATTATACCATATAGTCTGACGCAATATTGTAACATTTGCATGTTGAAAGTAAACTTTTGTGACGACAGAAAAAGCGCGTTCCATTCAGTGAGTTTGCACAGATTGTTCGCACTACGCCGCGGTTTTGAAAGCCACACAAAAAGCGCGCATCCCCGGATACTGGTAGCGCCTCAGTCTCGTCCACGTTCGCTCTCTCCAAGCCCTCGCTGTTCCAAACATTCGCTCACAGCGTAGTCGTCAGCAAGTAGAACTTGCTATATTCATACCGTTATTCCGAGTCAACCTGAGCCCTGAGCACAACGCAGAGGCCAACAACGCTCAAAGGCGACTGACGAGTTCATTGAAGAAGCCGAGTAAACATAGACATGAATGAAATGAAAGATAAAAACTTTGTTACTGCAATATTACTTAAAGAAATTAGTAATTACTGTTGCAGCATCAAGCCACGAGCCGGCCGCAGTGGCCGAGCGGTTCTAGACGCTTCAGACTGCAACCGCACGACCGCTACGGTCGCAGGTTCGAATCCTGCCTCGGGCATGGATGTGTGTGATGTCATTGGTTAGTTGGGTTTAAGTAGTTCTACGTTCTAGGGGACTGATGACCTCAGATGTTAAGTCCCACTGTGTTCAGAGCCATTTGAACCATCAAGCCACGACAGTGAAAGAATTAATCAAGTGGGATGTATTTGTGTCTGATAACCCTAAAAAAAAAAAAAAAAAAAAAAAAAAAAAAGTTCAAATGGCTCTGAGCACTATGGGACTTAACTTTTGAGGTCATCGGTCCCCTAGAACTTAGAACTACTTAAAGCTAACTAAACTAAGGACATCACGCACATCCATGCCCGAGGCAGGATTCGAACCTGCGACCGTAGCGGTCTCGCGGTTCCAGACTGTAGCGCCTAGAACCGCTCGGCCACCCGTCCGGCTCAGTAGAGTCTATTGTTTCCAGTTATACTGGTCTCAGTTCTGGATAATCGAAAAACTCAGTTACTTGTGATATTTTGAAGCACATTTACTGGTGAGATGATACTGGGCAGCTCCCTGTTTGCTTTAATATAGTTCCCACTAAATTTTCCAGAAGAAAGCATGTATGCAGTTATGCTGGTCACAGTTCTAGTTGCCGGAAAGTTAGCTTAGATACGATGTCTTCACAGCACTGATTTCGGTGAGATGATGCCGTACAGTTCGATACCAGCTCTAATCTCGTCCCCCACTACGTTTTCTGGAAGAAAGTTTATAATGGGCAGAGTCTGTTGATTACAGTATCTTCGGGAGATAAAATTACTGGTTAAATTTTTTTGTGACTGCTGTATTCCAATATACATAGTAGTTTATGTAAAAGCAACTCTGAAGCATCACTTAAGCTTTAAGATCAGTAAGTAAAATGTTCTTCCAGTACATTTTTTAAGCTATGTGGATTGTTGTTGTAGCGTATCCCGATGTTATTCAATCTGTATATTGAGTAAGCAGTAAAGGAAACAAAAGAAAAATCCCGAGTAGGAATTAAAATCCATGGAGAAGAAATAAAAACTTTTAGGTTCGCCGATGACAATGTACGAGGGCAGTTCAATAAGTAATGCAACACATTTTTTTCTGAAACAGGGGTTGTTTTATTCAGCATTGAAATACACCAGGTTATTCCCCAATCTTTTAGCTACACAACATTTTTCAACGTAATCTCCATTCAATGCTACGGCCTTACGCCACCTTGAAATGAGGGCCTGTATGCCTGCACGGTACCATTCCACTGGTCGATGTCGGAGCCAACGTCGTACTGCATCAATAACTTCTTCATCATCTGCGTAGTGCCTCCCACGGATTGCGTCCTTCATTGGGCCAAACATATGGAAATCCGACGGTGCGAGATCGGGGCTGTAGGGTGCATGAGGAAGAACAATCCACTGAAGTTTTGTGAGCTCCTCTCGGGTGCGAAGACTTGTGTGAGGTCTTGCGTTGTCATGAAGAAGAAGTTCGTTCAGATTTTTGTGCCTACGAACACGCTGAAGTCGTTTCTTCAATTTCTGAAGAGTAGCACAATGCACTTCAGAGTTGATCGTTTGACCATGGGGAAGGACATCGATCAGAATAACCCCTTCAGCGTCCCAGAAGACTGTAACCATGACTTTACTGGCTGAGGGTATGGCTTTAAACTTTTTCTTGGTAGGGGAGTGGGTGTGGCGCCACTCCATTGATTGCCGTTTTGTTTCAGGTTCGAAGTGATGAACCCATGTTTCATCGCCTGTAACAATCTTTGACAAGAAATTGTCACCCTCAGCCACATGACGAGCAAGCAATTCTGCACAGATGGTTCTCCTTTGCTCTTTATGGTGTTCGGTTAGACAACGAGGGACCCAGCGGGAACAAACCTTTGAATATCCCAACTGGTGAACAATTGTGACAGCACTACCAACAGAGATGTCAAGTTGAGCACTGAGTTGATTGATGGTGATCCGTCGGTCATCTCGAACGAGTGTGTTCGCACGCACCGCCATTGCAGGAGTCACAGCTGTGCACGGCCGGACCGCACGCGGGAGATCAGGCAGTCTTGCTTGACCTTGCGGCGATGATGACACACGCTTTGCCCAACGACTCACCGTGCTTTTGTCCACTAGCAAATTACCGTAGATATTCTGCAAGCGCCTATGAATATCTGAGATGCCCTGGTTTTCCGCCAAAAGAAACTCGATCACTGCCCGTTGTTTGCAACGCACATCCGTTACAGACGCCATTTTAACAGCTCCGTACAGCGCTGCCACCTGTCGGAAATCAATGAAACTATACGAGACGAAGCGGGAATGTTTGAAAATATTCCACAAGAAATTTTCGGTTTTTTCAACCAAAATTGGCCGAGAAAAAAAATGTGTTGCATTACTTATTGAACTGACCTCGTAATTCTGTCAGAGACAGCAAAGGACCTGGAAGAGCAGCTGAGCGGAATGGACAGAGTCTTGAAGGGAGGATATAAGATGAACATCAACAAAAGCAAAACGAGGATAATGGAATGTAGTCAAATGAAATCGGGTGATGCTGAGGGAATTAGATTTGCTATTTGGGAAGCAAAATAACTGATGATGGTCGAAGTAGAGGGGATACAAAATATAGACTGGCAATGGCAAGGAAAGCGTTTCTAAAGAAGAGACATTTGTTAACATCGAGTATAGATTTAAGTGTCAGGAAGTCGTTTCTGAAAGTACTTGTATGGAATGAAACGTGGACGATAAATAGTTTAGACATGAAGAGAATACAAGCTTTAGAAATGTGGTGCTACAGAAGAATGCTGAAGATTAGATGGGTAGATCACGTAACTAATGAGGAGGTATTGAATAGAACTGGGCAGAAGAGAAATTTGTGGCACAACTTGAAGAAGGGATCGCTTGGTAAGACATATTCTGAGGCATCAAGGGATCACCAATTTAGTATTGGAGGGCAGCGTGGAGGGTAAAAATCATAGAGGGAGACCAAGAGACGAACACACTAAACAGATTCAGAAGGATGTAGGTTGCAGTGGATACTGGGAGATGAAGAAGCTTGCACGTGATAGAGTAGCATGGAGAGCTGCATCAAACCAGTCTCTGGACTGAAGACCACAACAACAACATGAGTCGTTTCACAAAACGATGGCAATACCTTCCTTTTTCAGTGCAAATTTTACTATGTTAGCTTTAGCGACTAGCACCCTTATAATCCACGCAGCCAGGTCGTGATTTGTAGAATCAGCCCGAATTTCAGGATGGAGTCTCTAAAACGGTGGCGGGAGTGTCGCCTACAATGGCAACGTCAAGTGGAGCCAGGTGCTGTGTCCTACTCATTCGGGCCGCTGATTAGATGTGCAGTCGACTGCATGTACTGTAAAATACATCCGTTTACAACGTTAACGTGGACTGCTGATTCACAAGAAAAAGTGCACTGTGTTGCTGAGATAACAAAAGTCATGGGATACCTCCTAACAGTCGGCCGTGGTGGCCGAGAGGTTCTAGGCGCTTCAGTCCGAAACCGCGTGACTGCTACGGTCGCAGGCTCAAATTCTGCCTCGGACATGGATGTGTGTGATGTCCTTAGGTTAGTTAGGTTTAAGTAGTTCTAAGTTCTAGGGGACTGATTACCCCAGATGTTAAGTCCCATAGTGCTCAGAGCCATACCTCCTAATATCGTGTCGGACCTCCTTTTGCCAAGCATAGCGCAGAAACTCGACGTGACATGGACTCAACAAGTCGTTGGAAGTCCCCTGCAGAAACATTGATACATGCTGCCTCTACAGCCACCTGTAACTGCGAAAATGTATCCGGTATAGTATTTTGTGCACAAACAGACCTCACGATTATGTCCCAAACTTATTCGATGGGATTCCAACACATTCGCTAGAAATGTTCATAATGTTCTTCATACCAGTCATGAACAACTGTTCCTGGTGACATGGCGCACGGCCATCCACAAAAATTCCAGCGTTGTTTGGGAACATGATGTCCGTGAACGGCTGTAAATGATCTCCAAATAGCCGAACATAACCGCTTCCAGTCATTGATCGGTTCAGTTGAACTAGAGGACCCAGTGCATTCCAGTTAAAAACAACCCACACCATTATGGAGCCACCCCCAGCTTGCACAGTGCCTAGTTGGCGACCTGGTTCCATGGCTTCGTGGGGTGTGCACTACATTCGAACCCTACGATCAGCTATCACCAACTGAAATTGGGACTCATCCTAAAAGCTCATTGTTTTCCAATAGTCTAGGGTCCAACCGATATGGTCACGAGCCCATATGAGGCGCTCCAGGCGATGTCGTGCTTTTAGCAAAGGCACTCACGTCGGTCATCTGTTTCCATAGCCCATTAACGCCGAATTTCGCGCACTGTTCTGACACCTTCGTCGTATGTCCCCCATTGACTTCTCTGCTTATTGCTTCTCTGTCAGCACTGACAACTCTTCGTAAACGTCGATGCTCTCGGTCGTCAAGTGGAAGCCGTCGTCCACTGCGTTGTCAGTGGTGAGACTGAAACGTCCCCTTAGAAACATTATGAATGGCTGTGCTGGTAAACTTCTACGTTATTTGATACAAAGACAGCTGAGTAAAACTGAACGTACTCAGGCAGTTCTCTCTTTGCTTATTCTGATCATCACTAAACTGACACACATTTTTTTAGCGCAACGCAATCTGACTTTCAATAATCCCTACAAAAGAATTGCCCTGACTAACAATAACCTATACCTTTCATGAATCACTTAACTCACAAGAATCTTCGTTACTCGAAGTACTGCAGTACAACGAGCGCCAATACTGCCAGCTAAATAAAAGATTCTAACTACTGAAGGCACTAACTACTGATAGGCATAGTTAGCAAATGGAAGATTTTGATAGAGAACAAACAATGTATATACCTTAATTTACATGACAAACCCTATTTTCAGAGCTATATTTTATTTTGGACTAATGGATCTATGCAGATATTTGTAAAAACGATAATGATACATCATTCCATATTAATGTAATACTGTAAGTACCAGGCGTCCTTCTCATATTTTGTAATACAAGAGCTCTCTAATATGTGTTAAACTCTATTCTTGACTTAAGTTTCATACCTTTTAATGTAAACTACGATGTTCATTGTCCTTAGGCCGCCTTCTGAAGAAGACAGGTTTAAACCTATCGAAACCTAGGTGAAGATTACTTTATCCATTCCAACTGGTCGGCTGTTTTTAGTCTTATTACGTGGAACCGTTGCTGTTGCGCAGCTATGTTTAAAATACCTTAATAGCGTTCAAAAGACATTATATATATACAGGGTGTTACAAAATGGTACGGCCAAAGTTTCAGGAAACATTCCTCACACACAAATAACGAAAAGATGTTATGTGGACATGTGTCATCCAATTCAACAAATTTCCTTTTTCTGACGGACACACGTCCAGATCGTCCGCTCAAAATGCTGGCATCTCTCTCTCCACATCCACCACTGCTGGCGGCTCACCTCCAACAGCGCAACGCTACGACCATTTCACATCCAACTGCCTAACACTACACAAGCGAATATTCCAACAATGAGACCAACCAGCCACAGACTGCACACAGCACAGTCAGTGATTTTCATACAGAACGCTAAGTGGCGTTACCAACATGAAAACCTAAACAGCCTACTTACAAGATATAGTGCTTGAAATTTGGTACTCTCGATGCACTCTTCGACACTGTGGATTTCGGAATATTGAATTTCCTAACGATATCGGACTGAAAAGTCCCATGCGTCTAGCTCCAATCACCAGTCTTCCCGCTGCCATAATCACGTCGGAAACCTTTTCACATGAATCATCTGAGTACCGCCCTTTTACACCTCGTGCACGCAATACTACTGCCATCTGTATATGCGCTTATCGGTATCCCATGACTTTTGTTACTTCATTGTATATTGGCGATGTAATTACAATATGACAAAAGTGACAAAGTCATGATTTTATTGTCTGACGTCAATGATTTTATGTTCGCCTAACGCAAAAAATGCTTTTAAGATCCTGAGGATGGTCTGTTGGTTAAAGTGGTTGTTAAATAGCGAATTTTATCAGCAGCTCGAGGTGGTGGTACTCATGACATTTTTCAAATATTATTTTTTAAGCTATTCAAGATGCAGTATTTGTAGCCAGCTGTGAAATTTTGAAAACTAGTACACAGGATGATTTTTTCCACCGTGTACAAACTCTATAATCGATCGATGAGAGGATACGGAACAAAAAAAGGGTGTAATGAACTTATATGTCTGGAAATGCATGGTTTCCATTATTCAGTCATACTTTGTTAAAGAGACTTCGGTCTAATACGCGCTGTATCACGCAGCCACAGTTACAGTATGCATGGTTTCCTCCTAGAGAGTGATACTGTTGCTCATACGTCATGCCCTGATGCCCTCTCCTGCCGTAGTCAGTGGTAATGTCATGTCCGATTCACTTGTCTTGCTGACTCACGCCGTAGTGGATGTAAGACAGCGTTGTACATAACTGTTCCGTATTCGAATCGAGAGCGTGCCGACATGGTGTTTATTTACGGAAAGGCAAATGGCAACAATAAACACAGCATTCAGTGTTTGGTGTTTGCAACAGTGTGTCGCCGTTTGTCTGAGACAGGTTCGTTTCAGGGAGCAGAAAATCATGAAGGACGTACCCTAAATGTTCGGAGACGAGACTTGGAGGGAAATGTGATTAACACTGAGGAAGACTATCGCTGTGTCAGTACCAAGCGGTTGGCTCGCCAGTACAGGGTAAGACAGACGACCATGTGAAACATTCTCCATGACAATTTTTACTATCCTTATCACTTACGACCTGTGTAAGGCTTACTAGCGACAGACTTTCCACACTGGGAGCAGTTTTGTCACTGGTTTCTTCATCAGGCAACCACGATTCCGGGATTTGTTTCATCCATCCTACTCATAGATGAGGCCACCTTTACGCGAAGTAGTATCTTCATATTTCATAACAGTCGTCTGTGGGATAGTATGCAGATCGCTCACGGTATGGTGACAGTGAATCATCAGCATCGGTGCAGCCGAAATGTGTGGGTCGGGATAATTCGCGACCGTAGTCTGGGACCAGTCTTTCCTTCCCCGTCGCCTAACAGACCGGGACTATGGGCATTTCGTGCAGGTCACTTTACCTCCCCTGATGCAAGAACTGTCATTGATGATTCAGAGGGCTATGTGGCTGCTACATGGTGGTGCTCCCGCCCACTTCGTCGTTAGCCTCCGGACGCATCTCAATAGTGTCTTCTGTGGTCGATGGATCGGACGAGGGGTTCAGTTGCATGGCCTGCTCGTTCACCGGATCTCAACCCTTGAGATTTCTGGTAATAGGGCCATCTAAAAAGTATCGTACATGCAGAGCCCATACCAGATATGGAGACTCTGGAGCAGTGTATTCATGCTCCCTTTGACACTGTTCAGATGCAACCTGGCCGATGTGAACTTGCTATGGTACATGGAAACCATTTTCAGCATTTACTGTAACTCTGGCTGCGTATTAGACCGCAGCCTCTGTAACAAAGTATGATTGAATAAATGGTCTCTAGCATGGAAGCCATGCATTTCCGGAGACAAGTTTATCAGACCTTTTTTGTTCCGTATCCTCTCATCGATCAATCCCTAGAGTTTGTACACGGTAGAAAGAATTACCCTGTTAACGCCGTAGACGATTTTAACCAATTGTGTCTATAGATTGCGCTTCATGAGCTCTATGAGAATACAACATTATGTTTGTATGTATAGTACATCGTGAATTGGAAGCCGGAATGTGCATTCAGAGACATGAAAATGCCATTTCCACGTCAAATAACTTGTATGCTGACAAAAGTACTAGCAGTATGATAATGTTCACTAAGATATCTTTCTATAATTACACATATTTCACTATGTTTGTACTTAATTATTACGAAATTCGAGTACAGAGACTCCCGCACTGTAAAAACTGTAAGTATTTCGAAAACTAAGAGAGCCAGCAAAATTCTGAGGACACCGCTGAAAAGCTGGCAAAATCCACTACAACACAAATATGCCATATGTATTCTAGATTTAGGAGAAATACGTGTTTGCGGGGCGTGTCGGTCGCAACTTTAAAATGTTAGAAATAGTTCAGAGGACTGTTCCACGGACTTTTAATAATTTCGTTCTACAGCATAAAATTAATTTGTTTCATCAGGACATTTGATGGTAGACAAAAAATGAGATTTTTTTATGCTGAAGTGATAGATATTCTGTGCCTCTGTGAACACCATGTAACGTTGATAATGGAAGCAGGACTGAAGAAAAATCAAGACACTTTTATAGGATTTGTCGACCTGGAAAAAGCATTCGACAATGTAAAATGGTGCAAGATGTTCGAAATTCTGAGAAAAATAAGGGTGAACTATAGAGAAACTGGAGTAATGTACAATTTGTACAATAAGAGTGGAATACCCCGAACGAAGTGCTCGAATAGAGAAGGGTGAAAGACAGGGAAGTAGTCTTTCGTCCATACTGTGCAATCTAAATATCGAAAAAGTAATGGAAGAAATAGAAGAAAGGTTCAAGAGTGGAATTACAATTCAAGGTGAAAGGACATCAATGATAACATTGGCTGATGACATTTCTATCCTCAGTGAAAGTGAAGAAAAAATGTAGGATCTACTGAATGGAACGAACAGTCTAATGAGTACAGAATATGGACTGAGAGTCAATCGAAGAAAGATGGAAGTAATGAGGAGTAGCAAAAATGAGAACAGCGAGAAACTTGAGATCAGGATTGATGATCAGGAACAACAGACTAATCCATGACGGACGGAGCAGGGAGGACACAGAAAGCAACTAGCACTGGCAAAAAAGGGCATTCCTGACCTAGAGATGTCGACTAGCACCAGATATAGACCTTAATTCAGGGGAAGACATTGCTGTGAATGTACGTTTGGAGCACAGCATTGTATGATAGTAGAACATGGGCTGCTGGGGAACTGGAACAGAAGACAATCGATGCATTTGAGTTGTGGTGCTGCAGAAGAATATTGAAAATTACGTGGACTGGTAAGGATGTACAATGAGGAGTTTCTTCGCAGAATCGGCCGAATCAGACCATTCAGAAAACTAATGAACCAAAAAACATTCTTCCTATAAAAACTGACAAGACAGACTTAATCGATTATCATCTGATTTCTTCCCTGGCATCTTTTTTCCAAAATGTTCGAAAATGTAATGTGCTTATGAGGAGACTCAAGTGGAAACAAGTTATGTAGCAAGTACAGTTTTCATTCGAGAATGACTGCTCGACTGAGAATGCTACTTATACATCCAGTCATCAAGTAGTACAAGCCTTAAATAGTAAAATATCGTTAGTTGTTATTTTTGTGATTTTTCCGAGGCATTTGATTGTGTAGATCATGTTACTCTCCTAGAAAAACTTAAGTTCTCTGGAACTGATGTCTTTACACACACCTGGTCTGAATTATACGTAACAAACAGAACGCAATAGGTTGTGATGAACAACTCGAACAATGTTGGAAGGGTAGAAAATTTATGTGTTTGTGGAGAAATCACAAAGGGTGTCCAACAGTGTTCAATTTTGGGGCCACTCGTATTCCTTATGTATGTGAATAACCTTTTACTTAAAATTCAGCGGGTGAACTGGTACATTTTGCAGACAGTAGCATCGTTATAATAAACCTCATTAGAGAGAAAGCAACAGAAGAGATGATAAATAATATTTAAAAAGAATTATGAAGTTCTATAGCCAACATATTTGTCTAACGAGAATCAGCAACTGATATCTAAGATAATTCTCATTTATTGTTCAGTCTCGGTTGCGCATTTTTAATTAGAGGACATGTTTCGATCACGTGGGACTGTCTTCAGATCTTAGTATTTTCGTCAGCAACCCATCTTGTCTGTTGAGGACCTCATATCAAATTACTGCCCTCTGAAATGAGGTTCTGAATAGACAAGACGTCATACTGACGCAACTAATTAGATCTGAATACGATCCAAGGTGATCCAAACATGTCCTCTAATCAAAAATGTGCAACTGGGACTGAACAATATACGAGGACTATCTTATGTTATGAAGTGGTTCTTAGAAAATGGACTCCTCCAAAACTTTGAAAAAAAACCACACTATATTCAGTTGTGTGCAACAAATAGTGTCATACCAACAGGTAGACATGGTTATACAACGTGGAACCAACTGTAAAAGCTACCTTCTGAGTTAGAACTGTTTTAGAAAAACTTTAGAAATAAAATTCAAATTTGTTGTTATCCCAAAACCAATCGTCGCATTATAAACATTTCTAGTGCTCTATAAAACAATACTATAGGTCTCAACATTTATTGATCCACCGAGAGTAGGGAGCCGAAAATGTAGTTTGTTTCTTACTGCTTATCTTAAAAATTAACACCAGGAGTTCGTTCTTGTGGTCTGCAGTTGCAAAAAAGGAAAATGAAGCAACACTTATGTAAGTGAAATAATCACACTTCAGAATTCATGTTTGATCAATTCCTGATCCACAATGTCAATGTAAGAGCAGCATAATGGAGAAGTAAATACAAAACTTTTCAAGCATTATATCAGATTCACTATTTTATTGTTGTTATACAATTTTATAATGGGTAATGGAATGTAGTCACATTAAGTCGGGTGATGCTGAGGGAATTAGATTAGGAAATGAGACACTTAAAGTAGTAAAGGAGTTCTGCTATTTGGGGAGCAAAATAACTGATGATGGTCGAAGTACAGAAGATATAAAATGTAGACTGGCAATGGGAAGGAAAGCGTTTCTGAAGAAGAGAAATTTGTTAACATCAAGTACAAATTTAAGTGTCAGGAAGTCGTTTCTGAAAGTATTTGTATGGAGTGTAGCCATGTATGGAAGTGAAATATGGACGATAAATAGTTCGGACAGGAGGAGAATAGAAGCTTTCGAAATGTGGTGCTACAGAAGAATGCTGAAGATTAGACGGGTAGATCACATAAGTAATGAGGAGGTACTGAATAGAATAGGGGAGAAGAGGAGTTTGTGGCACAACTTGACGAGAAGGAGGGACCGGTTGGTAGGACATGTTCTGAGGCATCAAGGGATCACAAATTTAGCATTGGAGGGCAGCGTGGAGGGTAAAAATCGTAGAGGGAGACCAAGAGATGAATACACTAAGCAGATTCAGAAGGATGTAGGTTGCAGTAGGTACTGGGAGATGATGAAACTTGCACAGGATAGGGTAGCATGGAGAGCTGCATCAAACCAGTCTCAGGACTGAAGACCACAACAACAACAACAACAACAACATGCAATTTTATGAAAGTAGATACTTCAACACTTAAATTAACATTATCGTTATTATTGTTAATTATATAAATACGTTATGTTTACGTGATTCTCTTTCACGCTGACATATTTTAAAACTACTCCATAGTGAAATCAAGAGTACCCTCAATACCATCAACGTCATCAACAATGACAGGGTCTGAAGTTAAATTTTCACAAAACTGTCTGGTATCCCATGGAAGAGATGGTTATGTCCTCCAATTTTGGCAGTGATAATGGTCTATAACTTGGTCATGAAGGTACCAAGAATACTGCTAGGTCTGGCAAAGACTTTGGATGGCCTGCAGTTCGGCTTTGAATATTTAGTTCTATGAAATTCTCATCGAAGCTCTTGTTTGTGGACACTGAATACGGTTTCTCCTTGGTTATACTTATTTGACGAAGTTCCAGGCAAATAACTTTGTTGTTGTGAATGTCAGTTTTCTGTTGACTACGTTTTTTTCTAACAATAATAAATCAAAAGATTTCCTGTGCTTTCCTGAAGACTGTATTTTTTTCTGGTTTGTTGCATAACAGTGATCAATGTGTATAATGACGCAGGCATACATATGGAAATATTCTATGATTTATAATTATTTATTTACAGTTTTTAAGATAACTTAGTGATTAGTGTTATTAATTAAAATGTGGTATTATATAGTCGCTAATGACCATTATATGTTTTAGGTATAACATGGCCATACTAACCTCCAAGGGACTGCTGCTAGTATTTTCTGCTGAACACAAAGAGACCAAAGACATTCCCCTGGAAAATATCTGTATGGCAACAGTATATCTTTTTAAACAACAAAATGCAAGGTAATGTGCTCCTCGTAATTACCAGTTAGGTACTTATGTTTCAACTCCAATACATAAACAAGCAAAATATGTGACATTCTTACATGTATTTGTTTCCATATTGCAAATGTCTGTCACATGGATACAGCAACTGGAAGTTGGTTCAGACGTCTAGACAGCAGCACGTTGTGGAATGGAGTTGGTTGTAATTTCCAGGACATCCTACACATATTTCATCACAGATTCCAGCAGAGAACTAGAGATCTGAAAAATGGTAGTTGGTTCCCAATTACATAATTACGTCCAACTGAAGTAGCACATGAGCAGGAGTTAGTAAATCCTGAAGTAGCACATGAGCAGGAGTTAGTAAATAGGGCTAAATGCTACAGATTTTTGGTTGTACACACTGATGAAAACCAGAGTTGGAAGAAGCGTGTTACTGAGCTTAAGAGTTAATTCCTACAATTGCTAATCTTGGAAACAAAGGAAACAGGACCTGACATATTTTACATATTTCCACTTAATAATGTCACATGGAATACTTTTCTGGCGTACTTCATCACTTAGAAAATAAAAGACAGCTGTAAGAATAATATGTGGTGTTCGCCCACGGACATCATGGAGGTACCTCTACAAGGAGCTTCACAATACGTATATTTGCTATTGAAATTCGTCTTAAATAATCCATCACAATTTGGAAAGAACAGTGATGTCCATACCTTCAACACTAGAGGGTAAAATGACCTTTATTGCCCATTATTAAAGATGTGAGTGGCTCAGAAACAAAGTTTTGATCATCTGCACAATAACTGACAAGTAGGAAAGCAAGTTCTAAATCTAACTTAAAATCATTTCTCCTTGACAACTCCTTCCACTGCAGTGACGAATATCTACTTATAATCTGGCTAGTACAAGCACTTATTAGAGTAATAACTTGTTTTTCGAGGACTGTTAGAACAGATTCCTTTAAACTAGGAAACAAGCTTTCTCAAAATCTATGAATCCCAGATAAATCGGTTATTCATACTAATTTTTATCAGTAACGTCAGTATAATGTGATTATTATTTTGCAATTTTCGGTAAACTGTGGACTAGATACAAATCTATGTTGAACGCTCACCATGTGTTGAGCGAGCACACAGAAACGACCTGTGGATTGCACCATTGTACTCACGTTAACCACCAAGTGAAGATGGTTGACTGACCGCCGCGCATTTTCCTTGTGTTCCCATTTGTGTACCGTCGACTCCGGTAAGTAGACGAGTTACTTACACTGTGTGTTAGTCGAGGAAATCAAATTTGTGTTCCGATTTTAATACCGTTGTGTTTACCTGAATGACACATTGTGACAGGTTCCTGAGCAGGTCTTCAGGAGAGCAAGTGGATTACCACATAAAAAATACGGCATGTAATTTGAAAAAGACATACTGCACTTCGTATCTTCGTAACAAACAAAGATACAAGACACTTCATCATGCTGGTGAATGTCTCTCTAGCAGGTAAATAAGGTTTGTTTGATATGTATTTTTTATTTTCGTTCTGGACAAAACGTTATTTCAGGTGGTCAAAATAAATGGGATCCCCTGTATAGCAAATAGTAATGGTTCTATAACACACTGTTACAACACTTCTGAAGATTTGTCTCTGTTAAGAACGACGTAATGTGTTCTGTTTGCCAGGAACTATTCAGTACAATCACCAAGCTGATATAATATGCCATACATCTTTTTTTTTGTTTTTTTTTTAACGCTAAATGTAGAACTTTATCGATGCGCTCCGAACGTCAAGAACACGGCATCAACCTGAGCGCCAGTATCTATTGCCTTCTAGATCTCGAGCGAACAGAGGCAGCTGAATATCACATTATCGTTGTCTGCAGAATTCATGTTGATTTCTACAGAGATTTTCGGTCACCAGGAAAATCATAATACACGAGCATCAAAGTATTCTCAAATTCCACAATACACTGACGTCACTGAGTGTCTATTCAATGACCATACCTGGAAAAGAGAATTTCCGTGGAGCCCTAGAAATCAGGCGCCGACGGCACCCCGTACAACTTCTACGTCGTTTGGGTTGCCGCGAGTTCCGCCCCCACGGACCCGACGCCGCGGGAACCCTGAACTTCAGAACTCCGCGGCCACAACAGCAGGTGGCGACAACGACGTTCTGGCGAAGCCATCAGGCGGTGTGCACAGCGATGGTAGAGGTCGTTGATGTACCGCACCTTTTCCTGCAACCGCAGAGTCACAACCCGGAAATTGGTGCGCATGTATCCTACAGTGAGGCAGCTGTTTAGGCCAACGCGAGAGCTTAGCACAGCAGTTCCATCGCAGCGAGTAACCGACCAGAAGATCTCCGCAACAACTCGCTATGATCTCCGGCACAATCTTCCAGGACACCACGCCGCCTCCCTTGTCTGGACTCTTAAGTGTGACCTGCGACGTGCTAGCTGGAACTTCGTATAATTTCTGCTGTTTGTTTTCTTCACCAACAAGATGGTGCCAAGACTTTACTTTCCGCGTCTATTCCTGTCGCCCTTAAAATTTTTTTCTGAACTGTAGGACAGTCGGTGTTTCTCCACTGAAGTTCTGCCATCTGATACACTGGAAGTGTTTCGTTTCTACAAATTAAGCTAGAGTTCGGGCTTTGTTTTCAAACCAAAAGTCTGAGGAACTTGTTCATGCTGAAGATTTGAAGATTTAGCTCACTTTCAAAGAGCGTTTGTTTAATTTCACGTTTTGAGGGATTTAGTTATTTGTTTTTGGGATTCAGGAATTTTAAATTTTTTGTTCCTTGTATTTTCACTCGTGGAAGACTTTTGTTTAATTTCAGACGTAAAGGAATATTACCTCCATGATACGTTGAGAATTTTGCTAACGTTGTGTTAGAGACATAAACGCTTGTTACTGTGACTATCTTTTTGCGTCTTTGTCGGATGTCTCGGAGGAACCAGATATGTCAGAAATGACGTGGGATTTTTTTCCAGTCGCTAGGAATGTTCCGTTCGTCCAGCGATGTACCGTAGATTGCTGCTGGAACAAGAGCAGCTTCTTTCACATATTCTGTATAAATCGTATAGGAATTCCACCAGGTCCTCTCACCTTCTTTCGAGCGATTTTAATTAATTTTCTGTGCTGCGACCACTTATTTTCAAACCTGTCATTTTGACATCCGTGCGACGATTTAAAAGAGAAAGCGCAAAAGTTTTTCCTCGGTGGATTAGTTTCGAGTAAAGGAATTTAATATTCATCACTTTTGTAGATTTCGAATTACGCTTATAGTTGATAGATGCGAATAAACAAAACGTACTGACGAATGCACAAATGTACTGAAACGTGTTTAGGTCTATATGAAATAACAGTGTCTTGCATAATAGGCGGACCTTTTATCCCGTAAGTAATCTAACATTTCGGCTTTTCATTTCGATGCCATTATGATAGCTGAAAGTTTCACAGATACCTTTGCTCCGTTTATTGATTTTACATAAACTTTTTTGGGTTTTCAAACATATTCGTAAGTCAACATTTACCCAAAGTTCTTATCTTCATTCATGCAGAGATTTTAGTCCGTCATATCAGATGAATCTTTGTCAGACATACTTAACGCCGATCAAGATGGCGTAACACAAATTTGCAGTACTTTTGCGACTGTAATGTGGCAAAAGACGTCAAAAGGAAACGTTGTTACACTCGCAATTCAACCTTTTGTCTTAATGTTTGTGTAAAATGTGGTTGTGTGGCTTTTATTGCGCGTATGTTGAGCAGAACGGATAAAAAACACATTTCAGAGGTGAACGACGCTTCACTCTATAGGCTGCGTGTGGGAGGTCTTTGAGTGGGGCTATTAAAGCGATTTGGCGGAAGTTGCAGCGGCCGCGATTGGTCACGCTCACTGCCACAAGAGGCGACGGACCGGCGATAAATATTCCGCCTTGTACGCCGTTCAGCACTCTAGCACAGCACGTTCGCCAGAATCAGATACGTGACATTTCACGGCGAGTTAGCTGCGCGCTCAAAATTGCTTCTGAGTGATGTGATCAGCCCATACAGAAACTTCAGATAAGGAAGAAAGAGCGAGGAAATTGCTGCGGCAGGCATAAAAACATACGGCGAATGGACGCATAAGTCCCGTCGTACCAGAAAGCAGTATCCAACTGAGGTATAAAGCGAACATCGAAAAGAACAAAGAGCCGTTAGCGTAGCTGTGATGAAAGCCTTTGATACTTTTTAAGAACCTGTCAAGTACGTACGTGGTAATGTTGTTTATATGGTGCTACTGACTGTCTCACTTTAATGAGAGAGGTCCTGAAGCTATAGTGGGAAGATAAAAAGGCTGTTAAACTTGTCAACAGCATGTGTTCTGCACCTAACGGCTTCTCTGAGAAGTACCTAGACTATCATAACGGACAGAGCAGCAACTGTTTGAGGGCAATAAGATGCAACAGTCACCTGCTATACATCCGGTATTCCAAGTCATAGATCGCCTGTAATAAAGCAGATATTTTATCCAAAATGAATCTATCACTCTGTAGAATGTACTATGTTTTGGAACTTCCTGAAAGATTAAAACTATTTTCCTAGATAGCTCCATCGGTAACAGCGTTACCGGAAAAGCCAATGGTCAGAGCTTCAAACAAGAAGTTTCAGATCTTCGATTTGTCCAAAACCTCAGACGTTGCGGTGGATAGCATCACATCTGTTCTTCTCTGATATTTATTTTTTTAATGTCGTTGCGTTCACACTTGGATTTATTGTTACAAGTACTGAACAATGTGTTCGTTTTCGAAGTATTAATTGAGACGTGTGCATAGTGTCATATTTATACATTTAGCGGTGTACTCGGCCATCTGAGAAAGTGCATTGCATTAATAAAGGAAATAACGTACAACGCTCTACTACGATCAAATCTGGAGCAATGTTCCTGCATTTGGAGCAATGGCATGGCAATGGATTTCGAACGAAATCAGAGATACGCTACCCCTATCGTAATAATAAGGCTTCGCGATGTTCGAGTAACTTTAATGAGAATCTTTGGAAGACAGACGACTCTGAACTAATGAAAGCCTGTGTTGTATATTTAAAAAACAACTGTTTCAGGAACGCTGTACAACCGTTTTCCTGGTTGCATCGTATTCTTATAGAGCTTATGATATTAACACAGGGTCTCCATAAAAGAATGTCCCAATTATAAATTTTTATAGCATCAACTGTAAGCGGTGTAGAGTGGCAACAAACAGGTTTAGATAAGAGCATGCGCGAGTAGTGCTTTGTTGTATTCCCGCTTGCAGTGCCACATACGCAAAATGGCGCCTCCTGAACGTAAAGCGTATTCTGCATTGCAATTTGCTTTAATTTCAGTTGAAGGTGCATATCGTTTAAAGTTTGTTAACCCCCATTTGGCAGAAACATCAGGCGGTGGTCTGGCCAATCGAAACGACCGAATGCGTGTGTAAAGGGAAAAGCGCGGAATGACCAGAACTGTCTGAAAAGGATGGTGACTGTGTCAGAGCATCATACCTTCGTGGTTCCAAGAAGTCTCCTCGGAAAACAAATATTGAGCTTCAGTTGCCAAAAATTTTTGGAAATTTGTGGTAATATCTTATGGGACCAAACTGCTGAGGTCATCGGTCCCTAAGCTTACCCACTACTTAATCTAACTTACACTAACTTACGCTAAGGACAACACACACACACACACACACACACACACACACACACACACACGCCCCAAGGAGGACTCGAACCTCCGACGGGGAGAGCCGCGCAGACTGTGACAATCATTTGCCAAATACGGAAGTGTTTAAGATCTTAAGAAAACTTTGACCCATCCCTCCAAACTGTATATTATTACAGCTGGTACATGCTTTAGGGGCAGATCACTTTGGAGTACGTTATAACTTTGTGAGGTACGGCAGCGACCCGCGCGGATAGTAGTTTGCCTTAGGCAGTGGAGCGAATCGGACCTGTTGTTCCGACCGCGAGGGTGCGTGGAAGAGTGTTTATGCCGCTGATACTCGCACGTATAATTGTCTAAAATGATGGGACATGGCACATAATTTCTGAAAGATACGAAGCAATTTACGTTTGGCAACGCATGTGCCAGATCCAAGACTTTTGAAATAGAGCGTTTCTAGAAGGATGAATGTTCGTTTACCTGCTACAGACCGCATTGGCGCACACCTATCCACAGTGAGCAGAACAACGTACGCCAAGACGACCAATGAAGTTGCTTGTGAAAGAAATATCGCCGTTGCTTGGTGAGGATTTAAATTTAGACATTCTGGTGGCCACATCAGCAATGTGACACTGGCTCCTTCAGGCTTGGGTATGAAGGTCGTTCGGATTATTGAACTGCAGTTTGAGGTACCAGAATCGATGGTTATTAAATCGATGCAAACATATAGGACGGTACTCATACGCCTAAACGCTGGACGAGTTTTAGCAACTATCCCGTGCTAAACAGCATCCGACAGGTGCTTGTCGTATTTAACAAACACTTCTTTTCATACTTATATACTGGAGAATGTCGAGCTATTGTCGTTTATGATGGCTAGCTACTGAATAGTTCTGACTGTGTCGAAGAAGAACATATTCGCTCGGAGTGCGTGCAATCCGCATCGTGATGCAACTGCCACGTGGAGAAGCTTTATAGCGACAAGTTCCCACGCAACTGACGTGACTGTGGCTTGCTGGTAGGTATTAGTAAGTTCGGTGTGTGCCACGGATATGTAGATGCAACAGCGAACCGAGTTAGCGGAGCAGGGAGGTGACGGGGAGGTCGCCCTCCTCACGTAGCCTCACAAGCAGTACGCGGCGTGGAACTGGAGGTCGAGAGGGTGACAGAAGAACGCCCGTTGAACAACGTGAGTCACCACGGGGCACACGGGGCACGAAAACAACTCTCACGGAAGTGGCTCAAGGAACTCCCCCACAGTTCGGGCCAGATGTCCTCCCCTAGCCTAAGGACACGGAAGATCTTCGAGTCGAAGAGGCATCTGATACAGAACCCGTGCCTTTAAGAGGACATCGAAGGGATTCCTTCGGATGGTGACCGGATGTCCTGCCTTTCAGACGGTCCCTCTTCATTGACAAAGACTGACCTGGTACTGCCTATGGAGAAGTCAGTGACAGCGTCCCGGATATCACATGGAAACGCAGAAGAGGGCGTTTCTGGAAGTTATGAACAATGTGATTGAGTAGAGCAAGTCGAAGAGATACCGGAGCTTGCACCGCCACTAGATGACGGGTAACTGACAGGACGCACACCACAGAACGAAAACAGTGGAGTGAAGCCTTTTGACGGGCAAAACTCTGCGCACGAATAGTGGACTGTGGCCTTTTGGAGCTCACAATAACGTGACGCCAGCTGACGACAACAATTAACCAAGCATATAAGGTGGCAACAGTGAACATTAATAATGTGCGATCTCTTATGAAGTTGCACCTTTTCCAGAACGTGATCTACGCCACTGACATGCAATGCTGCCCTCCCAGATTTGCATATCTACATCTACATTTACATGGATACTCTGCAAATCACATTTAAGTGCCTGGTAGAGGGTTCATCGAACCACCTTCAGAATTCTCTATTACTCCTATCTCGTATAGCGCGCGGGAAGAATGAACACCTCTATCTTTCCGTACGAGCTCTGATTTCCCTTATTTTATCTTCGTGATCGTTCCTCCCTACGTAAGTGAGTGTCAACAAAATATTTTCGCATTGGGAGGAGAAAGATGGTGATTTGAATTTCGTGAGAAGATTTCGTCGCAACGAAAAACGCCTTTCTTTTAATGATGTCCATCCCAAATCCTGTATCATTTCTGTGACACTCTCTCCCATATTTCGCGATAGTAAGAAAGGTGCTGCCTTTCTTTGAACTTTTTCGATGTACTCAGTCAGTCCTATCTGGTAAGGATCCCACACCGCGCAACAGTATTCTAAAAGTTGACGGACAAGCGTAGTGTAGGCAGTCTCCTTAGTAGGTCTGTTACATTTTCTAAGTGTCCTGCGAATAAAACGCAGTCTTTGGTTAGCCTTCCCCACAACATTTTCTGTGTGTTTCTTCCAATTTAAATTGTTCGTAATTGTAATACCTAGGTATCTAGTTGAATTTACGACTTTTAGATTAGACTAATTTATCGTGTAACCGAAGTTTAAAGCGTTTCTTTTAGCACTCATCTGGATGACCTCACACTTTTCGTTATTCAAGGTCAACTGCCACTTTTCGCGCCATTCCGATATTTCTTCTAAATCGTTTTGCATTTTGTTTTGATCTTCTGATGACTTTATTAGTCGATAAATGACTATGCAAACAACCGAAGACGGCTGCTCAGATTGTCTCCCAAATCGTTTATATAAATAAGGAACAGCAAAGGGCCTATAACACTACCTTGGGGAACGCCAGAAATAACTTCTGTTTTACTCGATGACTTTCCGTCAATTACAAGGAACTGTGACCTCTCTGACAGGAAATCACAGATCCAGTCACATAACTGAGACGATATTCCATAAGCACGGAATTTCACTACGAGTCGCTTGTGTGGTACAGTGTCAAAAGCCTTTTGGAAATCCAGAAATACAGAATCGATCTGAAATCCCTTGTCAATAGCACTCAGAACTTCATGTGAATATAGAGCTAGTTTTAATACTTACCTAGCGCCGACTCCGCACTTTGGACGTGGCACGGCGATCTTGGTCTGGGTAGGGGTTTCGTTGTGTGACCTTGATTTTCTTCCTTCAGTCCGGGATTTGACGATGGCTGAGTGGCATTCGTATCGTCAACTTCTATACACCCTCCACATCTGACAGTCGACGGGTGAGTACGCAATTCTACTCCGAAGAGATTGTGCCCCTATTCCGTAACAGATGTGCTCATAGCTTACCAGGAGGGAATTTTAATTGTGTCGTCACGCCGAAGGATCAAACCCCGAATTTTAACTCCTGCTATGACTGTGCTCGATCTGCCGAGGCATGACACTAACAGACGCGTGCGAAAAGACCCTTGGGCAGCATGAGGGCTACACGTTTTTTACTAGGCACTAGGCGATTTATATTTCTGATCGCCTACAGGATCACACGCTAACAGCTGAATGTTGGCCCACTGCTTTCACAGATTACCTTGCAGATTTATGCACGTTAACACTTCCACGAGAGCAGGTCTGACGGAGCTTTAGTTCATGGAAAGTTAATTCATCCTTATTTTTTGATCCTGAAAGTCACCTGTGGTGCATAGAAACATGGCGGACATGCACTCACCATCTCCCGGTGCACTGTACAGTTCTTTCATGTTAACTACAATGTGCAAAACCAGCGTTACGAAGGGCTCTTATAAATCATGGCAAGGAAAAGTGGGAGTTGGTGCTTCGTGATCTGTCCTTCAGGACTCCGTCGCCAGGGCGTCAAGCAGAAGTCCATCGCATTCAGGTGTGCATTTTATCGATCATGAGATTTTGACTGGAGGGACTTTCGATCTGTACTAGGTGCTTGGACAACGTCGATGGAGAACGTATTTCCATGCATCATGTCAAGAGGACACACACGTAATCGCCAATCATTGATCACAGTGTTGCATGACGCAGATGATCGGCCCTTGAAGTCACAACAAGACGCTGCTGATGGGTTTCTGGAGCATTACCGTCTTCTTTTCGCCAGAACGCCGATGGACGATCATGTGGAAGAAGACATGTTGTGATAGATGCATACGGAGGTGGATAGTTTGGATGCAGCGGTGTTACTGGAACTCCTAACGGAATGTGCCTCTGGGGCAGATGGGTTAACAATCGAATTTTATCGCGAATTAGCGGATCTAAGGATGTTCCAAATGGTTCAAATGGCTCTGAGCACTATGGGACTTAACATCTGAGGTCATCAGTCCCCTAGACTTAGAACTAATTAAACCTAACTAACCTAAGAACATCACACACATCCATGCCCGAGGCAGGATTCAAACCTGCGACCGTAGCAGCCGTGCGCGATTCCGGACTGAAGAGCCTAGAACCACTAGGCCACAGCGGCCGGCTAAGAATGTTCCAATCAGTGTTCATGTATAATTAGCTATTGTGCGCTGACATCGACGTACCATCGCAATTATGGCGAGAATGCTTGTACCAATAACGAAATCGGCAGAGAGTGTCAGGGCCGATCAACTTCTACCTCTCACGATGGTCAACACTGACTATTAAGTCTTTGCACGAATGTTGGTGGCAAGCCTCAAGACTGTAATATCCAAGACATTACCCTCCAGACCAGGCTTTTCTAGGTTTGGAGCAAAACCCACTCTATCCTAGGTAAACACCGTGACATCATTGCCCTGATGGAAGTATGTCAAATGCATGCAGCGTTCATATCAGTGGATTTTGATTGTGCCTCTGACAGGATCAACCATGATTTCCTTGACTCGACCATGTAGCACATGGCGATACCCAGCTCATGCTTCTCCTCTGTAATGCTTCTTCGACGGTGAGAGTGAATTGCAAGGAGATAGGTACGATTCCTGTTTACAACTCAGTTACGCAAAGATGTCTTCTGTTGATGGTGTTCTTTGCAATAATGCTTGAACCAATGATACAGACTCTTCGAGGGACTCTTACAGGCGTCCAATGCCGTGCGAGTTCCTTCATG
This sequence comes from Schistocerca serialis cubense, assembly GCF_023864345.2. Taxonomy (NCBI): domain Eukaryota; kingdom Metazoa; phylum Arthropoda; class Insecta; order Orthoptera; family Acrididae; genus Schistocerca; species Schistocerca serialis. Next base: position 114,454,984 of record NC_064642.1, on the reverse strand, counting down.
TATTGAGCATATGTAGATGACTCGATGAAACTCGCACAACCATAGAACGAAGTATGTCAGGTGGTTGCCCTTCTTCCTACATACTGCGTGGCAGCGGGTAGAGGGTCATCATAAATAACACGGAGATTATGCACATAGGGCGGGGCTGGACACTTTGCACAGTCCATTTACGACAATGGACATCACGTGACGCTTAGGGGTTCTGTTCACCGTATCGTTACGGAAATCATTGCCCAAAACCTCGACCTGCGACAAAGGGGAGAATATACCAGTGTTCATCTTGCCCCACGACAGCCTCATCTGACTCCAGGGTCACCAGTGGCGAAAAGGATATGTCACAGGGCGAGAAAATCAATTGTATGGGCAGGGACTGGCCAAAATCCTGGGAAACCAGTGATCGACAGCATGTGGGCCTGTCCAGCCCCGTTGTTGCAGATAGTCTCACTAAGTACCTCTGTAATTACGAACTTGCTGTAAGTGGATGCTGTACTGCTTGTGAAAGGGTGGCTTGCAGCAGTGGTAGCGTCGCCTCCATGCGATTCCCCTGGGTACCCTACAGGATGGCTCCAGTCGCTCTTCATTTGGAAGGCTCGTTGCCCTCATTAAGGGGAGAGTTTTTCCAAGCTGGTTCCCTTCGTGGTGGTAGAGCCGGATAGTGGATACGTGGACTTGAAGGTAGGATGAGCGAAAGCTTGGGGATCCCTGATGATGGTCCACCTCTGGCAAGAGGAAAGGCAAATCAGAGCTGCCATGTATGATACTGCCACACCTGGCACAGGTATTGCCAGCTCAAGTGGTATTGCCGAAAGAGTAATAGTGGTCTTTGGATATTAATAATACCAAAGATAGTACGACAGTACTAGTATCGATAAGCGCTGCTGCTGCTGCCACTCAAGGAGGCAAGCCAGCACCTTCGTTACGCCAGTAAGGAAGGAAGAAACAAGATGCCACTCGATGTGACAAAATGCCAAAGAACAAACGGCATGAACGCGAGCCGCACACAGCTCACTTTTCCACACAATTCTGGAAGACTCTCGCTCTATACGTGCGACTGATTGTACTGATCTGGAACCAACGGCAAGACGCGATCACGTCGGCGATCTTGGACGTTCTTCTTCCCCTGTTCTTTAAACCATCGGTGGCAGTGCGCACTAATTTCCTTCCTTTTCCCACGGCGCACAATTCTTTTTTGATTTTAGTTACATTCAGTTGCAAATATATTCCACGAGGACCGCCAACACCTGTGAGATACATCGATACTTGAGGTGTCATCATGGCAGAAATACGGTCCAACTTAAGTGCTCAACGAGGGATTGCCGACAAATCTGGCTAGCTGTCCACATGCCTCTACTCGCCATGGTGACGAGATCGTCTTCGTATACATTTATTAACCGCAAGACAGTCACCCGTCGACGGTTGTACAACTGTCACATGGTTGATCCCTCACTTTGCATTGTTTGTGGAATGCTGGACACCGACAAACATTATATGCAGTGCGGTGAGGTGAAAGACGTTTGGCGGCTGACGCAACGCATCGTGGGACTCCTCCAACATTCTCCGAAGTCGGATGCTTTATTCTTCCCAGACGCGGTCTTCTTCCCTCCACAGAAAACGTTGTCAATCCGCTGGTTTGTAAGACACACATGTGTGCTGTCATTGGCCATGGGTTATTGGCTCTATCTACTAAAACAACGTGGGATGAGCCGACGTCACTAAGGATACAAAACATACTCTGCAAACTTTCTGGTCAGCAGGTTTCAAGACCCCCTGAGTGGTGGGAAGTCCCAGTTCTGCTCAGTTCCATCCCCCCCCCCTCCCCCCCCCCCCCCAGCAGAGTTCAATGGCTCTGAGCACTATGCGACTTAACTTCGGAGGTCATCAGTCGCCTAGAACTTAGAACTAATTAAACCTAACTAACCTAAGGACATCACACACATCCATGCCCGAGGCGGATTCGGACCTGAGACCGTAGCGGTCGCTCGGCTCCAGACTGTAGCGCCTAGAACCGCACGGCCACTCAGGCCGGCCGCCCTAGCAGAGTGACGAGGATGTCACTTCGACCCTACATTTCTTTTTTTTTCTGATGTGGCAGGGGGCTATTTCCAGGGTTCGCGTATTGCGTCCTCCCTGAAATGGTCGATGGTTCATATCATTTGACACTGCACAAGAAAGGATTGGTTTTTTCTTCCCTGGGATAAAAAATTAAATAAAGATACAATGTTTCCTTGTCGCTGCCTCTCCCTTATCCCGTCAGGAGACGGGGACCCGAGGATAGGCCTCCGGGCACATCCGCTGCCCACTCTGGCCCCCCACCTATGTAAAGAAAAAATAACCGTGCGTGTTAGCACGCCACTTCTGGGATTCGAGTAGGTGCGCCTGCCCAGGAACGAATCTGTTTAACAACGAGGACCGACGTGCCGACCAAGCTGCATCTGGTTTTTAGACAGTTTTTGTACATCCAACTCGCGGGTACATGGCTGGTACGCAAGTCCCATCTCATTTACACGATTTTCAAACGTTTAGAAAATATTCCTACACTTTCATATGGATAACACTACATGCAGATAGGTTGGCGTACTCATCTTCCTCCATGGGGATAACGCGGTTGGAACGGTGGTCTGATCATTTAATATTAAAAGACTACGACCAAGGTGTGGACGAGGCCAAGGAATTGACAAATCAGACGTGATTTAACACATAACTAATTTATTCATAACATACAATACATAACACCAACTACGTAAATCCTGCTTCGATACTTACAGTTGCCGAAAATGGGAGGGCCATGACTTTCGAATTGGCAAGGCTTTAATTTAAGAAACTAAAACGCCTATTATAAGTTAAAAAAAATAATAACATGTAAATAAGCGCTAAGTGAACGCACTCTTAAATCTTTAATTATTAATCACAAAGCGTGGGTTTACCACATTTAAATTCTCATTGCAATATAAAACATAAATACATGAATTCATAACACAGCATGGCTTCAAAATTTCTACCTGGACAACCTATGGTCCTAAAACTTTCATATTACATTCCAGCCAATCGCATTAATAACTTATAAACACGGTTGGTAAAATACAATAGTTTGCACTATAATCAATTTTAATAATCCACAATCACTCAAAAAACAACATCAGAAGTTCGATACGGAGCATGTAAGCCTGTTTATACAATCTTTCGGACCAAAATAGGCTTTTTTTCCTTCCTTTTAACAAGGGGGTTTTAGTAAGGTGGAAATTACACTTTCAGAAGACGCAGTAGCAATCTAGCTGGCACGCCTTCACGAGGACGCCATGCCACTACACACGTACTAAACTAGCCGCGTATCTGCTGTTCAAACATTAACAACACAGTTCCATATTCCTGACACCCAAATAGTCGGGATCAAAACAAAACCAAAAATCCCAAGAGCGCAAGATCCAGCATAGCTTCAGAAGAGATCTTACTTCATGCGGTTGCCTTCACAAATACAGGGATCGAAATGAAAACAAGAACGTGTAGCAACATTACCTAATCAGCACAATGTTCTTTAGGTCCCGATAGCGCTAGACAACGCTGACATGCCAATGTTAACAAACCTCTAAGGCAACACCCTCCAACTGACAAGCCGAAACCAATGTGACCCCTTATCAGCTCCGTGACAGGACTCGAACCCCCAACTACTGTCAGTGCAACTGATTTAGAATAAATACAGCGCAAATAGTATGGCGGACACATATACCCAGGGATTAACAGAACACTGGACTGAACTACCAAAACATAAAAGTGCAAACGTACACAAATAACTACCAAAACACAACACTACAGCGGTTAGCAACGATGCGTGGAGGAATCTGCACTGTCAGAATTGCACCAGTGAACAGAACAGAGGATTGCTACAGCGGTGGCCACAAGGCGCGAGAGACGACTGGATGAACTCAATCCCAAAGGACGATCAAATTGAAACATTCACACTTAACTTCTTTTCTCCTTTCCCTCGGCGCACTTCGTCGTTTGTCCGGGACTGCTGTGCACAATTCTGAGCCGTCCCCAGTCGTCCTGGCAGACACCGACCCAGCCGAACTGCTCCCGGACTCAAACCCTCGCCGAACGGCGACTCCACCGCCCCATGATGGTTACTGTTTGCCTTCGTCGACGCAGGCGATGATTAGACTGCTATCCACCTCCCACGGACAACCAGTGAAGAGCGGACAGAGGGGCCCAACCAGGCCGGCGTTCCTCCGCGGGTAGAAGTGCAGGTTCGATAACAACACCCGTACGAGGAAGGCAGGATGTCGACGTCACCAGAGCAGACACGAAGGCCACTGCGCGACAACCTCCTCCAGCGTGACCGCGCTCGCCTATAAGTAGTACAGGCTGCTGCAGTAAACACGTGAGTCGGTCGTGTTACCAACCTACGGTTTCTAAGTACACCAAAGACAGAACTCGCATTCGATAGTGGGTACACTACGGGCGGAACTTGAAACGAAAGAGCTTCATAAAAAACCAACCCTGAACAACCGCGGAAGAACAAAATAGAAGCGAAGCAATAAAAGACAGCAACGAGATGCTAGAGCCCGATCGCGCCCAAACACTGTCGATTACCAAAAATATTGGCTCCACACGACGCTCAGGAAACGAGCCGTGGAAAGATGGGAGTACACACGGCTCAGTGGTGGTGGCGGAAAGAGCATCCGGCCATCCTTTCTTCCGCAGAAGCTATCGTGACAGGAATGGCTTATCTGGATAGGTTGCAAGTCTAGCTCTTTCCCCAATTAGATGTGATCCTGAAATCCTTATTTGGCAACAAGATGGGCCCATTGTTGTCTCTTTGTATTATAGTGACTGAAAGTCGGAACCCCTGATCGTTGGTTTGGGGGTAATGGTCAGAACGATAGTGGTCTTTTCCGGTGACCTCCGCGTCCACTTAGCCTTACGCCATGAGAATTTTTCCTTACGAGCTTCATAAAGTATCGTGTCTACGTTCCACTACGGCCTAATTATTTGCCAGAATAGCTCTATTGAGGAGGGTATTGCTTCCATTACTCCAGACTTGTCAAACGAAGTGTAGGAAGAAAGGATGTTTACCAAATAATTAAAGGTGCACATACTGAACATTTGAAAGAAAACCTAGGTTAGTTTACCTACAGTTTGATGTACGATTTGTTGTAAATAGTCTAAATTAAACTGATGTAATGTACCATTTAAACCTGGGACATTCTTTTATGTAGTCTGTATAAAACAGATTACGGTACATAAAGAGTCATTTTCCCTCACTCAGTTAGCGAATACAGTGAGACATAAAATCATTAATACTGTAAAAAGTATCGTCCAGTGCATGTATGTATATTTAAATAAATCTAGGCAATATAGAGGGCAAAGAAAAAATGCCGCACTTGACGGGCGGCAAGCGATTCCTCATCCCAGTTAAAGAAAAAAGTATAGCTAGCAAAACCTAGTCCCACTAATAGTTTTAAGATAAATGCGATTTAAAGAACGAGGCTATTGCAACACAGAAACTTCAGACTCAGCGGCGATCGAGTCGCGATTACGCCGGACCTTTTTTTTTTTTTTTTCAGTTAAAGCCTCACGTTGTATCGAATTTACACCTCCACAATGCACTACCTTGTGTATTTCTTTCTGTTACTGTTACTTTTATTTAAACATTAAGGCATAACGAGGACTTCTTACAGCTGTAAAAGATCACTTTGTTTGTCCGTGACACAAATAAAGCCAATAGAAAATAATAGTGGATAAGGTAACTGAAGTGTTGGCAGAAGAGCCAACACCGTGATGCTAGAGGAATGCACGCCGAAATGCACGCTTTTAGCTCACGCAGACTGGCGTGAGGTGTGGAACATTACAATGAAATGAGAACTTAGAAAAACGGACGCAGTTGCTGTAATACTTAACTTTAATCCATAATTGGTGTACATCGCTCTTGACGGTACATGTTATAACCTCAATATAAATTGGTAATGGCGCCTTGCTAGGTCGTAGCAAATGACGTAGCTGAAGGCTATGCTAACTATCGTCTCGGCAAATGAGAGCGCATTTGTCAGTATAGCATCACTAGCAAAGTCGGCTGTACAACTGGGGCGAGTGCTAGAACGTCTCTCTAGACCTGCCGTGTGGCGGCGCTCGGTCTGCAATCACTGACAGTGGCGACACGCTGGTCCGACGTATACTAACGGACCGCGGCCGATTTAAAGGCTACCACCTAGCAAGTGTGGTGTCTGGCGGTGACACCACAGTAACACCGTCTGTACCAAAAAAAATAGGCAAATTAGAGTAGCTCTCACATCGTCTGACGCACAACAATTTTACTCTGTACCGCTGACGTACACAGAGCTGGTGCGTACACGTACGAGCAACGTTCACTTCGGAGCACTTCGGAGCTGCTCAAAGCGAACATTTCGCCAACTCGCTGGATCATATTTGCTCGACCCTACGAACACGTCTGCATTCACCATTGCGGAAGCGGCATGCACTCGAGCCTCAGGAATACTATAAAGTTGTTCCTTTAAGTGTCTCCTCAAAAAAAATCTAGTGGATTAAAGTCCGTGGAACGTGGAGGCCAGAACATTGGACCTCCACGATCAATCCATTGCCCTGGAAATGCATAATTTAAATGATTACGCATATTCATTCCGAAGTGTGGCAGTTCACTGTCATGCTGAAACACAGTTTTTGCGGAACAGCAATTGGAAAGTTTTGTCCCTCGAAACGTTTCATTTAAATATTAATGCACATTCATTCCAAGGTTGTGGTGTACCATCTTGCTGAAACCATAGCTGACGCCGAACAGCAAGTGGAACGTTTTCTAATGTGTCAGTCAAAGTATAGCAAAGAAACGTACAATACAGGGGCGCCTTCAACTTGTCCGGCAATATGTAACAGCCCAAAAGAACTCCTCCCACGATGTCATGTGCCTGGAAGTCACAATCGCAGGTGATATGTGGGTTGTGTTCTGACTAATAATGTCTGTTGTGGAGGTTGAAAATACCTTCAAGAAGGAAGCTAGATTCGTCAGTGCATATCAAGTTACTTATAAAACGTTCGTTGTCTTTCACTTGGTACAAAAGTCGTTCACAGAACTGCACTCGTCGAATGTGGTTATCGGGCTGCTGATACGGAGCTAATGTGAAATGATACAGATTCAGTTCTTCATCGTGCATCACGTTACCAAGCAGTCTTTGAAATATCTGGAACTGTTTTGTAATATCTCGGGTACTTCGCCGAGGTGACTGGCGAACGACTTCAGCAATCAAGTTTCCTCTTTGTGGAGTACGCCTAGTCCTGGGACGACCACTGTTCATTACTTGTGGACGAAGATTACCGGTTCAACGAAAGCGTTGCTCCAGGCGACGAAAACTTTCTTATTGGGATGGTGCCTTTGAGGTTACCGTGCAGCATACGCACGAGCACCAGGGAGAGCTTGGTTCTCGGACTCATCCAGCATATCGACGTATTCATCAGACGTGTACTCCATTGGGGAACTGCCCTACATGAACTTGATAGGACCACTTTTTATACCTGGGATTCGCAGTCATTTAGAACTTTATAAAAGACATCATATTTACGCCAGTGTTACAGTCACTGGCGTAAATACGATGTCTTTTATATTTTTGATAGGACCAGTTATGGTTGCGGTTAAAGGCGCTGCAGTCTGGAACCGCAAGACCGCTACGGTCGCAGGTTCGAATCCTGCCTCGGGCATGGATCTTTGTGATATCCTTAGGTTAGTTAGGTTTAACTAGTTCTAAGTTCTAGGCGACTAATGACCTCAGCAGTTGAGTCGCATAGTGCTCAGAGCCATTTGAACCATTTGAGCCAGTTATGGTTGTGCACTGCACACTTAGAAGACAGATACATGAAGTTTAATGGATGCCACTGTCAAGTGACAGGTTACTGCCGTGTAGAAAATGATGCCCTGTTTAATAACGACGAGGACTGGGGAATGAACGTCTAAAAAAATAAAGGAACTTGACAACGATTCGAACCATCGCTTCATGGTGGATGAGGGTTTGATGTTCCAACAGTCTACTCCGTGGGCTACAACAGCAAGTGTGATAACGTGTGGTGATAAACGTTCCTCTGTAAATGCGCAGCACGGTGTGGCAGTGTTGCCAACCCCTTGTTCTTATACATATAGTTTTCAAAGTGCACCTGACCTCATTTTGCTAGATAAGCATCTACGTCTACATCTACATCTACGTTATTACTCTGCTATTCAAAATAAATTGCCTGCCAGAGGGTTGTAATACAACATACAATCACCACTGATCTTTATTTTACAATTTCCATTACCAATCTTGCACCATAAAAAAATATACTCATCAGCATTCAATTTCTTCCTCCTTCGGCTACTCAAAGTAAATGGCATACTAGGAACAACTGTACCATAAGGCTGCTTAGCCAAAAGTCCTGTGGTCTCTGCTACACTCCATGTCTTCCACGTTAAAATATTTCCATCTGGAAAAGCTTCAAGGTCACCATAGTCTGCATGGTTACCCCAAACGACAGCAAGAGTAATCCATGTACTACCTCCGAAAACAGCTTGTACATCACATGTAAAGTTCAAATGGAGTCCACGAAAGACATTTGGACCTCCAATCAACTGTTGTTTATTAAACTGTCCAGCCAAATCAATGTCAATAGCTTTCAAACTGCGATACACAGGAAAGCTGCGCCGCCAGCGACGTCGCCATGCACGTCGCCGAGGCATTGCTGTCTCTCTACCGTTCCACTCTCGAACGGCACGCGGGAAAAACGAGCACTTAAATTTTTCTGTGCGAGCCCTGATTTCTCTTATTTTATCATGATGATCATTTCTCTCTATGTAGGTGGGTGCCAATAGAATGTTTTCGCAATCGAAGGAGAAAACTTGTGATTGAAATTTCATGAGAAGATCCCGTCGCAACGAAAAACGGTTTGTTTTAATGATTGCCACTCCAATTCACGTATCATGTCTGCGACACTATCTCCCCTGTTTCGCGATAATACAAAACGAGCTGCCCTTCTTTGTACTTTTTTGATGTCACCCGTCAGTCCCACCTGATGAGGATTCCACACCGCACAGCAATATTTCAGAATAGGGCGGACAAGCGTGGTTTAAGCAGTCTCTTTAGTAAACCTGTTGGACCTTCTAAGTGTTCTGCCAATGAATCGCAGTCTTTGGTTTTGCTCTACCCACAATATTAGCTATGTGATCGTTCCAACTTAGGTTATTTGTAATTGTTATCCCTAAGTATTTAGTTGAATTTACAGCCCTCAGATTTGTGCGACTTTCGCGTAATCGAAATTTAGCTGATTTCTTTTAGTACTCATGTGAATAACTTTACACTTTTCTTTATTCAGGGTCAATTGCCACTTTTCGCAGCATACAGATATCTTATCTAAATCATTTTGCAACTCGTTTTTATCATCTGATGACTTTACAAGACGGTAAATGACAGCATCATCTGCAAACAATCAAAGACGGCTACTCAGTTTGTCTCCTATGTTGTTAATATAGATCAGGAGCAATAGAGGGCCTATAACACATCCTTGGGGAACATCGGATATTACTTCTGTTTTACTCGATGACTTTCCGTCTATTACTACGAACTGTGACCTTTCTGACAGGAAATCACGAATACAGTCGCATAACTGAGGCGATACTCCGTAGGCACGCAGTTTGGTTAGAAGACGCTTCTGAGGAACGGTATCGAAAGCCTTCTGGAAATCTAAAAATATGGAATCAATCTGACATACCCTGTCGATAGCACTTATTATTACGTAAGTGTAAAGAGATAGTTGTATTTCACAAGAACGGTATTTTCTGAACCCGTGCTGATTATGTGTCAATAAATCGTTTTCTTCGAGGTACTTCATAATGTTCGAATACAGTATGTGTTCCAAAATCCTACTGCAAATCGACGTTACTGATGTAGGCCTGTAATTCAGCGGATTTCTCCTATTTCCATTTTTGGGTATTGGTGTGACTTGAGCAATTTTCCAGTCTTTAGAAACGGGTCTTTCTGTGAGCGAGTGGTTGTATGTAATTGCTAACTATGAGCTATTTTATCAGCATAGTCTTAGAGGAACCTGATTGGTATACAATCTGGACCGGAGGCCTTGCCTTTATTAAGTGATTTAAGCTGCTTCGTTACTCCGAGGATATCTATTTCTATGTTTCTCATCTTGTCAGTTGTTCTTGATTGGAATTCAGGAATATTTACTTCGTCTTCTTTTGTGAAGGAGTTTCGGAAAACCGTGTTTAATAACTCTGCTTTAGTGGCACTGTCATCAGCGACTGCGCCGTTGTTATCGCGCAGTGAAGGTATTCATTGCGTCTCGCCACTGGTGTGCTTTATGTATGACCAGAATCTCTTTGGGTTTTCTGCCAGATTTCGAGAAAACCCAAAGAGATTCTGGTCATGCACAAAGCACACCAGTGGCAAGACGCAATGAATACCTTCACTGCGCGATAACAACGGTGAAGTCACCGATGAATGTCCAACTAAAGCAGAGAGAAAGAGAGATACGGCTTGTGTCGCATGCTGACCTCCAAGTGCGGTATTTCTTCTTTACCCTGTATATGCCATACTACGATGTTTCAGCTCTTACTTGTCATGCTACTATGGTGTTGATGCCCATGTGCAACTTGTGTACAACAAAGGAATTATGCAGCGATTAATGCGTACAGGTCTCGGCAATGTAATCACTGAGCGAGATGACAGCCATATCATTTAGGTGACCATGACGCATTACGCAGCCTCGTCTATACCTGTACAGGGTGTCCCAGCTAAATCTGTCTCCTCACATATTTCCAAAATGAAACAAAATATATCAGTTAGGAATGCTCCTGCCAGGGGCTCACACAGAGGGCAGAAATATATAATCTGCGAAAGTGAAGAAACACCACTTCCAACAAAAAGTTTTTTTTTCACGACACATCTATTTTTTCCTACAGAAATGGAAACTAGGGGTGCAGTTAGTGATAGCAGACTTGGTTTCACTTTTCTAAACCTCATACGTACCGAAATATTACACTGCAAGCGATGGCAACGGCGCTGCAGTTTCTGCCGTAATGCGCAAGGCAAGGGTTGCTACACTGTCCTACAGCCTCCTGTCGGGGGTTCGCGCAATGGGCAGAAATGCACTAGTTATGAAAGTTAAAAAGAACGTCACTTTCGACACAAAGTTGCGTTTATTTAAAAAAAATGCTTAAGCATGTACGTTTTTTACTACAGAAATGAAATGTAGAGGTACAGTTTAGTGATAAGACGTGGGTGTAGCGTCCTGAACAGAATTATTAGCCCACAATTCACCCTTGGTCTAAGGGCTGTCTGCCTTCGGCAGGGCAATAGTGCGGACGCGTGAATGTGTTCCGCGCGCGGTACAACACTTGCCTGTGTTTGTGTATATATCGGCCGTTACATGCTCGCCGGCGAACTAGCAACACCACATGGCAAACCAATATCGTAAAGCAACGCTACGATTCACCTTTGCTCCGACTCTGCACGACCCAAAGCACTCGATGTGGAACGGTTCTTAAGGGACTTGGTAAAGATACCAGCATCGGACTCTTTAGGCATACATTTTCCCATCGTCAACAGCACAACGTGAAGATTATCAACCATGCCACGTGACACAAGCTCATCAGCGAGGCAAGCCAAGGACTCCGTTCCTGCCACGCAGGTGGCAACGTACGCATTGTGACCGTCGATCACGTGGGTTTGGGCTCCAAACAATCAGAGTTTGCGAGATACCTGCTGAAGCTGTGGCAATCCCTACAGCATGGACCACGTAACCGAGAAATGGGCACAGTACAAGTCATATATCCTACACAGCCATACTTTCAGTTGCCTTTCGTTGTCGGGCTTATGCGGACAACCTCCTGCATCTGGCATGTACAACTACTGAAATATATATCTCCGTCCCATGGATCCGACAGTATGGCAGAACCTCGGGTATTGTCATCAATGTGGCCAAATCAGCGATTATAAACATCAGTCAAGGTGCACTGCTATTGCCCACAATGGACAAACTCTGATGACTGAGTATCACATTTACCGGACATACCCATCATTCAGCAGTGCATGCTTCCTGCCTTTTGCTTCAGATGATACAAACCCAAATCCGCCGCAGCCTCCACCACAGGCTGAATCCAATCTAGCGAATGGCATACGTCAATACCTACATTGCGCCAAAGCTGGTACACATTGCTCAAATCTTCCATCTGGGAATGGTCCTAGGACGACAATTCCTGGCAACCTTTGGGTACTTTGTGTCAGCAGGAACCATCTTCTAAGGTCCGCTACAATACCCTTACCGTCCGCACTTCAGCAGGAGGACTCTGTTTCGTCCATGTTAGGTCCAGGACAACTGCTTTATACTTAACTATTATGACAAGGCGTTGGTGCGGGCCTTCCACGTCCTTCACGTGCAGCCTCTTGAATGTTCTTATGCTGGCCTCTTCTGTCTCACTGATCAATGTTGCATACATTTCCCCGCCATTTTCCCACGTATCAACCCACCTTGTCGAACTCAGTTATGTACACGATACCCTTTCGATCACTCGCGTGTTCCTGGCGAAAGAATTTTACAAGTTGTTTTCACGACACACCCCCTGTAATATGTTGAAGAACCTCCGCCCAGGTATATATTGGACAACAGTGTAGAAGAACATCCACGTGCCCTTCCTTACAACTGATGCACGAGCTCTGTGGTATCGCGTCACTAATGGTAAATATCCGACGAACCAGCTGCTTTACCATATTGGACTGGTCGAGTCACCATTATGTACTCGCTGCCACAGCGAGGATACTGACGAGCATCGTCTCACACGTCCGTCGACACGCGATATATGGCATGTTGTGAAACGGATACTGCACGTTACCACCGTGCCCCGCCAACGACTGCAGCCCACAATTCCTTCTTCTTCCAGAGAATACACATTTTCCACTTACCCAAACGATACGCTGTAACAATTCAAAAGCCTGACGATTGCAAACCTCTTCAGCGACAGGGCGCAGTCATAACCCAACTTTTGGTACCATGTTTTAGGGGCTCACACTTCACGCTGCGCTTCATCGAACGCCGCACTACCCCTATCCATTTGCTAATTACTTACACAGTAATTTATGACCCCCCCTCCACCACCACCCGCCTCAGTTGGAGGGTACCCGACACTCACCATGTCTGACACCTCACGACACATTTTTCCGGAGCGGTACGGTGTAACGGCACAGCACCGGCTAGCGACGGGAGACGCACTCGGAGAACTGTGCGTTACATCTTCCAACTTTTCTTTCTTTGTTTTCTCCTTTATTTCTCCGTTTTTGTTTCTGTTTCCCGTCATGTCACCTATGTTTGCAGGCCTTGAGCTTTTACGGAAGTACACCCTTACTAAGCACAGCTGAGACAAAATTTTATACACACATTAATAATACTAATAATAATTTAAAAAATAAATTGATTAAAAAACAAAAAAAATACTCTACATATTTCCTAACTTGACACAGCCGTCGCCTAGGGTGATGGTGACGTCATGGCCAAGCCTTGGATTTCGACCCCTGCCCAGTTCGGTCACTAATCCCCTGACAACAGCTGCGCCTCCTTTAAAAAAAATGCGTCTTTGATTAGTAATCAAAACGTCCGCGGTCCTTGGTGCATTGTGATAGATACGCATGAAAGATACAGTATGCCTATGCAAAATTTTCCAGACGCTGCTACAGCTTATTCCAGAACCGCGCCCAATCTAGCGCGCTCTCACCCCAGGATTGTGCGCTACAGCACCCAGAACAGCAATTTCGTTGTCATTGTTAGCTGTTGTGTCTATACGCTGACGCTTCCTGGTGCCCAGCTGCCTGTTTCCATGAAACTTGTGCAAATGTTGGAAATGGTCCAACGTGAAGGAAGACGTCGAGCTGGGTAGCGTTCAGCGTACGTACATTGCTACAGCTGTAGTTGCAACCCTGTGACATTCACCGTAAATCAACATCATATCTAGCTTTTCTTAATTACTAGACGACCGAAAAAATCAGAAGCCACACCAACCCACAAGGAGAGCAATGTCCGAAACGTACGTGACAGGCGCCACAATGTATTTTTCGGTTTGTCACCAACAGCAGTACAGCCGACTCGAACAGGAGATCCTAGTAGGCTCAACAGTGTCTGTACAACGTGCGTACTCGCACTAATGGTGGTCCGTTTACAGCAGGCTGCAGGGCAGTGCAGGCAACCCTTAAGCTGCACACTACAGCAGACACCGCGGTGTCGTTCCCACACTTTGAACTCTTAATATTTCAGCCTGTATGAGGTTCAGAAAAGTGAAACTAAGTCTGCCATCACTACTTGAACCTCTAGTTCTCACTTTTGTAGAAAAAACATAGATATGCCATTTTAAAAATCCTAACATTATGTTGAAAGATCACGCATTCCTGCCCATTGTGTGAGGTCTTGACATAGGTGCACCCCTAGCCAACTGGAATTTTCACTTGTTTCTTTTCGGAAATCTGTGAGGTGTCACTGCTGGAGCATTGAAACGAGTGTGAACCTGTCTGCGTCGACAGTACGATGCTGTCACCTGCTGGCTGTGTTGATGGCAGGCAGAGAAGTCTGTGCGACAGTTCTGATGCAACTGTTGAGTACCACGTGTAGCGATCTTGAGATGAACATATGAGATGAAGGAGAGTGTAGAGGCTTACAGACACTGTCTGCTCGCCCAATACGCCAACAGAGTAGAATGGAAAGTCGCTGATTTTTGGTGCAAAGTACCCTCCACCAAGCATTGTACAGATGCTTTTGAAATATACACACAGATTAACATCTTTTTAACTGTCTAATTTGCCACTTTCATTCGTAAATGCCACAACACTTATGCGAGGGTGCTAGGTTCGTCTGGCGCGAGAGAACTGTGAAGAATTGCCCAGACAAGACATTTCATTGTGACTTCATGGAACCAGCTGTAGTGACAGAGGCCACTGATGTTAATTTTCTGCCTGCCATCGAGGAGAAGGGGCTGTTCCCTTATTCAAAGATTCATCGTTAGTTCTATATTAAAATTTACATTTGGCGTTCCTTGCAATCTCCTGGGCGCACTATAAACACGTCGTACACGTATTAGGAAAATAGCAGTTCTACACCTGCATAGATACTCTGCAAATCACATTTAAGTGCCTGGTGGAGGGTTCATCGAACAACCTTCAATATTCCCTACTATTCCAATCTCGTATAGCGCGCGGAAAGAACGAATACATATATCCTTCCATGCGAGTTCTGATTTCCCTTACTTTATTACGGTGATCGTTTCTCCCTATGTAGGTAGGCGCCAACAAAATATTTTCGCATTCAGAGGAGAACGTTGGTGATTGTAATGTCGTGAGAAGATTCCTCCACAACGAGAAACGCCTTTTCTTTTTAATGATGTCCATCCCAAATCCTGTACCATTTCAGTGACACTCTCTCCCCTATTTCACGATAATGCACAACGTGCTACCCTTCTTTGAACTTTTTCGATGCACTCCCTCAATCCTATCTGGTACGGATACTGGTGATTAAGACAAAAACACACTGATGTCCGTCTTCAGTTTGTGTAGTAACTCTACAAACTCCGAACTTCAACCTGTTATGTCCATACATCTTAAATACGTGCTCGGTCCGTAAGGATCACCCAAAAAGAGCCTCATCAGAGTATTATCACACCTGCGAACGACTTCCCAAAGGAATGGGTACCGACAGCAACTAACCGAGCGAGCGCACTGTTGGTACTACCTTTGTAAAAACCTTTTCTTTTCTACAGATACAAAGAAATCAGATTATTCAGATCCTGCAAACAAGGATAAACGGTCGGTTTGTCTATTTTGAAATTTCTGTGAGTTCTACGTGAGCATCAGGCGTTATGATGAACTGGTGCAGTGCACATACGATGTTTGGCTAGCTAAAAAAACGGAGATGGTAGAATTTTTCGTCACTTACGCTACATAGATACACTGGCAGAGGTGGGAAACAGTACATAACTGTGATATTTGTACGGAACCAAGCACAAGTTTATAGGTGATCTAAGGATTAATCGACGGTATTTATGTTAGGATCTCTGTCTGGACTGCCATATTGTGTTATTTGCTCGTTAAACACATAATGTCAATTTCCTTGGATTCTTCTCCTATCTCATCCTCAGAATTTAATGATAGAGCTACAGGTACACTACTGGCCATTAAAATTGCTACACCAAGAAGAATGCAGTTGATAAACGGGAATTCATTGCACAAATATATTATACTAACACTGGCATGTGATTACATTTTCACCCAATTTGGGTGCATAGATCTTGGGAAATTAGTACCCAGAACAGCCACCTCTGGCCGTAATAACGCCCTTGATATGCTTGGGCACTGAGTCAAACAGAGCTTGGATGGCGTGTACAGGTACAGCTGCCCATGCAGCTTCAACACGATACCACAGTTCATCAAGAGTAGTGACTGGCGTATTGTGACGAGCCAGTTGCTCGGTCACCATTGACCAGACGTTTTCAATTGGTGAGAGATTTGAAGAATGTGCTGGCCAGGGCAGCAGTCGAACATTTTCTGTATCCAGAAAGGCCCATACAGGACCTGCAACATGCGGTCGTGCAATATCCAGCTGAAATGTAGGGTTACGCGGGGATAGAATGAAGGGTAGAGCCACGGGTCGTAACACATCTGAAATGTAACGTCCACTGTTCAAAGTACCGTCATTGCGAACAAGAGGTGACCGAAACGTGTAACCAATGGCACCCCATACCATCACGCCGGGTGAAACGCCAGTATGGCGATGACGAATACACGCTTACAATGTGCGTTCACCGCGATGTCGCCAAACACGGATGCGACCATCATGATGCTGTAAACAGAACCTGGATTCATCCGAAAAAATGACGTTTTGCCATTCGTGCACCCAGGTTCGACGTTGAGTACACCATCGCAGGCGCTCCTGTCTGTGATGCAGCGTCATGAGTAACCGCAGCCATGGTCTCCGAGCTGATAGTCCATGCTGCTGCAAACGTCGTCCAAATGCTCGTGCAGATGGTTGTTGTCTTGCAAACGTCCCCATCTGTTGACTCAGGGATCGAGACGTGGTTGCACGATCCGTTACAGCCATGCGGATAAGATGCCTGTCATCTCAACTGCTAGTGATATGAGGTCGTTGGGATCCAGCACGGCATTCCGTATTACCCTCCTGAACCCACCGATTCGAGCAGCAATGTCGCGATACGATAAACCGCAATCGCGATATGCTACGATCCGACCTTTATCAAAGTCGGAAACGTGATGGTACGCATTTCTCCTCCTTACAGGAAGCATCACAACAACGTTTCACCAGGCAACACTGGTCAACTGCTGTTTGTGTATGAGAAATCGGTTGCAAACTTTCCTCATGTCAGCAACTTGCAGATGTCGCCACCGGCGTCAACCTTCTATGAAAGCTCTTAAAGGCTGATCATTTACATATCACAGCATCTTCTTCCTGTCGGTTAAATTTCACGTCTGTAGGACGTCATCTTCGTGGTGTAGCAATTTTAATGGGCAGTAGTGTATATCACAAAAGAATCTTCACGAGTTTTTCGCCGCAGTTAAGGGCGACGTTTCGGAAAGGTTCTACTCTGTGTGCCACCTCGTGGTACTTCGGCTACCATTATCAGTTTCTCGCTTTCCTGTTCCATTCGCAAATGGTGCGCTGGAGAAACAACTGGGAGCAACGACTACTCGCAATTCACTGCACGAGTTCGACTTTTCTGATTTTCCTGTTAATGTAATTTCTTGAAATGTATGTGGGAGAAAGTAACACAGGGGTTGGACAAAAGTATGAGAAGACCGCAAGAAGTGCATGCTTGACCATAAATGCAGATGCTACCCAAACCTGCAGGTTGAGCTATTGTATTTCACCACGAACGGCACCTGTTTAGTTTCCTCGACAGGTTTAAAGTGTCAGTCGTGGGCAGGGAATTGCACGGCGAGCTGAAATTCCAAAACCATACATCAGCTGAGCAAATGAGTGTAGCAGGAAAACGTGATGCCGGAACGACAGAAACCTGTACTGTGCAGCAATGGAAGAATGTAGCTCGGGCGGATGAGTCTTATTTCACACTTTTTCCAATTTATGATCGAGTTTACGTCTGGCCGAGCGGTTCTAGGCGCTTCAGTCTGGAGCCGCGCGACCGTTACGGTCGCAGGTTCGAATCGGCATCGATGTGTGTGATATCTTTAGGTTAGATAGGTTTAAGTAGTTCTAAGTTCTAGGGGACTTATGATCTCAGAAGTTAAGTCCCATAGTGCTCGGAGCCATTTGAACCATTTTTCGAGTTTACGTCTGGAATGCGCCGTCAAAAGCTCTATGGAGTAGACTGCTTACTGCCAAGACGGAAACATGGCGATGGTTCGCTGACAATTAGGGCCCCATGGTTAGTATGCAAGGTCGCATGGCTGTCAGGCATCACGTGACCATTTTGGCTGATCAGCTGCGTACCATGGTGCAACCTTTGTTCCCAAACTGCGATGCTGTGTTCCAGGGCAACAGGGCTCGTTTCCACACAGCTCGCATCTCCCAGGACTTGTTTTGCCAGCACGAAGATGATTTGTTACATCACCCCTGGCTATCAAAGCCATCAGATCTGAATACTATTGAGCCTTCGTGGGCGACTTTCGAGAGAAGGGTACGTAATCGGCTGGTCCCGGTGGAGGTTCGAGTCCTCCCTCGGGCACGGGTGTGTGTATTTGTCATTAGGATAATTTAGGTTAAGTAGTGTGTAAGCTTAGGGACTGATGACCTTAGAAGGTAAGTCCCATAAGATTTCATACACATTTGAACATTTGGTACGTAATCGCCATCTATCCCGATCATCGGTACCTGAAGAATGGTATAAGATTCTTTCCAAAGCCATACAAGACCTGTGTATTTATCCATTTCGACGGGTTTCCTGGAAAATATTAGGCGTGGTAAGTGTCGCGTTTTCGTTGTTTTTTCCCACCCCTCTGTGTGTAGTCTGACTCTTTTTGGAACGTCGTCCCCGGGGATTTTAACATTAAACCTATTTGTTGACGACCAACAGCCAGTCCCTGCGCCAAACGTTAACTCTCTGCACATTTCCCTGTTGTTCCCTTCAGTTGCATTGCTTGTGAACCACAGGTCTGATCGTTAAAGGAATCAGATGACTGTAAGGTCCTAGCTCGTGGAAGGCTCTGGGGAGTACCGAATGGTTACTCTTCAAAAATAAAGGCGTTTGATTTTGACCAGCACTGTCTTTTAATTTCGAAAATGAGTAGAGAAGGTCGTCTCTGAGCGTTCGTCCACGAGGGCGTGCTAGATAGAGAGCCTGTATACAGAGAGAGTGGCCATAGGTGAAGTTGCCCGTGATTGGTTGATTAGCTTTGGCAGAAAAATGGCGCCATACGTTTCTCGCGCTTCCTATGTTCGACGTGCTTTTGATTTGAATTGAAGTTCAGAGGACTTTTGGAAACGATTAAAAGTATTTGAATTATTGAGAGCCTTGTTATGCGTTGTGAGTGCACGTTCGATTTTGTTGTATATCGTTTTTAATACATAATTAGCGTTGAAATAATGAAGCGTTTTGTGATGAAGTCGGTAGGCCTACATGTTTGAAGTAAACACCTTAGTAATTGTACAGTATTGTTTTTGACATCTGTAATTCGTTTTGCAGACGTTCGTAAACGGTGCCCGGTTGTGCTGCATTTGGTTGTTCCAATAGAGGCGAAGGTGGATTTCGCATGTTGGCATTTCCACACAATGAAGAAAAACGAAAGCAGTGGGCAGTCGCAGTCAACAGGGCTGACATAAATCAAACAGGAGCCTTGTGGAAACCAACCAAGTACTCTTATCTATGCGAAGTAAGTCGTTTTTGCTTTTTACTACGTATAAAACAACTTGCAATATACATAGTTAAATTTGAAAACAGACCTGTAAATTGGCTGTGTGAAAATTATTATAACACATTATTCTTATAAACAAAGGCATTTAACGAATGATTTCGCCATATTGTCTTGTGCTTTTGATTCGGTGAGTGTGTACTCCACTACTCCACTACTGGCCCTTCAAGAGTCCCGCCCGCAGTTTGGCAGAAAAATGGCCGTCGTATCGTCTGGTTGGCCACTCTCTCCCTATACAGGCTCTCTAGTGCTAGACGGGTGTTGGCGCGCTATGGCGGCGGTTGGGGGGAAGCTAAATGTTAGGCCCCGTCGCGATCAAGACAGAGTTGGCAGTCGGCACGGAGGGTAAGCGGATCGCTCCACGCTTGAGATTGGAGAGAGAGAGAGAGAGAGAGAGAGAGAGAAAGGGAAGCTGCTTGTTTTGATCAATAAATGTAATACCTGTTGGTTGGGCTTCATCCACAGTTCACTGATCAAAAATGGTAGTGCATTGAGAATATCTAGTTTCTAGCTGAAATCTAGATCTGCCAATAAAAAATTTCAAAGGACGACTGATAGCTGAAATCTATTATTTACAAGTATAATCGTAACATATCGAATAGACGGTTGTATGTTGCAAGGGCTAATGGAAGTGATTGGTCCGTTAGCCTGTTCCCGAACTGTGACGTCGAGCGATTTATTATTATGCTATTATATTTCTGCTTGTCATATGATGCCATTTATGTGTTATATTTTATGAATTTGTTTAAGTATTTATTTTTCTTAAGTGTTGATTCAGCCTGTTGCAGGATATTCTGTGTATTCGGAAGCTGGTCATATATTTGTTAATCTGCTTTTCCTGCTCAGATGCTTAAAATATTCGACTGTGGTCTCTCCTCTTGTGTACAATCATCGTACGTAACATGTAAAATAGTAGATTAAGTGCTGTGTGCAATCAATTAATCAAAGTTCATTGATCTTACCATTCGTGTTGCTCTGCAGCAAACCAGGACAATAATCAGATCTGGTCAGTTAAGTGTTTTAAAAGTTTGGTTCTAAATTTATACATATATTTTTAAATTATTGCTAATTTTACTATAATAGGTTAAGTAGTCTCACCTGGGGTTATATTTAATATTTTATTCCATTCGACTTAACGGGGAAGCAGGTCTCGTTATTAATTGTGATATGGTTGTTGTGTAAGCACATATTGGTTTTCAGATTTCGGTTTGAATTTGTGATCGCTTATAAGTCAGTGGGTCAGGGTGGCCGGAAGTGCTGAATCAGACTGTCTAGTGGGTCCTTATTTATTACATCTGATCTTTGTATGCTATCTTTAACCTTTGTATTTCAGTTTTCTCATCTGTGGTTTATATGCCAGGTAGCCGTCTCACTATTACATTAGTCCTAGCCCGGACTGGTGGTCGCACATCGCGTGACCAACTTTCTCTAAGCATTTCCGTTACTGTTTGGTCTTTCGTGGCCGGTTCGGATAGAAGTTACTTACCGAAACTTTTTCAAATAATGTGGCATCAGCAACCAGAACCCAAGAACCCCAAGAGTCCACTAGTCCTAATGTATCAAGAGATCAAGTAATAATTTGGCCATTAAGTTGCATACCTTTACTCGGGCCAATATTTACCTCCTTCTTCCTGTAAGTCAAAATTCCCTTTGTGGGAGCTGAATTGGTGATGTTATTATCCTGTTCATTAATGGCAATGTAATATTCATGAACTGCTGAGAGTTTGTATACCAGAAATTGTTCCGCCTTGCTGCTTATGGTGTCGTAAGTTTAGATCATCACTTCGTCCTGTAAAGGGGTTGAAACCTTAAGGTCTGCATTTTACGATAAAACTCTGTTCCCGATACTCACAGAAGATTAAATTGATGTTGTAATTGTAGTTAACTAACTGGATTTGTTTTTGTTCAGATTTAAGTGTCTCTCATGTGAATTGTTTCTTAACTTAAGGCACGCAAAATCTCTGTTCGTATTTTTTAATATTATAGTACTGTTTGGTGCCCATTTTTCCAAAGATATTTAATAACTGAGTAATATGTTAAAGTTAATGGTCAATCAAACTGCGTAATAAAAGGCGAACGAAGGTCTGTAAATCCCTTGCTTAATCCTTCCCGGAATTCCCGGTAGTCAGCGTCTAGTCTCTTCAGTTAGTTGGGAAGTCATCTGTTTAATCAGTTGCGTCTAACGTCAAAAAATTCATTATATAAATGTTGTGACAGCTGTAAGTGATGATTAACGCTTTTAAAAATTATATAAACGCTAAGGACCTACGCTGTATCAAATTACTTTTCTATATCTATGTAGTGATTAAAAAGTTCTGCTTTTAAATTTCTTCCCAGGCTTATTTCTTTTTGCAGCAATTATTTTTCCCTTTCCTAAAGTAGCTTGCAACATCTACATTTCATTATCTTGCAGCATTAGTAACTCAGAAAAAGGATGGTAACGAAGAGCCGCAGCTATTGAATACTGAATAACTACTTACTTCTGTGAAGTGTCAGCTGTTGTGTAAGAGCACGTGAGTATGTGAACACCCTAACTTTTGACACCTTGCTGATTTATTGGTTATTTTTCTTTAAATGCTGTTAAATGAAATGGAAATGCGGTAACCGGAAATGTTATTGTTGTTGTTGTTGTTGTGATCTTCAGTCCAGAGACTGGTTTGTTGCAGCTCTCCATGCTACTCTATCCTGCTTCCTGCTTCTTCATCTCCAGGTACGTACTGCAACCTACATCCTTCTGAATCTGCTTAATGTATTCATCTCTTGGGCTCCCTTTATGGTTTTTACCTTCCTCGCTGCCCTCCAGTACTAAATTGGTGACCCCTTGATGACTCAGAACATGTCCTGTCAACCGATCCCTTCTTCTAGTTAAGTTGAGCCAAAAATTTCTCTTCCCAATTCTGTTCAGTACCTCCTCATTAGTTCGTGATCTACTCATCTGATCTTGAGCATTCTTTCGTAGCACCATATTTCGAAAGCTTCTATTCTCTTCTTGTCTGAACTATTTATCGTCCATGTCTCACTTCCATACATGGCTACACTCCATACAAATACTTTCAGAAGACTTCCTGTCACTCGATGTTCAGAAATTTCTCTTCTTCAGAAACGCTTTCCTTGCCATTCCCAGTCTACATTTCATATCCTCTCTACTTCGACCATCATCAGTTATTTTGCTCCCGAAATAGCAAAACCTATCTACTACTTTGTCTTATTTCGCAATCTAATTCCCACAGGATCACCTGATTTAATTCGACTGCAATCCATTTTCCTCGTTTTGTTTTGTTGATGTTCATTTAAAAAAAAAGGTTCAAATGGCTCTGAGCACTATGGAACTTAACTTCGAAGGTCATCAGTCACCTAGAACTTAGAACTACTTAAACCTAACTAACCTAAGGACATCGGGCAACCATGCCCGATGCAGATTCGAACCTGCGACCGTAGTGATCTCGCGGTTCCAGACTATAGCGCCTATAGCCGCTCGGCCACTCCGGCCGGCGATGTTCATCTTATATCCCCTTTCAAGACACTGTCCATTGCGTTACTACATGGTACTAAATCTACAGCGCTGTTCTATATTGCTCCTCTAGACTCGGTGAAACTTGGCTTCAGGGTCGCACGTTTTAAGGAGCTTCTGCACATGTGCAACTGGCGCGACGTAGTTCCCTTAAGGCGCAACTACATACGGATTTAATAAAGCAATGTGCACGGTTCACGACGTGCACTGCTAGCCCTTACCACTCAATGACAAGTTTACATGAATACCACCATGTGGTAACATACTGCAGCAGACTTTTATCCCTGTTCGCTTGGCATCAATCCCGCTAGACAGTGGCGTTCTCGACATATATGCCAATTCGCTCACTACATAGTAACATTACGTCGGACATCTGTATATGTTAAAGTTATACTGATAAAAAACCTATTTTGTGGGATTCTGAATGAGATATAATATATTAAGTTTTGGACTTCATCATACAGTAATCCATTTGAGGTGCTGAGAATCACAAGGCACACCGTCGATTATGAACCTGTAGTATTTATTCATCCTTCGACACCAGTTGATATTATGGTGGGTCATGTTTTTCTGTACTGTAGTACCTTGTATGTATATCTGAACTTACACGAAAATCAGTCTCATTGGTTTCTCTGATATTCATTTAAATATGGGATCGAAGACGGAGTGCTTTTGGCCCTTATGCCTCTCAGCGCTTCTTTTGTATTCTAGTCACGTGACTTGGTAGATAGTACCACATGAACTTAATAGTTTCCGCAAACGTCCGGTTGTGTTTGGAGTTGGTTGTTTACTGTGCAGGAATCGTCTTTCCTCTGCAGTGTCAACATTAACGCTGTTGAACTCGTATTGAGCGGTAACAGAAAACAAAATTACTGAGAAAAGTTAGCCGCAAAGGAAGTAGAGCCTTCCAGACCAAATCCGTTGTCTGAGAAAGTGACGAAATCAAAAAAGCGTGACAACAAGCGAACATTGAACAAAGAAGTGTATAATAAGCATAAGTTGTTGTGTGGGTGCAACGTACGAATGGCTGATTTTCAGCCCGGAAGTTAATTCGTCAACTAATACATGAATTAGGGATCTCGTACACTTTTCTGAAAAAAAGCACGGGAAGTCCCAGTTACACAAAAATGAGAAACGGAGAGTAGCGAAAGCTGAAATATTATTTCGTTCTTGCCATAAACTGTACTTAGTTATGTACAAAACGAAAAAATGCCACAAAAACAATTCTTCCTTTTCCAGACAATTTATGCATACTATTATTATTATTATTATTATTATTATTGACAGCGGCTGAAGATGTATAAATATGTTGATAAGCATAACTGTTATACAGTAGATCCTCTTAATTTCGCACTGTCATGTTGTTGTTGTGGTCTTCAGTCCTGAGACTGGTTTGATGCAGCTCTCCATGCTACTCTATCCTGTGCAAGCTTTTTCATCTCCCAGTACCTACTGCAACCTACATCCTTCTGAATCTGCTTAGTGTATTCATCTCTTGGTCTCCCTCTACGATTTTTACCCTCCACGCTGCCCTCCAATACTAAATTGGTGATCCCTTGATGCCTCAGAACATGTCCTACCAACCGATCCCTTCTTCTGGTCAAGTTGTGCCACAAACTTCTCTTCTCCCCAATCCTATTCAATACTTCCTCATTAGTTATGTGATCTACCCATCTAATCTTCAGCATTCTTCTGTAGCACCACATTTCGAAAGCTTCTATTCTCTTCTTGTCTAAACTGTTTATCGTCCACGTTTCACTTCCATACATGGCTACACTCCATACGAATACTTTCAGAAATGACTTCCTGACACTTAAATCAATACTGGGTGTTAACAAATTTCTCTTCTTCAGAAACGCTTTCCTTGCCATTGCCAGCCTACATTTTATATCCTCTCTACTTCGACCATCATCAGTTATTTTGCTCCCCAAATAACAAAACTCCTTTACTACTTTAAGTGCCTCATTTCCTAATCTAATTCCCTCAGCATCACCCGACTTAATTAGACTACATTCCATTATCCTTGTTTTGCTTTTGTTGATGTTCATCTTATATCCTCCTTTGAAGACACTGTCCATTCCATTCAACTGCTCTTCCAAGTCCTTTGCTGTCTCTGACAGAATTACAATGTCATCGGCGAACCTCAAAGTTTTTATTTCTTCTCCATGAATTTTAATACCTACTCCAAATTTTTCTTTTTTTTCCTTTACTGCTTGCTCAATATACAGATTGAGCAACATCGGGGAGAGGCTACACCCCTGTCTTACTCCCTTCCCAACCACTGCTTCCCTTTCATGTCCCTCGACTCTTATAACTGCCATCTGGTTTCTGTACAAATTGTAAATAGCCTTTCGCTCCCTGTATTTTACCCCTGCCACCTTTATAATTTGAAAGAGAATATTCCAGTCAACATTGTCAAAAGCTTTCTCTAAGTCTACAAATGCTAGAAACGTAGGTTTGCCTTTCCTTAATCTTTCTTCTAAGATAAGTCGTAAGGTCAGTATTGCCTCACGTGTTCCAGTGTTTCTACGGAATCCAAACTGATCTTCCCCGAGGTCGGCTTCTACTAGTTTTTCCATTCGTCTGTAAAGAATTCGTGTTAGTATTTTGCAGCTGTGACTTATTAAACTGATAGTTCGGTAATTTTCACATCTGTCAACACCTGCTTTCTTTGGGATTGGAATTATTATATTCTTCTTGAAGTCTGAGGGTATTTCGCATGTTTCATACATCTTGCTCACCAGATGGCAGTTTTGTCAGGACTGGCTCTCCCACGGCCGTCAGTAGTTCCAATGGAATATTGTCTACTCCGGGTGCCTTGTTTCGACTCAGGTCTTTCAATGCTCTGTCAAACTCTTCACGCACTGTCATATTTATCCGAATTTGAAAATTTGTTAACACCCAGAATCTACATCTGCATGAATACTGTACAAATCACATTTAAGTGCCTGGCAGAGGGTTCATCGAGTCGGCACTGCTCGTATGGTCGTTCCCAGCCGATATTAATTTCAGAAAGAGATAAACAGGGTTATTAAACTCCTAACTCCATCATTGCATTGCCTGTCGTTGATGAGGAGCTCCATGCTGACGTCGGGAGAAGTGGAACCCCAAGGCTTAATGCAGATCGACTGCGTGTAATGGACGAAGAATTGCGTTTTGCCTTCAGAATACAGGTGGACGATGTTAAGCACTGTGATGTAATTTGGTAGACAAGCTTAATTTTTCTTTCACTCCGTCCGGTCTTAAATATTTTAAATGTCAACAATACGGAAGCTTTATCCACTCTGTGCACGCAATACTCCGCCATACCAACACAAACGTAGCGTTCGTATGTCACAAGCTCTAAGTTAAGTAATATACAGCACATAGCACAGCATTGGTCAGGTTACCACAGGTGGAAGGAGACTTCACAAAAACGTCTGCAAGAACTTCCTTATTACTGAATTCTTGTGTTATCTGCAGCGCTCACTGACGAGTATTGAACTCTACGTATCGAACTGTAAATCGAAATAGCGTGCCTGCCTCGCCCACCACAGCTTATTGTAGTCTAATGTCAAGGACGGATCACAGCTCACAACAAAGAATTAGTCTCATTTCTGTCTTACATAATTGATTATAAGCATATTTATAGTTCTGTTTGTCGTTCCCAGTAGAAGATCGTTTTCCGTAGTTCCAGCGGGGAACAGTTGCCTTACGAAAGACAGTGATATCACCGTTTTCTAATCGATACGCCTTTATTCATCAACCCATGAGAGAATTCGAGGAAGAAGATGAAAGAAAGGAAATAACGTACACTTGCGTGACTTCAGGTATACTTACTAATTTCTGAACATAACACGGATTCCCAGAAAACATTGCTACAGTTCGTAATGTCACAGGAGAAGACTTCCTTACGGAAAGAGACAAAGAATTCACGTGTAAGAATTCTCTAAATATTACTTATTGTACTTCAGTACATAACGCAAAGTAAAGCGTTCAGGCAACTGAAGTTTGGTCTGAGGAGTATAGTGCTTTACTCGGCATTATCGTGACGCTACCTGACATATGTACACATATACAGAATATATCCAGAGAGAAGCATGAAGAACGCGTTAAAGTACCCACTTTCGAACACGGGGAGACGAGCCGGCCTCATATCGAGTTCGTCTCACGGATTAACCACGGGTTTGCAGTTCGGGGTAACCGGGATGTTGTTTTTAGGCGGATTTTTTAGATCCACCGAGGTAAAAGATGCGCTAAGACTGAAAAATTATGTTACATTTGACCACGTGACTAGGCGCAGACCCAAGGGGCACACAGATTCCTTCTAGAGGGAGTAGCGAGGGGCGCGAGAGCTGTCAGTAGCTTTAAAATCCTTTCGAAGTGGTGATGCCACCGTAATAATAGCCTTTATACGCAATGCTAGAGAAGCACATACCAGTCCCGACCTGGCAGTGGCTCGATAAAGGAACCGCAAAGGGAAGTAGCAAGAACAAACTATATCCATGCGAAAAACATAACAATGAACGTTAAGGAAAAGTGCAATTCTACGAGCGACCGTGGGCAGGACATGGAAACCTCTGATTTATTATCCTACATTTCCTCGTTAGGCCAGACAAACAAATTTGTCTAACAATAATACGCACTTAATGAACTTGCAATACTGAAATCACAGTTACCAACTATTTTCACGATCACCCCATTTGCCGGCCGCGGTGGCCGAGCGGTTGCAGGTGCTTCAGTCCGGAATCGCGCTGCTGTTACGGTCGCAGGTTCGAATACTGCCTCGGGCATGGATGTGTATGATGTCCGTAGGTCAGTTAGGATATATACATATATATAAGGGGAGAAGGAAACGAAGTGAAACTTCACAGGTGATGTTATTTCGGTGATTACGAAACTGAGTCAAATTTACGGTGATCTCGACAGATGAACCCACTTATCGGTACGCTGCTGCGTCCCCCTGGCCTGAAAGCGTGCACTGATTCTATTGGGAAGACTGCCATAAAGCAGCTGTATACTCTCCTGAGGCAAGCAGGTCCAAAAACTTTTATAACTGGTCCTTCATATCCTAGATATTAGCACAAGTACAGAGTTGAATTTCCAATTGCGAACGAGGACAACCATCAGTTGTAGAATGGAGTGACGACAATGAAAATTTGTGCCAGACCGGGATTCGAATCCGGATTTGCCGCTTATAGCGAGCGGTCGCCTTACCATTTTTTTCTTTTTTCTTTTTTAAGCCGTGGCGGGTTTTGAACCTGGAATATAGGACAGTTTAATTATTATTGAAAGATGCTTGAAATCTGGTTTCGCAAGATAGAGTGGATCAGGTTATCATTGTGGAGGGGCCCGTAATCAGTTACCTTTAATTGCACGAAATACACAAACTTTTATTTTGCTAAGAACCACTTAATTACACATTGCCTTAAAAGGATCAAATTAAAACAATACAGCTGATGACCTAGTTAAGAAAACTTGCGATACCTCCTGGGCTGAAGGCCCAAAACCACACCAAAAACAAGAACAGCTGAAGGCCTGAACACAAGTTATAAAAATTACTTTAAAGAATACACGTGGCTGAAGGCCGTTTTTTTTAAAAAAAAAATATTTCACATAAATACACGGCTGAAGGCCACATGCAAGACATTAAACAACTCAGGGTTTAGGGCCTGGATAACAAGAATTTCAGATAGAGCAAATTAAAAAAAAAATTATTTTTAAACAAATAAAATTTCAAAATTTTCATTTAAGATGGCTGAAGGCCTTATCTTAAAAACATCTCACGTAAATACTCGGCTGAAGGCCACACACTGGACATTGAACAACTCAGGACTTAGGGTCTGGATAACAAGAATTTTGCATAGAACAAACTTTCAAAATTGTAGTTACTAAACAAATCAATCTTCAAATTTAAGTTGTCTGAAGGCCTTATTTTTAAATTAAAACAAACTAAATTAATAGGCAGCTAAAGGCCTAACACAGTACATCAGACTAAAATGAAAATCACAATCTAAAACTAACACAACAGTGGTGCTCAGAAGTGTTCCAAGGATTGGCCTGAGGAGGTACCTCTAACGTAAGGTGAGCTGAGAGAGGCAGCCGAGAGTAAGGTTAAATAATTGGATGGCAACCCGACCTAGGGATGGCTGAAGGACCGACCAACAACCTAATCAATTCCCTTCTGCCTGTCGTACGACAACGGAAAATATCTGCCGAGGACGAAGATACTGGCAACACTACATCTTCAAAATTGGCATCTAATAACAGCCAAGGCACAATAACCACTTGTAAGAAAAAAAAACAACTAAAAGGCTGCCGAACTACATGCTGTGCTGGACAGCATCAACACAGCAAGGAAAATACACTGCCGGAAAACTATGCTAACGACCAGGGCAGGTAACTGGGGCGTTATCGGCCACAAGGCAGAAATTACCGATGGTTGCACTTCACTGATAAGTAACAACCAGTTTAATAGTTAAAGACCATACAGGAAGACGGCTGCAAAATTTCGCCGACTCCAACACACCATACGTTACTGTTAGCTGGAATGGCCCAGGAAGCAACAACCGGCAATGAACGAAGGGATGTCACAGCAGCTGAGGTTTCATAACAGGTTAACTGATCACGCAACTTCAGTGTCCAGATTCGGTGGGCAACGAACTTTGTAGCTCTCGCAGCTAGCGCCTCACAATCCGTCCGCGTTTGCACATCGCCAGCGATCACACGCACCACCACATGGAAATATAGCAGTCAAACTAAAGATGGTACAGAAGTACTAGTGTCGATAAGCGCTGCAGCTGCCACTGACAGAGGCAAGTCAACAACTCGTTATGGTAGTAATTCAGGCGACAAACTGCCAAAGAACAAACGGCATCAACGCGAGCTTGCCACAACTCAGTGCTACCTTCTCTTTTTCGCCCCTCGGCGGGATAGGGAGACTACAAAAAAATTTCTACTTGCCACCGCCACTTGTGTCCTAACAAAAAATTAAAATGTACCTCTTCATGCGTTGGCGCCTATCTGCGCCTATCCCAAAACAACTAACCTATTACTACAAGGGTGTAGGAAAGGAAGAAAGTAGAGACGAGAACATAGGGAGTAGCAATGAAAATGAAAGTAGTTGTGTAGAGGCTTTTGTCTTTTTCATTTTTTTTTTTGCATTTCTTGTTTATTTTTTGCTTTTTTGTATGTAAATTTTATTGTCTTTTATTTATTTACTTTTTGCTTTTTTTATTTTTTAATGATTTTTATTTATTAATTTTTGTATTATTTTACTCTATGAAACAGAATTCCAGGAGTCGCTAGTGCCTTCCGATTGGCGGAACGTCCAAACCTGTCTTCTCGAAATTTTAATGTAGATTCCATTTGTAGTACATTCAGAACATCATGTCAGCAAAAAAGCATCAGCATCTCATGGTTTGGACGTTCCAGCTGGAAGGCGGGTCATGAAAGGCGCTCCGTAGAAAATTGGTAAAGAATTGCTTGTATCTGGGGTTCGGAACAAGTGCACAGTGTCGATCGTTGAGGTACGACCAATAACCTAGTTCTGATTTCTCATCAGGGCCAAAAAGGCAGCGGTCCGTATGACCGCGTGTCCAGCGTTAGTTTTTGTTGTGGAGTAATGAGTCACATCCGGCAATAAAAGCGTCAGGAAAGTGGTCTGAGCAGGTGTCTGTCGGGTAAGGAAAGCCGTGATAGGCTGCGCGAGCTTCCAGACGTCAGCCGAAGGATCACATGAATATCAATGTGCGTCTGTGTCCTCCACACCACAGTGAAAACAGAGGGGTATGTCAGTGAGGCGGATGCGGTGCAAATGAAACTGATTGACCTGTTTGCCATTGTCGGTGATATACCAGGTGGACTGGACGCTGGTTTCGAGATAACCAGCATGCACCGCTTTCCACACACGACGCCGTTATGATCTGGGGATACTTGTGTTCGATGGGGTTGGAGCTCGACACATTTGTAATGTGTCACATACAGCCTTTTCTGGAGTATACGTGGAAGGGGTACGGAGTGCAGAATGCAACTTAATTCAAGAAAGAAGTGCCGAAAGTGATAAAAGGGGGGGGGGGTGGAATGTCTGATAACATGACTGGGGCTGACATGGAGACTGGCCGTATTCGTGCAAAAGCAGTCCAGTCAGGCTCGCCGGGCAGCGACGCCAGACTTTCAGTTGGGAGCTAACAAAAAGTGCCGTAACTCTGTCTGGCACATTGAAAAAGCCCAGTCCAGCACGCTCCAGCGGTACCATTTGGCTATCCGTGCGCGACCTACTGCCAGACCCAAACCTCCATACGTCGTCAACAATGCGTCTGCGACCTGTACTCGTACATCCATTATGTATATTCCCGTACAGTTCAGACTTTTTTTTTTTTTTTTAAAGTCGCTTGCCCGGAATCAGCAGATAAACACAGTTTGCAGTGCCTATGTTATTCTGATTACCATGCAAAGCCTGGCACAGATTTTCATTGTAATCATTCCATTCTACACATGATGGTTGTCCTCATTCGCAATTGCAAATTCATTTAACGTATTACATAACGGCGGTAGGATGGGAGAAGTTAATAACTTTCCTACCACCCGTGAACTATGAGGGACCACATTAAGCTGGTCAGAGGCAGGTGAGGGGTCAGTGACAAAAATGTGACATTCTCTGTTATTATTATGGGAGTGACTTGCGTGATGAATTACGTCAGGAAGTAAATGAATGTACTAGCCACCTTGTATCACAGTCAGCTATACAGGCATATGTGGGAGATATCACTGTTGCGATTGTTTCATATACCAGTGCTGCCATAAATGTATTGTCTACCGATTTCTCTATGAGAGAGTGTGAATCTGTGACGTACCTACTTTGCCAGTCACTTATTGCAAAATCCTGAGAGTGACTGACGCCAGGTCAGCAGATGTAAAGATGCAAACACATATGACTTCAAGACTAGGAAAAATAGCTCTTCAGAATACTAGTGGTTGACAGTTTAGTAGTGGATTGTATTTTAGGAATTGACACTCAGCTTGAGAGGGACGTAAGACTTCATCTCAGTAAAGTATTATGCGATAGTAAATCAAAAATTACCCTCATTTTTGACATTACTTTTCTTAGATCTTTCACACTGCCTCTGTCCTCATTTATTTTATTACTACGCCGTTGCGGTCCTGCTAGGAAAGTTTGATACTAATTCCTCCATTTGTATTCCTTTTGTTGCAGATAGACCATGGCCACTGCATTCGAAGTTTCACCAAACTGAAACAAGGGACGGTGATATGGTTTTTGGGGTCGGAAGGTATATTGGAAGCTGCAGTCCGTCACAGACCTTCAGCACAATACAGGAATTGTGTCTTGTCGCAAAATTCAAAAATTATCGCACAAATGTTACACAAGAGAAAACAGTTG
Organism: Schistocerca serialis cubense; assembly: GCF_023864345.2. Lineage (NCBI taxonomy): Eukaryota > Metazoa > Arthropoda > Insecta > Orthoptera > Acrididae > Schistocerca > Schistocerca serialis. The sequence continues at coordinate 114,422,202 of NC_064642.1, read as the reverse complement.
AAAGAGCTATTTTGAAACTTTGGCTGTTCTTCATATTGAAACGGTTAACAGCGTATTAGGTCCATTGTACAAGTTTCCTGAGGCCGTCAGAAAAGAAGGTTTTCAGATGGTAGCAAGTCACGCATGCACTGCGTCCTTCACATCTTGGTCCGAGGTGAATGCCTCTTTGAGGGGACCAAATAAGTGATAGTAGGAAGAGGCAAGATTAGGACTATACTGAGAATGAGCCACTACTTCACACTTGAGGTTCTGGAGCGTATACTTTCTATCCAGCTATGCCTACCCGGGTGTAAAATAAATCCTTAGCAGTACGTCAATAATTCACTGCAAGTGGGAAATTTAAACTGCCGCGCTGAATCGACATTGACTTAGAAAAGATCTGATTATTATGTGATGCATAAAAAGTAAAGTTACTTCCTGAACAATATTTTTACTTTAAGAAGATTCGATCTATGGCTGTTGTCGTCTGATCGAATGTACTAGTCAACGTAATGTTACCAAAGACTGAATGAGCTACAGAGAGATCCTTGTTAACATTTATCAATAGGCTACAGTGTCATACTGTGTATACAATATGAATAACACTAATGTATTAAAGCAGATGCTTACAGGCTTGTCTCAAGATACCGAAGGGAAGAGAGCAATCGTCGGTAGTTTTTTCTTATGGTCCATCAAAGATACAGAGTTCACGATACTACATCAATTACATCCTTCGCTTGATTTTCATGGAATTACAATTCATATTTGGGAAAAATGATAAAACTGACAGTTATCACTGTGCAATGCACTATTCATGAACCGTGATTTTGTAGAGAAATTTCTGACTTGCATGTCCATTTGGAGGCGTTACGCAGCCCCCCGAATGCCAGCAGCAAGTATTATTGTCGTTGTACAAGTCACAGTTTCATAACTGCTTCATAATCCAGTGTGAAACAAATTGAATACACCATTACACATACCGTCACTTCTCTGCTAGTGTTTGGAAACATAGATCACTTTTACAAAGAATAGTAACTCTAAGTTACCTGTAGGTTCGCTCAATACAGAATACAAATATCAGTACTTTAGTTTTATACAGAGATATAGTCCCTTACAACTGAGTTAAAAATCATGTATAATACTATACTGACGATGTAATTGTAGCAGAGTTTTATGAGCTAGTGTCTTTGTTATCCAAAATTATTTACAAAATCCTCAAGTGTTTTATCATGTTAGCTTGTTTCTATCTTCAAGTAAGAAATTATCCATTACCAGTTATTACATCAATTTACTTCGGTAAACATAAAGTCATGTTTATTTATCTCATTGGTCTGTTTTGATCAGAACTTTCTGAAATTCAGTATCAAGCAATTTATTTTTCATAACATGGTTATGCAAAACCACATTTACCACAGATATTTAACAATTTCGTTCAACAAATAGATCAAATTTACATTGCAGTAAGGTGATAACGAAATCTTTGTGATTTAAACGATCCTCTAATAGTTTCTGTTCAAGTAAATACGATTATGAGTACGTAAGTCCATTTGGACGCGTTGCAACTTGTGACAATTCATCGCTATTTATGTCAACTTGATATACAAGGTTATTCTAAATGATGGATCCATTTTCAAAACTTCATATTTATTCAAGTACAAATCCAAAATGAACACGCTTCATAACAATGAAAGAGGAAGTTTCAAAGTTTTTTCATAATTGTTGGTTGGGGTGTTCCAAGTTCCCTGACTGACTCTGTTGGTAGACTTACTGTGACTGTGCACAAAACTTTCTTGAATCCGTCGTACATCATCCTCTGACACACGCGGTCGGCCAGTGCCTTTTCCTTTGCACACGCTCTGTCTGTTTAAATTGCTTAAACCAACGGCTAATGCTTGTGCGATTTGGTGGTTGAATACTTAATTTGGTACTAAATGCTCGCTGCACTGTATTTGTGATTCACTTTTTGCGAACTCAAGTACGCAGAAAACCTCGAACTCCACAGTCGCCATCTCACTCACAACTGACAGTGAAACGGAATGACGGCTCTATTGCAGCGCGAACTCTACCGGTCGCTTCTGAAACCATCACCGCCCGCACGCCGCCGGCCGCCAAAAACTTTGGAACATCCTCTTTTTATTGGTGTAAAGCTTGTTCATTTCGAATTTTTATTTGAATACAAACGAATTTTTGAAAATAGGTCAATCATTTAGAATAACCCTGTATTGCCCCACAAAGCCAGTTGTCACACCACAAACCTTACACGCTAAGGCATATTTACTATAATATCCTGGGTCTGACAACACAACATGTCTCCTTTCCAGGATCTAAGAAAATATTTTCATTTATTATTTCTTTGGGTGAAAATTCACACAGTGATTGCCATGAAAGCTATAAATATTAGTGTGAATTTGTATTGTGACCTACCATCAAGATGCAATATGATAACTAAAAACAATTTTTTTCAATTAAGGTGAAGTAGTGAAGTTTTGGTATGTTTTTGCTGTTAGCAAACGCACTGACGTCGGTCATCTGCTGCCATAGTCCAGTAACGAAAAATTTCCCCACACTGTCCTAAGAGTTGTAGTACGTCCCACATTGACTTCTGCGATTATTTCACGTAGCGTTGCTTGTGTGTTGGTACTAACAACTCTATGCAAAAGCCGCTGCTCTCGGTCGTTAAATGAAGACCGTCGGCCACTGCGTTGTCCGTGGTGGTAGATAATACCTGAAATTCATTCTCGGCACACTCTTGACATTGTGCATTTCGAAATAATGAATTCCCTAACGAATTTCGAAATGGAATGTCCCACGCATCTAACTCCAACTACCAATCCGCTTTCAAAGTCTGTTAACTCCTGTCATATGGCCATAAGCACGTCAGAATCACTGTCATTAGTGAATCTCGACAGAATTAGTAGTGACAGTGTCTGTCAACAACTCAGTTTCGGAAGCAGTCGCTTGTAGGGTAAACTCTCTTACGTATTCGAGACTAAAGTAATGTTCTTTTCAATGGAAGTTACATGATGTTCCCTTGGCAGGGCACTAAACACTTTCCGTATCTCCCACCACGACATCCGTGCATTCGACGTATTTCGTCCGCTTGCGCTTTCGATAGGCAACACTTCTTGGAAATTATCTTAGTTATAAAACAACCATCCGATTTTACAAGTTTATATCGTCTATATGGATGGACACACCTTGAGACACTTTATGCAGTTACGTTTGAGACCAAAGTTTCTGCTTAATTTTCACCAAAATTCAACGTATGCTCTACCACACGCACGATAGATATCCAGACGATAGTCGACCTCGTCCCATACCTTTACGAGCATGTCTGAAGTTGCATTCACTGCTGTTGCTATGCGACACAGAAGTTCACCTAAAGTTATTGGAAGGGGAATACACATCGGTGTCTTATATAGATCGGCACAAAAAAATTACATAGCATGAGATGGGAAAAACTTGGAAAGAATGGTACAATTCGGGATCTGTACACAGCTTGCAGCCGATCGCTGATTCTTTCTGGAGGTGCAGTACCGTAAATCACGCAACATAGTTGTAACCGAACTGCACCTTTTGAAACCGAGAACGGGAAACGCCACTTGCTGCTGTGTTATTAGTGAACGAGCGATTGAGCAATCGAGCTACTCAGCTGCAGCCTAAACACCCTTACCATCAACATCTACGACAGATGTCTAAATAGGAGGGGCGACTATGTAGAGAAGTAGCTGGTAGGTGTAGCTAACTGTTACTAATATGATGTTTTTGATTTTGACATTGGTTTCCATTCTGCGACCAATCGGACCTCACATTCCAAGTAGGCCTCGTATAAAAGATACAGTCTTAAAATTCGGATGAGTTTTTTTGAAACATACTGTACATTGAATTTAATACGATAAACAATGTGTTTGACAATGTTAAGTATTTCATGTCGAGGGAATTCCGAAACTGCTGACCATAACATGTCTTACTACCTTTTACATCCATCTTTTAGTATGAGCCTGACGGAAAAAAAACAGGACTTTAAGCTCATACATAGACTTATCTGTAGACTCACTGATCTTGTACTACTTGTACAAGAAACTGAGAAAAGGATACATATGTACTCTCTGCCATACATTTGTGGCTGTGAAGCTTATATGGAGGAGAAACCGTGCTGAATGTCCCCCACATGGATCCTCTATGACCTCATTCCTTTCCCCCATCTGCTCCTATTCCTCGAACATATCCATATACTCTACACCTCCCACCGCCTTGATCCCTCTCACCCCCTGGTTGCTCCTCTCCTATCCCGTCCCCGCCCCCTGCCATGCCTTCACTGTTGTGTCCCCCCTACCCTCCATCTCTACCCCCTCCATTTCCTTTCCCAAGGTGGCTTCCGTCAACTCTCTGTCCCGGATGATGTCCTCTCTCCCGCCATTTATCCCTCCTATCAACTCTGATCCTCACTCCCTCCTCCTTTCCTTTGTCCTTTTACTGGGCTCCCTCTTCCACTCCCCCTCCCCCCTCCATCCTGTCTTTTCCTGCCTACCCTCTCTCTGCCTCCCTTCTCTCCCCCGAGTCCCTTTGCGTTTTCCTTCCTCTGCCTTTCCCCATTCCCTCTCGCGTCTACCCTGCTTCCCCCTTTTGAGTCCTCTCCCTTCGTCGTCGTCCCTCCCCCCCCCTGCCTTTGGTCTTTTCCTCTCGTCCCCATTTTTTCTTCCCCCTCCTCTGTCCAGGTCCCCCCTCCCATCTGCCCTTGCCTGTGGAGTGTCATCATCGTGCCGACCTATTAGTGCAGTGTTCCTAGTGATTGTTAAGTGTTGTGCATCTTTTCCGAAGTGTTGAGAACGGACATCATGCTGTCGCAGGGTGTGATTTTTTTTTTATATCTCTTGCGAACAGAATCCAGACTGTCGCCGTGTTCTTTAACTGTATGTCTACTTCTTCCCTGTCTGCTTCCTTTGTATTTTATAATCATCACCCACCATTAGTTTTAACTTTCCACAATTTTCCGCCGATTTACATTTTACATCTCCGTTTTATCGCCTGTTTTTATTGCTTCTTATCTTCTTATGTTCGAAAAATTCTGTAGGCTGAAGAGCGGCGTGCTAAGCTGCTGCCAGCCCCCCCCCCCCCCCCCCCCCCAATAAAGGAAAAAAATAAGGGTTGAATGTCAATCGTGGCTCTATGCCTAGAGTTCTGTTCAACCCTTGCAGGAGTTGCCATTACGCAGACGCACGCGCCCGCTGTGTGGGAAGAGCCGCCTCCGCCTCCGCCTGCCAGCGCTGCGTGCTGGCGCCAGTCGGGACAGTGCCAGCTGTGGCCGTGGCCGCGACCTCGCGCCAGCGCCGTGCCCAGTTATTTGCGTCCCGGCCACCTGTTCCGTTCCCGGCCGCCCGCCGGAGCCTGACCGACTGTGGGGTCGCGTCGCAGCTGCCCCGCGGCGGGCTTCTTCTGGTGCCAGCTCATGCGAACATAACGGGGGCGGCACGTCCAGGGTGCGTTTCGGGCGAAGAGATTACGTCGCGTATTACAGGTCACGTTTGCAGATATGTTACAGCTCACCACGAGTCTCGACATGTTTCTACGAATGGCGAGTTAAACACAGCTGAACTATGTTAAGATTATCACGGGTGAACGCTAAGATAAAGGCTGAAACAAGTAATCTTTGGTAGGACATCAGACAATTAACCTTTTACAGATCAGTGCCTGATTAGCCCGCCAGGTTAGCCGAGAGCGCCAACACGCTGCTTTCTGGACTCAGGTAGGCACGCCGGCCCCGGACCGAATCCGCCCATCGGATTGACGACGAGGGCCAGTGTGCCGGCCAGCCTGGATGTTGTTTTTAGGCGGTTTTCCATATCCCCCTAGGTGAATACCGGGCTGGTCCCCATGTTCCGCCTCAGTTACATGGCTCGCAGACATCCGAACACTTTTGCACTATTCCATGGATTACACTAGTCGCAGACAGTTGGGGTACACTAATTGCTTCCCGGGAGTATGGGGTGGTAGCAGGAAGGGCATCCGGCCACCCCTTAACCTAACAATGCCACATCCGATTAACCATGCCGACCCTGCGTCTCCGCGGGAAAAAAAGGCACAAGCAAAAGAAAGGAAGAAAAGAAAGATCAGTACCTGATTACTAGGAATTCGTTCCGATTGTCTGGTATGCAGTGTGTAGAGCGATCGAGTGGAATACTTATTGTTGCCCTTCAGGTTCTTTATTATAGCGACTGCCTGATGCGGCAGTGGAAATCGTCAGCTGTAGCAACACGCATATACATTGAGAGAGGTATCTAGGAAAGAGCATTCCAAATATGTCCACACGATTAATTATATCGACGTGTTGTTCTCGTGGAGCTATAACGGACAATGTAGCGAATTTACTGACATACATGGGTAACTTTTAACGTTTATAACAATCTAAGATGGCGACTTTTTTAATATAACTATATAGGGTGTCCCAGATGGGATGTGAGGAACGAAGCAGAAAAGTCTAGCAAATGTGGCTCTAAAATAATTACGTTAAGAGCTACGAGCACTTCTTCCTCTTCGATAGAAGTCCTCATAGCTCTTAATGAAATTATTTTAAAGCCTATGTTTAATAGATTTTCCCTGCTTCGAATGATCATTCCTGTCGTATCCCTGAATATTGAGCAGTCTTCTTGGGACGCTCTGTACACACTTCTCTGTTGCACTGGACAGAGCCCTCGATGAGGACTGTTTAGTACCTCTCATTTTTTCTGCCTACAGTGTAGTAACTGGTCGTATCGATATCTAAATAGTAAACAGATTTTGCCACCTGTGATAAAGCAGGGTAATGATCCGTATTACCCTCTACACATTCGTTTGTCTCACTGTTTTTGATGACTGAGACGATGCCGGAAAGTTAATTACAAATTCTCATTGAAAGGGGCAAAAAACTTTTTGTTAACCTGGTCCCTCATTATCAGATATCCACCATTAAAGTAACACGTAATTAACGTTACTGCATTGCGGCGTATTTAACATTTCTATGAAAGAAGGAATGAGACAATGTATATTATTTCAAACGCTTACTCGGAATGATTTTATGCGTCAAGGACAATAAAACAATCAGGTAATTTAAAAAGTCAAATGTTCAAATGTGTGTGAAATCTTATGGGACTTAACTGCTAAGGTCATCAGTCCCTAAGCTTACACACTACTTAACCTAAATTATCCTAAGGACAAACACACACACCCATGCCCGAGGGAGGACTCGAACCTCCGCCGGGACCAGTCGCACAGTCCATGACTGCAGCGCCCTAGGCCGCTCGGCTAATCCCGCTCGGCTTAAAAAGTCATTGCTGTGTCTTCTGTGTATTATTAATTCAAACGTATGTCATGTTACCAGAACCGCATCCACAGAGGACCGACGAACTAATATATTGCTATTGTATGCCAATTCTCCAGTCGCTCTTAACGGAACAGGATCGACATATGTAATTTCCGGAGCACCCCAAGGAAATGTGATAGGACTGTTGCTGTTTACAACGTATAAAAAATGACTAGTAGAAAGCATAGAAAGCTCTTTAAGAGTCTTGGCATGTGATGCTGTTGTCTACAAGAAAGTAGTAATACCAAAAGACAGTACCTATTTGCTAAATAACCTACAGAAGATTGTTGAATGATATAGGGACTGGCAGTTGATTCCGAACGTAAATAAACGTAACACACTGCGCGTACGCAGGAAAAGAAATCTGCTACTGCGCAACTACACTATTGGTGTAAAATTGCTGGAAACAAAAGCCGAATTAAAATATCTAGTGACCTTGAGCGGAACGACTACACAAAACAAATAGTGCGAAAAGCAGATGGCAGACCAATTAATATTCATAAGAATAATCTCAGGGAAATGTAACTCCCCCGCAAAGGAAGTGATTTACAAGGTACTTATTCAACAGATTCTTGAGTATTGTTCATCAATCTGGTTCCTTTACTATGTGGGATTGACAGAAGCGATAGAAAGAATCCAACAAAGAGTGATTTTTCGTCGCGGGATCGTTTGGTCGGCGCAAGAGATGATCAACAATCTCCAGTGGTAGATGCTACAAGACAGGAGTTGAACAAAGCGGGGAGAATGGTTTCCGGGAAGAATCAGACAACGTATTACTTGTAAGACCTGACTCTCCCGCCGTCAATGTACTGGAATGCAGCCGGGTGACGTCCTTAACACCCGCCGATATTTCTACAGGAGCATACCTTGCCATTTTCAAGACATAAATGCAGCAAGGAAGCATTGTGCAAGACAATTTAAAACCCCAGTTTTCAGAGAAACTCCGAAAAGATAACATTCAGGGAACATTTCGAACAGGACTGGTAGTGTTTAGCAGAAATATGATGTGAAGTGGATTTTTCGACCTCCATCTAAGATCAGGAGTCTTTTAGGTTGAAAGTTAACCCTGTGGGGACTGTTTAAAATGATTGAGAATGTAGGCAGAAGTTTTAGAGGTCTAACAACATGTATTTTTTTTAAAACGAAAAACAGACATAAATTATGCTAAACAAGTTTTGATTTAGAAATGTGGATAACGCAATCTGAATTGATCTGACACTGAGCAGACTTTGACTGGTCAAATCTACTGTATTTTCACTACATAGATGCAGCTGACAGGAAGTGGCGATTGAGATCTGTTTTTTTTTTTTTTTTTTTTTTTTTTTTTTTGTCATCAGTCTACTGACTGGTTTGATGCGGCCCGCCACGAATTACTTTCCTGTGCTAACCTCTTCATCTCAGAGTAGCACTTGCAACCAGCCTACGTCCTCAATTACTTGCTTGCCGTATTCCAATCTCTGTCTTCCTCTACAGTTTTTGCTCTCTACAGCTCCCTCTAGTACCATGGAAGTCATTCCCTCATGTCTTAGCAGATGTCCTATCATCCTGTCCCTTCTCCTTATCAGTGTTTTCCACATATTCCTTTCCTCTTCGATTCTGCGTAGAACCTCCTCATTCCTTACCTTATCAGTCCACCTAATTTTCAACATTCGTCTATAGCACCACATCTCAAATGCTTCGTTTCTCTTCTGTTCCGGTTTTCCCACAGTCCATGTTTCACTACCATACAATGCTGTACTCCAGACGTACATCCTCAGAAATTTCTTCCTCAAATTAAGGCCGGTATTTGATATCAGTAGACTTCTCTTGGCCAGAAATGCCTTTTTTGCCATAGCGAGTCTGCTTTTGATGTCGTCCTTGCTCCGTCCGTCATTGGTTATTTTACTTCCTAGGTAGCAGAATTCCATAACTTCATTGACTTCGTGGCCATCAATCCTGATGTTAAGTTTCTCGCTGTTCTCATTTCTACTACTTCTCATTACGTCTTTCTCCGATTTACTCTCAAACCATACTGTGTACTCATTAGACTGTTCATTCCTTTCAGCAGATCATTTAATTCTTCTTCTCTTTCACTCAGGATAGCAATGTCATCAGCGAATCGTATCACTGATATCCTTTCACCTTGTATTTTAATTCCACTCCTGAACCTTTCTTTTATTTCCATCATTGCTTCCTCGATGTACAGATTGAAGAGTAGGGGCGAAATGCTACAGCCTTGTCTTACACCCTTCTTAATACGAGCACTTCGTTCTTGATCGTCCACTCTTATTATTCCCTCTTGGTTTTTTTACATATTGTATATGACCCGTCTCTCCCTATAGCTTACCCCTACTTTTTTCAGAATCTCGAACAGCTTGCACCATTTTATATTGTCGAACGCTTTTTCCAGGTCGACAAATCCTATGAAAGTGTCTTGATTTTTCTTTAGCCTTGCTTCCATAATTAGCCGTAACGTCAGAATTGCCTCTCTCGTCCCTTTACTTTTCCTAAAGCCAAACTGATCGTCACCTAGCGCATTCTCAATTTTCTTTTCCATTCTTCTGTATATTATTCTTGTAAGCAGCTTCGATGCATGATCTGCTAAGCTGATTGTGAGATAATTCTCGCACTTGTCAGCTCTTGAGATCTGTACGCCCTGACAATGCCAGAGCGGCAGTACGTTACCCTGTTTGCTTCATGCGGCAATGTAACTTGCAGCTGGCGAGATGGGTGCGGCGGAGGTGAGATGTAAGGCGGCACCTGCGAATCGATCGTGGCCGCAAAAGAAATACAAAAATCTGAGGCAGATGGATCGCAATTTATTCTCTACCAGAGCCCTGAAAAAACAGTAGATTTCAGTGTGTGACACACCCGTTCGCTGGTCATACAATGGACCAATTTGGCTCACTTATACCACAGAGCGCACAAGGATACCAATCGCCAAGACTGGTAAACCAAAAACGAATAGACTGGTAAACCAAAAACGAATAAGTGTACCCTAGCAAACGAGTAGTCTGAGACGTTTGAAGTCACACTGTCGGTACAGTAAGAACTTCAGTACAGGCTCTCCAGTCTAACTACTTGCAAGTGAAGTCAGTCTTAGGACAGGTCCCTAGTACCACCCACACATGCCAGAGCATCGACCAGAAGTCTCCTACCAGACCAAAGTCCTGCACCCGAGAGCCTCACACCATTCCAGAAAAAAATTCCGTTTTACCGCACAATCACGAACGACACCGCCTCCACCCCGTCTTCAGCCAATCACAAAGCTCTAGAGGCGCTAAATCTCCTCTCCCACACGACAGCGCAAACTCATGTCAAACCAGTGCAAGAGTTAAGAAACCTGCATCTCTGGAAAAAAAGAAAACGCCAATTACTGGCCTTTTCTAAGTTTTTACAGAGGGGGAAGATGATTTTCTCTGAAGTCATGTCCCTTCCCATGCCAACAAGTGAACAGATACAATCTAAAGATCTTTATCTAAATCGCCTGTGCCTTGGAGTTTGTTAGTCCTAGCTATGAGGTGTAATAAAGATTCTATCTCCAAACGTTTCTCAGACGCCGGAGTTTCTTATAGAAATGAGGCGGCTGATGGAAGTTATTCATAGGCCTATTTGCAGTATCAGCAAACATGCAAACTTGTGAATTTTTATTATGTGTGGCTCTGCACACAATGCCCAGTTTACAACTCCAGTGTGTAGACGTGTTCCTTCAGTCTGTCGCCCTCAGCCCAGCCTTTCGCTGGCGCTGCTGCAGGTAGCTCGGCATTGTTCTGCTGGAGACCTATCTCAAGGAGGGGCTGCCCTGTCTGCCCTGTATGGCTATGGGCCTGTCCGGAAAGATTTACTGAGGGATGGGATCGCCGCCAATTGCTTTCAACTCTGAACATGCTGTTTCTACAAGCTAAGAACCATAAAAATACCTCATGCTGTTAGTGCCCTACCAGGCTCCATCAAGGTCTGCTCAGGCTGTTAACTTTCTAGAGTCTCGCTCAAGGTGGGTCAGGGTGTAATAAAATCTTTAATAATTTTCAGTGTGTTGGAAACAGGTGAGAGAGTAACTTGTCCTCTCCCAAGGTCTGTAAAGAATGATCCTGGTTTGCATACAGTGGATGTGTATCTATTCTTTGCAGTTGTGGAACGTCACTTATTGGTTGGACAATCAGGGATATGGAGGACTGATGTACTGAGCATAAACGTCACATACACTTACAGTAGCCTAGCATGTCCAGCACTGCAGATCATTGTCTTGGTGCCGGTCATCATATGGAATAGAGCAACACGGAGCTTCTGGCATGCAGTTCCAGCTATAGTGTTATCAATGAAGTCATTGAAATTAAATTAGCAAGTAACAATTTTGTTTAAATTCTGCATGGAACCCTGCTCTCTCCCTTGTTAAAAAACACAGGGACAGAGTTTATGCTACCTCACAAGCTGATTATTAATTCCTCTATCGATAACTTCTGACGTCGGCCACTTTTGATTTATGATGGTGCTAGAGTTGAAAGTGTGTGAGTGTTACCTTCCGGGAGTTACTCTGAACACCGAGGTTTTCATTTTCCTTGCTCAGCTTTCACCCACTTGCTGCAGTTACACCTTGAAAAAGGCAAAGTGTGCTCCTGTCGAAATACCGGCGGTAGTCGACGACGTTACCCAGCGACAGTCCCCTAAGTTATCTGAACATTGTATACGGCGGGAGGAAATCTGGTCTCACGGTGATTACCTCTACGAGAAAGAAATGTATCGTTGCTTGCGGTGGTTGGGCAACCTTCGCAGCAGTAGAATAAGACTGCAATGTGCGTTGTCGTTTTCGCTGTTACGTCGTGATCAAAATATTGTTCCATCGTTTGCCAAAGTTGTGAATCATATTGATTCACCAGCCGCATCAAGCGACGCGCCGCTATAGCTCTTGTTCGTGAAAGGAGCCATTACTCTCGCCGTCAGTTAGATTTTTTTTCCCAGGTATTGTTTCGGCTTCTTATAATAATTGCTTCAAAAATGTCGGCTTTTTCTTGATATTAGCTGAACGGTGCTACATGGTTGTAGTCTGACTGAGAATTTCATTTTGAACTGCCTGGTATTTGATAAAGTTTGAACGTTTTCCGTTCCTCGGGGCCTAATACTACACTTTGAAATTTTGTGATAAATCCCATGGAGAAAGCTTTTGATGGCGCAGTTTTATCCATGCTAAGGAAAGGTTTAAATTTTGCATCGATTCCCAAGCGCTTGCCAGTGGTTGATTTTATTAGTTCTGTAAAACAGTCTGTTTGTAAAGGATCTCCTGATATTTCAGAGGAGGATAGGAGGGAGGCATTTCGTGTGTTGACTGGGGCACGTCCACCCGAGAGAAACGCCACAGCGGCTGAGAGGGCTGCTTTACGTTCACTTCGAGTTGATCTAAAAAAAACTAAACTCCTCCCGAACAGGCCATGGAGGCCCAACGGTACCGATCGGCCGTCGTGTCATCCTCAGCCCATAGGCGCCATTGCATGCGGATATAGAGGGGCGTGTGGTCAGCACATCGCTTTCCCGGCTGCACGTCAGTTTCCGAGACCGGAGCCGCTACTTCTCAATCAAGTAGCTCCTTAGTTTGCCTCACATGGGCTGAGTGCACCCCGCTTGCCAACAGCGCTCGGCAGACCGAATGGTCACCCATCCAAGTTTTAGCCAGCCCGACAGCGCTTAACTTCGGTGATCGGACGGGAACCGGTAAGGCCGCTGGCGCGAGTTTATCTGGATATTGTTATTTTACCTGCGGACGAGGACAATACCACCGTTGCTTTGGTCGAGCAGGATTACGTTCAAAAGATACACTGTTTACTGTCTGATTCAGCGTATCGCAGGATCGGTGCTGACCCCCAAAACGTGCTGAGAGAAAAAGTTCCTTGTTGCAGGAGACTACGAGGAGTCTTAATTCTTATTGTGCTGTTATCTCTTGATTACATGGCCACTCTAACGTCAACACGGAAGCGGTTCCTCTCCGTCCGATTGTGAGTAACATTGGTGCTCTGACATATCGCCTGGCAAAACACTTTGCTGCTGTGTTGCGCCCTATAGTAGATCGGTGTGAGCACATTAAGAACTCGACGGATTTCTTACGTCGACTAGAGGAAATTCGTTTGAATGTCTCTGTTATTCTAGTAAATTTTGGGGTGGCCTCTCTTCGCTCGTGTTCCTCTGATTCGTTATGGTTGATCGAGGTTAGGTTTGGTGCTGAATTAACGAACTTACTTCGACATGTGATCACTTTTAGCTGCTGTTTATTCGATGGCCAGTATTACTAGCAACCAGACGGAGTTGCAATGGCAAGTGCGTTGTCACCAGTTATTGCTAGTTTGTTTATAGAAGACTTTGAGGAACGTGCCTTGGAGTCGGCAGTTTTGAAGCATGCGTGTTACCTTTTTTTTTTTTAATATATACACGATTCTTCTGCTGTAAGTAAGAATTTGAACGACTTTTTAAAACACCTGAATTCAGTCCACTCGTATATTTGTTTCACGATGGAAGTGGAAAAGAATGAATGTCTTTCCTTCTCTGAAGTGTTGGTCAGGAGGAAGGCATATGGTACGTTGGGACATGCCGTTTGCAGCAAGCCTACTCACATTGACTTGCATGTGCAGGCTGACAGTTCTCACCATCTGGCTCAACATGAATTGATATTCCGCATCTTGGTTCACAGGGCCCATGTCATCTCGGACCCTGAGAGTACGTCAGCTGAGTTAGCGCATTCGAAGACACCTTTCGTCAGAACGGTTGCGGTGAAAGACAGTGCGCTATCGACCAACTGTTCACCGGGCGAGTAACGATAATACCGAGGTGGCACCAAAGTCTACGGCCTTTTTGCCTTACGCGGCGAGCATTTCGAACAGGCCTGGTCGTATTTTGTGGAAATATGATGTGAAGTGTGTTTTTCGACCAGCAATCAAGATCAGGGTTCTTTTAGATTCCGTAAAGGATGATCTCGGTTTGCATAAGCTCGATGTCTACATTATTTCTTGAAGTTTTGGCATGTCACATATTAGTCGGGCTATCAGGACAGTGGAATACCGATGTACTGAGCATAAGCGTCACACATGCTTATAATAGCCGAGCAAATCCACAGCCGTTGGCACCGCTCATCCTATGGAATATAACAACACGAAGATTCTGGCATGCACTTCCAACATTTGGGATAGTTTTATTAAGGAAGCTGATGAAATTAAATTTGCAAGTAACTTTATAAATAGAGATGGTGGTTTTCGTTTAAATCCTGCATATAATCCTGCACTCTCTCTTGTCAAAAAAAAAAAAAAGAGGGACAAAGTTAATGCTAACTCATCTGTTGATAATTAACTTCATTCTGATAACTTCTGACATCGGTCATCTTTGGTCTGTGATGGCGCTAGTGTTTACGGTGTGTGTGAGAGTTATCTTTCCGGAATCTATCTGGAAACCGAGGTTTTAAATTGCTTTTCACAGCATTTAAGTGCTGCAGTTATCCCTTGGAAATGACAGGTTGTGCTCCGGTCGAAATATTGGCCGTTGCCGACGACGTCATCTAGCTGCAGTCTCATAAGTTATTTGAACATAATACTTCCTCCCACATACATCTCGCGAAATAACGACGACGAGAAAATTTGAGGAACTGTAGTTGATACAGAGGCTTACGGACAATCGTTCTTCCTATGCGCCACTCGCTAGACGAACAGGAAAGAGATGATCACTTAGTGGTACCAGAAGTATCCTTCGCCACACACCGTCAGGTGGCTTACAGAACTTTATGTGGATGTCAGAGGTTACGACATCTATAATTATTAAATTTATGTGGAACAAATAAGATCAAGGTAGTTTCAAAAGAATGCATAGTAAGAATACGGCAAAAAGAAGAAAAATATGAGGGAACAGTATTACTTCAACGGCATAACATGTGTGGAACTTTATGAAATAGTAATAAAGTAACAGCACCGCAAACCACAATTTCGCCGTTAGGAGAAGAGGACCTACAGACCAACTGTACCAGATGTAACGTAATACGTATTTCGTGTATGGTTCTGTCGCATAAAATGACTAAGATATTGACGATGAACATTGACACATGCTATAAGGCAGTCCCGAATTTCAGCTTGACTTATCACAGCGCACACTTGTGCTAAGCGGCCTTTCATACCTTCGAGAGTGGTCGTTTCCTCGCAGATCCCTTGCCTTGCTTCTCTGCACATACCCATTGTGTTGGTGCCACGTGGATGGTCTCACATCTATTGAGGTGTTTTCCAATAACTGTGGCAGCATAATTGTTGGTTATTGTAGACACTTATGCTATTTAGAGCACCAGTAGCAAAACACGAACCGAGCCCGCACCAGACATCGACAGACCACGATGCTAGTTTATACATTCGTCTTAGCCGTCGTGGATTTTCAACAATCCATTATGGTTCACTGCAAATGTCAGTTTGTTAAAGTATTAGTAAACAACGCTTCAATCGTAAGCAAAATGTTTTATAGAGATGCAACACCTCACTGTAATTTTCGTAAACACCATTCTAAGAACTATAATCGAGTTTAAAACTCATTGCAATGAACATGCTGATCGATTGAAATGTGCAAAACATTAACTGGTTTGGAATGTATTATCTACAAAGGGTTCATCGAACCTTCTTCAAGCTACTTCTTTACCGTTTCCCTCTTGATGAGTCCGAGGAAAACGAACACTTAAATCTTTCTGTGCGTGTCCTGAGATCTCTTATTTTATTATAATGATAATTTCTCCCTGTTTAGGTGGACGTCAACATGATATTTTGACATTCTGAGGAAAAAGTAGGCGACTTAAATTTCCTGAGAAGTTCCTGCCACAACGAAAAGCGCCTTTGTTTTGATGATTACCACCTCAATTCGCGTAATATACGCGCGGAATTCACTCCCCAATTTCGTGATAATTTAATACGAGCTGCCTTTCTCTGAACTGTTTCGATCTCCTACGTCCGTTCTATCTGATACGGATCCCACATCACGCAACAATACTCGAGAAGAGGCAGACAAGCGTAGTGTAAACAGTGTCTTTGGTTTGCTTTCCTCACAACATTATCTATTAATCTTAGTTGTTAGTAATTGTAAACCCTAAGTATTTGGTTGATTTGTGTGATTTATTGTGTAACCGAAATTTAGCGATTTCCTTTTAGAACTCACTTGGATGAACTTATACTTTTCATTATATTGAGTCACTCGCCACTTTACACACCATACAGATATCTTATCTAAATCATTTTGCAATTCGTTTTGACCATTTGATGATTTAAAAGACTGCAAATGATAGCATCATCTGCAAAGAATTTAAGAGAACTGTTCAGATAGTCTCCTAAATCGTTTATGTAGATCGGAAACAACAGAGGGTCTATGACGCGTCTTGGGGAGTGCCAGATATTACTTCTATTTTTCTCGATGGCTTCCCGTCAGTTACTACGAACCGTGAACTTTCTGACAGAAAATCATGAAACCAGTCACATAGATGAGGCGATACCCCATAGGCGCGGTATTATATTAGAAGTCGCTTATGAGGAACGGGGTCAAAAGTCTTCTGCAAGTCTAAAAATATGGAATCAAATTTACATCCCTTGTCGATAGCACTCATTACTTCGTGAGAATAAAGGGCTAGCTGTGTTTCATTTTCTGAATCCGTGTTGGCTATTAGTCAAGAAATCGTTTTCTTCGATGTAATTCATGATGTCCCAACACAGCATATGTTCCAAAATCCTACTGAAAATAGACGTTAATGATTTGGGTCTGTAATTCAGTGGAGCACCCCTATTTCCTGTCTTGGGTAGTGGTGTGACTTGCGCTACTGTGCAGTCTTTATGTACGGATCGTTCGACGAGTGAACAGTTGTATTTGGCTGCTAAGTACGGAGCTATTGATTAGCACACTCTGAAAGGAATCTGATTGGTATACAATCTGGGCCATCAAAGCCACACGCTCATTTCATTTCATTTTTCAGCTGATTCACTTCGCCGAGGATATCTATATACTTGAAAGTTATACATGTTGGTAGTGGAGTGGAGAAAACTCTTTTTGTTCACCAAATTCGCCCATTAAAGCTGCCTCTACCGAACTGTGGACTACGTGTTGCCACAGCTAAAATTTTATTTGCTTTTATCTCAACAGTTGGCTTCCTCTTCTGTTGGCGTATTTTATTCTTCTGGAACTTTTTGCAATGTTTACAAAGACAGATCGTGAGGTTTTAGCTCAATTCGGATTCATTTGAGCATACAACCGTACTGTTCCTCTAACAGTTTTGCCAACACTCAACATAAATGAAAACGGAAACAGTATTCACTCTTTCGACATCATCTACACTGTGAAAGTCTGAATATGGTCACGCTCAAGTTGTCGGATCCCTATAAGAACAGAGCATAGTCTGACGGGCTTCAACCACCCAGGTGAACACACGAACCGTACCTGCGCTATGTGTTTGCTCACATTTGGTACAGTACGGCAGACATTTGTGAGACCTCTTGTCCTGGCGGGAGAATAGTCTTTTGCGATACTAATGTCTTGCTACTATTCGATCAAGTGTCATGAATGCTGTCGTTGTTGTTTTCTTCGAAGGCCCTGTCCAATGCCAAAGAAAAAGTATATAAATCCATTTTTCTTAAATTAGGTCAGTGTCATAATTCGGCAGCTGAAACCGTTAACCTTCACTTGCACACGTCAGAAAATTCGCCACGCTGTCCGTGAAAACCGCACGTCGATACATTTACACAATCCGGATGGATTTTTGGTGGCCATCCTATCCGGCTCGCGCTGTGCATTGTAATATTGGATTACGTTGTACCACAGCAGTATTTATCCATAACACATTACAATAAAGAATATGCTACACCTATAGTGTTGATTTCTGTAACACAGTAACTTTTCTAGATTCCGTTCATTGCTTTGAAACAAACAGAGCGTTCGACATTCGGGAGGACGACGGTTCAATCCCGTCTCCGGCCATCCTGATTTAGGTTTTCCGTGATTTCCCTAAATCGCTTCAGGCAAATGCCGGGATGGTTCCTTTGAAAGGGCACGGCCGATTTCCTTCCCCATCCTTCCATCACCCGAGCTTGCGCTCCGTCTCTAATGACCTCGTTGTCGACGGGACGTTAAACACTAATCTCCTCCTCCTCCTCCAGAGCGTTCGAAGGGGCACTTTTTATGGGTGTGCTTTAGTGCCATTGAGTACCAGACGATACGTCATCTGTGATGTAGTGAACTGGGGGAAATTTGATGATATAGAAAACAGTGCTGGAACTTTTCAAATATAAATATTAGGTTCCTAACAAGCCTCGTCTCAGGGATACATTCGAGGATGAAACATATCGTCTGAATACAAAGGTACATTTATTATTGAGATGCTCATTAACTAAATTTACAATAAGCCATAATGACGAATCTTCACATGTGGTGCAGATCATGTTCTTAAGCATTATGGTTGATAAATTTGGTTAACTTCTCAGTTAAAGTTATTAACATATTTAGTTTTATGAAAACATAGACCAATTCGAGAGACACGGCTCTGACTTCCACAAAATGACTGTCAGATCATACAGTTACTGAGGTGGAAGAACCTTCGCAAGCTCGCAGGGGTTTCTGTAAGGCATTTATGATTAGCACAGATTGAATATACCATCTATAATGACCTCGTTGTCGACGGGACGTTAAACACTAATCTCCTCGTCGAGAGTGAACGTTGTGTACACACTCTGCCTAAACAAAAACCAAACGTGTAAAGGACTTTGCATTGTGGGCAATGTTCGTGCAAGGTAAATGTACTTGCTGTCTTTCATAATTACCACTTGAAGGTAAACAGTGAGCTGCGGTCCACCTCAAAATTATCAAACTAGTACACCAAGCTGCAACTCCGGAATTGTGTAGTACCGTCCTTATCTGTTTGCTCAAAAATGCTGCTGTGTACATTACAAAGTACAAAGTCAGTGCGTGCTGTACTAAAAAAAAAAGAGGGGGCCGAAATGGAACTAGGCTTCATGATGAGACCTGGTGTCAATAAAAGAGCATGGCTACATGCATAAACAAAGTAAAGTTTCTTCTGCAATAAATGTGCCTAAGAAAACGTGATAAATGAATGTTTTAATTGTCGAAATTATGATGCAGAAATCATCAACAATATATAAATCATCAGTACAGGTAATGAAAAAGTTCGTAAATCATACAATCAGTTGATGAAATCCATAATGAAACCTACAAAAGTTTCCCTTCCTTTTCAGGAGAGAGCCATTTATATTCACTGGTAGAAAAATTACAAATTTATTCAGAAACCTAAATGTGCACATGGATTCGAACTGGTCACAAAGAACTATCGAAGCACCATTGCAGGTAGACAAATATCCGGCACGAGAAGCTGTTCTGAACACACGCTACTTGAAAATATACTTCAAACAAGAACATTAAGTCGAACGCGAATGAACTGCATGGCGAGAGCCTACATCAGGCAGTAATCCGACCCATTTGTACCATACAGCACCCCGAAACACGTCAACACCACACTCTTCAAATGGTTCAAATGGCTCTGAGCACTATGGGACTCAACTGCTGAGGTCATTAGTCCCCTAGAACTTAGAACTAGTTAAACTTAACTAACCTAAGGACATCACAAACATCCATGCCCGAGGCAGGATTCGAACCTGCGACCGTAGCGGTCTTGCCCACACTCTTCCGCCACACCAAAGTAGGACCCAGGTGCAAGAGCAAAAGCTTCCCCATTCAGAGCATGTCGACATGGCTTAAATTTTGACAGCCTGCGCTCTGGTTTGCGTGCGCTGGTCAGAGTGACTGAAGGCACCGGTACACGACACTCGAAGCGCCCCGGATATTTCTGCCGCTTCGATTTCGACACGCCAGGCACGCGATACTTATCAAACAGGTGATTCCCGCTGGGCGTCCTGACGCGGATATTCAAAGTTATGAACCGGGACACTCGGTGCTGACGTGTAGCAATTGTATCTTCCCTCCATTCCCTTCCTATTTAAATAAGCACGATATTACATTTGATCGTAGTCCCCTCCCCAAAGGCATGCTGTTGAAGTCACTGGCCTTCTCTTTTGTTCTGCCCTGGCTGACGTTGATCGAAGCAGCAGGCTCCATCCCAGCCACGGTTTCATCACAAACATAAAAGAGACCGCCGGCCTCATCCCCCTTTCTGGAATCATAGTCTTTGCTTCCACTGTAGAAACCACCGAGTTCATCTCTACCCCGACAAAATGAAATTTCCGATGCTTTTGAATGCGCCTTCTTTCATGCTTTCATTACTTGATATGTCACATCGGGCAAAGGGCTGGCTGGAGCCGAGCGTTTCTGTGTCTAACTTTGACTCAAACTGACAACTGTGCAATCCTCTGCGACCTCAGAGCAGTAATCCAAGTTTCCCACGCGAGCTCTCACAGCACAGCGGTCGACAATAAGAGCGCCTGTCTCCCCTTCGTTCTGCAAAATTTTCTGTGGGTGCGCCAATACTTCTGATCTAACAGCTTGGACTCTTCGTTCCTCCAGTCAAATTGTACGTCAACAACGTCAGTTGCCCCTTGGGGAACTACCTGGCTGAAAGACATACACACTTGCCAAGAATGTTCATAA
This sequence comes from Schistocerca serialis cubense, assembly GCF_023864345.2. Lineage (NCBI taxonomy): Eukaryota > Metazoa > Arthropoda > Insecta > Orthoptera > Acrididae > Schistocerca > Schistocerca serialis. The sequence continues at coordinate 114,401,306 of NC_064642.1, read as the reverse complement.
TCCTGAGTAATGTTTAGTTTGCTGACGTCGTGTCTCGTTAAGTCATCAAAATGTCAGCTCCATTCGACAGCATTCATTGCACTACTGTCTTGACCGATATACAAAACAACGCGCTGGATGCACGTGTCCGTCTGAATGTACAATGACTCGAGGTAGAGTCCCTGGAACAGTATCGTCCAGTGACATTTCATGTCTCTCTGACCCATGTATGTGGTTGCCCGGTTCTCTCTTACACAAACCAAACGATATTTATCATCAAAAATACCTCGTCAATTCAAGAGTAAATTTTTCGATACTCATCTTGGGAAAAGTAAGTTGATGGTTTGAGTACAGGCATCACAGTTACAGTCTGCGTAAACCAGTTTCGTTGGCCACAGATTCAGTGTATATATGTATCGTGATAACCCCTTCAGCATCAACTAAGGCATGAAGATGGCGCACTGAAGCGGTGAAACTGGTAGCTACATAATCAATACGATCATAAGGACGGCTGTAGGCGTGTCATGTTCTTACAATGGTGAACAGCCTTGGTCCCCAAGACCTCCAGCAAAAAGGATGGACATAAAAAAACTTAGTAAGGAATACGTCTCAGTGGATGATATCTCTATCATCTTCGTTTTGATGATGACGTGGTACTTCCCTGGAACAGATAAACTTCAATATCGAATTAGTGAAACTAATACAGCCAATTTGAAAGCACTCGTGAAAATTAACTGAAATGAGACTAAAATAATCTGTGTGAAAATAGGACTTCGAAGAGGAGATGGCATCTCCCCTACTCTGTTGAATATTATGTTAGACAGAGTCATCGGAGAATGGAGGAAAGAAATTGGAGGTATAAACATCGGGAGTTCAGAACATCGAATAAAAGTGAAGTGCCTAACTTTTGCTGAAGATCTAGCAATCTTCATTAAGACTAATGAGGAATGAGGAAACCAAGTACGCCGTTGCCAAGTTACACGAGGTAGCGTCAAATATAGGCCTCAAAGTATAATGTAAGAAGACTCACTTGGCGGAAAATTTACATAATAACATTAGAGTATTCCCACTAGAAACAAAATATTTGACAATTTCATGTGTGTCTTCTTTTTGATATCTGGAATAAATCATTGTATCATTTGTATTAGATAGCAAAGCCAATTTATAATGAGCAACCAAACTCCAGAAAGCCTATAGAATATGAATAGTCACTACAGTAAATGAGTAAAACCGTCAAATGCGAAACTTAGATAACAGAAGATAGCTGTTTTGTCTGAAGTATTAGATGCATCAGAAACTACATCCCCATGTTATTCAAAAATTAATGAAACTGTAAAGGAAGAAAAATTTGTGGTACCACTAACATAAATGGCATACGGATTAAAACAAAAACTACACACCTTTGCGCAGGAATAGACAAGTTCAGTGATGCAATACGCACAAGTCGCTTGATGTTCTCTGTGGCATCTTCTGTGGCATTTCTCGTAAGTCCTGCTTAACTTCTTATAATCAACTCATTCTTACATATTTAGAATTACTATATCACATAGTTTTTGAGTTTCTAATGTTGTCCACTCTACAGATGTGCCTGTAGGACGCAAAGGCTTAAGAATCTTAGTTCCAAATTACACATCACTCATTCGCAGAGTGAGCTAAAAAAATAAGAAAGGAAAATTGGAAAACAGTGGACAGAGGAACGCGATTAGTAGGAAATCCATTCAGAGAATATGAAAAGAGAAGAAAAATAACTGTCGTACCTAGCTAACAAGTTTAAACACACTCTTTAAGTGGCGATAACGAAGAAAGAAGAAGAGTATATCGAAAAGAAACTTGTACAAGTGTGCAATTGTGTAACAGAATCTAGTGATGAGTTTTTTATGTAGGACGGCTGAAGATGTCGACTCGATGAAAACTGACTTGGAAAAATTTTAGTTAACTACATGAGGTTTCAAAATGAATTTCTGACATGTCCTAAACTGAAAATTTAGAATCGTTGCGAAAGCTTGAAATGATGCCAAGTTATATTGTAAGCGACAACCATCATTTAACTTTTATTGTTTCAGTCTTTAGTTGCAATTACGTTTACAATGATTAACGTATACATTTATTTTAGTACATTTTTGGAGAAGTTAAAACAAGTTTTATCTTACATAACTGATCTGAAATACACAAGTGATAAATGCAAAAGTGAATAAGGTAATTACTATAGTTGCAAGACAACCCGAGAACAACATGTGCTTTGCTCAGCCTCCGTAGATCACTAATGTATGTGCATGCATTACAGATCAAGGAATTATAAAGATGTTTGGGAGAGCGTGTTATGAGCTGTCGCCCTCCATATGTGCTACCAGAGGATGATGGAGTCGATATTTTAAATCAAAACAGCTACAAAGAAAATTATCGACAGTTTATAAAACTGAAACTGAATAGAGGAGAATATTCCAGCTTAACACCTTGCATATTAATGTGCTTCTATTGCGAGTATATCACTAGGCCTTGTTTTTCGTTTTTAGAAGTTTTGAGAAATTTGTGATAAGGTCTTATGGGACCAAACTGCTGAGGTCATCATCCCTAAGCCTACACACTATTTAATCTAACGCAAACTAACTTACACTAAGGACAACACAGACACCCATGCCCGAGGGAGGACTCGAACCTCCGACATAGGGAGCCACACGGACCGTGTCCTTCACGCCTCAGACCGCGCGGCTACCCCGCGCGGTGAAAATTAGAAAAAATGGTTCAAATGGCTCTGAGCACTGTGGGACTTAACAAAAAATGGTTCAAATGGCCCTGAGCACTATGGGACTCAACTGCTGAGGTCATTAGTCCCCTAGAACTTAGAACTAGTTAAACCTAACTAACCTAAGGACATCACAAACATCCATGCCCGAGGCAGGATTCGAACCTGCGACCGTAGCGGTCTTGCGGTTCCAGACTGCAGCGCCTTTAACCGCACGGCCACTTCGGCCGGCTGTGAGACTTAACATCTGAGGTCATCAGTCCCCTAGAACTGAGAACTACTTAAACCTAACTAACCTAAGGACATCACACACATCCATTCCCGAGGCAGGATTCGAACCTGCGACCGTAGCAATCGCGCGGTTCCGGATTGAAGCGCCTTGAATCGCTCGGCCACCGCGGCCGGCGAACACTTATTAGAGCCTGCAGCTGAAGTCTGATGCTGGTTTCATGGTCGCCGGACTCACCGATCGGCCAACGTTACAGCGACTAACTGTTTCAATGTGTGTGTGTGTGTGTGTGTGTGTGTGTCTGCGTGCGTGCGTGCACGAGCACCCGTGTCTGTATGACAGAATGTCTTTATAAAGTTCAAAACAACTACACATGTGAAAATCGTTTTGTGCATTGACAAATTTTGTATGATTGAGTCATGTAACTTTTAGTTATTGTCCCACTTTCTGACATTTCAAGGACCAGTTGGGACATTGAGTGGAGACTGCAAGCAGTGTATAATTCCTGGTCAATGTGAGGATCAGAACTTTTTCCTGGCTGCAATTACATACAAGCAGGTCCCGTAGCATCAGTATGAAATTCGTGACTGATGTTGCCTCGCGTGCCAAAGTGAGTTTGGCGTGCCTTTTTATACCACCACTGAACGTGGCTCACGGTCACTCGATTAAAAGTGTTTTTTTTTCTTTTTTTCTGGTAAATGAGAGTTAGTTAGATACATTCATGTTCCACTGATCATTTGCACGATAAATTGTAATATGAGACGAGTCGTTTTACATTCACACCAAACATTAATTTCTAAATACAGGTATACAGAAATTGCGTGCGTCGCACATCATCTGACATGGAGGTTATTACGACTTCATGTAATGAGTAAGGAGCAGCACAGTGTGTAAAACCCATCAAACGATGGCCACAAGCTGTGGACCTCTACGATCTTGCCCTAGTCCAACGCTCTGTTCTTTCCGTGGACTCATTCTGACTGTAAGCCCTTGTCGATGAACTGTACCTGGCAATATACAACCGCAGATGCATAACGAGGATAACATCTACGGCAATTAACTTTGTTATCCTAAGTTTATTTATTACGCTGTTGCGCGGCGAAAATAAGACATTTTGAAGTATAATTAAGCATTGTCCTGTGGATGATATAGGCCTGCCTTACGTAAGTGTTCTTAATATATGTCAGACATTTCTTTGTATTCACAAGCAAGGCATAAGGATAACAGACCACGATCAAGTTTCAAAATTTTCAGTTCTCCCTTGAAGAATATCTGTCGTCACATGAGTTGCTCATAAATCGGTCTACACCTAGGGACAATTTAGATAGTAATCTGTAGTTGAGTCCCTTCACTTGAGCCTATGAAATCAGCAAACAATTTTCGTCTGCATGAAAAGCAACATTACAAAGAAACACAAAAACAAAAGAATAGAGTGTGTACACCAAGTAACTTTAAGTAAGCGTGTCCACTATAAACACACGGATGACTTCATCGTGGGAAACTGATAGCGAGAAGGCTCAAGAGCAGTACAACAACTTCCTCGATGCAGACACGAGACGCAGCCACCAGAAGAACAAGTGGGTCATGGTTTTCTCTTCTTGAAAGTCACAGTTGGTGGTGATGACCATATCAGTTTTCCAACTCCAGGGCGTAGGCGCTTAAAAATACAAATAATCTTTTCTCAACATTGAATTCACAATTCATATGGATGTTTCTTGGGCAACGATATTAGCTATCGACTGATCCTTCCACTCCTGAGGCATAAGTCTATCTTCAAAAAACCGTACAACGGCCCTCCCCAGTGCCAAGGTTAACACCTGTTTGATTTTACTGGAACTGCATAGATGTAGGAGGTTCATTCTTCGGTAGTCTTCTTGAACTTCAAAGAACTTGAGCTGAATATCCGATTCTTTCGAATAATGTAGTCTGGCTGACGTAGTGCGCAGCTGCCTTATCACTGACGAAATAAATGGTTCAAATGGCTCTGAGCACTATGGGACTCAACTTCTTAGGTCATCAGTCCCCTAGAACTTAGAACTACTTAAACCTAACTAACCTCAGGACATCACACACATCCATGCCCGAGGCAGGATTCGAACCTGCGACCGTAGAGGTCGCGCGGTTCCAGACTATAGCGCCTAGAACCGCTCGGCCACTCCGGCCGGCACTGACGAAATACTCGCGGTTAGAGATATTACTGCTTTGGTTATTACCGTACAAAGTCTGCCCTGCTGACATTTGTAATCAAAATTCCGACACTCGCACACCACAGTATGACTCATTGTGTACTAACAGTACATAAATTTCCTTGACAAAATTTCGTCCCATGTATGCATTCGTACAAAATGGAAGCTGAAAAATGACAAATTGGCAACACAGTAGCCACATGTAAGACAAATATCTTCATTCGGCACTCTGCAGGTAAGAGTGTAGAGTTATGAGTTGCTATACTCGGGTTCGATTCCGGGTCTACGTGTAACTTCTTTCTTTTAATTTTCTAATTTTGATTTGCTCATTAACGCTGTAGCACACTGTTTCCTAAATGGTACGGAAATCTGGTATAGAAAGCTGGTTGAAACTTTAAATTAATGGCAGTATAAGTTTTGCGGGAAATTTAAGAGAATATCCAAAGAATAGGGTAATGAGAAATGAAGGTGATATATTTGTCGCAATAGACAGGAAACACAAATCCACAGAGTTAGAAATTGAAGATGCGTGCGAGATTGTTCGGCAATACTCAGTATCAGCGGCGGGGATAACATAGTAACTGGGTCCTTCTATCACCCACCACACCCACCTCCTGATGTAATCAAAAACTTTACAGAAAACCTCAGTTGACTTGTCCGTAAGTTCCCCAATCATACTCTAATCATCCAACAATTAATTGGGAAAATTAGTCTTGTTAGTGGTGTGCGTGACAAGATATCCTATCAAACACTGCTAAATGCCTTCTCTGAAAACTACCCAGAGCAGGAAGTTCATATCTCCACTCATGATGGAAATGTATTAGATCTAAGGGCAATAAATAAAGCTGACATCTGTGGGGTGTCCACACCGAAAATGGTATCAATGACCACGACGCGGTTCCGCAACAATGATTGCCAGAGTATAAAGGACAACTAAAACAAGTAGAAAGATATGTTCAGCAAACTAGACAAAAAAACTAGAGTACACTCTCAACGACGAACTTGAAAATTTCAACTTAGAACAGAGCATCTAGAAGAACTGCGGCTCAAATTTAAAAGAATAGTTGACCATAGAGTGGATGCATATGTACCCAACAAACAGTTCGTGATGAGAGACATTCTCTATGGTTTACAGGCACTGTACCGTTTTTTTTTTTTTTTTTTTTTTCATCTCAGAGTAACTCTTGCAACCGACATTCTCACTCATTTACTGGATGTATCCCAATCTCTGTCTTCCTTTACTGTTTTTAAACTCTATAATTCCCTCAGGAACTATGGAAGTTATTCCCTTATGTCTTAATACACCCCTGGAAATTGAAATAAGAACACCGTGAATTCATTGTCCCAGGAAGGGGAAACTTTATTGACACATTCCTGGGGTCAGATACATCACATGATCACACTGACAGAACCACAGGCACGTAGACACAGGCAACAGAGCATGCACAATGTCGGCACTAGTACAGTGTATATCCACCTTTCGCAGCAATGCAGGCTGCTATTCTCCCATGGAGACGATCGTAAAGATGCTGGATGTAGTCCTGTGGAACGGCTTGCCATGCCATTTCCACCTGGCGCCTCAGTTGGACCAGCGTTCGTGCTGGACGTGCAGACCGCGTGAGACGACGCTTCATCCAGTCCCAAACATGCTCATTGGGGGACAGATCCGGAGATCTTGCTGGCCAGGGTAGTTGACGTACACCTTCTAGAGCACGTTGGGTGGCACGGGATACATGCGGACGTGCATTGTCCTGTTGGAACAGCAAGTTCCCTTGCCGGTCTAGGAATGGTAGAACGATGGGTTCGATGACGGTTTGGATGTACCGTGCACTATTCAGTGTCCCCTCGACGATCACCAGTGGTGTACGGCCAGTGTAGGAGATCGCTCCCCACACCATGATGCCGGGTGTTGGCCCTGTGTGCCTCGGTCGTATGCAGTCCTGATTGTGGCGCTCACCTGCACGGCGCCAAACACGCATACGACCATCATTGGCACCAAGGCAGAAGCGACTCTCATCGCTGAAGACGACACGTCTCCATTCGTCCCTCCATTCACGCCTGTCGCGACACCACTGGAGGCGGGCTGCACGATGTTGGGGCGTGAGCGGAAGACGGCCTAACGGTGTGCGGGACCGTAGCCCAGCTTCATGGAGACGGTTGCGAATGGTCCTCGCCGATACCCCAGGAGCAACAGTGTCCCTAATTTGCTGGGAAGTGGCGGTGCGGTCCCCTACGGCACTGCGTATGATCCTACGGTCTTGGCGTGCATCCGTGCGTCGCTGCGGTCCGGTCCCAGGTCGACGGGCACGTGCACCTTCCGCCGACCACTGGCGACAACATCGATGTACTGTGGAGACCTCACGCCCCACGTGTTGAGCAATTCGGCGGTACGTCCACCCTGCCTCCCGCATGCCCACTATACGCCCTCGCTCAAAGTCCGTCAACTGCACATACGGTTCACGTCCACGCTGTCGCGGCATGCTACCAGTGTTAAAGACTGCGATGGAGCTCCGTATGCCACGGCAAACTGGCTGACACTGACGGCGGCGGTGCACAAATGCTGCGCAGCTAGCGCCATTCGACGGCCAACACCGCGGTTCCTGGTGTGTCCGCTGTGCCGTGCATGTGATCATTGCTTGTACAGCCCTCTCGCAGTGTCCGGAGCAAGTATGGTGGGTCTGACACACCGGTGTCAATGTGTTCTTTTTTCCATTTCCAGGAGTGTAGATATCCTATGATGTTGTTCCTTTTTCTTGTCAGTGTTTTGCAAATTCTGCGGAGAACCTCTTCATTCCTTATCTTATCAGTTCACCTAATTTTCAGCATTCTTCAGTAGTACCACACCTCAGATGCTTCTGTTCTATCCTGTCCCTGTTTCACAACAGTCCATGTTTCACTGCCGTGCAATGCTGTGCTCCACACATACATCCTCAGACACTTCTAGGTCAGGGATGCCATTTTTGCCAGTGATACCTCTGCTATTTATTTGCTCCTTGCTCCGTCTGTCATGCGTAATTTTGCTGCTCAGGTCGCAGAATTCCTTAATTACATCAACTTCGTGATCACCAATTACGATGTTAAGTTTCTTGCTGTTCTCATGTCCGCTACTTCTAATTACTTTCGTCTCCCTTCCATTTACTCTGAATCCTTATTCTGTACTCATTCGACTGTCAGTTCCATTCAGCGCATACTGTAATTCCTCCTCCCTTTGACTGAGGATAGCAACGCTATCAGAGAATCTTGACACTGATATCCATTCCCCTTGAATTTTAATTCCACTCTTCAATCTTTCCTTTATTTTAGTTATTGCGTCTTCGACTTACAGAATGAAAAACCGGGCGAAAACTACATCCCTTTCTAATCAGTGAACTTCTTTCCTGGTCTTCCAATCTTATTTTTCCCTCTTGGTTCTTGTACACATTGTATATTTGTGGCCTCTCCCTATAGTTTACCACTATTTTTCTCAGGAATTCGAACGTCTTCTACCATTTTTACACTGCCGAACGCTTTTTCCAGGTTGATAGATCCCATGAACGTGTCTTGATTTTTCTTTAGTCCTGCTTCCACTATCAAGACCAGAGTCAGAACTGTCTCTCTGGTGCCCTTACCTTTCCCAAGCCCAAACAGATCTTCAAGTAACAGATCCTCAATTTTCTTTTCCGTCCTTCTGTATACTATACTTGTCAGCAACTTGGATGCTTTAGCTGTTGTTTGATTGTGCGATAATTCACGTACATGTCGGCTCTTGCAATGCTCGGAATTGTGTGGATGATATTTTTCGAAAGTCTGACTGTATTTTCCCAGTCTCATACATTCTACATACAAAACTGAATAATGATTTTGTTGCTATTTCCCTTAATGATTACAAAAATTTCCGTAGGAAGTTATCTATCCCTTCTTCCTTTTTTTGAGCTTAAGTCTTCCAGAGCTCTTTTAAATTCTGAACCTAATACAGGATCGCCTATCTCTTCCCTATAGACTCCTGTTTCTTCTTCTATCACATCATCAGATTAGTCCTCTTCCACATAAAGGCATTCAATATACTCTATCCACCTATCCGCTCTCTGTGCTGCATTTAACAGTGAAACTCCCATTTCACTAATACTTTTGACCTTTCTGTACTTTTTTCGATTTCTTCACATTTTTCGTGCAGCCATTTCGGCTTAGCTAGCTGAAATTTATTACAGAACTCAATTAGTCTTTCCCCTGCCTCAGACGTGCGGGGTAGCCGCGCAGTCTAAGGCACCTTGCCCCGTCGGAGGTTCGAGTCCTCCCTCGGGCATGGGTGTGGGTGTTGTCCTTAGCGTAAGTTAAAGTTAGGACCGATGACATCAGCAGTTTGGTCCCATAGAAACTCACCACAAATTTCCAAAATTCCCCTCCCTCATTCTTACCAATCACATATCCTCCCGCTACAGTTTCCTCTGCTCCTTCCCCTACAACCGCATTCCAATTCTCCACGGCAATTAGATTTTCATCTCTCTTAACGTTCTGAATTATCTATTCAGTATCCTCATACATTTTTTCTATCTCTTCATCTTCTATGGCGTCGGTGTTAGCTTGTTATTGGTTCTACTGGGAACAACCCTATCACTGCTCGAACAGTCCACGGGTATACTGCCGGTTCATAGTGTCCAACGGGCACAATATTTCGGCGATCAGACCTGTCGCCATCGTCAGGTGCGCTGACGAACTGAGCTCCTGAGGGTGGACGGCAGATTTAAATCCCCTCCCCCGCGGGCCGCTCTCTTCGCCGTCCGCGCCCGCGTGCCGGCGGTCGCGAAGACGTGGGCGTCGGAAACTGTCGTAGCGTCGATGTGCTTGCTACGTCCGCCATGGTCGCCAGTTCGTACTTCTTGAGCAAGAATGATTTCCTCCATTCAACATCGATTATGCGAAACCCAACCCACAGTTTTCTCACATGAGGTACTGAAAGTTGTGGATTAAGGCTGTCAGGTAGATGCAGAATTTTCGAAAAGCATTTGACTCACTACCGAACCTACGCTTATTGTCAAATTGTGAAATTTGTGACTGGGTTGAGGATTTTTTCGTAAAGGAGGACATAGCATGTTATCTTGGGGGCAGAATCATCGTTACATGTAGAAGAAACTTCGGGTGTGCCCCACGGAAGCGTGTTGGAACCCTTAGTCTTCATGCTGTACGTCAATGACCTCGCGGACAACATTAGTAGCAACCTCAGACTTTTTGCAGATGGTGCAGTTGTCTATAATGAAGTACAGTCTGAAAGAAGCTGCATAAATATTCAATCAGATCTTAATAAGATTTCAAGGTAGTGCAAAGACTGGCAACTTATTAAATGTTCAGAAATAGGAAATTGCGCACTTCACAAAACGAAAAAACGTAGTATCTCATGACTACAATATCAGTGAGTCAAAGTCGGAATCGGCCAGCTCATACAAATATCTGGGTGTAACACGTTGAAGCGCTACGTAATGTAATTGGTACTTAGGCCGGTCATGGGCAAAGCAGATGGTCAATACTGGGGAAACGGAGTCAGTCTACAAAAGGAGATAGCTAACAAATCACTTGTGTGGCCGATTCAAGAAGCTTAAGTAACCTATAGCAAACTGGACTACTAGGGGATATTGAACGAATACAAGGAAGGGCAGCACGAATGGTCACAGATTTGTTTGGCCCGTGGGAGAATGACACAGAGATACCGAAGAAACTGAACTGGCAGACTTTTCGGGTACTGAGGCATTTAAAATATCATTTTTCCCGCGCTCCATACGTGAATGGAACGGGAAGAAACCCTAATAACTGGTTCAGTAGGACGTAACCTTCACCACGCACTTCACAGTGCTTTGCGTAATATAGACGTAGATGTAGATACATGTCCCGCGACTTCAGTTTTCCTTTAAGGCTGAAGCCAATACAATTATTGGTCAGACATGACAGAAATATTCATAATAAGTTAAAAATAAATTATCTGTTACTGGACGCAAATAACTACAAAACTTATCAATGTGGAAACGATCAACATACAATCTGTATTGAGTAGGAGCGGACAGATACTTTTTTCTTTTTTTACTTTGAGGGAAGGTGTATTTGTTTGTTGCATCTATTTGGGTTTGTCTGATTGAACCTTACTGCCAACAGCTTGGTGTAAATATAAAATATATACCGGGTGATCAAAAAGTCAGAATAAATTTGAAAACTTAATAAATCACAGAATAATGTAGATAGAGAGGTAAAAATTGACACATATGCTTGGAATGACATGGGGTTTCATTAGAACCAAAAACAAGAAAAAAAACAAAGTATTGCTAGACGCGTGAAAGATCTCTTGCGCGCGTATTTGGTGATGATCGTGTGCTCAGCCGCCACTTCCGTCACGCTTGGCCTCCCAGGTCCCCAGACCTCAGTCCGTGCGATTATTGTCTTTGGGGTTACCTGAAGTCGCAAGTGTATCGTGATCGACCGGCATCTCTACGGATGCTGAAAGACAACATCCGACGCCAGTGCCTCACCATAACTCCGGACATGCTTTACAGTGCTGTTCACAACATTACTCCTCGACTACAGCTATTGTTGAGGAATGCTGGTGGACATATTGAGCATTTCCTGTAAAGAAAATCATCTTTGCTTTGTCTTACTTTGTTATGCTAATTATTGCTAGTCTGATCAGATGAAGCGCCATCTGTCGGACATTTTTTGAACTTTTGTATTTTTTTTTTCTAATAAAACCCCATGTCATTCCAAGCATGTGTGTCAATTTGTACCTCTCTATCTACATTATTCCATGATTCATTCAGTTTTCAAATTTATTCTGACTTTTTGATCACCCGGTATAATAGAAATCATAATATAAAAAGTTTGAACAGTGGTTTAAAATTATTTTACGATGAACAGAAAAATAGGTGGAATACATATAGCTAAGGAAAGTTCGCTTATTAACTAGAGACAAAATAGGAAAATAGAAAGAATTCGAAAGAGACTGGAAAGCATACTACCTGATATTAGAGTGTTTATGCAGCCACAGATACAACTCAAAATTTCGTAGACACACGTTATAATCTCGTAGTAAACAAGAAGTGCGTTGTATATCTGAGGATCTTGATAACAATAAAAAAAAGGAGCACTTGTTGAAAGAGGCAACTCATTTCACAAAGTTTTGTAAGCTGTTTTGCTGTGCTTCGAAGAAACTGTAGGAAAACAGCACGTGGTTGACATATCTTCTTTCTTTCTTCTGGCGTTCGGAGAAACGATTATGCTTGATACCTATACGATATAAATGGGAACTAGTTGAACGATATACGTATTCGCACCAAGGCAGCTAGCTAGCTTTCTGCTCGTTTGAATCAGGGGAGGCTCCTAATTACTGATTGAATGACAGCGTAGACGGGCAGGCAGAATCGCATCATTAGTCTGTTCATTCATCTTCGGTCATTTGCAGCGTAAGTAACGTGAAATCGGAGAATAGTAGACTGATGTTCACTACAGCGCACACAGACAGCGGTCGCCTTCGCCAGTTGGTCGTTCTTTTCAAAGTACACCAACCCCACATGAGCTGGAGCCCACAGAAACCTTTTCGTTTATTTGGCAAGATTTTCATACGATCGCCATTATATGAATAAGGGTGCAAACTCCCTTCCCGTATTTGAACCTCCATAAAAATTTCTCACTGCACTATAGCCGACATATTCGTCTTGAGAGATTCAGAAATTGCATCGATATTTAAGATAATTCTCATTTACTGTTCCATCATTGCAAATTTTAAATTAGAGTAGGTTTTCCGATCATAGTCATGAGAACTCACATCGCGCAAGGAAAACCGACAGTTACACTTTTTAAGTATCATTCTGCAGATTGTTTCTCGATGGTTTTATACCACCTCCTACGATGTTCTTCACGTTCGTTTACTGTGAATTTTAGGCATGTTTGACAAATGCTATTTGGCAATAAATACAATATTTTTTATTTGTTTCCATATCCTTTACATCTTGCATTTTTCCGTTTTTGGACTTCACTTTTGAGTATAATAGCTCAGGCTAGGACCATGCCCAATTATTTTTTACGTCCGTTTTTCATTGTAATTTCAGATAAATAGCTGCTGCCCTTCCTGGGGCAATAAAGAGCATTGCGCAACCTAGGGCTGTCTTTTAATATTAATCACAATATAAAGTTGCTGCAACATCACACCACAATGGATTGGAATAAATTTAAAGATGACCACTTTAGTCGACTCGAGTGCTAGATATTCACCGTGATACCGACACAAAGGAGCAGAGCAAGTAGTGGAAACATTTAAATTCACCGCCGCCGAAAAAGGCCGCAGATCCACCTATCAACGAGCAATGTGATTTTTGGGTCTGGTATGGTATGGTAGTACCGGATTACCCCATTACGCTCCTGAGGGGCAAACCGTCACGGGAGCATATTGTACTACCAACTCTCCTGACGAGCTGTCAAGACGAAGAGTCGCTGAGGCTGATTTGGGAGGTGTCTGCTCCACGACAACGCCCCAGCTGATTCTGCTTCGGACACTTTCACTCACGTCGCTGCTATGGGCCATCAAATTTTGCCTCGACCGCCGTATTCTCCTGACATGGCACCCAGCGACTTCTTCCTATTTCCTAGCATCAAGAAATCATTGCATTGCAAGTATTTCCGTAATGACGACGAGAAGATTTTCCAGGTGAATAGTTTCTTGAACAGCTAAATCGAAGACTTCAAAAATGGTTCAAATGGCTCTGAGTACTATGGGACTCAACTGCTGAGGTCATTAGTCCCCTAGAACTTAGAACTAGTTAAACCTAACTAACCTAAGGACATCACAAACATCCATGCCCGAGGCAGGATTCGAACCTGCGACCGTAGCGGTCCTGCGGTTCCAGACTGCAGCGCCTTTAACCGCACGGCCACTTCGGCCGGCTTCGAAGACTTCCACAACCAAGATCGCCACCAAGTTAGGAAGAATGTGTCGCATCGAAAGGTGAATATGTAGAGAAAAACTAACGCTACCATCAAGTTTCATAGTCGTAGCTTGATTTTTTTGATTTTTTTTTTTTCGTGTAACGCTAAGCGACCATGTCCTTGGACAGCTCAGGTGTCACGTCACATATTTACTAATGCAGAACTGTGCTGTCATCATCGGACCTTATGCTTCTGAATTTTTACAAAATATTATCCATCAGTGTTACAAGTGAAGCGACTTGTATCACTGATCACTGATAGATAGTATGTATAGATGATACGTTGTAAATATTCAGAAACATAATATCCGATGATGAAAGTACAGCTCTGTTGAAAGCGGTCATCAAATAAAATGCTTTTTAGCGAACTTCGTTTGTGAAATTTTCTCCAGTTACCATGTAATGTTTATTCGTAAATGAATACCTGGATTTCCCGCTGAACTCAGTACCCTTTTGACATAAATGTTTGATGATGAAACTACAGCAAAAATAAAGAGCTGTTGAGAAGAGTATTACACTCGTCTAACGGACACGTGGAAGGCGCATGTTTGACTGTGTTGGATATTGATAAAATGGGCATTTGGATTAGAATGTCGCGGGTTCAAGAAAGGCGAGCGTGTAATAAGTAAAATAATGAAACAAGTGCACAAGTTATTCAATGTTCGACAAAGTGTCTAACATAAATAATCACGGTTGTGCAGTCGTTATTTGTATTGTACGTATCATTGGCGCCGACAAACGAAGTGAACAACAATAATTTATAGCTAAAAGAAAGCCTAACTGCCGGTTTTTTCTTTAATTGAATTATCTCCCCTCAAAAATTAGTGCAAGGAAACGTCAACAAGAAACGAGCGACGTATTCAACCAGGGCTCGCTGCCATGAGACACGTAAAACAACGTACAGCAACGGAAATCATCAAGCACGGAAGACAGATCATGACACACTTAAACATAAAAACTATAGGATTCAGTGCTCAAGAATAGATAAGATACTGCATGGCGCGTACTCTTTCACCAACATTTCTATTTTAAGTCAGATAAAATCGTACCAAAATAAAACAGTTTTGCAAATAAAAAGTAAAAACAGTGAGCTGTTATACTTCAGAATATTAATTATACACAAATTGCTGAAACAACTACGCATAATTAAACCACAACAAACCCCTCATACAGCATGACTCCAATTCGAAGAGGTGAGCGTTATTTTCTTGTAGCCCACAGAGAAACTGATGAATTAACTTATGTTTACACTAGAATTATGTTTTTACACTGACCTGAACTTTCGATAGGACTTCGTAAATCCCTGTCACAAAACCGCACAGTTCACTGTCTGCTGTTCAGAATAAACTGAAGCAGGCGGCTTTATTGTGGAACTGCTGGCAACACAGGAAGGCTTAGAAGCGACTTTGGGACATTTAAGCAGAGTCTCAGCTGCTAAAACCGGCCGTATTAGTGAGAGAACTTGTGGAGGCAATATCTCAGGATAAGGCTAATGTGTTAGTCTCACGCTAAGTTCAACGGCTCATGGAGTAGCGGATTTGCGACGATCATCGTCCGCAGTGGGCGTAAGCGGTCTGTGTGTGCGATTCGGATTCGAGAGAAGTCCTCTTTCGCCCACGCCACGAATTTAGTGCTTTGCTTCTATGTCCGCAATTAATTAATGCGTAGTCGAAATGTTGTTTGAAACGGTATCCACTGAAGGAAACATTGTAGGTGAAGAACAAAGAATTTGAGGTGGAAATGTTAGGAAGCAATAGGAAAGAGAACAGATTTTCAAAGCATCAAAACTGTGGATGGTGGATTAATAGAAGTGAAAGTACTCTGCGGCCTGGATGCAAGATAACCCAGAGTTACCAAAGAAAGCAAGATCTGAGAACGAAAGTACAAAGCTCGAACGCATAAAACCGAGGAAAAATGATTCTAAACTAAGACGGTGAGTCTGTTCTATCACTCACCAAAGTCATTTATCTGTAATTCCTTGCATTCGTTTGCAATCGGTGTTTTCAGACAAATCCAGAGACTAGAAAAGCACAATACTATATAACTGACAGTTATGACCTACAGATTCACAAGTGATAAAAGGCCTATTACTTGCAAAAAGCTAAAAATATTTTAACACATGCAGAACTTACAGAGTAAAATTTCCCAAAATAGAAGTTGCTGTTTCGTCCTACGTTGTTCGCTTATTCATCATCGAAGTGAAGATGTAATGTTTCAGAGAAGCAGAGGCGAACAGTACCCACAAGTGAGAAGAGCCAAATGTGGCCATCCTACATCATTTTCGATGGTAGTTCAGTACCAACGGAAAGTATTCACTTATCCACATCATCACCAGGATCTTTTCCATTCCGCTCTATTTAAGTCACTTTACTGAGACTTCGCCTTTGCAGTTCGATGACGAGAAAGCACGTACGACAAAAAAGTGTTTTCGGAAATAGTATCGTCTTAATATTGCCTGTATTTACACATATTGCTACAATTAAATGTATGGCTTTTTGCCAAACAATATGACTCTTGTGAATCTGGTACTAATAATAATTGTCTGTTTATTCAAAGTAGAGAGCGAATAGGTGAAAGAAGTAAACTGAAGTTCTCTGGGCCTTCCGAGGCCTATTCACATAAAGCTAGGAGCCTGTTAGCCTCTGAACACAACATTCACCCCTACACCACATTTGACACAATTAAGGAGGAAGCAACCCACCAGCTCTCAGTTGCTGTTCAAAGCTAACAGCTAACCGTCGAGTTTGCAATTCTCTCTTGTGAAAATTCCGAAAGCTGCTGTCGCTTTATTCGCTTACAGGTGAGATAAAGATCGAAGGCAGTGTCTGTCTGATCAGACTCAAATAAACATTGCATCGTACTTCCTAACAACACTGGCATAAGACAGCGACTTTCAGTTACAATATCCTGCTGTCGTAGGGCAAACACACAATGTGCACGAGTGTAGGCTGTGACCCATTAACGACGACATATGGATGTTTGGGTATGGCCGTGAGTCGCGGACGGATATAGAAAGTAATTATAATTAGTTTTTAATACCTTCACCTGCTGACGGGCGTTGATAAATATCAACAGGGGGAGGTGAAAATGTGTGCCCCGACCGGGATTCGAGCCCGGGATCTCCTGCTTGCATGGCTGACGCTCTATCCATCTGAGCCACCAAGGGCTCAGAGGATAGTGCGACTGTAGGGACTATCTCGCGAGACCCACGTTCTCACCTTGTATGTTCACACACTACATTCGTAGTGTCTCACCCCAACACACTCATTACTCGTGGACGACATTCTTACCAAGTCCCGTAAGAGTTCGGGGAATATGTGTGCATCCGCACAGAGGAAGAAGGTCATGGCCGGTATTGCCAGAACTATATACTTATACGGATATTGTGTCTGTTCATTCGGAATGTGCACATAAGGAATTAGAAAGTGCTTAAGGCGACCACTCTCCTGCAGCGGGAAATCCAGGTTCGAGTCCTCATCCTCCAAAAATTTCCATTACCATCATACCATTATATACACAACTGGCCATTAAAATTGCTACACCACGAAGATGACGTGCTACATACGCGTAATTTAACGGACAGGAAGAAGATGCTGTGATATGCAAATAATTAGCTCCTCAGAGCATTCAAACAAGGTTGGCGCCGGTGGCGACACCTTCAACGTGCTGACATGAGGAAACTTTCCAAACGATTTCTCATACACAAGCAGCAGCTGGCCGGCGTTGCCTGGTGAAACGTTGTTGTGATGCCTCTTGTAACGAGGAGAAAGGTGTACCATCACGTTTCCGACTTCGATAAAAGTAGGATTGTAGCCTATCGCGATTGCGGTTTATCGTATCGCAACATTGCTGCTCGCGTTGGTCGAGATCCAATGACTGTTAGCAGAATATGGAATCGATGGGTTCAGGAGGGTAATACGGAACGCCGTGCTGCATCCCAACGGCCTCTTATCACTAGCAGTCGAGATGACAGGCATCTTATCCGCATGGCTGTAACGGATCGTGCAGCCACGTCTCGATTCCTGAGTCAACAGATGGGGACGTTTGCAAGACAACAACCATCTGCACGAACAGTTCGACGACATTTGCAGCAGCATGGACTATCAGCTCGGAGACGATGGCTGCGTTACCCTTGACGGTGCATCACAGACAGGAGCATCCGCGATGGTTTACTCAACGACGAACCTGGGTGCACGAATGGAAAAACGTCATTTTTTCGGACGAATCCAGGTTCTGATTACAGAATCATGATGGTCGCATCCGTGTTTGGCGACATCGCGGTGAACGCACATTGGAAGCTTGTACTCGTCACCGCCATACTGGCGTATCACCCGGCGTGATGGTATGGGGTGCCATTGGTTACATGTCTCGGTCACCTTTGAACAGTGGACGTTACATTTCAGATGTGTTACGACCCGTGGCTCTACCCTTCATTCGATCCCTGTGAAACTCTACATTTCAGGAGCATAATGCACGACCGCATGTTGCAGGTCCTGTACGGGCCTTTCTGGATACAGAAAAGGTTCGACTGCTGCCCTGGCCAGCACATTCTCCAGATCTCTCACCAATTGAAAACGTCTGGTCAATGGTGGCCGAGCGACTGTCTCGACACAATACGCCAGTCACTACTCTTGATGAAATGTGGTATCGTGTTGAAGCTGCATGGGCAGCTGTACCTGTACACGCCGTCCAAGCTCTGTTTGACTCAATGCCCAGGCGTATCAAGGCCGTTATTATGGCCAGAGGTGGTTTTCTGGGTACTGATAACTCAGGATCTATGCACCCAAATTGCGTGAAAATGTAATCACATGTCAGTTCTAGTATAATATATTTGTCCAATGAATACTCATTTCTCATCTGCATTTCTTCTTGGTGTAGCAATTTTAATGGCCAGTAGTGTAGTTGATAGTTTTCAGTATTCGCAACTGTGAATACATTTCATGTATTAAACATAAGGGGCGAGCAAAAAGTTTCCGTTCGAGGGCCGAACAGTCCAAAACCGTTGTGCTATTTTGTAAAGAACTGACACCCTGAATGGTCTATGGGGTAGCCGGCATGGTGGCTCAGAGTATTCGGTCAGAGGGCTGCATGCTCTCTGTAATAAAAAAACTGAGTCAAGGAACCAACGATCAATTTGAACGGATGTCTTGTGACGTCCGCCCCGACCAAACGCAACGAACTATATCGAACAAAATGAGTAAAAAAAAAATGGGGTAGCGTCTTTGATTCATAATCAAAAGTCTTCGGTCCCGGGTTCGATCTCCGCCACTGCCTAAATTTTGATAAATAATCAGCATTGGCGGCCGAAGACTTCCGGCATAAGAAGTCAGCCTCATTCTGCCAACGGCCTTGTCAAAGAGGGCGGAGGAGCGGATAGAGGTTCAGGGCACTCTCTTGTCCTAGGGGTGGGAAATTGCCCCTAAAGGCGGAAGAATCAGCAATGATCAACGACATGAGGAAGCAGAAGGCAAAGGAAACCACTGCATTAAAGACACGTAACGTGTATCCACAGGACATGTGGCCCGTATTTGAAGAAGTGTCATGATGATCTCTCCATTGGCAAAAGATTCCGGAATAGTCCCCCATTCGGATCTCCGGGAGGGGACTGCCAAGGGGGAGGTTACCATGAGAAAAAGATTGAATAATCAACGAAAGGATAACGTTCTACGAGTCGGGGCGTGGAATGTCAGAAGCTTGAACGTGGTAGGGAAACTAGAAAATCTGAAAAGGAAAATGCAAAGGCTCAATCTAGATATAGTAGGGGTCAGTGAGGTGAAGTGGAAGGAAGACAAGGATTTCTGGTCAGATGAGTATCGGGTAATATCAACAGCAGCAGAAAATGGTATAACAGGTGTAGGATTCGTTATGAATAGGAAGGTAGGGCAGAGGGTGTGTTACTGTGAACAGGTCAGTGACCGGGTTGTTCTAATCAGAATCGACAGCAGACTAACACCGACAACGATAGTTCAGGTATACATGCCGACGTCGCTAGCTGAAGATAAACAGATAGAGAAGGTGTATGAGGATATTGAAAGGGTAATGCAGTATGTAAAGGGGGACGAAAATCTAATAGTCATGGGCGACTGGAATGCAGTTTTAGGGGAAGGAGTAGAAGAAAAGGATACAGGAGAATATGGGCATGGGACAAGGAATGAAAGAGGAGAAAGACTAATTGAGTTCTGTAACAAGTTTCAGCTAGTAATAGCGAATACCCTGTTCAAGAATCACAAGAGGAGGAGGTATACTTGGAAAAGGCCGGGAGATACGGTAAGATTTCAATTAGATTACATCATGGTCAGACAGAGATTCCGAAATCAGATACTGGATTGTAAGGCGTACCCAGGAGCAGATATAGACTCAGATCGCAATATAGTAGTGATGAAGAGTAGGCTGAAGTTCAAGACATTAGTCAGGAAGAATCAATACGCAAAGAAGTGGGATACGGAAGTACTAAGGAATGACGAGATACATTGGAAGTTCTCTAACGCTATAGATACAGAAATAAGGAATAGCGCAGTAGGCAGTACAGTTGAAGAGGAAATGACATCTCTAAAAAGGGCCATCACAGAAGTTGGGAAGGAAAACATAGGTACAAAGAAGGTAGCTGCGAAGATGGTTCAAATGGCTCTGAGCACTATGGGACTCAACATCTTAGGTCATAAGTCCCCTAGAACTTAGAACTACTTAAACCTAACTAACCTAAAGACATCACACACACCCATGCCCGAGGCAGGATTCGAACCTGCGACCGTAGCAGTCCCGCGGTTCCGGACAGCAGCGCCCGAACCGCTAGACCACCGCGGCCGGCAGTTGCGAAGAAACCATGGGTAACAGAATAAATACTTCAGTTGATTGATGAAAGGAGGAAGTACAAACATGTTCCGGGAAAATCAGGAATACAGAAATACAAGTCGCTGAGGAATGAAATAAATAGGAAGTGCATGGAAGCTAAGACGAAATGGCTGCAGGAAAAATGTGAAGACATCGAGAAAGATATGATTGTCGGAAGGACAGACTCAGCATACAGGAAAGTCAAAACAACCTTTGGTGACATTAAAAGCAACGGTGGTAACATTAAGAGTGCAACGGGAATTCCACTGTTAAGTGCAGAGGAGAGAGCAGATAGGTGGAAAGAATACATTGAAAGCCTCTATGAGGGTGAAGATTTGTCTGATGTGATAGACGAAGAAACAGGAGTCGATTTAGAAGAGATAGGAGATCCAGTATTAGAATCGGAATTTAAACCAAGGACCTCTCATTCTGCAGCTGCTCACGCTAACCACGGGACCACGGCGCTCCTGAGCTCAGACTACCCTTGATGTTGCCTGTCTTGCACTTCCTGTTTTTTCGACTGAT
This sequence comes from Schistocerca serialis cubense, assembly GCF_023864345.2. Lineage (NCBI taxonomy): Eukaryota > Metazoa > Arthropoda > Insecta > Orthoptera > Acrididae > Schistocerca > Schistocerca serialis. Next base: position 114,379,877 of record NC_064642.1, on the reverse strand, counting down.
CTGTGTTCAGTTTTTCAAGGCCTATCCACTGTGCCAACTTATAACTAAATCTGAGAGGGGTGCGATGGGGAGGTTCCCTTGTTAGTATCCATTAGGCTCAATATCAGGCGTCATCAGTGAGTAATCTGCGGTGATCCATTGACGAATCTTTAAATAGGTTTCTGAAATACGAGATGCCATGCGAGATACCACTGTGCTCGGTAGGAGAGAAGTTGCCTACGCGCTCGAAACGTCGTGCGCGCGGCAACACTGAATGACGGCGTGAGCTGGAGGCCGTGGGGGCGGTGCGTGTCTGCGAGATGCACGACGCGGTCAGCCGTGCCGGAGGGCACGCTCCGAAAGCCGAGCCGTCATGAGCCGTGACAAAGGCGGCGGGCAGCGCCGCACCAGGTGCCAGCCAGACGCCTCACGTGCGCTCACGCCCGCTCTCTGTCTCACCCAACCAACGACGAGTGCTCAAACTTTATTCCCTTTACCATGTAGCCCATACAACCTTCTATCAGTATTTTACTAATCTTGAAGGACCTTTCAGGTAAATCGCCATATTACTGGGTAACGATTCGCAGCGTCTAATTTACTCTCGTACGAGCGGCCTTCAATAAGTAATACAATTTTTTTACTTTTTTATTTTCTGACAGCAGGTTGGTTTTATTCAGTATTCAATAAACGATTCTATTCTCCACTCATTTGGCTGCAAAACCTTATTTTTCAACGTAATCTCCGTTCATTGCGACGGCCTTACGTCGCCTTACTGGGTAGAGTTTCTACACTACTGGCCATTAAAATTGCTACACCACGAAGATGACGTGCTACAGAAGTGAAATTTAACCGACAGGAAGAAGATGATGTGATATACAAATGATTAGCTTTTCAGAGCACTCACACAAGGTTGACGCCGTTGGCAACACCTACAACGTGCTGACATGAGGGAAGTTTCCAACCGATTTCTCGTACACAAACAGCAGTTGACCGGTGTTGCCAGGTGAAACGTCGCTGTGATGCCGCGTTTAAGGAGGGGAAATGCGTACCGTCATGTTTCCGACTTTGATGTAGGTCGGATTGTAGCCTATCGCGACTGCGGTTTTATCGTATCGCGACATTGCTGCTCGCGTTGGTCGAGATCCAATGACTGTTAGCAGCATATGGAATCGGTGCGTTCAGGAGGGTAATACGGAACGCCGTGCTGCATCCCAACGGCCTCTTATCACTAGCAGTCGAGATGACAGGCATCTTATCCGCATGGCTGTAACGGATCGTGCTGCCACGTCTCGATTCCTGAGTCAACAGATGGGGACGTTTGCAAGACAACAACCATCTGCACGAACAGTTCGACGACATTTGCAGCAGCATGGTCTATCAGCTCGGAGACCATGGCTGCGGTTACCCCTGACGCTGCATCACAGACATGAGCGCCTGCGATGGTGTACTCAACCACGAAGCTGGGTGCACGAATGGCTAAACGTCACTTTTTCCGATGAATCCAGGCTCTGTTTACAGCACCATGATGGTCGCATCCGTGTTTGGCGACATCGCGGTGAACGCACATTGGAAGCGTGTATTCGTCGTCGCCATACTGGCTTATTACCCGGCGTGATGGTATGAAGTGCCATTGGTTACACGTCTCGGTCACCTCTTGTTCGCAATGACGGCACTTTGAACAGAGGACGTTACATTTCAGACGTATTACGACCCGTGGCTCTACCCTTCATTCAATCCCTGCGAAACCCTACATTTCAGCAGGATAATGCACGACCGCGTGTTTCAGGTCCTGTACGGGCCTTTCTGGATACAGAAAAGGTTCGACTGCTGCCCTGGCCAGCACATTATCCAGATCTCTCACCAATTGAAAACGTCTGGTCAATGGTGGCTGAGCAACTGGCACGTCATAATACGCCAGTCACTGCTCTTGATGAACTGTGGTATCGTGTTGAAGCTGCATGTACACGCCATCCAAGCTCTGTTTGACTCAATGCCCAGGCGTATCAAGGCCGTTATTACGGCCAGAGGTGGTTGTTCTGGGTACTGATTTCTCTGGATCTATGCACCCAAATTGCGTGAAAACGTAATCACATGACAGTTCTAGTATAATATATTTGTCCAATGAATACCCGTTTATCGTCTGCATTTCTTCTTGGTGTAGCAATTTTAATGGCAAGTAGTATATATAGTAGGCTAAATGGTCCGCCATGTTTTCCCCACCGGCCAGGGGGGAATGAGAAAGACGCCTGCCGGAGTGGCCGAGCGGTTCTAGGCGCTACAGTTTGGAACCGCGGGACCGCTACGGTCGCAGGTTCGAATCCTGCCTCGGGCATGGATGTGTGTACTGTCCTTAGTTAGTTAGGTTTAAGTAGTTCTAAGTTCTAGGGGACTGTTGACCTCAGATGTAAATCCCATAGTACTCAGAGCCATTTGAACCATTTTTTTGTTTTCCCCAACTCTGAAGATGGGGTAATGTTTTCCTTGTGGGAGGTTAACCTGTTCACGAAACTTCTTACAGTATTTCTTATAAAATATTGGAAATTACATGTACAAAATGCACCGAATAGAAATTAGTGTGTACAGATATTTAGACAGCCCTTTTCACATAACAGAAAAATTGAAATTTAATATCTCATTTGTGGTAGTTTGTAGATATAAAATGTAATTAGTCACGAAGTCACTACGAATGTCGGCAAATATGGATGTTACGCAATAGCAACCTGTAACTATTTGTTAGTTTTTGTCCGTATACAGGCGCTTGCAAAAAGTAGATAAAAATGCGGCGTTTTGTATAGAAGGTTGGGGGGAGGGGTAAGTAGAGTTTCATGTTCCAGTGAAACGAATTTTTATTGGTAGTGTCATTTCTTGCTTGTTGAGTTGTGGTCAAGACTTTAATCTTTGATGGTTATGTTACTTCTGAAGGTTTCCTCACGATGCCCGACCCACTAGAAGAGTATCTTAACTATCACTAGCCCTACCCTACCTATATAAGAAATGGTGATAAGTATTATTCAGTTTGTGTATGTATGTTTATGATAGGGAGATAAAAATACATCACAATAAAAATTCCTCCTCAATTAGCCAATTGCGAAAATGTCTCTGAAATCGAAAAATTTGGAGATAAATTGTGTCAGTAATGTTGTCGACTATGAGTAGAAACGCAGTTGTGTGCAATTGGTTCCATGTTTATAACAGTTTTGTTAACATGTACCTACAACGCACAATTGAGCATCAGGTCCTGGTTCCCAGTTGTGTCTGCTCCAACTTACAGCCCATTTTTTTTTGTTTGGTGTCACTTTGAAATCTAAAATAGGCGAAAATCATTTTTACAATGGTTAGCGCATTTCACAGTAGGGCAGCCACCCATATGTGTGACGAATTCTTCAGTACATTGTAACCTCCCCACAAATTTCCTTCCCATTTAGTGTAACCTCCCCACAAAAATAATACATATTTAGTGTAACCTCAAAACAGAAAAATTGGTAAGCTTCTCAACAGTAAAAATTATAATTATGTCGTTCACATTCAGTATAACGTCCCAACAAAAAAATAAATTCAGTTATCTTGGAACAATAAAATGTGACTAATCTCCTAATAAAAATTGTGACTCAGTTACGACCTTTGAATAATTGACTGTCAATTTAACCTGGTAAATTTTGGACGTCAGCAGTGCTGCGTCATGGCCCTGAAAGATCATTCTGAATAAAAAAGAAAAATTCTTACCTCAATGAAGTCGCCGGATAACGCATATATATATATATATATATATATATATATATATATATATATATATATATATATATATATATATATATATATATATATATCTGCTCTTACAATAAATTTTTCTGGCACAGCCCTGTGCAATGCTGGCCGATAGATATGTCATTTATGAAAAGAAACAACTGATTTTTCTTTTGCAGTAATCGGGATGATCATGGATTGGAGAAATTAGTAAATTCTTTAAATTGAAATGAATGATTGTTAAAAGTTACTTATTATGAGAAAGATTATTATTAGGAGATTTTTAAAACATTTACATGGGACTTGAGATAACAATACTACATATGCGCGAGGCTGCTTTTTACCTTATACAGTAATGCTCAGGCTCCGGCATCGCTGCACCACGACCGGCCCAGCCAACATGATACACCAGACCAGACTGCTCGCTAGCAACAACTTACTCCTACTGCTACGCAGTTCCTACTGCAGTCAACACTGCTCTCTGGTCTGAGATTCTCTTATACATTACATATCGCAGGCAGCGCGTAAGCAATATACCGAAATTACATCTGCTCGGACCTCTTACAACATTTAAACAGAAATCTCCTAGAAATAGCCTATAGTTTGGGGAAAACATAGCGGACAGTTCGGCTGAGATTGTAGGAGTCTTGCTACTGGTATGGCCCGTATGCCCGCATGGTACCACTTTATTGGTCGACGTCGGAGCTAACGTCTTGCAGCATCAATAGGCCCGTCCTCATCTACGTACTGGTTCCCGCGGAGAGCATCCTTCATTGTGCCAAACAGATAGAAGTCGAAAGGTGCGATATGCGGGCTGTAGCGCGGATGAGCAAGAACAGTCCATTCAAGTTTTGTGAGCTCCTCTCGGGTGGGCAAACTTGTGTGAAGCTTTGCTTTATAATGCAGAAGGAGAACTTGGTTTGCATTTCTTGTAGCGCCGAACACGCTCAAGTCGTTCCTTCAGTTTCCTGAGTGTAGCACAATACTCTTCATAATAGGTCGTTGCATCACGTGGGAGGACAACAAACGGAAGTCCCTGAAGACCGTCGCCACGTCTTTAACGGGTCAGGGTGCGATTCTGAATTTTTTCTTCGGAGGAGAGATGGTATTTTATATCCGGTTCGAACTGATGAACCGAAGTTCCATTGCTCGTAACAATGTTCGAGAAAAAACCGTCGCGATCAGCCTCGTAACGTGCAATCATTCCCGCACAGATGGTCCTCCGTTGCTCGTTATGGTCTGCCGTTATGTGCCAAGGAAACCAGTGGGCACACACCCTTGATTACCCCAACTGGAAGAGGAATGTCTCAGCACTACCAACAGAGATGTCCAGTCGTGCAGAAGGTGTTTGACTGTGAGCCGTCGATCACCTCGAATGGGATTGTCCGTATTTTCCGTCGTTGCAGTAGTCATAGTGTGTCCTGCCGTCCGGTACAGGTTTGTGCGACCTTATTGTAATGATAACACATGCCTCACCCTACGACTCACCGTGCTTTTGCCAGTCTCCGTAGACATCCTACCAGCGCCTATGAATATCTGCCATACTCTGATTTTTCTCAACTCAGTGACAAGTCTCTATATGGAACAACCCTCCGTTACGGACGCCATTTTGAAGGCTGTACAGCACCGCCACCTCTCGAAACCAAATGAAACTATAGGGATTGAAGCCAGAAAATACCACCATGCCCCACAACAAATTCCGCATTTCTTCAACCAAAATTCGCCGAGAAAAAAATGTGTTCCATAACTTTTTGAACTCCCCTCGTAAGATAACAATTCGGAGGTTTACACATCGTCTGCGTGCAAAGAAAATATGATTTACGTATGGACTTCAGAAACTAAGTTAATGTCGTCCCACGCAAAGACCATTTATAACACTTCTGTCTCCTACTGATATACCGTAACCCTAAAGTTGGAGGCAGGTTGTGAAATGAAACTATCTTGTTAAAGCAATTATGATATAAAGCAACAGATCAGTGTTACCCTCTGGGAGGAATTTTGTTATGTTGACCGAGTTGTACCTAAAAGGGGTGGCTTATCGGAAATGAAAGTCAGAATTACGTAAATATTTGAACAGTAACAAATAATGTTTTACCTAGCTACACTGTTTAAAGAATAAGGAAAACGGTCGCCAGCCTAATTAGGCGCAAGAGAAAGATTAACGTTCTTGTTTAAGAAAGTAGGTATGAGTAACTTGAACGGACAAACACAACCAATACATTGCTACACGCGAGTGCAATGAACTCTGACACATACCTATGTTTACGGTAAGATTGAAGCTAACAGCTAGAGCAGCGCAAACTGTTTGCAAAAATATAACAGATACCGAAACACACTATTACTTTCAGGGCTTGTTCAAACTGAATGGTCTTTATAACATTACTATTAACATTCACTGCAGAATCATAAATTGGACATAGGTTAAGTCTCTCTCAGTTAAATACTTTACTATTTAAAATGAAAGTTAATTGGAATCCACTAATAGGTTGCTTCCCACTATCTTTTGAATAAAGAAATTATTGTTTTCATAAATAGTGGTCTTCCCGTTACTTGTTACCTAGCATTAGCACAATAGACAAACTGTGGATCCTGTTATACTATTAATATGCACTTCAAATACACAAGAGATACAAACACTTAGCAAACGTGAATATATAACTATCCACTATTGTAGTTTTCCACTTTTACTACAGTGAAACGTAATGTTGACAAATTCGCAAGAAACTAACTCACCTTTTAAAATATACTACAGGCAGCACTAAGATCATTAACTAAGCAACACTTTATAAGCCTTAGTTTTAAGAGCTTTTAATCTTTAAAAGAAACTGCAAATTGTCTTTATTACCACAGTCTTCTACTTTCAAGTAAATGATTAAATAGGTGACTTTGAAACTCCACAAAACTTTAAAATAAACTGTTTCCATCCCTGGGAGGCTTTCACAAGACTACATTTACTACCTCCCACAATTTCACTATATCCACAGTAAATCTGAACACTCCCTTCTTACCAAAGATCAAACAACATTATTTAATGTTCTGAGGCTTTCATTTTTTCCACAAACTAGGACACTCGGTAATCATAGTTTAAATGGAGAGAAACCTGAGAGGTGATGTGATAGGGAAAAAATCAAGGTAGGTACATGAATTCAATTATAAGTTACCTTATATTTTAGCACACTAACACATCCAATAAGCTGATCCTTCACTGTACATTATTATAGTATTCCGTTACAGTGATTGCGCAATGTGGTGGCAACTGCATGTTGGTAGGTGGATTTGCAGGCAGAATTGCTGGACTCTGTCCCTTCTTCGTGGCGATGATGGATATCAATTCCAGAATCGTTCCAGCTATTTATCCATCCATCCGAGGCATTGGAAAGTGGCAGAAAAAGCCTCTCTCGGAACCAGCACAATATAAAACTTTTACATGGCAGTGCACAGTTTGGTATCTCGTCCCCGACTGACTCTTGTTCCACCTTTTCTACCTAGGCCAACCACAATTTGCGCGCGCTACACAGTTCCGTTCCCGAGGGGAACCACTACACTTTTAACATACAAACTAACTATGAACCCTAAGTGAAGGTCAGCAGTTTACATAGCATCAAACAATCATTTTAAACAAAACATATCATTTGCACATATAGGTAATTCTAAACAAAATTATTTAAACAAATTCCAAATATATAGAGTAAGTTTTGTCTCCCTCCAATCGGGACAAAGAATTTAAATGACAGATATACTACATTGCATAGAATCAAACCATGACATCAAAGTTTTAACAGAGAAAGGAGTAAACAATTTTGTGCTATCGATTCAAACACAATTTACAGAAGCTCAACGATGTAACATTAAATAAAACAAAAGCAAAATAAATCAGTAGAGCATTAGAGCTATGGTGTTACACATTGTTCAACAATAGTGGTGTATTGTCAGAAAAGATGTTCCGGCTTTCCAACAGACATAGTGCTGCTGCAGTACAGACAATAGGTGCATCACATTGTGCCAGTAAAATGGCGCAGCAACTGCAAACGTGCTCTTAAGTTGAAGTACGAGGTGCATTCAAGTTCTAAGGCCTCCGATTTTTTTTCTAATTAACTACTCACCCGAAATCGATGAAACTGGCGTTACTTTTCGACGTAATCGCCCTGCAGACGTACACATTTTTCACAACGCTAACGCCATGATTCCATGGCAGCGGCGAAGGCTTCTTTTCGAGTCTGTTTTGACCACTGGAAAATCACTGAGGCAATAGCAGCATGGCTGGTGAATGTGCGGCCACGGAGAGTATCTTTCATTGTTGGAAAAAGCCAAAAGTCACTATGAGCCAGGTCAGGTGAGTAGGGAGCATGAGGAATCACTTCAAAGTTGTTATCACGAAGAAACTGTTGCTTAACGTTAGCTCGATGTGCGGGTGCGTTGTCTTGGTGAAACAGCACATGTGCAGCCCTTCCCGGACGTTTTTGTTGCAGTGCAGGAAGGAATTTGTTCTTCAAAACATTTTCGTAGGATGCACCTGTTACCGTAGTGCCCTTTGGAACGCAATGGGTAAGGATTACGCCCTCGCTGTCGCAGAACATGGACACCATCATTTTTTCAGCACTGGCGGTTACCCGAAATTTGTTTGGTGCCGGTGAATCTGTGTGCTTCCATTGAGATGACTGGCGCTTTGTTTCTGGATTGAAAAATGGCATGCACGTCTCATCCATTGTCACAACCGACGAAAAGAAAGTCCCATTCATGCTGTCGTTGTGCGTCAACATTGCTTGGCAACATGCCACACGGGCAGCCATGTGGTCGTCCGTCAGCATTCGTGGCACCCACCTGGATGACACTTTTCGCATTTTTAGGTCGTTATGCAGGATTGTGTGCACAGAACTCACAGAAATGCCAACTCTGGAGGCGATCTGTTCAACAGTCATTCGGCGATTCCCCAAAACAATTCTCTCCACTTTCTCGATCATGTCGTCAGACCGGCTTGTGCGAGCCCGAGGTTTGTTGTCACACGATGTTCTACCTTCATTAAACTGTCGCACCCACGAACGCACTTTTGACACATCCATAACTCCATCATCACATGTCTCCATCAACTGTCGATGAATTTCAATTGGTTTCACACCACGCAAATTCAGAAAACGAATGACTCCACGCTGTTCAAGTAAGGAAAACGTCGCCATTTTAAGTATTTAAAACAGTTCTCATTCTCGCCGCTGGCGGTAAAATTCCATCTGCCGTGCAGTGCTGCCATCTCTGGGACGTATTGACAATGAACGCGGCCTCATTTTAAAACAATGTGCATGTTTCTATCTCTTTCCAGTTCGGAGAAAAAAAATCGGAGGCCTTAGAACTTGAATGCACCTCGTAGAAGGAACTGTACAATTCTCGTGTGCAAAACTGAATTTCACGCAGATTCACCGTGAAATTCTGGCGATGTGTGCACCAAATACAATATCTCGTCCAGTTGTAGTGAAATGGTGCCATCACGGACCAGGTTAATACTTACTGCGAAGGATTACCATCGACTGCGACCACAGACAGCAACACCGAGGCAACCAAGAAAATGATACACAACGATCTCAATCTAACTATAGTGGACACTGCTCGTTCTGCGCATCAGCAGGCAGTTATTGTTCCACCGACAACATCTTCTGCATTATCGGACATTGTACTCAAGCTTGGCTCACCATCACTGTCACATGCGCACAAAGGCAACGCCATGAAGCACAAGAGGTGTTGAGAATTATGCAGAGGCATTGTTCTCCTGCATGATAATGTATCAACCCTCACGCAGCTCACTACAAGAGCTTTGCTTCAATATTTTCGACGGGAGCTTTGGCAGTATCCGCCCAGATCTTGCTCCATGCAACTTCCACACCTTCGCCAATCTGGAAGAACTTCGGGGGAGAAAGAGAACTTTCTGGTGATGAGGACGTTCTCACAGCGGTTATCCAATGTTCCGTGACCAAGAACCGAATTTCTAAGGAATCGTTAGCGCCAGGATTTCACCCGGAACAAGTCCCGCCCACTCACCCCCGGTCTTTGTTCGGCGCCTGGGCATCGTTTCAGTTGACCCACGTGGTTTACCGCGTTCAGCTGCACTCGCTCGGCGTGAATGTTAAATTATTATCTTGCTAGGTCTTAAATTTTGCCACATAGTTAAAAGACACGTTACAAAAAACGTGTACAGTTGGCCTCAGCTGTGCCAGGTACTTCCACAGCAAACATAAGAGAAAACAATTTAGCACTGAATTCTTTGAATGCGAGAACTCAGTATTCAGATGAATAGCCTATGAAGAAACACATTTCTGTGTGAGAAAAAGCACCCAAAGGTAAAACAGGAAAAATCTACCCTCAAAGAATACACTGAATAGTTTTGCTGAAAAGTTTTAGGGGTGGAAGAAGAGCTAGCACAGCGTGAAGAACGTTTTAAAGCCGTCAAACACTGCAGCAATTATTTACTCCATAACTGCTCTGTGACAAACATACACGTCATCATTATCATTTTAAAAAAATGGTTTGAATGGCATTTATGAAATTAATAAATCCTTTGGTTAAAAATAGACAGGACAAAGAATAACAACAGATTATTTTCCTCAGACGTTTGCAACAGCGTATAGTACATTAATCACACAGAAACTGCCACAATTCTTTATAACCTCGTTTATAATGCGCAGGTATGGCATTGGAAGAATTTACAAATTAAAATTCACCCATTACCCACGCAAATGCTAACGAAATATGTCATATAAGCAAATATCTTACTGCTTTCATTAGGCATTTCTACTTTATGGCACTCTTATATTCTTTAATTGTCGTGAGTTACTATGAGGGCCTACATAAACAAAACGACTTTCACTTATTTCTATGTAACGTTGATGTTAGACAACAGAGTTAGTCGACTGCACCCGTGGCTTTACTACCGACATGACAGATTCAAGACCATTGTTTTCGCATTGTATGTTTGCTCTGCTGTTTCCCTCAAATGAACGTATTATAATAAGTGAATTAGTTAATGAAAATTTGTCCTTATTGCCCTTAAATAACATCACGTTATTTTTTGTTTTCTATTGCTGGTGATGCTTTCAATTCTCTATAAATATTTTTATTTCTTTAATAATTTAAATTCATGTTATATAACTATCCAGAAAAACTTAAATTTCTTATCATTACTGAATTTCATCACAGTGTAACATGTGTTGAACAGTGACGATAACAACTTTGTTGTAGCTTCCAGTTTGCGGAACTGGCGGCTGTTAAGGGGAGGGCCTTACACTACGGATAGTCACAAATAGTATTATCATCGCCTTGAATTTTATAATTCAGTTCATTGAAATGAAGAGTAACATCAGATAAGAAAGTTTGTTCCCATAGCCATTCTTTGTGCGACAGGACTTCCAAAGGATAGTTTTTCCTCTTTCAGAAATATTTTCAGCTTTTTCCCGGCAACACCTTACCACAGATTAACCACCTTACTTCCGTATGGTATGGGAGATCCTGTGACAAAGATTCTACCTCTTTTAGGAAAGACCTGAATTGACGGTGTTAGAGTACATGACATCGAATGAAACTGACAACAGAAATTAGAGGCTTCAACACACGGGGCATAACGTCGACTTTGTACAAAGTGCTTCCTCATGAACAACGCAGTATACTTTCAAGCGTTTGATAACATCAGTGGTTTCACATACTAGTAGTATCTCTATTATGCGAAGGCAATGCTCCTTGAGGTATCTCTGCAGTCAGAATTACACACCACATCTAATGTGCACAAGTCAGATGTAGACGGCCTGCCACATAGTGACAAAACGAGTGAATCTGTGAGTTTAGGAGATGGCTTATCCGCCGGGGAGCAATAGGAACCATTGTATTCTCCCGTGGATTCGCGCGTGCGCAGCACTAGAGGTGTATGCGCGCATACGCACAACACAGGATTTAGAGCTAGCCTTACCTTTTTCCGGTGGCCTTAATCGCTTTTTTTGCCTTTTTTTGTGACTGCAGGGTGTTTTATTAACAAACAATATAAAACAGAATACAATCAAACTGAGGCTAACCAGCGGCCATTGTGGCCGAGTGGTTCTAGGCGCTTCAGTCAGGAACCGCGCTGCTGCTACGGCCGCAGGTTCGAATCCTGCCTCGAGCATGGATGTGTGTGATGTCCTTAGGTTAGTTGATGTCCTTAGGTTAGTTAGGTTTAAGTAGTTATAAGTCTAGGGGACTGATGACCTCAGATGTTAAGTCTCATAGTGCTTAGAGCCATTTGAACCATTTTGAGGCTAACCTTGCAGTGGTACAATATAGAAACGACGACCAATCGAAAACATCAGAAAATAAACACTATCTGATCCTAACTCTCCGCAGTGGAAACTCGAATATGTCTTCTCGGGATACAATCTTGTTTAATCGTCCGTGTCGAGATTCACATCAATGTCCGCCAGAATCAGCTTCTCTTACCCGGTACTGCGCAGCTGCAAGGAGAATACTTGAATAGTGTTTAAGTAATTAGCAAGGATCTGACAATCTCTGGAAATGTATTGCAATTGTTCGTGTCGTTCCTGTAAAAAAAGTCCAAAAGTGAAGCATCTCTTTGAGACCACCCCGAAAAAGGTAGTGCAGAGAAAGTCTTTTGATCAAGTTAATCACATGAGTCTTTGATCGGAGAAAGTAGGTCTCAATCGGACGAAGGAGCATTCCAGGCTCGATCGCGTTGGGAAGCACCCGGCTATAGAAGGCAAGCATCTTCTAATTAGAAGCCACATATCCGCTGAAAGTCCACCTTCCAGGCGATGTTCATCCGTGTCCATCCAACGCCACTCACGACACCGTATGCACATTGGGGAGTCAGCTAGAGCAATGTTGCGCAGTCTTTGTGTTGTCGGAAACTTCTCGTTGACGACGAGCTACCAGGTGGCGGGGATATCAGTCCTGAGATGTCGTTGATGGATCGCTCGCCACACTTCTTGCCACGCCACCCCTGGATGGTGTCTTTCCACCCCATTCCGAGGATGATTCTTCATGAGCTGGCCGTAAGGAGTCCTGGTATAGCTGAGATCCGCATGCACGTAGCTATAATGGAGGAAGAATGTTTTGATGTGGGACAGCGCAGGGGCGACGTGAGCGAGTGCAGTAAAGAGCTGGCAGGACGGAAGCGCCAGTTCATGAATGAGGAGGGCGATGAAACTGTGTTGATGATGGGTCCGCGTCTTGGTCATGGTGTTGATGTAAAGGGCCGTGGCATGTGCTAGAACATTGATAAGTCCCAGTCTTCCGCTGCGAGGGGGGAGGGTTTGATCATCGTATCATATCATGAAGAGAATTCCATTACTAACGAAGTAGCCAAAGGCTGCCTGTATCTGCCGTGCCATCACTGGAGTCACCGGTAGGATCTGCGCTAAAAGAGGTACCTGGGACGCCGTGTGGGTGTTAATGAAGACGACCCGCTGGAACATATCTAAGGATCGGAGTAGGTGGCCTGGGACGCCCATGTGGAGAGCCGGTAAAAGGCGTTTATAATTTATCAGCGTCGTACGGCGGACATATTTTGTAAATACACTACTGGCCATTTAAATTGCTACAACACGAAGATGACGTGCTACAGACGCGAAATTTAACCGACAGGAAGAAGATGCTGTGATGTGCAAATGATTAGCTTTTCAGAGCATTCACACAAGGTGGCGCCGGTGGCGACACCTACAACGTGCTGACATGAGGTAAGTTTCCAACCGATTTCTCATACACAAACAGCAGTTGAACGGCGTTTCCTGGTGAAACGTTGTTGTGATGCCTCGTGTAAGGAGGAGAAATGCGTACCGTCACGTTTACGACTTTGATAAAGGTCGGATTGTAGCCTATCACGATAGCGGTTTATCGTATCGCGACATTGCTGCTCGCGTTGGTCGAGATCCAATGACTGTTAGCACAATATGCAATCGGTGGGTTCAGGAGGGTAATACGGAACGCCGTGCTGGATTCCAACGGCCTCGTATCACTAGCAGTCGAGATGACAGGCATCTTATCCGCGTGGCTGTAACGGATCGTGCAGCCACGTCTCGATCCCTGAGTCAACAGATGGGAACGTTTCCAAGACAACAACCATCTGCACGAACAGTTCGACGACGTTTGCAGCAGCATGGACTATTAGCTCGGAGACCATGGCTGCGGTTACCCTTGACACGGACAGGAGCGCCTGCGATGGTGTACTCAACCACGAACCTGGGTGCACGAATGGCAAAACGTAATTTTTTCGGATGAATCGAGGTTCCGTTTACAGCATCATGACGATCGCATCCGTGTTTGGCGATATCGCGGTGAACGCACATTGGAAGCGTGTATTCGTCATCGCCATACTGGCGTATCACCCAGAGTGATGGTATGGGGTGCCATTGGTTACACATCTCGGTCACCTCTTGTTCGCATTGACTGCAGTTTGAACAGTGGACGTTACATTTCAGATGTGTTACGACCGGTGGCTCTGCCGGCCGAAGTGGCCGTGCGGTTAAAGGCGCTGCAGTCTGGAACCGCAAGACCGCTACGGTTGCAGGTTCGACTCCTGCCTCGGGCATGGATGTTTGTGATGTCCTTAGGTTAGTTAGGTTTAACTAGTTCTAAGTTCTAGGGGACTAATGACCTCAGCAGTTGAGTCCCATAGTGCTCAGAGCCATCGACCGGTGGCTCTACCCTTCATTCGAATCCTGCGAAACCCTACATTTCAGCAGGATAATGCACGACCGCATGTTACAGGTTTCTGGATACAGAAAATGTTAGACTGCTGGCATGGCCAGCACATTCTCCACATCTCTCACCAACTGAAAACGTCTGGTCAATGTTGGCCAAGCAACTGGCTCGTCACAATATCCCAGTCATTGCTCTTGATTAACTGTGGTATCGTGTTGAAGCTGCATGGGCAGCTGTACCTGTACACGCCATCCAAGCTCTGTTTGACTCAATGTCCAGGCGTATCAATGCCGTTATCACGGCCAGAGGTGGTCGTTGTGGGTATTGATTTCTCAGGATCTATGCACCCAAATTGCGTGAAAATTTAATCCCATGTCAGTTCTAGTAGAATAGATTTGTCCAATGAATACCCGTTTATTATCTCCATTCTTCTTGGTGTAGCACTTTTAATGTCCAGTAGTGTATGATGCTCTAACACGGAAGTGTGTCCATCATCCGCAGTGGTGCCACATTCCCCTCCCAGAGCCCTTTGCTGATGGCACAAGGCTTGACCATTTTCGTGTTGTTGCCTGCCGTATTCCCATAACGTCGGTTCCACTTCCGTCCGGACGCGCTCTTCATAATGGGCAAAAGCTCTACATCATCAGCATAAGCGTGGCATTAGAATATGCTTCCTCTCAGCGCGACCCCCAAAAGATGTTGTTTCAGCCCATACGGAAGCGGTTTTGTCGCTGTTGCATAGAGATCATGGAGGGAGGACAGCCATGTCAGGCCGAACATAAGATGAAGATGTGTCCTTCCACACTACCACTAATCATCACCCTCCAAGAGGTTCCATGCAATATGCGTATGATCACGCGGTTGAAGGGAAGGCCGTCCGATCTATCATCAAAGCCAGGAAAGAAAGGCTCGCATTCTCCACGGAGACTGGGGTACCATGCAACTTACAGGCCGACGCAACGTTTATCACATCTGGCCAAGAGCTGCTTGGATGTTATTGTGCCCCTGCTCCCCAAAAGATGTTTGTTCATAAGAGATAACTTGGCGCAATACTCGGAGAATACGCATTCTGGTGAATATCTTGAAATCACACCTGAGAGAGGTGATCGGGCGGTAATATTCAATCCGTGTGCCTCAAGTTGGTCTGGACACCGAAATAACGAGATCTTCGACGAAAGCTGGCGTAATGGGGACCGCTATTGACAGCAGTTCTTGGTACATCGCCATTAGGCTATCCGAACACGACTCATAGCTATACCATAACTTCCACACATCGTCAAATGTGTGTCCTTCCATATATCGTCAAATGTGTGTCTACAACCTGCACTCGTACAGTCATTATGTCCTCCGGCGGATAAATACGATATTGCAGTGCCTGTTAGATTAGATTAGATTAGATTAGATTAATACTAGTTCCATGGATCATGAATACGATATTTCGTAATGATGTGGAACGAGTCAAATTTTCCAATACATGACACAATTAAGTTAATTTAATAACATAATTAAGTTAATATAACAACTTTTTTATTTTTTTCTTAATTTATATCTAAAAATTCCTCTATGGAGTAGAAGGAGTTGTCATTTAGAAATTTTAATTTCTTCTTAAATAATTGTTGGTTATCTGTCAGACTTTTGATACTATTTGGTAAGTGACCAAAGACTTTAGTGGCAGTATAATTCACCCCTTTCTGTGTCAAAGTTAGATTTAATCTTGAATAGTGAAGATCATCCTTTCTCCTAGTATTGTAGTTATGCACACTGCTATTACTTTTGAATTGGGTTTGGTTATTAATAACAAATTTCATAAGAGAGTATATATACTGAGAAGCTACTGTGAATATCCCTAGATCCTTAAATAAACGTCTCCAGGATGATCTTGGGTGGACTCCAGCTGTTATTCTGATTACACGCTTTTGTGCAATAAATGCTTTATTCCTCAATGATGAATTACCCCAAAATACGATGCCATATGTAAGCAATGAGTGAAAATAGGCGTAGTAATTTACTAAGACGTTTATCACGAAAATTTGCAATGACCCTTATTGCATAAGCAGCTGAACTCTAACGTTTCAGCAGATCATCAATGTGTTTCTTCCAATTTAATCTCTCATCAATGGACACACCTAAAAATTTTGAATATTCTACCTTAGCTATATGCTTCTGATTAAGGTCTATATTTATTAATGGCGTCATACCATTTACTGTACAGAACTGTATGTACTGTGTCTTATCAAAATTCAGTGAGAGTGCATTTACAAGGAACCACTTAGTAATTTTCTGAAACACATTATTGACAATTTCATCGGTAAATTCTTGTTTGTCAGGTGTGATTACTATACTTGTATTATCAGCAAAGAGAAGTAACTTTGCCATATTATGAGAACTGCTTATTTCAACTTTCGGCACTCTTCCAGTTAGGTATGAATTAAACCATTTGTGCACTGTCCCACTCATGCCACAATATTTGAGCTTGTCAAGCAGAATTTCATGATTTACACAATCAAAAGCCTTTGAGAGATCAAAAAAATCCCAATGGGTGGTGTTCGGTTATTCAGATCATTCAAAATTTGATTGGTGAAAGCATCTATGGCATTTTCTGTTGAAAAACCTTTCTGGAAACCAAACTGACGTTTTGTTAGTACTTCATTTTTACAGATATGTGAAGCTACTCTTGAATACATTACTTTCTCAAAATTTTTGGATAAAGCTGTTAGAAGGGAGATTGGACGGTAATTGTTGACATCAGATCTATCCCCTTTTTTATGCAAAGGTATAACAATAGCACATTTTAGTCTATCAGGGAAAATGACCTGTTCCAGAGCGCTATTACACAGGTGGCTGAGAATCTTACTTATCTGTTGAGAACAAGCTTTTAGTATTTTGCTGGAAATGCCATCAATTCCATGTGAGTTTTCGCTTTTAAGCAAGTTTATTATTTTCCTAATTTCAGAGGGAGAAGTGGGTGAGATTTCAATTGTATCAAACTGCATAGGTATGGCCTCTTCCATTAACAGCCTAGCATCATCTAATGAACACCTGGATCCTACTACATCCACAACATTTAGAAAATGATTATTAAAAATATTTTCAACTTCTGACTTTTTGTTCGTAAAGTTTTCATACAATTTGATGGTAATACTGTCTTCCTGTGCTCTTGGTTGACCTGTTTCTCTTTTAATAATATTCCAAATTGTTTTAATTTTACTGTGTTGTTCAGAAGTACGGTACAAGGTTCCTTTGGACATTTGCTGTTGAGTGAGATATGCTAGATAAATTTCAGTGAGTAAATTTTTTATATAAATACAGTATGTAGAAGGACAGAGAGAAAGAGAAGGAGGTGATGGACTAAGAAAATTGGAATAATATATACCAGGGAAAGCCAGGTACTCAGTCTATTATTAAGAATCCATTATTGTTAGAATAAGGAATGTCGTCCAGTATTACCAGGACCATCAACTTTGTCACACAAGGTAAATTGGCTTACAGAGTAGAGATGTAGTGTAGCCTTCATTCCAGAAGAAATTGAATAACGCTGCTATAAAGACCTCTAATTACTTGTATAACGAAATAACTTCCAACATGAGTGACAAATTACAAAGAAAAATTTGAAAACAAATTTCAATGTTGGTTTTATGCAACTACTCCTATTTCACAAAACAACTAATATTTGGAAACTTATAGTACATGTAGTGCAAAATAATTGCATAACTACTTCTGATGTTGCAACAACTGCTCGAAACTAACGTGCTTCTAAAATAGTGAAAAACCATTCTAATTTATTTTATGAGCATTGCATGCAGTCAAAAGAGGAAGGATGCACATGGCATAATATTTTACTAAACAATTATCCATGAAATAGTTGAAAACATCCGAAGGCTGAAACTGTACAGTCTCACATGAAATAAAGACAATGGAAGCTCAAGGCATCACGAAATCATTCAAAAAATTCATCGCAGCTGCAGACCCTGTTATCGACAATTATAGATGGTCCACGTGTTCTCAGTTTGACAGCATAACGTTCCTTTGGCCAGACTAGCTACCAAAACCCAAAAAAATGGCTCTGAGCACTATGGGACTTAACATCTATGGTCATCAGTCCCCTAGAACTTAGAACTACTTAAACCTAAGTAACCTAAGGACAGCACGCAACATCCAGTCATCACGACCAAAACCCAAGTTAGACCGTAATTGATAAAGCCAAAATGTCACATCGCACCCGAAAATACATATTTTCAGTGTTATACAATCATAAACAATGCACGAGAATTCTAAAATGCATGTACCCCAGATTGAAAAGAGATTATAAGATGAATTTCAACTACAGTAAAGCAAGGGTAATGGAATGTAGTCGCATTAAATCAAGTGATGGTGATGGAATTAAACTGTGGAGTGAGACACTAAAAGTAGTGGATGACTTCAGCTGTGTAGGCTGCATTCTGAGGCTTCAAGCAACAATCAGCCTAGTAATGGAGGTAAGAGCGAGGGTCATTTGTAAAGGGGGACGTAGCCAGGAACTCTGTGAGCATGTTTAGACGGATCTACAGTAAGTTGCAGTAGTTACGAATAGCGATGGCGGTTATCGCTGAAACAACTAGTTTTCGGTTATATCGGTTTTTCCAAGCAGGTTTAACGTGATTGTTAAAACCGCTCAGAATAGTTTCTAAAATAACCGATTTTCGGATTCTTATTCCTTTAATTCCTGTAATAAATATTGAAAAAAATTTGACTCTGTCAGTTGCAAGGCACGTAGGGTCACAATACTAAATTAAATAATTCGATAATAAAATATTTAAATAGTCCATCCACAGCTGATTGTTTTTCTCGAAATGTGGTAAGCTGTTAAATACTGCAATAAATCACCCGTATTCTCGTGTTGCTTCTAATTTTTTGAAACTCTGCTCAAAACTTATGTTGTAATCGGATATCATATCATTGTTTGGGCATTACGAATAGTCAATGATAAAGGGTGAAAACTGAGCTTGAAGAATCTGTTTTTCGTGTTAATTTGCCCGTTATCTAGGGCTACAAGCAGATAAAGGCATATAATGTAACATAGGTAGCATATCAGGTACTTTCTGTTTATGTTGTGTACTATGAATGAATTGTTGTTAAATCTCTAATTTGTTACTACTACCGTAATTTCCTTCGTCTTTTATTATTTCGCAGAAATGACAGACAAATCTTTAATCTTTTGAAGCATTTTATACTTCATTGCTACGTCACTTCATAAAAATATTTTCAAACTAGGGTTTGTGCCATTCTGCAATGCAGCAGTGGCTTAAGCCACGACACACGGCGGCAAATACATATTGTCTCAGCAATGCTTATTCCAAGTGTTTGTAACTCCGTTTCTGTCGGCATTGTTATTAAAATAGCACTGATAACGTTTGCGATTTTCTACAATAATGCAATACTTCAGAACAATGCAGATTTTACGAATAAAAATTACTTTAAAAAATAGATTTATTTAAAGACAAAAAATTTTAACACCGCTGCTAAGGCTCAATGACATATCGCCTTTTTTGCTCGGTTATTGGTAAAAACAAAAAAAATCTGTAATAACCGAGACCCAACAAACAGCGAAAAACATCGGTTATTCAAAACTAAAATACCGGTATCGGTTTGTCCAATGCGTAGTTATGTGGTGATGAAGTGGCCTGACTTGCACAGGATACGCTAGTGTAAAGAGCTGCATCAAACCAGTCTTCAGACTGAAGACCACAACAAAAGCTACGTCGACAGGGATTCTCAGTTTCTAGCTTTGCGTCAGATGAGAACCGATGAACACCTTTGCACCAGAACCTTCCTGCTCATTGTCCGTTAACCCTTCTCCCTACGATTCTCTACGACACAATGACGAATGCCCATAGAAAGAATGGAGGCAGAGTTGAAGGTGAAGTATTAGACGCAGTTATGTGGTTTGGGTCTAGGGGCTAAAACGATTTCGACCTCAGGTGGTTGAATGTCTTGATGACAGACTGCCTATAGAGCTTCCTTTACAAACCTTACTACCTTTCACAGCGCTCTAAATGTATATATTCCATATTGTCACATTGCGACCCAGGGCACGAATTGCCAAATCCACACCCCACTTTTACATGGAAAAAGCTGTACAAAGTAAACAGTGACACTAGTATGAAGCTTACTGGCAGATTAAAAGCGTATGCCAGGCCGAGACTCGAACACGAGACCTTTGCCCTTCACGGGTAAGTGCTCTACTGACTGAGCCACCCACGCACGTCTCACGATCCAAAGTGTGACTTATCCTGAAACTATAATAAACAATACTGTGTAAGCAATACGGGGAGATGGATCACCAACTCGGATTAGACAATGCTGATGACGTAGTGCTATCAAAGCTATTGCTTACACTGCCCACCGCATTCCATCATAACCACTTAAGTCTCTTAGCAATACCGATCCTGAGTATTAAGTTTCGAATCACCATTTTCAATGGCAATCGTTCAAAACATCGCGTTTTTAACTAAAGAGGATGATATCGTGGACAGAGAAAGTGTTACAATAATTGCCGTAGCCTTACAACTGGACCTCCAGGCATATTCATCCCAGGACGATGTTCTTTGTTCCTTTAGAACGCCGCAATTACAACCATGAGGAAAGTCTTTTCCTTCTCAGAAACGTACTGCCCTCTCAGGCACTGCGAGGCCAGCTGTGCGACACAAAAGAAAGGAAGGAATCAAGGCGACGCCCTTCGCGGAAACACGCAGAGCTCATATGGTCAGCCACAGACTGCGCCAACGTCCTATGCTCCAAAAGGAATCGCTTAATTGACACTATCCATTGCCAATGGTGGCACAAAATCTCGAATATTATGACCGTCTTCAGGACAGAGTGGTTCATTTCCCTGTAATCAACAGATCTATACACAAATTTCTACTGGTCGCTGTTCACGCTGATATGCCATTAAACCGAACGTAATGATATTCCTAGTAACAGAATCTCGAAACAATCACAATGGGTTCATTCGCTCGAGGGTGACGATGATGATGGGTTCGTGGGGTTCTCAACGGCGTGGTTATCAACGCCCATACAAATTCCCAATCTTTACACTTTCCAGTCTAGCCATGTTAATTTATGATGAAGAAATGATGAGGACACCACCCCGGTCCCGGGGAAATCTCTGAACCGCCTGGAAATCGAACCTGGGGCCCCGTAATCCAGGGACAGCAATGCTAACTTCTACACCACAAGCCGCGGAGCACTCGTTCGGACTGCAGATCACGTCTCTCACACGCGATATCTTGATGTATGCAAGAACGTACATTTTCATCTTCTCAGAGCTCCGATAAGCGTTGGATATCGCATCATATTTTCGACTGAAAATGTAGCTGCAGTTGCACGGATTATGTTGCCCGACATTTTATTCGTTAGGAGAAAGTCTGACAGAACAAAATCCGAGAGTTATAACGGACAAGGAAGGTTCAGGAGAAATGAAAGTAAAATCGGGTCGGTATAGGACCGCCAATGTTGCCATTGTATGAGGGCGTGCCGAAAAGTAATGCCTCCGGTCTTATTGCACGAAAATTCTTAAAGCTTTTTAAATGAAACAAAAGTTATTTATTAACATTCTACTTCTTCGTTCTCCATGTCTACATACTTGCAACCCTCTGCAGCTAGAGGGCTCCGAATTGTAACATGTAACATGGCGGTGTGTAACGTAACTATGTCGGTGCGTGAGAAACAGTGTATTCTAGCAGAGTTTAGAGTTCGAAGAGTTCGTCCACACTTGGAGCACACACTCCTTCAGCATGACAACGTGAGACCATACAGGAGCGCTGCGACATCTGTAAAAACCGAAGTCTTGCATTCACTGTCATCTGCAGTGTTACTAGGTCACAAAAATTTTGCAAAGGAGATCATTCTAAAACTTTGTAAAAGGAAGTACATATTTGTTGGAGAAACACAACTGCAACAGTATAATCATTGAAGCAGTCAGAGAATCGTTGATGTAAAAGAGGAAGTGAAGTTTTACGATACTGTTTTGTTACTTTCTTCTTAAGACTCTTTTCTCGCTTGTTCTAGCGTATGTGTGAGCCGAGCAAAACTGTTGGTTTGTGTGTGAAAATGGAGCAGAGTTTTATATTAATCAAAGCCAAAATATGTAGTATGAATTATACAAATGTTTGTGTGTTAATTAATCTTTACATATAATAATCCAAACAATTTTAAGTGAAAATGACTTAGCTACGAAAATGTCGGATTCGCCTCAATTACGACTGACACAAGAATTGGCGACATAATAAACGACACAGCAGACCAAAAGGTAAAGGTGGAAATTTATAATATTTACAAACACTAGACTGTGTGAGTGTATCAACGAGCCGATGTACACAACTTCTCAAGATAGGTGACTCACCACCGCTTCGCAATTTTACGTAAAATATATGAACATTTCTGTTATTAGCAATAACATAATTTATTTACATATGTATGAATGAATTTCCCTACGTTGCCGACAATATTATTTTATTAGCATATTAGTAGCGACCTTACAGGGACTGTACCTGTAACAATAGTCACTTACTTATAGCCTTCATGTCTGTAAAAGACTGATTATTCATGTAATAATGGATGTAAATTTTCTTTACGGTTGCATGCCAAAAGAGAAGTGAAAAAAAAACAGGTAATAAATAAGGGGAAATAAATATATGAAAGAAGAACAGAGACGGGAAACAAGGTTTTTACAAAATTATATTACAAAGAATAAGTAATATCTGAAACGGCAATTGAATATGACGCCATCATTTAAGATAAGACGAAAACTCGACATTTATTCGCCTTAGTCAGTCGAACGACATACAGTTAGACTCAACAGCAAGAATAGGCCTTTCCTATGTAGTTTTCCTAGTAATAACTTTCCGTAGAACGTAGTGCTTTGTGTTAACAATCTTGTGCTACACGAAACATTCTCGTAGAAAGTAGTAGCCATCTTGTTGTGCTAAAAATTTTTCCAGGATGAAAAGAATAATTACGACTCACGTTTATGTTTTCACGTGTGAACATCTGTTTAGCCATTTGAAAATGGGATAAAAAATGAACAAATTAATGTAAATATTTTAAATAATCAGACACAGGGAGCAGTAAATGTAGCTGTGCCGATGCAAGCAATCGACATGGTACATCAGCAGAATGACGAAACTATTAATGGCAGTCACAATATGGATTTAACGGGAAGTGTAAACGTGAGCACTCTTCTACGTAATATTCCAATGCAGACAGTGGACGTATTACCACCACAATCAATACCCGAAGGTATTTTTTCACAGAGCAGTTACGAAAAGATATCGCGGAACAAAAGGACATTTCAGACAGTCCCCGGTTGTGCGAACAGGGAATGTTTATGAACGGAGCAGCAGCACAAAAAATTAGGCAACATTGCCTCACCTGATTACAGCAGTATCGTATGGTGACATGTTCTGATGCGAGTTTGTAGGATTGTAACTCAAATCCAGTAAACACACGTCAGATATGTAGGAGTAATAAAAACTTATGGGATTGTGACTGATTGTTCTGTGCCTCTTCTTTCTCAACTGATAGGAACAGCGCGAATGGGGTAATGCAATTTCTGAAGGATATGTTTGAAAACTTCGATAGAATATTTACAAATCTAAATCTTACAAATCTTGATCAAAAGTTCGACCAAAATTTTCGAAAATATTAGATGAACAAAAGGAAACGGTGGCTAGGTTAGATGAGATAACTGCGAAACGAGACAGTTTGCAACTTTTTACGATGAATTAGCAAAAACCGTGACGGAAATTCACACTGAAGGTTCTGATCGCAAACAGTTTGCTAATATCTTCCCGACAAGATAGAAAAACAGACGGAGGAGATCGGAGTTATCATACTTGAACAAAGGTGTGTTAGTACTGACGTAAAGGAATTGAACGGCCGTGCAGGAGTAGGCGTGTTTGACAATAATACACTTGCACAAAAATTGGTAATACAGCACAGAACTAACGTCGAGGAGATAGGAAAGTTGATGACCGAGAAAGAAAGGAAAATTGCTGATAAGGTAGAAATCGATATCAAAAATGTAGTGCAACAAATTTGTTCGCTCATGAACGCCGTTAGGATCAGTTCGAACGATACCAGACAGGTTGCTACACTGAGTAGAGGATAACTCTCTACCCTTGCAGATTCACGAGAGAAACAGTTATCGCCTTTAATGACGAATCACAAGCTATCACACACCACCACACACACTAGGAGCAGATTCTTACCTTTTGTCGATATTAGCTGAAGAAAGCCTCTTGAAACAACTCAGATGTTTACTACTGAATCGAAAAAAGTATATCTAGTCATATTCATAAGAGCATTTCGTAAAGTACTGCCACAAAGCTGTCCGAACAACAAAAAATACGCTACGTGGTGGGTTTACTCTAGGTGACGCCCTGATCTGGGCTGCAGAGCCCCAGACAGATGCCAATTGTACGACCAATCCGAGCATGCCTTTTTGGACAAATTCTGGTTTGTAGCCGTTCAAGAACGATTAAGGCGTGTTATATTTGAGCCATAACCATTCAATGGCAAACAGGGAGCGTTAAGAAAATATTTTGAAAAATATACTAACAAAACATGATATTTAAGCAAACTTGTATCCAATGAGGTTATACTGAAAATTTTGAAAGGTCGATTGCTATCTCATATTCGAGAAAAGTTAGTCACTATAATGGAGACAGACCTGGGGTACTTTCTTCCCATATTGGACTCTGTTGATTTGATTTATAAGGATAGACGAAGCCAAACAAATAGCTCGGTTGTGCCACCGATTTTCCGAAGAAACGGAAATGCACAATCCCACGATAATATCAATAACAATGGCCATCGTTGGCATCCATATGCGCCTCCACAAGACGATAAGTAGAAAGACAATAGCCGTGAAGGAAATAATCATTACCAGAGAAAAAGAGATCATACATATAACTCTGGGTACCAGCGTTCACCCGATAATGATAACAGAAATCGGTACAATCAATCGCAAGGTAATATAGACAGTAGGCGAAGAAATAATGAAACATGCAATGAATACAGATCAATGAATACTGGACAAATGCAAAGCAGAGAGGTTAGGCAAACGGACAAAGGTTCCCGTGACAGCCAAGGCAAACTAGCGTAATACGGAACACACAGTACACACAGTCGAGACAGTTACAACAGTAACACTGTTCCACCGCCGCAGACGGAAAACAACAGTTGGTCGTGGTAATCTTCCCGTCAACGACCTACAGAAGCAGAAGCAGGGGGCATTCCGAATGGACATATAAATTTTCTGAGATACGAGCTGTATAAGGATATGAGAGACGAGTTGTATTCTGATGAGACTTCTAATGGCAGAGAGGCCAATAAAATGATACAGGCAATAGTAAACGCCAAAGTAGGTGACACACCTGAACGCGTTGTTCTTGACATGGGAACTTCCGAAAATATGATGTTAGCTAGTTTGTTCAAAGAAATCAAAAGAAATATTCCTGTACCTACATTACCCACGCAAAATTGCATATTTCTAAGGGCAGTGGGTGACAAATGATTAGTAGTGAACACGTAAGCATGTGTACCTATTACGATAAATGATACTATAATAAATTGTGACTTTCTTACCGTCGAGAAACTAATAGTCACCTGCATTTTAGGCATGAAGTCTTTTGGACAGTATGAAGTCAAAATTGACTTAGGGGAAGGCAAGTGTCAGTTTCAAGTGGAAATCGTATAGTCTCTCTAAAATGAGTCAAGGTACCAATCAACATGAATATTTACAAGTCATTATTCCAGAGATATTTTTCGAAATGAAATGCGTGCTAACCAATCGTCAGAATTACCTACCAAGGTGCGAATCAAAGAGGGTAAGGTGCAAGAATCTTCTTACCTATCCATAACCCAAAGAAACGAATTAGATGAACTACTTTCACAATATGTACAAGTTTTTGAAATGTGTTCTGGTGGAATTAAGAATTGTGTATATAAATCGGAGATGTACCCCCACTAAACCATTTGTGACTCTTCATATGCAGAAAGGGAACCAGAATAGACAACAAGATCACTGTCCTGGTTAGTAAAATGACAGAAAGTTTACATGAGCAGTTGCTAAAATTTCATAATGTAAAGTGTTTAAGTAATACAGATTTGTGCGACTCAAAAAAAAAAAAAAAAAAAAAAACAGGTAGACAGTACTTCATCCAGACAGTCTAGACAGTAGAATGTATACGGCATTCCAGGTGCTTCCCTTCGAATTAAATGTCAGTGCAGGAATATTTTTAGCAGCCATGGATACAGTGCTTGGGCCAGAGTTACTAGATAGACTGGCCAATTGCTTGCCACCACAACATGAAGAAAAACACCTGGAATTACTGAGTAAACGGATAGAAAAACTGAATGTTACAGTAAGCTTTCAAAACTCCGAGTTTGGACGACAGAAAATAACATTCTTAGGTCACATTGTTTCCTCAGAAGGAGTAGTACCAGACAAAGGAAAGATAGAGCCGCGCGGGGTAGCCGCGCGGTCTTGGGCGTCCAGTCACGGTCCGCGCGGCTGTCCCCGTCGGAAGTTCGAGTCCTCCCTCGGGCATGGGTGTGTACGTTGTCCATAGCATAAGTTAGTTTAAGTTAGATTAAGTAGTGTGTAGGCTTAGGGACCGATGACCTAAGCAGTTTGGTCCCATAAGATCTAACCCCAAACTTACAAAAAGATAGACAAAATAAAAAATATTCCAGCATTCCTAAATAGAAGACAACTCAAAGGATTCATAGGATTAATGTCCTTTTCCAGAAATCTTGTGCCAAATCAGTTCCTAAATGGTGGCGCTCTATTAAGCCTTTTGAGAAAGAATAATAAGTGGTTCTGGACAGCGTAGTGCCAGAAACATTTTGACGCAATTAAAGAGGCTCTAGTCAGTGCTAACCTATTACATCATCCTGATATGAACTAAGACCTTTGTTTAAGCGCAGATGTATCATTATAGGAGGTGGGGACTTGCCTATTTCAAAGCAGAGAAACTGCGTCATTAGCTTCGCAAGTACAACCCTGACAGAACGTGAAATTTTTTTTTCCATAACAGAACTGGAAGCCTTAGCAGTCGTTTGGGCGTTTAGGAGATTTCAGTACTATTTACTGTGTAAACACATCAAAAGCGTTTTGCGATGATCAAGACCTGTTCTTTCTACTAACCTGCAAAGCAGGGGTATTGTCCCCTGGTGTCTTTTCTTTCGATAGTTCAGTTTTGAGATGGTATACGTAAAAGGAGAACAGAATGCCTGCGACTACGTTTATACGAATTGAGCGAGGTGACAGAATAAACTTCTGTTTGTCGCATTTTTCTTATGTTCGACGACACCTAACGACCATACTACTTAAGGATGTGTCGAAATATAAGTATGTTAGTGGCAGAACAAAATATTTAATGCTGTTGTGGCTACTTGTTGACAAACTGCCTGTAGGATTCTTTCTCAGGTTCTTCGGTCGACATTTGTCTGACGGTTTTTCTGACGTTTCGCCAGCATGAGTAGCTACCAATTCTCAAAGCTTCGCTCCCCATTGCTGGTAGTGGATGGAGATGGGCCCGCGGCCGCAGATTACACTGCTGGCCACCGTAAATGCAACACCCTGAAGGAAGCATCCGAATCAAGTGAAATTTACACCATGGGTTTGCAGCGATGAGATATGCAACTGATTAGAATTTCAGCGCAGACGCACATCACGCGCGCCTGTGGCGCCACCTCATAGCGCCATTTAAGGCTTGGCGATTTCGACGAGTGTACGTTCGGCACGTGTGTTTACCTTGTGGTTGTTTCACAAGACGATTTTATGCCTCGTAGACAACAGCGAACATCGTTTGATCAAGTATCCGAGTTCGGCAGAGGAAGGATAGTGGCTTACCGAGATTGTGGATTATCATACAGAGAAATCGCTAGTCGTGTTGGACGAAACCAAACAACTGTAATGCGGATATGTGACCGTTGGATGCAGGAGGGTACGACGGACCGACGTGGTCGATCGCATTCACTGCACGTGCTGATAGGCAAATTGTGCGCATGGCAGTGACGGATCGCTCAGTGACATCCCGAACCATAGCACAGCACATTGCGTCTGTAACGCATCACCCAGTGTCTGCGCGTACCATTCGACGCCGTTTACACCAGAGTGGTCTGTCCGCAAGACGTCCATTGCTTCGTCTACCATTGACGCTGAACCACAGACGTCTCCGTCGCCAATGGTGTGATGACAGACGGATGTGGACGGCAGAATGGAATGACGTTGTCTTTACTGACGAGGCACGCTTCTGTCTGCAGCACCACGATGGTCGGATTCGAGTGTGGAGACACCTTGGAGAGAGGATGCTGGACAGTTGCATTATGCACCGCCACACTGGTCTTGCACCGGGTATTATGGTATGGGGCGGTATTGGATATTACTCTCGCACGCCTCTAGTACGCATTGCCGGTACTTTAAATAGCCGGCGCTACATATCCGAGGTGCTGGAGCCAGTTGTCCTTCCTTACCTTCAGGACTCGGCCACAGCCATATTTCAACAGGATAATGCGCGACCACACGTGGCACGCATTGTCCAAAGGTTCTTCGTCAATAACCAGATTGAAGTGCTTCCCTGGCCGGCTCACTCTCCGGATCTTTCGTCGATAGAAAACATGTGGTCCACGGTTGCTCAACGAGTGACCCAGATTACATCCCCAGCTGCCACACCAGATGATCTTTGGCAACGTGTGGAAGCTGCTTGGGCTGCTGTACCCCAGGAACACATCCAACGTCTCTTTGAATCCATGCCGAGACGTGTGGCAGCGGTGATCTCCAACAATGGCGGCTACTCTGGCTACTGATTCTGGCAGGAACCACATGTCACAGACGTCTGTAAACGTAATCATTTGATACTTGGTCAACATGTTATCTACAAAATAAATTTTGTTGTGCTACCTCTTGTCTTTCTTGGTGTTGCATTTACGGTGGCCAGCAGTGTATAAGCACCTTGCGCGCCAGCATCCAAGTGCTTTTCAGTGGTCATTTCCGGTGCGGTTCTCCCCCTATTACCTGCAACGATCTTTCGTTTCAGCATGGAAATCCAGTATCCTTGACCTCGCGGCTTTCTTATTTCTTATTGAAGCTGTTCTCATGTTTGTGTATTTCTACATCTTCTCTAAGCCGACCATTGTGGCCGAGCGGTTCTAGGCACTTCAGTCCAGAACCGCGCTGCTGCTACGGTCGCAGGTTCGAATCCTGCCTCGGGCATGGATGTGTGTGATGTCCTTAGGTTAGTTAGGTTTAAGTAGTTCTAAGTCTAAGGGACTGATGACCTCATATGTTGAGTCCCATAGTGCTTAGAGCCAGAGCCATCTTCTCTAAACAAGCGGATGTGATAGCTCTTCCAAACAGCAAGAACTTCCGTGTCGGCGAATTTTACTATTCAGTCGGTTTAACAAAGCGATTGCTCTGCCATGGTCGATTTTTCCACCTACCGCAGCCTGCAACGTCGCGTATGTTCTGTGATCCTGGTGTTCATTGATGGTCCAGTCACTCCAACATAAACGTTTACTCATATACACGGTTCCATTTTCCTGCAAGACGTGACCAACCTCTTTCTTGCATGTCCCACCACACGAGTTATTTCACGTGGAAAGGCATCTGCTACGAACAGCTGGAAGGCGTCGCTGTGGGCAGTCCTCTTAGTCCAGTGGTAACCAACTTCTTCATGGAACATTTCGAAGCAGAGGCACTGGACGTGACACCTTGTAAACCTAAGGTGAGGTATGAATACGTCGACGATACCTTCGTTGTGCGGAGCCATTTAGAGGAACAGCTCGGTGACTTCCTAAGACACTTGAACAGCCTCCATGCCAACATAAAATTTACCATGGAGGTAGAAAAGGACAAACAGCTACCCTTCCTAGATGTGCTGGACATAAGGGACGGCGGAAACATGGGACACAACGTGTATCGAAAACCGACACACACACGGACCGCTACCTGCGCAAACTGTCAAATCACCACCCGAGTCAGAAAATGAGCGTGATTAATGCGCTCGTAACACGCGCAAAAGGAGTATGGGGGGGGGGGGGGGGGGAGGGGGGCGGGCGCAGCACCTCAGACGCGAGATGTAACATCTGGAAAGGTGGCTTCGCGTCCAGCCTGCTCTAACGACACAAGCGCAAATTGATATTCAGGCCTCTGACGAAAATCCGTCAATTACTGAGACCAGTTAAAGACACAGCAGGTCTCGGAACACCTGGGGTTTAAAGATACTTTGCGAGTGTGGCCAGTCTTATGTCGTACAAACAGTAAGAGCCACGGAACAACGTAAGAACGAGCATGAGAGGTTTTATCCCCTTCACTAAAAACTAAACTCCACCCGAACAGACTATGAAGGCCCAACGGTACCGTGTCATTCTCAGTCCACAGGTGTCACTGGATGCGGATATGGAGGGGCATGTGACCAGCACACAGCACTCCCGGCCGTATGTCAGTTTACGAGATCGGAGCCGCTACTTCTCAGTCAAGTAGCTCCTCAGTTTGCCTCACAAAGGTTCAGTGCACCCCGCTTGCCAACAACACTCGGCAGATCGGATGGTGACCCATCCATGAGCTAGCCCAGCCCGACATCGCTTAACTTCGGTGATCGGACGTAAACCGGTGTTACCACTGCGGCAAGGCCGCTTTTATCGCCTACACTACCCCGAGAAATCTGCTGTAGCTGAGATTGCCTTAGGAAACGGACAGATGATAAAATTTGACGAAACATCCGTCGTGGCTAGCACAAACGGCTTCTGGGATTGTGTCAAGAAGCCATTGAAATAAAAATCACCAATGATACCCTAAACAGAGACGGTAGGCTGCAGTTCAGTACGGTGTGGGATCCAGCGACCACGCGGTTGAGGCGAGTGCACCGAACGCCGCGCAACATACGCTCGTATAGCCGGCCGGTGTGGCCTTGTGGTTCTAGGCGCTTCAGTCTGGAACCGCAGGTTCGAATCCTGCCTCGGGCATGGATGTGTGTGATGTCCTTAGGTTAGTTAGGTTTAAGTAGTTCTAAGTTCTAGGGGACTGATGACCACGGATGTTAAGTCCCATAGTGCTCAGAGCCATTTGAACCATTTGAACCATACGCTCGTATATGGCGATACCGCAGGCACCAGTGACGTCACCGCCGGCCGCTAGTGTATGTAAGCGGCGTACCAGCAGCCCACTGACAGACATACCGCTTGACAATGGCCAAGGAGTTCTTGGCCGAAAGCTCGTATAATTTTAATTGCTTGACGTGGTTGGAAACGCGAGAACTTTTTATTCGATGTTAACGTCGCGATACGCTGCATTCTTACAAAGACAAAGAACTGCGATACAGCCAACAGGGGTAGGACAAAATGTCCTATTACCAGGTTTAGATAATAATTTGAAATTGAAAAACATGTTCATAAACAAATGTCAATTTTTAGATTTAGGTAAGACAGCAAGCTACACAGAAAGAAGGAAGAAAAACAAATATGGACAGTGAAGCTATCTAAAATAATATTGTTTACAATATTTACACCAACCACTACAATGAGTAATAAGATTAAAAAAGTTTAATGCGACTAAATGTTGCAATTGAAGTGAGGAGAAATAAGTGCGATTTTCAGAAGGTAAATATTTGTAGAAGCTATAATGAAACCC
Organism: Schistocerca serialis cubense; assembly: GCF_023864345.2. NCBI lineage: Eukaryota > Metazoa > Arthropoda > Insecta > Orthoptera > Acrididae > Schistocerca > Schistocerca serialis. Next base: position 114,347,812 of record NC_064642.1, on the reverse strand, counting down.
TCTTTATACTATCTAACGAGGAAAATGCTTAAAAGTTAAATCTTTATTGTCTGCAAATGCAAAGCGTTGTAACTCTGAGCTGTCAACATACAAAAGACAAATATGTAACTTCGCTAGTCAGAACTGCGTATGGATGAACTCCATTTTAGTATTTATGGACTGTACAAGAGACGAGAATGATGTTTCACGAAAATGGAGAATAGTGCACTCTTAAACGACTCTACAAACATTGTGCTTATGTATGAATGACAAGCTGACTATACTGCAGGTAGTCGAGCAGTTCGATAATTTATTTGGTATTAGTTCTATGGGAATGATGCAAGTGCACGCCGTAAATGATAGGAGAGGATATATGAATACGGTGGTAGGCACCATGAGGACCCCACGGTAGAATTCAGACATTGACATTCAGAGCACTGGGCAGAAATCACATTGCGTCAACACCCGCTAGGGCCATCGCAACCCACGGTAGAGAATATAATTATGTGTAAATGCTTAGGTATGTGTTACGACGAATGATGTGCGGAGTAGTGAAACGCGCATGAACGCTCATCACTGTGAATAGAAAGATAGTCATGAAACGCACGAATTCTGACGAATGTTCAGTGAGTTTCATATGAATAAACAAACCATCTATTTACGTAATGATTGGTAACTCATGCTTTTCCTGATCAGCATAACGCATTTAGCTGTCGAGAGCTGATTTAACCTTCGCCATTCCCGCATAAACGATGTAGTCAGAAACATTTCACAAAAATCGACCTATAGGTGTGTTGTGGGTTGGCAGGAGAGCCAACACCGGGTTACTAGAGGAAGCCGAAAGGCACGCGTTTTAGCTCACGCAGGCTGGCGTGAGGTCTGGAACAGGACAAGGAAATTAGAATTTAGGAAAAACGGACGTAGCTGGTGGAATACTTAACTATAATCCATTAATGATGAGTGTCGCTCTTGACTGTACATTATTCACAATATCAATAGTAACTGAACATGGCGCCTTGCTAGGTCGTAGCAAATGACGTAGCTGAAGGCTATGCTAACTATCGTCTCGGCAAATGAGAGCGTATTTTGTCAGTGAACCATCGCTAGCAAAGTCGTCTGTACAACTGGGGCGAGTGCTAGGAAGTCTCTCTAGACCTGCCGTGTGGCGGCGCTCGGTCTGCAATCACTGATAGTGGCGACACGCGAGTCCGACGTATACTAACGGACCGCGGCCGATTTAAAGGCTACCACCTAGCAAGTGTGGTGTCTGGCGGTGACACCACATTCCTCCCCCGCAAATCGGCGCACGGTTGTGGCATAAGGCTTCCGCCCGCCGTGGGGAGGACCCCAAGTTGACGTATCCGACGAGGTGGGGAGCCTAACAACAGGCGAGGCTGTGCCACCCGCACCCTGCCATTCGGACTGCGGGGAGCTAGGAAACGCCTGAAAACCTGCTCCAGGGTGCACGCCAATATGCGGTGTATGCGCCTGCAGAGAGACAGGAGGGGCCGAAGGGTCGACCTCCATCGGGCCGGGGCACCCGACGGGCGAAGACGACATATGATCCGGAGCGGGCAAGAGTTCCATGTCGCAGGACAACTGGGCACGGGAAGCGATCGGCGGCGCGTGACCCAGGGGGGCGCCCGGCGGTCGCAGCGACGCGTCCACTGCGGGCGTCGCCGGCGGGAGAACAGGTGGCGGCGGCGGCGGCGCGTCGCCATGGGGCAAAATGGAAGGCAGCGTCGGTAACACCTGGGGATGAGGCGAGCCAGTAGATAGGTCCCCAGGGCGCTGACCGGACGGCACCGTCGCTGAAAGCAGACGGGGAGCGGCAGATCCCGTGCGGCGACAGAGGCGCAACTGATTGAGATGCCGACGCACCTCACCAGAGGCCCCCAAAACCAGATACATAGCGCGGCCGAGGCAGCGAAGAATGCGCCCTTCGAGCCAACGCCGTAACCCACGATAGTGGCGGTAGTAGACAACGTCGCCTGGGGCAAAAGCAGGTGTCTGCCGCTTCACAGGAACCTGATGCGGCGGATGGAGCAAAGACATCAAGGTTCGATGAGGGCGACCGTGGAGCAACTCAGCCGGCGAGTGAACATCTCGGGGCTGAGAGCGATACGAGGACAAAAAGAGCAATAACGCGTCCTCCCGAGAATGCGATTCTTTCAACTTCAACATCTGTGACTTGAAAGTCCTGACCAATCGTTCAGCGGCACTGTTTGACTGTGGCGAAAACGGCGCGGACGTCAGATGTTGAATACCATTGGTCTTGCAGAATGACTGAAATTCTGCAGACATGAATTGTGGGCCATTGTCGGAAACAATAGTCTGTGGAAGACCTTCAATGCAAAAGATAGCAGATAACGCTTGGATGGTGGCAGATGACGTCGTGGAAGATATCGGGACAACAAAAGGAAAATTACTGAATGAATCGACCAGAACCAACCGTCGAGCATTCCAGAATGGACCAGCAAAATCGATGTGTAAGCATTGCCAAGGGGAAGTGGCTTTTGGCCATGCAAAGAATTTCCGCGGTGGTGCTGATTGTTGTTCAGCACACACCATTGCAAGAAGAGCAGATACTCGTAATCGCGGCATCGATTCCGAACCAAGTACAGTGCTGACGAGCAAGTTGCTTCCTTCTCAGTATACCCCAATGTCCTTGGTGGAGAAGCTGTAAGGCAGAGGACTGTAACGAACGTGGGACCACGACCCTGGACTGATCACTATCAGAACGCAACAGCAAAACACCACGTCGTACAAAAAGTCTCTCCTGGTGAGCATAAAATCGGCGAACCAACGGATCCCCGATCCGTGACTTTGACAAGGGCCATTGCGAAGCAACAAAACGCAGAACGGTAGCAAGGACAGGGTCGGCAGCTGTGGCTGTAGCTACACGACGAAAATCAATCAGAAACGATTCGACCACGTCATCGGTTTCCGAATCAATGCACATGCAAGCAAGTTCGGAGGAATCGAATGCTCTATCCTCAGCAACAGGCAAACGGGACAACGCATCAGCGTTTCCGTGCTTAGCAGTGGACCGATACAAGATCTCGTAGTGGTACTGCGACAATAGACCCGCGAATGAATTTCTGCGCTGTACGTGGAGGTGCAGGCTTGGTCGGATGAAAAAGCGATGTCAAAGGTTTGTGGTCTGTGATGATGGTAAAGTGACGACCATACAAGAAATCATGAAACTTTGTAACACCAAATACGAGAGCCAATGCTTCTTTCTCGATCTGTGAATAATTTCGTTGCGCAGACGAGAGCAATTTGGACGCAAAGGCAATAGGGCGATCGTGCGATCCATCTTTGTGCGTAAGCACAGCACCGATCCCAAAATCCGATGCATCCACCATCAACAAAAGGGGCTTCTGAGGATCGAATGGCTAAGCATGGAATTGGAAAGCAACGCCGATTTCAACTGGCGAAAGGCGCGTTCGCATTCCGTCGTCCAGACGAACGGAACACCTTTACGGCGTAAGCGATGAAACGGAGCTGAAATGGAAGAGGCCTGTGGAACATAGCGATGATAATAGTTAATTTTTCCCAGCACATTCTGTAGCTGCTTCAAATTCTGCGGCGAAGGCAAGCCTTGTATGGCACGGAGGTGCTCTGGCCTGGGATGTATGCCTTGGGCATTGAGTACATGTCCCAGGTAGGGTAAGTCAAGAGCAAAAAACACACATTTGTCCATCTGCAAGCGAAGACCATTTTGTCGCAAGACCTGAAATAATGTTCTGAGATTGGCTAAATGTTCTTCTTCCGTCCTTCCGGAGATCACAATATCGTCCAGATAGTTTGCTGCAGTAGGGACCGACGCACAAACAGTTTGTAGATATTGCTGAAACAATGCAGGGGCGGATGCACACCCGAATGGCAGTCGTTTGAATCGATACAAACCAAGATGCGTGTTAACCACCAAAACGCGCTGGGATTCTTCGTCCACCGATATTTGCAAGTAAGCATTTGCTAGGTCCAACTTCGAAAAATATTTACCCGGGCACAGTTTGTCAAAAAGATCTTCTGGGGGGGTAAAGGAAAAGTTGCAGTCACTAGTTGTGGATTCACTGTTGCCTTGAAGTCCACACAAAGTCTCAATTTTCCGGAAGGTTTTGGCAAAATTACTAAGGGTGATGCCCAGAGAGAAGCCTGCACACATTCAATTACACCTTGTGATTCCAAATCGTGTAATGTTTTTGCGACCTCATCACGCAATGCATGTGGAACATTGCGCGCTCTGAAAAATTTCGGTTGTGCGTTTACTTTCATTTCCAAATGTGCTTTATAGTTCTTAGCGCAACCGAGGCCCTGTGCAAAAATGTCTGCAAATTCTTCACATAGACGAGAAACACTGTCGGAAGGCACAGTCTGGTTCACTGATAGGACCTGATCTACTATAGACATGTTAAACAACTGAAATAAATCGAAACCAAACAAGTTCACTGCAGAAGAAGAACGAAGGACGTAAAATGACACAAGTTTTGTTTGTCCCTTGAATGTTGCAAGAAGGCTGCACACTGTCCTAATACAGGGATCTTGTGACCTGAATAGGTAGTTAACTCAACATTTGCGGCATGCAACGGAGGTGTGCCCAGCTGTTTGTAAGTGTCTTGATTGATCAGTGAAACTGCAGCCCCGGTATCAAGCTGGAATGGTATCACTTTGCTGTTAATGTCCAAGTCTACAAAAAGTTTATTGTCCTGCTGATGACAAGAGCGACTGTCTCGTGCAACATGAACTGACACTGGCACATAATCACTTGCGACTTGACGTGATTTCCGGCGATGTCGACGCACACTATTTGTGGGACGAACACAGTAACTGTTAGAGAGAGTGGGACTGAGCGGAGTGGAATGAACTATATGAATTTCCATGGGCGAAGTTTCGTGAGCCTGAGTATCCTTGGTTCGATTCCGATTCCGGCGCGAAGCAAAGGGCCTGGAATGGTTGTGAGTTTCTGATCCGAGCTTTTTCTGGCAAACACTCTGAACATGTCCTTTTTTATTACAGAAAAAGCAAATAGCCTGGCGTGATGGGTAATTCTCATGCGAATGTCTAGTAGCACACTGCGGGCATGATTTTAGCACTGCATTTACTTGCCGGCGCGGTTCACGTGGCTGAGAGCCTGGCGGCAGCGGCGCGGCCGGGCGCGAGGTCTGTTTACTGTTCCGTGCAGCTTGCTCGGCGGGCCGGTTAACCTGACACATGGGTGGCGAAGTTTCAAATGATTCCTGAGCAAAGTCAAGTGTGTCTGTCCATCACTTGTTGAAGGGAGGGATTGACTAGTTTCAAAATCTGTTCCCCTATATGAACATCAGAAACGTTCTGTGCAATTGCATGTACCATAGTAACTGAATAAGGGAGTCCACATTGACACTCAAAAGCACAATCTCTAGTAAGGCCTTGCAAGGTTGCAACCCACTCATGATTAGTCTGTCCTGCCGTATGTTTTGTACAAAAGAAGGTATACCGTGTGGCAACTACATTGACTGATTCTTTGAAATATGCATCTAATGCAGACAAAATTTCGTCGTAGGACAGAGTTGCTACGTCGCATCGGGGAAATAATTTGACTATCACATGGTACGTGGTCACCCCTACTGAGGACAACAAAAAAGGCTACCACTCGTTACCTTGAATTCTGTAGGCAGCGAGATGGAATCCAAATTGGCGTGACCACTCCATCCAGCTTTCCAGTGCAGCATCAAAAGGACGAAAAGTTGGTGCAACTGCGTGTTGTGGCTGCGTTAGTGGTGGAGCGACGGCTGCCACGACGTTTTGCATCGCACGTTGACCCTGGACAAAGTGTCCAAGGGCATCCAGTAAAGCCTGCGTCTGCTGATTCTGTAAGCGATAAAATTCGGACAGTACATCTGGAGATGGTGGCGAAGCCATTACACAAGTAAATCAGGGCAGTATAGTTACGAACGCGGTATTGTCTCGTCGCCAACGTTGTGGGTTGGCAGGAGAGCCAACACCGGGTTACTAGAGGAAGCCGAAAGGCACGCGTTTTAGCTCATGCAGGCTGGCGTGAGGTCTGGAACAGGACAAGGAAATTAGAATTTAGAAAAAACGGACGTAGCTGGTGGAATACTTAACTTTAATCCATTAATGATGAGCGTCGCTCTTGACTGTACATTATTCACAATATCAATAGTAACTGAACATGGTGCCTTGCTAGGTCGTGGCAAATGACGTAGCTGAAGGCTATGGTAACTATCGTCTCGACAAATGAGAGCATATTTTGTCAGTGAACCATCGCTAGCAAAGTCGGTTGTACAACTGGGGCGAGTGCTAGGAAGTCTCTCTAGACCTGCCGTGTGGCGGCGCTCGGTCTGCAATCACTGATAATGGCGACACGCGAGTCCGACGTATACTAACGGACCGCGGCCGATTTAAAGGCTACCACCTAGCAAGTGTGGTGTCTGGCGGTGACACCACAAGGTGGTGAAATGTTTGCGCAAAATTACACTTTTTGGTGTTTTACAGAGCAGATACTACATAAAACACTCTGTGTTGCGCATATTTGAAATCAATGCATCAGTACTCGTGATACAAAGAAGAAGAACTAGCGAGGTGAAGATTTGAAGTTATAAGAATAATTTATACAGAATAAATAAAAGCACGCAAACATCTAAGTGGCTATTTTTTCTGTTTTCCGTCTTTCCTTAGCTGCTTTAAATTCGTGGAGGTACGTTCCGTGTACGCAACTAAAGGGATATATGCGATGTGACAAACGTGGGCGAAAGAACGGCAGAAATCGGCCAGCTGGAGCATAGAAACTAACGAATACATCTCCAGGACCACACGCATGAGTTAACAGCGCTGCAAATCGCCAATGAAGATGCTTCCCAAACAAAAGAAGCGAAACGTGTATGGTAATAAACAAACGACCTTCAATTAGCAGCATAGACGCAACTTCTTCTTCATGTGCCGTCTCCTCTAAGAAGGTTGGCTGTCATCATGGCAATTTCTGATCTTGATTTGGCTGATCTAAGGAGTTCTGACGTTGAACAGTTGTACCAATTTTTTAAATTGTCAATCCAGGATGTCCGTCTTCTACCCCTCGTTCTCTTCCCACAAATTTTCCCTTCTAGTATTATTTGCAATATTTTGTAATTTACTCCCCTAATAACATGGCCTAAATACTGTAGCTTCCTTACTTTAATAATTTTAATTAATTCTTTTTCCTTTCCCATTCTTCTTAGGACATCTTGATTAGTAATCCTCGACACCCATCTAATTCTAAGTATTCTTCTATATGCCCACATTTCAAAAGCTTCTAAACTGTTCATGTCCTTCTTTTTCAATGTCCACGCTTCCATTCCGTATAATAATTTTGAGAATACATAGCATCTTAGTAACCTCATTTTTGTGTTTAAACAAATGTCTCTCGAACAGAATGCATTTTTCATCTTATTAAAGATACTTCTGGCCTGTCCTATTCTCGATTTAATTTCTTCTGAGCTTTCAATCTCCTCATTTACAATTGTTCCGAGATATTTAAATTTACGTACTTGATCGACTCTTTCCCTATTGATTGTAAGATTTTCTTGTTGGTGTGTTTTAGATATCACCATGAACTTAGTCTTGCTTACGTTAAGAGTCAAGCCAAATTCTTCACTTTTTTCTGCGACTTTGTCAAGAAGTAATTGTAGATCTTTGAGGTTTCCAGCTAGTAGCGCAGTGTCATCAGCAAACCTAACATTGTTAATGTTTAGCCCATTCACTTTAATGCCAGCTATTTCATCTGATAGAGCTGCCTGGATTATGTCTTCTGAATACATATTAAACAATAAGGGTGAGAGAACGCAACCTTGTCTCACACCCCTCTTTATTTCTATATCATTCGATAACTCATTTTCTACCTTCACGGTTGCGGTTTGATTGTAGTAGAGGTTATGTATAATGCGGATGTCTTTCTTATCAAGTGTTTTCTTTTCTAACAATTCTATGAGATGATCATGACGAACTTTGTCAAATGCTTTATTATAATCCAGGAAGCACACATATAGTGGCTGGTTAACCTCCATACATCATTGCGCTAATATGTTAAAAGCAAACAATGCTTCTCTTGTACCGAGGGAACTTCTAAAACCGAATTATGTTTCACTTATACCTTCTTCTACTTTTTTGTATATTCGTTGGTGTATAACTTTTAGAAATATCTTTAAGGTGTGACTCATTAAGCTTATTGTACGGTGATCATTACAAGTTTTGGCATTAGCCTTTTTGGGTAATGTAACAAAGGTAGATGTCAACCAATCCCTAGGAATAATTCCTGAATTATAAATATCATTAAACAATTGTACAAATATATCTATATGGTCTATTCCTATGAGTTTCAGGAAGTCATTTGGTATCTTATCCGGTCCAGGGGCTTTTCCTGTCTTTGATTTGTTGATAACATGTAATATTTCTTCTTTCGATATGCTTGGTCCTTGTTCTCCGATCATGTTATCATAAAATTTTTGATCTTTTCTTGTATCTTCAAATAGTTCTTTGACATATTCTGTCCACCTGTCCAGTTTACCTTTAACATCAGGAATTATTTTGTCATTTTTATCTAACAATAAACTTGTACTTTTCTTTTTATTAAGTCCAGCTAAATCTTTAACTTTTTTGTGTAAGTTGAAACTATCATGTCTTGTTTCATAACTCTCAATTTCAGAGCATTGTTCCTTGTACCATTCTTCTTTTGCTCGCCGTGTTTCTTTTCGTACTTCTGCATGTAATCTTTTATACTCACTTTCATCTCTATTTTTAAGTATTCTTCTTTGTTCCATCAATTGTAATATCTTCTCTGTCATCCACTTCTTTTTCATGTTGTCGTGTTTGGTCGCCATTGTGTTTTTACATGCATTATTTAATGCGTCTTTTATAAGTTCCCATTTGCCGTCAATGTCTTCTGTTTGATTATTCTTTATCCTAACTAATTCCTTATTAATCTCTTCAGAAGTCTTTTGTTTAGTCAAGGGGTCTCTTAGAATAGTTGTATTTATATAGTCCTTCTTTTGTTTCTTTTGTATGGCTTTCAGTTTCACATGGAACTTTGCTACTAAAAGGTTATGATCAGAAAATATATCAGCTCCTGGATATGTTTTCACACCATGAATAGAATTTTTGTACCTCTTGTTTATAAGTATGAAATCAATTTGATTTCTGCAAACTTCTTCATTACAGTCTCTTGGTGATTTCCAAGTATAAAGTCTTCGTTTAGGGAGTTTAAAAAATGTGTTTGTAATAGACAGATTGTTTTCCTGGCAAAATTGTGACAGCAAATCTCCTCTTTCATTTCTTGTTCCTAAACCAAAAGGTCCAATAAGATCACCTTCACTTCCTTCACCTATTTTGGCATTAAAATCTCCCATGATGATAATAATGTCTCTGCTTTTTGAGGTTCCTATTGCTTGTGTTAATTCTTCATAAAATTTTCCTATTTCTTCTTGGTCTTTGTCGGCTGTTGGAGCATAGATTTGGATTAAATTAATATTTGTTTGTTTCGTTTGTAAATGTAGACTGATTACTCTATCTGAGATTGGTAAAATGCTTTTGACAGATTTACTAGCATACTCATCTAAAATTATTCCTACCCCATTCCTGTGCTGGCTATCAGAATTTCCCGAGTAATATACTTTCATGTTGTCAATGGTCATTTCTCCTGAGTCAGTCCATCTTGTTTCACTTACACCCAAAATGTTAATTTTTAGGCGTTTCATTTCTTGTATAACATTATTTACTTTGCCTGGTTGGTATAATGATCTTACATTCCAAGTTGCTATTGTTGCATTATTTTTGTATTTACTTGTGGCATTGTTCAAGGCTCTCCCCCCCGGAGATCCGAGTGGGGGAGTTGAAACTCCGGATAATTTGACATTGAACCCTGCCATGATGAGTTTTCCTGGGGATATCCATTGGATCTTTAATGCTGTGGTTTCCCGTTGCCTTCAGCATCCTATGCCGTTGACCACCCTTGGTGATTCTTCCGTCTTTAGGAGTGATTTCTCACTCCAAGGACAAGAGGGTGCCCTTGCTCTACCAGCTCATCCGCCCTCTAGAAGGTCGTTGGCTTAGTAGAGGGTTCTCCTTATCCCGGGAGAAACTCGGTCGCCAGAGCCTCGTTAGCGTAGCAGGGGATACCACGTGCCGGAGAGGTTGACATTTGTGTGGGAGAGGCTATTGGTGACGCATCCCACACCTTACCCCCCATAGACGGAACATACCTCCACAAATCTAAGTCGCTGTGCAAAAGATAGATTGACCCTTGTAATGATGGTCATACGGTCACACGTTATAAAAATATTTGTGTTGAGAGGAGCAAACAATACCAGTAGTTGAAGAACGCATTTCTTTGACAAGAAACTTGAGTTAACACTCTCGTTTTCTATTGGAGGCACATGTATACAAACTTGTGCATGGTATAAGTAGTAATTACGTAAGTGTCGAAGTGCAATTTGGTACGGGACTTTAATGCTCGTCTACAAGGGCACATTTCCATATTATTTTAGCAAGGTCTTTTTCTAGTAGTAATCTACACTGTTGAGCCAAAACATTACGATCTCCTGATGACAGCTTGTTTGTCCGTCTTTAGTACGAAATACATCACCGATTCTGCGTATTAGGGATCCAACAGTCAGTTGGTCGGTTTGCGGTGGTATGTGGCATTTGATGTCTAAACACAGGTCAAGTAATTCGCGTAAATAACTGGTCGCTGATCTGCGTACGCGATGATGACGCCCGATAGTCACCCAGATGCCTTCCATAGGATTTACATCAAGCGAATTTGGTTGCTGAGACATCAACATGAGATCACTATGATGCTCCTCAAACAACTGTAGCATGGTTTTGGTTCCGAGACACGGGCCGTTAACACTGCTGAAAGCTGACATCGCCGTCGGGGAAGACATCAAGCATGATGAGATTCAGGTGGTTCGCAGCTGTCAGCGTGTCTTCGATTATTACCACAGGTCCCATGGAAGCGCAGGAGAATATCTCCCACAGCTCAATACTGGTCCCACCAGCCTGTGTTCGTGGCGCGCTGCACGTTTCGAGGCGCCGTTCACCTCTATGACAGCGTTTGTGGAGACGATCATCAACCTAGTGCAGCAAAATCGTGATTCACCCGAAGAGCCGACACGCTCGACGGGTCGAATCCCGATGGTCCCGAGCCCACCGCAATCGTAATTGACGATGTCGTTGGGTCAACATGTGAACACTTAGGGGTGGTCTGCTGCGGAGCTCAATGTTCAACAATATACGATGAACGGTGTGCTCCGAAACACTTATGCGTGCACCAGCACTGTGCTCTTCCGGCAGAGATGCCACAGATCACCATCTATCATACTTCACAGAGCAGCCAAGTGTCCGAACTCCACGTTCTGTGAATATTCGTGGACGTGCACCCATTTTGTGCCTTGTGGTTGTTTCACTGTCCTACTACCTCCTTCCATAGATGTACAAGATAGTTGCATTCGACCACCTTTGCCGTTCTCGAAATACTCGTTCACAGGCTCTGCGTAATAATAATCTTCCTATTGTCAAAGTCGCTTATCTTAATGGATTTCCCCATTTGCAGCCCATATCATCGCTAGGGCGACCCCCCTCTCAGTGTCTGCTCCACTTACATACTATGTTAGGCCTCAGGTGCCCGCAACGCCACCAGGCGGCATTCAACGTCACGGGGGGCAATCTACATCTACATCTACATGGATACTCTGCAAATCACATTTAAGTGCCTGGCAGAGGGTTCACTGAACCACCTTCACAATTCTCTATTATTCCAATCTCGTATAGCGCGCGGAAAGAATGAACACCTATATCTTTCCGTACGAGCTCTGATTTCCCTTATTTTATCGTGGTGATCGTTCCGCCTCTCTTTCAATGATTTCCAGCCCAAATCCTGTATCATTTCTGTGACACTCTCTCCCATATTTTCGGGCGCTGATAACCTCGCTGTTGTGCGCCCTAAAACACTAATCATCATCATCATCATCTCCCATATTTCTGGATTATAAAAAACGTGCTGCCCTTCTTTGAAATTTTTCGATGTACTCCGTCAGTCCTATCTGGTAAGGATCCCACACCGCGCAGCAGTATTCTAAAAGAGGACGAACAAGCGTAGTGTAGGCAGTCTCCTTAGTAGATCTGTTACATTTTCTAAGTGTCCTGCCAATAAAACGCAGCCTTTGGTTACCCTTCCCCACAACATTTTCTATGTGTTCTTTCTAATTTAGGTTGTTCGTAATTGTAATACCTAGGTATTTAGTTGAATTTACGGCTTTTAGATTAGGATGTGGATGACCTCACACTTTTCGTTATTTAGGGTCAACTGCCACTTTTCACACCATTCGTATATTTTTTCTAAGTCGTTGTGCAGTTTGTTTTGATCTTCTGATGACTTTATTAGTCGATAAACGACAGCGTCATCTGCAAACAACCGAAGACGGCTGCTTAGATTGTCAACCAAATCCTTTATATAGATAAGGAACAGCAAAGGGCCTATAACACTACCTTGGGGAACGCTTGAAATCACCTCTGTTTTATTCGATGAGTAAATGTAATTTTTCGATTGTTCAGTGTTTGTACTATACATTATGCTGAATTTGTCTTATACAAATTAGAGTAGATTTTGTAGTGAATTCTTCTATAGGGGTTGTTGAATTTAATTGTCACTGTGTTCTATCGGTTATAAATTTAGCAATCCCATGAGATTAGCGATACACAGGACATTCATTTGAAAGAAATAAAATAAAAAAATCGGAACGCTAAACCATCTCTTCAAGGAATCAAGTAACGTACTTAAATATTAGTCGAGCAGTCATTAGTTATGCCCAGTGTAAATAAGAGCCTGCCGGAGTGGCCGAGTGGTTCTAGGCGCTTCAGTCTGGAACCGCGCGACCGCTACAGTCGCAGGTTCGAATCCTGCCTCGGGCTTGGATGTGTCTGATGTCCTTAGGATAGTTAGGTTTAAGTAGTTCTAAGTTCTAGGGATATATATATATATATATATATATATATATATATATATATATACAGGGTGTCACAAAAAGGTACGGCCAAACTTTCAGAAACCATTCCTCAGACACAAATAAAGAAAAGATGAAAAGATGTTATGTGGACATGTGTCCGGAAACGCTTAATTTCCATGTTAGAGCTCGTTTTAGTTTCGTCAGTATTTACTGTACTTCCTCGATTCACCGCCAGTTGGCCCAATTGAAGGAAGGTAATGTTGACTTCGGTGCTTGTGTTGACATGCGACTCATTCCTCTACAGTACTAGCATCAAGCACATCAGTACGTAGCATCAACAGGTTAGTGTTCGTCACGAACGTGGTTTTGCAGTTAGTGCAATGTTTAAAAATGCGGGGTGGCAGATGCCCATTTGATATATGGATTAGCACGGGGCAATAGCCGTGGCGCGGTACGTTTGTATCGACACAGATTTCCAGAACGAAGGTCTCCCGACAGGAAGACGTTAGAAGCAATTGATCGGCTTCTTAGGGAGCACGGAACATTCCAGCCTATGACTCGCGACTGGGGAAGACCTAGAATGACGAGGACACGTGCAATGGACGAGGCAATTCTTCGTGCAGTTGACGATAACCCTAATGTCAGCGTCAGAGAAGTTGCTGCTATACAAGGTAACGTTGACCATGCCACTGTATGGAGAGTGCTACGGGAGAACCAGTTGTTTCCGTACCATGTACAGCGTGTGCAGGCACTATCAGCAGCTGATTGGCCTCCGCGGGTACACTTCTGCGAATGGTTTGTCCAACAATGGGTCAATCCTCATTTCAGTGCAAATGTTCTCTTTACGGATGAGGCTCCATTCCAACGTGATCAAATTGTAAATTTTCACAATCAACATGCGTGGGCTGACGAGAATCCGCACGCAATTGTGCAATCACGTCATCAACACAGATTTTCTGTGAACGTTTGGGCAAGCATTGTTGGCGATGTCTTGATTGGGCCCCATGTTCTTCCACCTACGCTCAATGGATCACGTTATCATGATTTCATACGGGATACTCTACGTGTGCTGCCTTTGCAAGTACGACACAACATGTGGTTCATGCACAATGGAGCTCCTGCACGTTTCAGTCGAAGTATTCGTACGCTTCTCAACAACAGATTCGGTGACCGATGGATTGGTAGAGGCGGACCAATTCCATGGCCTCCACGCGCTCCTGACCTCAACTCTCTTGACTTTCATTTATGGGGGCATTTGAAAGCTCTTGTCTACGCAATCCCGGTACCAAATGTAGAGACTCTTCGTGCTCGTATTGTGGACGGCTGTGATACAATACGCCATTCTCCAGGGCTGCATCAGCGCGTCGGGGATTCCATGCGACGGAGGGTGGATGCATGTATCCTCGCTAACGGAGGACATTTTGAACATTTCCTGTAACAAAGTGTCTGAAGTCACGCTGGTACGTTCTGCTGCTTTGTGTTTCCATTCCGTGATTAATGTGATCTGAAGAGAAGTAATAAAATGAACTCTAACATGGAAAGTAAGCGTTTCCGGACACATGTCCACATACCATATTTTCTTTCTTTGTGTGTGAGGAATGTTTCCTGAAAGTTTGGCCGTACTTTTTTGTAACACCCCGTATATATACACTCCTGGAAATTGAAATAAGAACACCGTGGATTCATTGTCCCAGGAAGGGGAAACTTTATTGACACATTCCTGGGGTCAGATACATCACATGATCACACTGACAGAACCACAGGCACATAGACACAGGCAACAGAGCATGCACAATGTCGGCACTAGTACAGTGTATATCCACCTTTCGCAGCAATGCAGGCTGCTATTCTCCCATGGAGACGATCGTAGAGATGCTGGATGTAGTCCTGTGGAACGGCTTGCCATGCCATTTCCACCTGGCACCTCAGTTGGACCAGCGTTCGTGCTGGACGTGCAGACCGCGTGAGACGACGCTTCATCCAGTCCCAAACATTCTCAATGGGGGACAGATCCGGAGATCTTGCTGGCCAGGGTAGTTGACCTACACCTTCTAGAGCACGTTGGGTGGCACGGGATACATGCGAACGTGCATTGTCCTGTTGGAACAGCAAGTTCCCTTGCCGGTCTAGGAATGGTAGAACGATGGGTTCGATGACGGTTTGGATGTACCGTGCACTATTCAGTGTCCCCTCGACGATCACCAGTGGTGTACGGCCAGTGTAGGAGATCGCTCCCCACACCATGATGCCGGGTGTTGGCCCTGTGTGCCTCGGTCGTAGGCAGTACTGATTGTGGCGCTCACCTGCACGGCGCCAAACACGCATACGACCATCATTGGCACCAAGGCAGAAGCGACTCTCATCGCTGAAGACGACACGTCTCCATTCGTCCCTCCATTCACGCCTGTCGCGACACCACTGGAGGCGGGCTGCACGATGTTGGGGCGTGAGCGGAAGACGGCCTAACGGTGTGCGGGACTGTAGCCCAGCTTCATGGAGACGGTTGCGAATGGTCCTCGCCGATACCCCAGGAGCAACAGTGTCCCTAATTTGCTGGGAAGTGGCGGTGCGGTCCCCTACGGCACTGCGTAGGATCCTACGGTCTTGGCGTGCATCCGTGCGTCGCTGCGGTCCGGTCCCAGGTCGACGGGCACGTGCACCTTCCGCCGACCACTGGCGACAACATCGATGTACTGTGGAGACCTCACGCCCCACGTGTTGAGCAATTCGGCGGTACGTCCACCCGTCCTCCCGCATGCCCACTATACGCCCTCGCTCAAAGTCCGTCAACTGCACATACGGTTCACGTCCACGCTGTCGCGGCATGCTACCAGTGTTAAAGACTGCGATGGAGCTCCGTATGCCACGGCAAACTGGCTGACACTGACGGCGGAGGTGCACAAATGCTGCGCAGCTAGCGCCATTCGACGGCCAACACCGCGGTTCCTGGTGTGTCCGCTGTGCCGTGCGTGTGATCATTGCTTGTACAGCCCTCTCGCAGTGACCGGAGCAAGTATGGTGGGTCTGACACACCGGTGTCAATGTGTTCTTTTTTCCATTTCCAGGAGTATATATATATATATATATATATATATATATATATATATATATATATATGAAGAATTGTAAACCTCTGTACCAGCGACAAACTTAGTTGTTACCGAGACGGAGATAAGAACACGCTCTAAGCACAAAGGAACTCATAAGAAAGGCGAGAGTGTAAAAATAACAACGAATATTCGTGAACAAATTTCTTAAAAATTTATTTTTGTTATAAAGTGTGATTCTGAGGAGGTGTAAGAAGAAAGGAAGTGAGACAGCGTGCGCAGGCCACCCCTTGCGGCGGCGCTAGGAGGGGGAGGGGTGCTGGATCAATCGCCCCGGCCGCCTTTTCCCCTGGGAAAGATCCCGGGTGTTAATTCTGACAGCAGGCCCAGTGGATCTGGGTCCGTTCTCGAGGCGTTACAATGAGAAACAGCCCCCAGCCGGCACTCGCGATACTAGGGCCGGAGTCTATTGCTCTGTCCACAAGTTCAATTGTACAACAGCCGAGAGGGACTGAAAGGGTGGAGGACCAAGAAGAAAATTCCCGGATTCAAAAGCGTGTAAGACAGGGGGTAGTCTTTCGGCCCCACTGTTCAGTCTATACATCGAAGATGCAATGATGGAAATCAAAGACAGATTCAAGAGTGAAATTAAAACTCAATGTGAGGATATCAATGATAACATTCGCTGATGAACTGCTATCCTCAGTGAAATGGAAGAAGAATATAGATTGAGAGTAATGAGAAGCAACAGAAAGGAGAACAATGGGAAACTTGACATCAGAATTGGTGATCACGAAGTGGATGAAGTTACGGAATACTGCTACCTAGGTAGCAAAATAACTCATGATGGACGAAGCAAGGAGGGCACCAAAAGCATACTAGCGCTGGCAAAAAAGCATTCCTGGCCAAGAGAAGTCTACTAGTGTCTAACGTAGGTCTTAATTTGAGGAAGAAATTTATGAGGCTGTACGTTTGGAGCGCAGTATTGTATGGTAGTGAAACATGGACTGTGGGGAAACCGGAAAAGAAGAGATTCGAAGCATTTGAGATGTGGTGCTACAAAAAAATGTTGAACATTAGGTCGACTCAAAAAATGTTCAAATGTGTGTGAAATCTTATGGGACTTAACTGCTAAGGTCATCAGTCCCTAAGCTTACACAATACTTAACCTAAATTATCCTAAGGACAAACACACACACCCATGCCCGTGGGAGGACTCGAACCTCCGCCGGTACCAGCCGCACAGTCCATGACTGCAGCGCCCTACACCGCTCGGCTAATCCCGCGCCGCATTAGGTCGACTGATAAGGTAAGGAATGAAGAGGTTCTCTGTAGAATCGGTGAGGAAAGGAATATATGGAAAACATTGACAAGAAGAAGGGACAGTATGGTAGGACCTCTGTTAAGACATCAGGGAATAACTTCCATGGTACTATAGTGAGCCTTAGAGGGTGAAAATTGTAGAGAAAGACAGAGATTGGGATACAATCAGTAAATGAAACGTAGGTTGGTACGCCGAAATGAAAAGTTTGGGACAGGAGAGGAATGTGCAGCGGGGAAACTATGTTGGAAAAGCGTAAGGAAACCACCTGCGTGGGATATTTTTCTACGATACTGATAAAATAGGAATAAAAGACAACTATCGAGTTTGTCATTTTCATTTGGATGACGAATTATGTAGGATTTGGAGCATGTAGGGAGCATTAGTAACATCAAGCACGAGAATGCTTAATTCATACCGTAAAAACTTTTTAAGTGAAGTAAAATTTCTTAAAAATTGTCTATTTACTTCGCGCAATTTACGCAGTTTAGTTACTACTTAATATCTGCCGTTGGTAGAGATGAGAAGAACGTCTATACAATTCCAAAACTGAAATGGCAGTGAGAATTGCGGATGTGTAATACAGCTGATGCTATAGGCATGTAAGAAGAAAGTATACTTTAAATGAAGATTTTGTTGTGAGAAAGCGTTATGAAATATTGTTGGATGTTGCCAATAATCAAATTTCTCATCGATATTTGGACAATTTTGTAAAGAATTCCAATTTATCTTCGTGGATACGATGTGAGGTGACCACTTCACGCCACTAAAGAAACAGCAGTGGCGGTCGGGCTCCCCTGCACCACGCAAGGTTAACTCAATTTCATGTGAGAAAAAGTGTTTGGTCAGTGTTTCCTGCAAAGCAGAAGGGATTCTTCTTATTGCCGATTACTTTGTAAAGGATAAAGCAATAGCCGACACATATTACTCAAATCTTGTGCAGCTGATGATGAAAAAAATAGACATGATCTGCAGGAAATACTATAAATCAACTTTAATCAGGACAATAGAGAGTTTTGGAACTAAGAATTGCTGGAACTTCGACAATATTTAGTATATTTTCTATTGTACCCACAGTCTCATATACGTTCTCACGACTTAAATAATTTGCGACTGGAGAATCTTTCTAAAGAAATGATGACGTAGTGGATATTTCGCCGATCTTCGAGAAGATTTTTGTAAAAACAGTGGGAAAAGTGAATTGTACCTAAAATGGCTCTACGCCGAAAAATAAGTGCATGTTTCACCTTAAAAGCACACTCTCAAACACACAATTTCACTTCTAGACCGATACATACGCGAGGGCGTGCGGAAAAGGGGTTCCTCCGATTAATTATTTGAAAATTCTTAAAGCTTATTCAATAAAACAAATCATATTAACATTCTACAACTTTATTCTTCATGTATATGTAGTTACTTATCGACATAGTCACTCTGGCAACGAACACATTTCTCTCAAAGATAAACCAATTTGTTGGTATCGTCATAGTAGAATGTTTGACTTCGTTGACGGAGCCGCAAACTCATTTCTTCTTGAACCGCTTCATCACTATCAAAACGAAGTCCTCCAAAGTGCTCTTTAAGTTTTGAAAACATATGAAAATCACATAAGGCCAAGTTAAGGCTGCAAGCAGGATGAGCGATGTATAATATATCAATAAAATAATATTGTGGACCACACAAGGAAAAGACATTGATACATACATAAGTAAATTATGTTATTATATTTTTTACGTAAAATTACGAGGCGATGGTGAGTCACGTATCTTGAGAAGCTTTGAACATCGGCTCGCTGACACACTCAAACAGTCTAGTGTTCATAAAAATTCTGAAGTTCCAAAAAATGGTTCAAATGGCTGTGAGCACTATGGGACTTAACTTCTGAGGTCATCAGTCCCCTAGAACTTAGAACTACTTAAACCTAACTAACATAATGACATCACACACATCCATGTCCGAGGCAGGATTCGAACCTGCGACCGCAGCGGTCGCAGGTTCGGGACTGTAGCGCCTAGAACCGCTCGGTCACTGAAGTTCCATCTTTACCTTTTGGCTTCTTGTGTTCCCTTGTGTGGTTTATTATTTCGCTATTCCTCTCAACAGTTATTCTTGTGTTAGTCGTATTGGAGGCGAATCGGACATTTCCGTTACTAAGTCTTCTTGACTTAAAACTGGCTTGGAATATTGTATGTAAAGATTAATTAACACACAAACATTTATGTACTTCATGCTATATTTTTTGTCTATGATTTATACAAAAATCTTCTTCATTTTCAAATACAAATCAGGAGTTTTTCATAGCTCACACACTCTCTAGAACAAGCGAGAAAACCATCTCAAGAAGAGAGTAACAAATCAAGATCGTAAAACCTCACTTTTTTTTGACATCAACGATTCTCTGGTTACTTCAATAATTGTACTATTGTAGTTATATTTCTTCAAGACATACGTACATCCGTTTACAAATGTTTAGAATGAGCTTCTTCTTTTGCCTTACAAATTTTATATGACCTAGTAACATCACATTTGCCCCACCGTCTGCTGGAAAGGCATACTTTAGTTGTTGCTTATGACAGCAGACGGTAGCAATTGTTGTAATGATTATAAAATTTAAAGACCGCGTACATGTCTTTGAAAACCGCATGTTTCTAACTGTAAGTAACGTATGTAGATGTTCCAGAGAAATAGCTTTTGAGAGTCACCTTTTTAGACCAACTGAAAACTAAAAGTTTCTATGCAAATAATATTATACCAAGAATTGCATACAGCGAAAGAAAATACCAGGTACTCATATTTGTCTTTACACTTATTTTCGCTTATATCAAGCACTGTTTTTATTATCCAGTGTTATTTGTCATGTATGAATAATTGGACCTACTTAAGTTTTGGTCGGTTTATGCCACTTAAACACTTCAGTTACGATATTTTTGCGCCGTATTCTTCTTTTCATACCGCTTTTCATATCGTTGCATTGTTCGAGGCGCCTTTTGGGACTTCCAGCGTTATTGGTTCTCAGTCTGGAGTGAGCGAATGAGCGCAGCAGTACCGTCAAGCCGAACACCGTATTTTGCCTGGTGTGTGTAAGTCGCATTGCTCGGATGCTGGGATATTATGACGGTTCACTTGCGGTGCAATGAAAACAGAAGATAAAGTAAGACGTGATATTTGTAGGCAAGACATCAGTTCCATAAGTATGCAACACTCTTTGAAGTAGTTCGCCTTACAGTGTTGGCTATTGTTTAAAACTTCCGTATGTTACACTACATCTTAATATCACAGTCCACTGAAATCTCCAACCAGTGCTCGCAACATTACTTGGATTCCAACAACAGGGCGAATGAGATAATGAGGAATCGAGACGAATGTTGTTGTCGTCGTGTTTTGACGATCCACAGTTGTACTAACTGCGGCAAGTAGGAAATCCAAGATCGAGTTCCTGTCCGGTAGGAATTTTAATGTGTCTCTCTTGGGTAGTAGATATATATCTAACACAGCTTTGACAAGGAGTTCACAGTCAGCGAGTTAATTTCGAATTATTTCGGACAGCTGTGACTCTTCAACAGTGTCTGTTCCTTCAGACATTCAAGTATGTACCTTTTTAACTTTGAACGTAACAATTATAAGTCGGACGTGTCAGAAAAGTAATCAGTGAAAGATTAGTAACCATTTAAAAATAAATTACCTTCCACAGTACAGAAATATGTGTGGCGATGTTTAGAGCACATAACAAATCCTGTAAGAGCAGCGAACTGTAATATTTTAGATAGACCGTCAATGACAGCACGTCTTTCATCGTACTGTTATTTCAATGTTAGTATTAATGAACCTGTATGTATCTCGTGTAAGACCTGCTGTAATCAGTTTATAAGGAGTAAGAAGCACGCATGGTAAAACTGGGAAATAAAAAGAATAGTTTCACCTAGACATGGAATCGAACTCTCGAAATCGACCATTCTAACACAAAACTCTACTCCCTGCACTAACTAGGCAACACTACTACGCAGTATTGTACGAAGATAGTTGTTTGACATGTGGTTACAGAGCTGCCAAAATGCCTGCCTTTGACATTTATTGCCTACCTTATATAAGGGACGAAATTTTATTAAAGACATTTTTGTACTGTTAGTACACAAGGAATATCACGCTGTGGCGTCCATACGCACGATTTTTGGTTCACACTGTGTATATCGTGAACAACGCATGGCCCTGATAATTACCTTAATGGTACATCCCGCCTAATGGCACCTGTGCGTTAAGCCGCTTACACACTGCCGCTGGAAACATGCTTCTGTTGGAAACATTGTTTTCAGAGATGTTTCGCAAATGTTCCCAACGTTGTTTCTGGTCTCTGTTTCCGTCCACACTGGCGGCAAACATTTCTCGTTGTTAATTAAAAAAGGGATGGGACACCTCCACGCCCACACCAACGTGGTGACCAAACCAAAAGTTCTACTGTCACCTCCGTATAACATGTTAGTCTTTGAATCAGGAGTCACAGGATGCGGGCTGTGATGTTATCCATGCGTCTGGGTAAGATTACTCATTTACATGGTCCATCAGGAGATAGAAGTGGTCGAAAACGATCGAAGGGTAGCGGTTGCAAGGGCAGAGGAAAAAAAGTGCCAAGACAAGCGCCGAGGGAAGAAAACCTCTGCGACAGTAGGACGGGTAGTAAGGGCAGTAGCGGCTTGCTAGCTGCGACAGAGCATGCAAGGTGAGGTGAAGTTAGTGTGAGGTATCGTGCATCGTTACCTATGTTGCTTCGTGTTCGTCAAAGCTGGGTCGGTCCGGGTGCTGCGGCTAGGCTCGTGTGGACTCTCCTGGGCCTCCTGCAGTGGCTTCCTCCCTGTAGCAAAGGAATTCAGTGCGGCAACGCATGCGTTGCTGCCCATTTCTCGTTGTGTGTTCATGCCGTCTATAGTACTCCTTGTATTATTGTGTTCATATCGCCGGCTGCTGCGTTATGGCTGGGGTCGAGTAAACAATAATGATATGTGGTGCTGCATTATTAATACTAGAAGGTTTACACAAACAAAGTGAAAGTCGTCCTTGTCGAATTTCAGTCAGCCAAAGGCTTCGTTTTCTGGCAACAGGAGATTCATTTCAGAGCCTTGCGTATTTATTTCACATTTCGAAGCAGGCAGTATCTCAAATAGTACCTTAAGTATGTGGAGTTCTGGTGGAAGTGCTGAAGGATTATGTAAAAGTAAGTAAATAAAAAACATCGTTAAATAAGCATCTTTTCGAAATATTATTATTTGTCAATTACGTTACAGATCACACAAATACAACTGCTTCAGTTGTGTTATCACTGTCTACATAACTCGTAAATGTGCTTGATTATGATGGCCCTGCCCCATTCATACCCACTGTCGGCTGCTGACTTTCCAAATACGCTACATGCTGTTTCGTTAACACTTCATTAAGCAAAGGCATTGTTTTTTATTCTTGTAACTCTGGCAGTTTCCCTAACACTGATGCCACATACTGTACATATCTACTACATTCATCGTTCTTGTTGTCTTCTTGTTTTTGCTGCACTTTATTTAATAATTGAGACGCAATATTGTAGGCTTGCTGCATATCTTTTTTCTTGCCCACCTTTCTGATTTTTCGTGGTGGAGGACTGGAAGGTCCAGCCACAATCTCTTGATCTTCATTTATGACCTCTGGCGAATGTACGAAAAGGTTCATTCAGCATTGTGCTGCTTGCTGTTGTCGATGCCAGCTATAACATTTTGTACGCAGAAGGCAGAATATCAGATGCTGCTGTGTTCAAAAACGCGAGCGTAAGTGAGTTAATTAACAAATAGAAACTAAACTTGCCACAAGTTGAATGCTTACCAGGCGGCACAAAAGCCATACCATATGTTTTTGTAGCAGACGATGCTTTTCCCTTACAGGAAAATATTATGGAGCCCTACCCGGGAAAACATGTTAAAGGTTCAAAAGAGAGAGTTTTTAACTACAGACTTTCTAGGGCCATAATGGTTGTTGAGAAATCTTTCGGCACTATGGCTTCAGTTTTTCGTGTGTTTGGGAAACCTACGTTGTTACAACCGGAGAAGGCAAAAACTGTCACACTTACAGCTGTAGTCTCCGCAGTTTTTTAAGGGGAAATGCTGTGCCAAGGAACCAGTACACCCCACATGGAAGCTTCGATTCCTACGATTTACAAACAGGTGAGATGATTCCAGGCACATGGAGACGGGATAACACTGCATCAGTTTTCATTGCAGCACAGAGTATACCAAGGGAAGCTGCTTCCACGAATAAACAAGTTAGAGGCGAGTTTGCTAACTATTTTTTAAGCCCACAAGGAAGTGTATCGTGGCAAAATAACTATGAGTGAATGTGACTGTGTACTATAAAATACAAATAAAGAGAAGCAAGCATAATTTTCGTACCTCATTTTCCACAGTATCTGTTGTCTTCCTCGGCTCATGAACATCGTCAAAGAACTGCAGCAGCCGATAGCCGAACCAGTTGGAGTCATATGCAGTATCCGCACCTCTACCAGATGGTCTGTTGGAAATTATTTTTCTTTTCTCACGCTTGTAAGCAACCACGATCGATCGTATTTTTTTCTCTAACTTTTCGTTGTCCGTGCCAAAAGCTGCTGCAATTTTTGTAAGTACATTTTGTTTTTAACACTGTTTTTATATTCCTTGCTCCGGACGTTCCATAAGCAATCCTCCCCCTGGTACATGGCAGTTAAATCAACAATTTGCTGCCTTGACCACTCCATTGTTTTAGAAAAATGAAGCGAAAACGACACTACAGTAAAGACAACACCACTTAACAGTAGACGACACATACACACGTACGCTAGCGCCGCGCAACGGTGACAACTGGTAGCTAGCCTGAAACATTGTTTCCTGTGATCTGTACCGACACTGCTACGTATAGATATTTCTGTATTTCGAAACATGTTTCCAAATGATGTCCACATCAAGTAGCCGGAAACATGTTTTGAAAACATGTTTCAGGCTCAGTGTGTACGCGGTTTTAGAACTAAATATAAAGTTATGTTTCCCAAGAAAGCTTCGATAAAGTCGCACATTTGTTCGGATATTCCTTACGCACGTATCTTGTTTACTAGGAGGCTGTGCGAAACTGTATCGTAGACTTCCTGCAAGTTAAGAGATACGGCATTAATGTGAACAGCACTGCCTACTGGCTCTGGATCTCACGAATGCTACTCCAAATGTTTATTTACGGGGCTTAATAAGGTAATAAATGATACTTGCACTTGACTGTCCGACAAAGAAAGTTTTAAGACAGACGCGTGCGGTAGTTCCTTACAATAATTCTGCGTCCAGACAAGTCAGGTTCAAGGTCGTTGGTGAGATCGCCACGACAGGGAGTAGCCTACATAAGCGGTCCCTGTGGTGTAAACCCGCCTCACTAAGAGTGAGGAAGCATCGCTCGTCTTGGTAACGCGGGAAGCGAGGCGAGCAGGTATAGCGTGGGAGACACGTGTGTAGGCGGGGTCCCACGTGACTGGGATGAGGGCGGTCTTTGTGGGGCCACATCTGGCGCGCAAGCTTCCGCAAGGACTGCTCCGGAGCGGGGAAACCAGAGACCGCAGCACGCTCCACGCACCAAATCCTGTTGCCATTGGCGCCATCTGCTTTGTCTTCTGACTGCGAAGAATAGTCTGCAGGGCGGCTCACGCACGCACACAGTCACACACACACACACATACACACACACACACACGCACGCATGTACACACTGTCGCACCGCTGAATTATGAGCGTCTACCCAACACGTGTAGGTTCTCAGTCTGCACAGCTGAGATTAGAGTTTCTAGTGAAATGTCGGTGGTATCTGTGGTGCCTTCAAGTAAAAACTAAAACACTCCACTCATCCACACAGATATGGTATCAGCTTTCCTACACTACTGGCGATTAAATTTGCTACACCACGAAGATGACATACTACAGACGCGAAATTTAACCGACAGGAAGAAGATGCTGTCATATGCAAATGATTAGCTTTCCAGAGCATTCACACAAGGTTGGCGCCGGTGGCGACACCCACAACGTGCTGACATGACGAAAGTTTCCACCCGATTTCTCATACAAAAACAGCAGTTTACCGGCGTTGCCTGCTGAAACGTTCTTCAGATGCCTTGTGTAAGGAGGAGAAATACGTACCATCACATTTCCGACTTTGATAAAGATCGGATTGCAGCCTACCGCGATTGCGGTTTATCGTATCGCGACATTGCTGCTCGCGTTGGTCGAGATCCAATGACTGTTAGCACAAATTGGAATCGGTGGGTTCAGGAGAGTAATACGGTACGCCGTGCTGGATCCCAACGGCCTCGTATCACTAGCAGTCGAGATGACAGGCATCTTATCCGCATGGATGTAACGGATCGTGCAGCCACGTCTCGATCCCTTAGTCAACAGATGGGGACGTTTGCAAGACAACAATCATCTGCACGAACAGTTCGACGACGTTTGCAGCAGCGTGCACTATCAGCTCGGAGACCATGGCTGCGGTTACCCTTGACACTGCATCACAGACAGGAGCGCCTGCGATGGTGTACTCAACGACGAAGCTGGGTGCACGAATGGCAGGTTCTGTTCACAGCAACATGATGGTCGCATCCGTGTTTGGCGACATTGCGGTGAACGCAGGTGAACGCACATTGGAAGCGTGTATTCGTCATCGCCATACTGGCGTATCACCAGGCGTGATGGTGTGGGGTGCCATTTGTTACACGTCTCGGTCACCTCTTGTTCGTACTGACGGCACTTTGAACAGTGGACGTCACATTTCAAATGTGTTAGACCCGTGGCTCTACCCTTCATTCGATCCCTGTGACACCCTACATTTCAGTAGGATAATGCACGACCGCATGTTGCAGGTCCTGTACGGGCCTTTCTGGATACAGAAAATGTTCGACTGCTGCCCTGGCCAGCACATTCTCCAGATCTCTCACCATTTGAAAATGTCTGGTCGATGGTGGCCGAGCAACTGGCTCGTCACAATACGCCAGTCACTACTCTCGATGAACTGTGGTATCGTGTTGAAGCTGCATGGGCAGCTGTACCTGTACACGCCATCCAAGCTCTGTTTGACTCAATGTCCAGGCGTATCAATGCCGTTATCACGGCCAGAGGTGGTTGTTCTGGGTACTGATTTCTCAGGATCTATGCACCCAAATTGCGTGAAAATGTAATCACTCGTCAGTTCTAGTATAATATATTTTTCCAATGAATACCCGTTTATCATCTGCATTTCTTCTTGGTGTAGCAATTTTAATGGCCAGTAGTGTAGATTGATTCTAGTTTTTGAGTAATTTTGACCATCCAAACAAAAAGCTTGTAAAAAATTACAAATATACTCAGTGCGAAACCAGTACTAAGTCATTATTAAGCAAACACAGGTAACATTGGAGTCAGTCCTTAACAGAAAACGACAGAATCTTTCTAAATTTTGCATGAAAAATCTCTGTTTGTATGATTGTCTCCTATGTGATTCATGAGGACATCACGCTAGAGATTCCAGCAGTAGTCTGCCATCATGTTACTGTCCCATCGTCCTTGATACCTTTGCTTAACGACTTGCCTTTCTTGATGGAACTTTCCTCATGTTCCTCACTGAAATCACGAAGACTCAGGAAATTTAAGTGGCTATAGAGGAAGTGCACCTCTAAGCTCATATTAACTTTCAAACTATGAAAGTCTATGAACATGCTGTGACCCAATTGTTCACAGTTCTCTCCTTTATTCTTACCCAAGAAGATCCTTACATCAGAGAGAAAACTACACCAGGATTATGCTTCAGTGTCACACCTGAGTCAACTATATCTGAAGCTATTAGAATGTATGTCCAATGTCTTAACAGACTGAATCACGAGTCCTTGCTTCATATGGAGAGGAGGGAGACAATTTTGTCAGTGTCAACCAAAATATCATATATGATGTTCGTTGCAATTTGTTCTCTTGAAAGCCATGCCCCTTTCTTTCGAGTGCTCTCTCTCTTGTCTCTACTATCCCATATCCAGATGAAACATATATACTTCGTGTAGCCACTGCCCGAGCAAGATGTTAACCATCTCCAAATCAATACAAGTAACACGCCCATGCCAATGATAAAGAAGTTTCTGCAGAACTATCTTCATAGTGTTGTATTCTTCACGAAGCCCTGTGGAGTGGACAAATGGAATAGATACACAGCGATTCCCGTTGTACAACCGATCGCATTTCAGGTATTTTGTGGGTTTGTCGACAAAACGTCGCCAGTCTTCTGTCCGATATTCCGGCAGACCCATTGCAAACGATACCAGGATGTAATTACATTAAACGATACCATCATCTTCATTGAAATAAAGAAGAAGCCCCTTTCCTCTAGCCCGGTAAGTTGTAACATTAGTTTCCGGCCTTAAGCAGGTCTTTTCTTTGAGGCTACATGACAAGAGATTGCAAAGTTGCTTAGACACACTGAGGTCTCGAATAAGATCACTGAAATGCTCTTGGGAGAACCGTTCAGGCGTAGAGATACTGGCTTGATACTCACTGTCGTCATTGCTACTTTTCGCGACCTACAATTGCTCGACATCTGACAATGAAAGTTCCCGACATTTGTGTAATATTGACACTAGAATGGTTACTAAATGGCACAGGTCGCCTTGCTGACTCCAAATCAGGATACTCCCATTTCCATCTTTTGTTTTTATTGAATTCTCTCCATACCATTGGCACTTCAAAGTTGTAATTTCTGTTTGTCCCTTTTCTCCACTTTCGACGACGCTTTACACAGGATTTATAAACCTTATGCGGAGCCCAAGGCTTATCTTGGTCCCCAAGACGAATACCGAAATATGCCAAATATGAGAATTTCACTCTGCAGCGGAGTGTGCGCTGATATGAAACTTCCTGGCAGATTAAAACTGTGTGCCGGACCGAAACTCGAACTCGGGACCTTTGTCTGGCAGAAGTAAAGCTATGAGGACGGGCCGTGAGTCGTGCTTGAGTAGCTAAGATGGTAGAGCACTCGCCCGCGAAAGGCAAAGGTACCGAGTTCGAGTCTCGGTCCGGCACACAGTTTTAATCTGCCAGGCAGTTTTATGCCAAATATGTTTGCTTCGTAACATTAGTGAAGTTCTATTTTTAAATTAAGTGTATTCACCGCACACGTAACAGAACTCATCAGGGAACGTCAGGCAACCTCGTCGCGAAGAACTAATATTTCACTGCAACAAAACATAAAAATGTGAACTTAATGTTTAATTTGACACAATACAATGTTACATGGCATTAAAAAAATCAAGCATAATTTTAAAATAATGAAAGATTCCCGCACGTAAGAAAGCGGAGGCAAGTTAAGCTAGACTGCAAAGTTTATTTGATAAACAACAGATATCTTAAAAAATAGAGTCAATTTGGAAAAAAAAAAAACGATGATAGATTCAGGCTCAGTGACATCAACATATCCAATATCCATTGCGACTTTCACTGCATCCCACTTTATATGAGGTGCCCATCTTTTCTATCTGTTTGGTGTGGATTCTCACATTCATGCTGAAATATCGACACAGCACTGCACACGGAGTCGTGAGAACGAGATGTTGTGCAGCTCATTATGAAGTGTACTGTCTGATAGGCCACATAACTGCTATACATTATTTGCCGTTGAAATGTCCAAGTTTACTTTTCTCTGTCACCCTTTTAACCATTAGACGTATACAGAGTATTTGACAAAGATTCATCCGATTTTTACTAGCCCATTTATATCTTCTACGTAAATGAAAATTGAAATTTAGGTTGCGTTTTAACTTAGGTATCGAAACAAAAACTTTATCCTCGCACGAGTTGTAGGTTGCTGGCTCGTGTAGGTGCAAGGAGAGGGCTGCCTGGCCTTATGGGGAATATTGCGTATATGTAGTGTTACACATGAGATAATCAAAAATGAAGTTCCTGAGTGTCGTGCAAGTTGGAGAACAGCGAGTTTATATAACAATAAGCTTAAGTCCAGATGAGTTTTGCTTCTGAATGTACAGTTTGTGGACAATATGAATATGAAAGATAGTGGCGATTGTGTTCGATGAATCCTTCTTGCATTGTGCGTGTGATCTGGCCAATACCGTATTTGCCTTCTGCATCCCAGATCATAATTTACCGACACGAGAAGGATTCAGGTCTTTTAGGTGGCCGGAAAATTACTTTCACATAATCTTTCTTTTGTTTATTATGTTGAAGTAATTTTCTCGGCTTTATTCTGCATATGGCAAATTGCAAGGGTACAGTTTGACGTCTGGTTTTTGGTGTTTCGTTAACACATGAGGTGTTCGTATTTTCGGCTTTATAATATAATGTGTATGCACGCATTCTGAAACTGTCGTTCTTACATAGCACGCACAGCAGTGCCACTAACTGGTAAGGTGCGTGACATTATTATGACGTGACAATGTATAATTGATTTACGCATTGCAAGTACGTATTATGCGAATAATCCTTGTCAACCAAGATCTATAAGTATATAAATGTCTGTACTTATTTCTTAAAATGTAATACCATGACATGTCCAATATCCCTCCTAAATTGATCGACGCATGTAAAAAAAGCTGTTAATACCACTACCACTATTACCAACAAAATACGATCGGTTATAGATTCTTAGAAAATATTCTGCGCTCAAACATTATTAAGTGCCTCGAACAGAATGAGCTTCTCCATGTCAACCAGCATGGATTCCGTAAACATCAGTTATGCGAAACCCAATTTATACTTTTGGCACATGACATGCTGGAATCCAAGAATCAGCGCAGTCATGTCGATGCAGAACTCCTTGAGTTATGAAGAACGTTTGACACAGTACCGCACAAACACCTGTTAACCAAAGTATGGCTATATGGGGTATCAAACGGAACCCCAAGATACGCCATTCCAAGAGCTGAAACCAGAGAAGGTAGTGATGTTGGACGCTGAGCTCTGAAGTGAAGTTGACGAGCTGACTCATACCACGGGTGTTTCACTGGACAGGCCTCTCCATCACAGGAATGGATTGTCCAAAAACCATTACCCCAAAGACGCTGTTTTGTGACAGGGTGCGTTGTTGTGCTTAAACGATCGTCTTCTCCGAACAGTTCCTCTATTGTAGGCAGTACACAATCCTCTAAAATGTAGTCATATCCTTCCATATTTAGTCATTTCTTCAGCACTATAAGGGAACCACAACATAACATGAAAACATTCTCATACCGAAACCCTAGCTCCTCCACACTTAACTGTTGGCACTACAAATTGTGGGGCGGCGGGTAAAATTTATATAATTAGTTGTTGTTAGTTCAAGTAGTTCGCCGTCTTTCTCACGCGAGCCTGGCAACTATTTTTGTGGACAGCCAGAAAGCCACTGACCATATTTTCCAGTCTACATGTCCACATTCTCGTCCAGCCCACTGAAACAAATGTTTATATTCTCTTTCTGCTTAGCGGGATCAGGACTATCATTATAAATGAAGGTATAGGGTTCCAGTTCATACATGTCTTTTAGTAAAAGATCTCACGCATAACAATTTGAAAGTCACTATGTTCATTTGACAGCAAATCTTCCTATCCTAAACAGCAAGAACTATCAGTTGAGAGGTGACCTCTACTGTACGTTTCTACCAAAATGCCTTTCGCCCTGACTAGTACTACTCAAATAAATGTTCAAAATAAATACTCGGAACAAAAGGGGAAATAATAACCACCACTTTCCACGTGGATTTGTAATTATCACGGACTACACACTAACAGATATTGTTGTTGTTGTGGTTTTTAGTCCTAAGACTGGTTTGATGCAGCTCTCCATGCTACTCTATCCTGTGCAAGCTTCTTCATCCACTCTGTTTAGTGTATTCACATCTTGGTCTTCCCCTACGATTTTTACCCTCCACGCTGCCCTCCAACGCTAAATTTGTGATCCCTTGATGCCTCAGAACATGTCCTACCAACCGGCCCTTCTTCTTGTCAGTTTGTGCCACAAACTCCTCTTCTCCCCAATTCTATTCAATACCTCCTCATTAGTTATGTGATCTACCCATCTAATCTTCAGCATTCTTCTGTAGCACCACATTTCGAAAGTTTCTATTTTCTTCTTGTCCAAACTATTTATCGTCCACGTTTCACTTCCCTACATGGCTACACTCCATACAAATACTTTCAGAAACGACTCCCTGACACTTAAATCTAAACCCGATGTTAGCAAATTCCTCTTCTTCAGAAACACTTTCCTTGCCATTGCCAGTCTACATTTTATATCTTCTCTACTTCGACCACCATCAGTTATTTTGCTCCCCAAATAACAAAACTCCTTTACTACTTTAAGTGTCTCATTTCCTAATCTAATTTCCTCAGCATCACCCGATTTAATTCGACTACATTCCATTATCCTCGTTTTGCTTTTGTTGATGTTCATCTTATATCCTCCTTTCAAGACACTGTCCATTCCGTTCAACTGGTCTTCCAGGTCCTGTGCTCTCTCTGACAGAATTACAAAGCCATCATCGAACCTCAAAGTTTTTATTTCTTCTCCATGGATTTTAATACCTACCCCGAATTTTTCTTTTGTTTCCTTTACTGCTTGCTCAATATGGAGATTGAATAACGTCGGGGAGAGGCTACAACCCTGTCTCACTCCCTTCCCAACCACTGCTTCCCATTCGTGCACCTCGACTCTTATAACTGCCATCTGGTTTCTGTACAAATTGTAAATAGCCTTTCGCTCCCCGTATTTTACCCCTGCCACCTTCAGAATTTAAAAGAGCGTATGCCAGTCAACATTGTCAAAAGCTTTCTCTAAGTCTACAAATGCTAGGAACGTAGGTTTGCCTTTCCTTATCCTATCTTCTAAGATAAGTCGTAGGGTCAGTATTGCCTCACGTGTTCCAATATTTCTACGGAATCCAAACAGATCTTCCCCGAGGTCGGCTTCTACCTGTTTTTCCATTCGTCTGTAAAGAATTCGCGTTAGTATTTTGTAGCTGTGACTTGTTAAACTGATAGTTCGGTAATTTTCACATCTGTCAGCACCTGCTTTCTTTGGGATTGGAATTATTATGTTCTTCTTTAAGTCTGAGGGTATTTCGCCTGTCTCATATGTGGTGTCACCGCCAGACACCACACTTGCTAGGTGGTAGCTTTAAATCGGCCGCGGTCCATTAGTACATGTCGGACCCGCGTGTCGCCACTGTCAGGGATCGCAGACCGAGCGCCACCACAAGGCAGGTCTCGAGATACGGACTAGCACTCGCCCCAGTTGTACGGACGACGTAGCTAGCGACTACACTGACGAAGCCTCGCTCTTTTGCCGAGCAGATAGTTAGAATAGCCTTCAGCTAAGTCCATGGCTACGACCTAGCAAGGCGGCATTAGCCTTACATAGCTTGTATCTAAAGAGTCTCACTTGTATCGCCAATAGCGATGTACCAAGGATGGATTAAAGTTAAGTATTCCAGAAGCTACGTACTTTTCTTTATAGCATTCATTACGTATCCTGTTACAGACCTATCTCTTGCCTGCGTGAACTAAACGCGTGCCTTTCGGCTACTTCCGTGGCGTGGCTGTCTTGCTACGCCACAACATCATACATCTTGCTCACCAGATGGTTGAGGTTTGTCGGGACTCGCTCTCCAAAGGCCGTCAGTAGTTCCAATGGAATGTTGTCTATTCCCGGGGCCTTGTTTCGACTCAGGTCTTTCAATGCTCTGTCAAAGTCTTCACGCAGTATCGTACCCCCCGTTTCATCTCCATCTACATTCTCTTCCATTTCCATAATATTGTCCTCAAGTACATCGCCCCTGTATAGACCCTCTATATACTCCTTCCACCTTTCTGCTTTCCCTTCTTTGCTTAGAACTGGTTTCCATCTGAGCTCTTGATATTCATACAAGTGATTCTCTTTTCTCCAAAGGTCTCTTTAATTTTCCTGTAGGCAGTATCTATCTTACCCCTAGTGAGATGAGCCTCTACATCCTTACATTTGTCCTCTAGCCATGCCTGCTTAGCCATATGCACTTCCTGTCGACCTCATTTTTGAGACGTTTGTATTCCTTTTGCCTGCTTCATTTACTGTATTTTTATACTTTCTCCTTTCATCAGTTAAATTCAATATCTCTTCTGTTACCCAAGGATTTCTATTAGCCCTCGTCCTTTTACCTACTTGATCCTCTGCTGTCTTAACTACTTCATCCCTCAAAGCTACCCATTCTACTTCTACTGTATTTACTTCCCCCATTCCTGCCAATTGTTGCCTTACGCTCTCCCTGAAACTCTGTACAACCTCTGCTTTAGTCAGTTTATCCAGGTCCCATCTCCTTAAATTCCCACCTTTTTGCAGTTTCTTCAGTTTTAATCTACAGTTCATAACCAATAGATTTTGGTCAGAGTCCACATCTGCCCCTGGAATTGTCTTACAATTTTAAACTTGGTTCCTAAATCTCTGTCTTACTACTGTGTAATCTATATACCTTCTAGTATCTCCAGAATTCTTCCATGTATACAACCTTCTTTTATGGTTCTTGAACCAAGTGTTAGCTATGATTAAGTTATTCTCTGTGCAAAATTCTACCAGACGGCTTCCTCTTTCATTTCTTCCCCCCAATTCATATTCACCTACTATGTTTCGTTCTCTCCCTTTTCCCAGTCTCGAATTCCAGTCGCCCATGACTATTAAATTTTCGTCTCCCTTCACTACCTGAATAATTTATTTCATCATACATTTCATCAATTTCTTCATCATCTGCAGAGCTAGTTGGTATATAAACTTGTACTACTTAGTAGGCTTTGGCTTCGTGTCTATCTTGGCCACAATAATGCGTTCACTATGCTGTTTGTAGTAGCTTACCCGCACTCCTATTTTTTTTATTCATTATTAAACCTACTCCTGCATTACCTCTATTTGATTTTGTATTTATAACCCTGTATTCACCTGACCAAAAGTCTTGTTCTTCCTGCCACCGAACTTCACTAATTCCCACTATATCTAACTTTAACCTATCCATTTCCCATTTTAAATTTTCTAACCTACCTGCCCGATTAAGGGATCTGACATTCCACGCTCCGATCCGTAGAACGCCAGTTTTCTTTCTCCTGATAACGACGTCCTCCTGAGTAGTCCCCGCCCGGAGATCCGAATGGGGGACTATTTTACCTCCGGAATATTTTACCCAAGAGGACGCCATCATCATTTAACCATACAGTAAGGCTGCATGCGTTCAGGAAAAATTACGGCTTCGCCGGCCGTTGTGGCCGAGCGGTTCTAGGCGCTGCAGTCTGGAACCGCGCGACCGCTACAGTCGCAGGTTCGAATCCTGCCTCGGGCATGGATGTGTGTGATGTCCTTAGGTTAGTTAGGTTTAAGTAGTTTAAGTTCTATGGGACTGATGACCTCAGATGTTAAGTCCCATAGTGCTCAGAGCCATTTGAACCATTTTTTTGAACCAAAATACGGCTGTAGTTTCCCCTTGCTTTCAGCCCTTCGCAATACCAGCACAGCAAGGCCGTTTTGGTTAGTGTTACAAGGCCAGATCAGTCAATCATCCAGACTGTTGCCCCTGCAACTACTGAAAAGGCTGCTGCCCCTCTTCAGGAACCACACGTTTGTCTGGCCTCTCAACAGTTACCCCTCCGTTGTGGTTGCAACTACGGTACTTACATCTGTATCGCTTAGGCACGCTAGCCTCCCCGTCAACGGCAAGGTCCATGGTTCATGGACTAACAGATACTTCAGCAAAATCAAAGCGATCCAGGACGGTGTACAGTCCTCGCGAGTTCATCATTAGTTATTACCGAAAATGCGCGTTTTGTCACAGTCCGTCTCTGACGTCATCCGAGGCAGAGCGCAAGCCGGCGTTTAAAAGACGCGGATCTTACAGCGGCTGAGTGCGAAGTGAACCTTTTCTCTTCCCTCTCTGGCCGTATCTATATACAGTGAGTCCATAATGTATTCGTCTTGTTGTAATTTTTTTTTTAAAAACTTTTGGATATGTCACGTGAAAGGAAGGGAACATAAAACGTGAACATTCTGTCATATGCAACGAACCGTGCTAAGCCGTTTTTATTGATGGACAAGGAACTAAATACATGCATAGCGATAACAAATTTGACAAAACTGAGAATTTATTCAAGGGCTACTTCGTAAAGTATTCGTCCACTCATACTTTTTTTTTAATTTAATGATTTAAAATACGAAAATTAATATTTAGTGGGGTTTCCCCTTGCAGATTTTACTGCTTGTCGTCGTCTGGGCATCGACTTGACCATATTTGCCGTCAGAGAGGCTGGAATTTTGTCCTATTCGTCTTGAAGTGCTTCTTTTAGGTCTCTCTTGTTAGCAATGTGTCTTCTCCTGATGCTGCCTTCCAGTACTTTCCAAAGGTGTTTTATAGGATTATTGTCTGTGCTCTCAGGAGGGGTGATAAGTTGTTTGGGGGATTGTACAGAAGGCACAAAAAAATGGCTCTGAGAACTGTGGGACTTAACTTCTGAGGTCATCAGTCCCCTAGAACTTAGAACTACTTAAACCTAACTAACCTAAGGACGTCACACACATCCATGCCCGGGGCAGGATTCGAACCTACGGCCGTAGCAGCAGTGCGGTTCCAGACTGTAAACAGGAGGCACAGCCTTGTATGTAGAGCCGTATGCTTTGGGTCGTGATGTTGTTGAAAAATGTAATTTCCTTGCAGACCTAGTTTTTCGGCGCTAGGATTCAGATTGTCCTTCAAAATGTTGATATACATATGGTGATCCATTACACCTTCTATGAAATGTAATTTTCCAACACCTGCAGCACTCATACGGCCCCACTATCACTGTGTTTATCCGTTGCCACAAGATAGCGTGGCAACATCTCCGCATTCTTCTTAAGTCACACGATTCGCTTG
Organism: Schistocerca serialis cubense; assembly: GCF_023864345.2. Lineage (NCBI taxonomy): Eukaryota > Metazoa > Arthropoda > Insecta > Orthoptera > Acrididae > Schistocerca > Schistocerca serialis. The sequence goes on along the minus strand of NC_064642.1, from coordinate 114,311,599 downwards.
TCATCCGACCAGAATACGTTATATTTACACTCATCAGAAAATATTACTCTATTCCAGAAGTCTTCCGTTTTGAATCTATGTTCCATCGCAAAATGAAGACGTTTCTCTCGATTCTGTTCACTGACCCAATATTTCTTGCGCTCTACCCGACCGAGATACCCATACGTTTTCATGGTATTTCTGATTGTGTTGGCACATACATTCTTTCCCCTGGACTCTAACTCCCCAGCCAACTTAGGAGCCCTGATTTTATGTTTCTTATTCATTTCCCTCATGATAAATCTCACGTATGCATCAGTCAACGTGTGAGGGTGTCCGGTACGTGGTTGGTTTCTTAATGATTTTGTTGCGCAAAATCGATGTATTATCGACTGAACCGTCGAACTAGGTCTACCGACTACTTTAGCAACCTCGTAACAAGATTTGCACTCATTACGTAAGTGCAGAATAAGCTTCCTTTCGATCAGCGTCGTCTCACTACCCTTACGGCCCATGGCGCTAATTGCACTGTATCGGCGCCGTCAAGAATCACTACAGGAGACAGAGTGGGGCCGCGCACGGTTGACTCTAGTGTGTGCCGTGGGTCAGCGTTATAGTTTAATCACTGCATGTTCAGAAGGTGGACGAATACTTTGTGAACTAGCTCTTGTATTACATTTTCTATTTTGTTAAATTTGTTGTCGATTTGGATGTATTTCTTTCCTTGCTTTTCAACAAAAATGACTTGCCGAGGTACTTCTTACGTGACTGGCTCTTTATATTTTGTATACATTTCTTTTCATGTTACGCTGACTTTGTTTTCTAAAAGATATGCAGCTAGACGAATAGTTTTTGGACTCACTGTATGTGCCGCAGCGGACGGCAGAGGGAACACCAGCTGTCACCTGTCTTATGCACAGGGCAGCAGTCCCTGAACGACCGCTTTCTCGGACACATAATCTTTAATACCAAAGTTATGAATTAATTTGGAATCTTCCTAATTTTTACCCGCAATCAGGCAAGTTCGTTGAAACCATAAAAAAAGTTCCAGCTCGATTGAATAAAAACTTTGCCTCCTAGAATTTGTAGAGAGGAACTCACGGTAGATCGTTACCTCTGAACTATAACTTTAAAAGATCTTGCAGTGGTTGTTATTAATATTTCGATCCTAAAGTTTGTTTTACCTCTATTACTTAATAAGTTTTTTCATGAGCTGTGACCAAAATTTTCTAGCATTAAAATTACAGGTACTTAATCTACTGCAATTGGGTATGTATCAAATGGTTCAAATGGCTCTGAGCACTATGGGATTTAATATCTGAGGTCATCAGTCCCCTAGAACTTAGAACTACTTAAACCTAACTAACCTAAGGGCATCACACACATCCATGCCCGAGGCAGGACTCGAACCTGCGACCGTAGCGGTCGCGCGGTTCCAGACTGAAGCGCCTAGAGCCGCTCAGCCACTACGGCAGGCGGGTATGTATCATTTACAAATTTGTTTTTTATTAAATTACTCGAAAACTATTAGAGGTAGCTTAACGTAGTCTCTTAGTTGTTGCTTTTAGGCTGAACTGAAGCATCAAACATATTTTTACATTACTAAATCTAATATTTAGTGCCTTCAATTTTTCTTAAAAATGTGGATTCTGTCTATAATTTTTATTCTATCCTGTTGAAAACTGCGCCATTTATTTTTGACATGCATTATCACATTATGACCAAATTCTGGCTTTCTTTGTTATTTATCTCCACTTATTTTTTTCTTAAAACTGTATTTTTATGAAAACTATTGATTTAATTGCTTTAAGACTTGACATTTAAAACGTTATTACATTAAACTATATGTTGACAAAGTTTGAAAAAGAAATTTTGACTTTTAATTTTTTACTTAATTATGGTGCAATACGCATTAAGGTGACGTGGCGCTACTAGCAGTGAACTGGGGTAAGTCCCGGCACAGTCGCTCACCTCTGTATCTCAAAAATGATATAGAGCTTGTTTCGCATCAACATGATGACTGGTAATGTTCTCCAAGAATTCTCGAAACCCAAATCCTACCATCGGATTGCCGCAGCATATAGCGTGACTCATCACTCCAAATCGCTCATTTCCAATTACCGACTGTGCAGTGACGTTACAGAAACATGTGACTTATGACGAGGTACTGGACCACTGTTCCCCATTCGCACTGTCATTTTGCTAGCTGGGCTGCTGGCAGCACTTTGGCAGTCACAGACACCTCCACAATGCTCGACGGTGTGTCGGTGTGTGAGGTCCGCCTGGTCTTAGTTTAGATGTGGATGTCCTTTCGTGTTTTCACTTCAGAATCACATTATCAACAGTCGGCCTGGGTGGCTTGTTGAAATGTTCCTGATGGACGTGTTACTCAAGTGACATCCTATGACTAATCCCCGATCGAAATCCCACACCACTGTTACTCCTTCTTTACTGACAACGCAATTCTCTCCGCCTCCTTTTATACTGGAGGATCTGCCACTTGTGACATATAGTGGTCAGTTCTGCGTTGCACAAGCGTGTCCGTACGCTTCTGATAAGATAGTATATACCGAAAAAATCGAGCAAGTCATCAGCTTTATACAGACACACAATGAAAATTCAATATTTTGTCTAATATCGTTTCCTGGTAAAAATGACTTGAATTTCTCGTTTCAGTCACAGGTTTGGATGGTTCGCTTTATTGTGGGGGTAACGCAACTACCCATTCGTCTAGTATTTTGCTGAAAAGGGCGGAGACTCTGTAATGGGCAGGATTCCAAATGAACTGATCAACCTTCCGCTGTAGGAAGTGAAAAGTATTTGGTTCAAATGGCTCTAAGCACTGTGGGACTTAACATCTGAGGTCATCGGTCCCCTAGACTTAGAAGTACTTAAACCTAACTAATCTAAGGACATCACACACATCCATGCAGGAGGCAGCATTCGAACCTGCGACAGTAGCAGCAGCGCGGTTCCGGACTGAAGCGCCTAGAACCACAGCGGCCGGCGAAAAGTATTTCCAATAATATTTGTACTTTGATGAGGAGGAAGTTGTTTCTTCGAGCAGGTACTAGAGGCGTATAAAACTTGTGAAATTGCAGCATTTCTGCCTTTGTTTGTAGTTATAATTTACAGGGTAGGTCATAAGTCTCCTTACAAACGGTGAAAGCCGAGAATGACGTTTATTTTGTTCGTAGAAATGATGTCATATGATGATATTCTTCACGGGTTTGCAGCCGGATCACGTAGTCGTCCAGATGTATGATGTATGACAAAACATAATTGATCTCTCCTGCTTCTCGCTATTGGAAATGTGTTCTTAAAGAAACCATTGAAATTAGATTATCAAGTAATATTATTAACAGGGATAAAGGTTTTCCTCTAAGTAAGATATGGACTCCGATTTTGTCCGGTATTAAACAACAACGGTCTTCTTTTCGATCATTGGACTCCTCCAACTAGTCCTGTTGCGGTTTATCGTTTCTGCCGTCTTCTCCCACCGGCGCGCTGCGTGTATACTTGCCGCCTGGAGGTGCTGCCCAACATCTCGCGCACGCTCGGTGCTCTGTCCGTGGTGTATATAGGTTTCTGTGTGGTTGGTATTCAGTTCAGGCGAGGCAGTGCACGAGTATTAACTCACCTGAAGATGGCGGCCAGCTGGTCCGCCGAAATACGGTGTCTGGACGACGACATGATCCGGCTGCAAACCCGTGAAGAATATCAGCAGTTATTACGCCGGGAAAGTCTACGAAAAAAAAAGATGCCATATGATGTTACAGTTACAGGATACACTCGACATGTCTCCCTTTCATATCGACACACAGTGATAGTAACTCCAACCAATTTTGGCGAAAACTTCACAACGTTTCTCCTGTTACTTGTTGGCAAGCTGTTGTGATTGTGATGGTCCACGTAACGGATTTTACAGAGTCGATTTTAAGTGTTCCCACAGATAAAAGTGCTTTGGACGGACGTGTGATGACTTACGTGGCCACTCCCCTTGACCACGTCGACCGAGACAATATCCAGGAAATTTCTGATCCAACCATTGGCGCATATGAATGCTGTAATGCGGTGGTGCTGGAAGAACGGAGGGCAGCCACTCCGTCTCGGGTTGACAGGAAGATGTCATTTTCCAACATGTCGGACAAGACCATCGCATTAAGTTTCGCAGTCAGACAGTCTAAGTGGATTGCTGTCTGTACAGTACCCGACATTTTGTTTGTTCACTTCAGCAGTGACATAAATATTTGCCTTATCTAAAAAAAGGATGGAACTAACAAAGCCAGGAACATCCTCATGCACGTTCAGTGCCCACTCACAGAAGTCTTCGATGAGGAGCGTTCTCTGTTAGATGTTAAATCATCAGCAGTTTGGACTGGTGCCTCTTATTATTCAGGAAAACGGGCGTAACTCTGTTTTGGCTAATCCCCATAAGCACAGACTCATCGTGTTGCCACTTTCGGACTCCTGATCCTCGTGTTGTGTTGACGTACCTTCATCTATTGCCACCTTTGGTCTTCCATATCTGTTCGCACGGGTAACGAAACCTGCCCTTCTGAACTTCTTGATAACTTTTGACACGGCGCGATGAGTTATCAGCGCCCTGCGCACTCCATTGAAAGTGCGCGCTAGATGACTCGCGGTATCAGTATCAGCCAACAGAAGGACGCTCTGTTCTTCCTTCGCTAGTGGCATTCCTTGTCAAGTGGTTCATCTTCTTGAACACGAAAAAGAAATTAGTCATCGCTTTTACCACTTGTACAGAGACTTACGCTTTACACTGTATTTTCCGCTATTGGTCAGATTCAGCTATTACGTCATTTACAAGTGGTAGCTGAGGACCATGAGTACAAGCCACCGAACTGTCCCTCCACAGGCATCAGACGGCAAAGATTATAAAATCATTTTAAAGATAGTAAACTGTCTGATAAAAAAAGTAAAGCAGTCAGAAGACATAGTTGGATATCGATTTAACTTCGTGCACGTGCACACCATTAGCGGATACGTAAATGAACAGATCTGAAATTCTCTATGATGGGTAAAACGGCCACGAAGGTGCTTAAGTGTTAATCATACAATGTAGGTTTTCACGCCCGGTGTCTTCTTCAGTTAAAACTTCCGTGCTGAGAGGCCGTAGCTAATGTATAAAACTGCTTCCAGACGTTTCGCCTCCAAGTGTAGGAGACATTTTCGAAGTAAAAGCTCCCTCAACCTTTATTTTTCTCTTTAGGAGTAGCATCTCTGATTCACAATGAAAACGTCTTCAGTCCTGGGTTCGAATCCCGCCGCTGCTTAAATTTTGATTAACGATCAGCATTGGCAGCCGAAGGCTTCCGGCATAAGAAGTCAGCCTCATTCTGCCAACGGCCTTGTAAAAGAGGGCGGAGGAGCGGGCAGAGGTTCAGGGCACTCTCTTGTCCTAGGGGTGGGAAATTGCCCCTAAAGGCGGAAGAATCAGCAATGATCAACGACATGAGGATGCAGAAGGCAATGGAAACCACTGCATTAAAGACACGTAACGTGTATCCATATGACATGCGGCCTGTATTGAAGAAGTGTCACGATGATCTCTCCATTGGCAAAAGATTCCGGAATAGTCCCCCATTCGGATCTCCGGGAGGGGACTGCCAAGGGGGAGGTTGCCATCGGAAAAAGATTGAATAATCAACGAAATAATAACATTCTACGCGTCGGGCGTGGCATGTCAGAACCTTGAACGTGGTAGGAAAACTAGAAAAACGGAAAAGGGAACTTCAAAGGCTCAATCTAGATATAGTAGGGGTCAGTGAAGTGAAGTTGAAAGAAGACAAGGATTTCCGGTCAAATGAGTATAGGGTAATATCAACAGCAGCAGAAAACGGTACAACAGGAGTACGATTCGTTATGAACAGGAAGGTAGGGCAGAATCGACAGCAAACCAACACCGATAACGTTAGTTCAGGTATACATGCCGAAGTCGCAAGCTGAAGATGAGCAGATAAAGTGTAAGAGGATATTGAAAGGGTAATACAGTATGTAAAGGAGGATGAAAATAATAGTCATGGGGGACTGGAATGCAGTTGTAGGAGAAGGAGTAGATGAAGAGGTTACATGAGAATATGGGCTTGGGACAAGGAATGAGAGAGGGGAAAGACTGAGTTCTGTAGTAAGTTTCAGCTAGTAATAGCGAATACCCTGTTCAAGAATCAGAAGAGGAGGAGGTACACTTGGCAAAGGCCGGGTGATACGAGAAGTTTTCAGTTAGATTAGATCGAGTTGAGACAGAGATACCGAAATCAAAAGCGTAGGTTGAAGTTTAAAACCTTAATCAGGAAGAATCAATACACAAAGCAATGGGGTACAGAAGTGCTAAGGAATGACGAGATACGCTTTAAGTTCTCTAAGGCTATAGATACAGAAATAAGGAATAGCTCAGTAGGCAGTACAGTTGAAGAGGAATGGACAGCTCTAAAAAGGGCCATCACAGATGTTGGGAAAGAAAACATAGGTACAAAGAAGATAATTGAGAAGAAACCGTAGGGAACAGAAGAAATACTTCAGCTGGCCGATGAAAGAAGGAAGTACAAAAATGTTCCAGGCAACTCAGGAATACGGAAATACAAGTCGCTGAGGAATGAAATAAACAGGGAGTGCGGGGAACCTAAGACGAAATGGCTGCAAGAAAAATGTAAAGACATCGAAAAAAGAAATGACTGTCGGAAGGACAGACTCAGCATACAGGAAAGTCAAAACCACTTTCGGTGACATTATAACAAAGGGTGGTAACATTAAGAGTGCATCGGGAATTACATTGTTAAATGCAGAAGAGAGCGGATAGGTGGAAAGAATACGTTGAAAGCCTCTATGAGGGGGAAGATTTGTCCGATGTGATAGAAGAAGAAACAGTAGTCGATTTAGAAGAGACAGGGGATCCAGTATTAGAATCATAATTTAAAAGATCTTTGGAGAACTTAAAGTCAAATAAGGCAGAAGGGATAGATGGCATTCCATCAGAATTTCTAAAATCATTGGGAGAAGTGGCAACAAAATGACTTTTCACGTTGGTATGAAGAGGGTATGAGTCTGGCGACGTACCATCTGACTTTCGGAAATGCATCACCCACACAATTCCGAAGACGGCAAGAGCTTACAAGTGCGAAAATTATCGTACCATCATCTTAACATCTCACGCATCCAATTTGCTTACAAGAATAATGTATAGAAGAATGGAAAAGAAAATTGAGGATGCTCTAGTTGACGATCACTTTGGCTTTGGGAAAAGTAAAGGCACGAGAGAGGCAATTCTGACGTTGCGGTTAATAATGGAATCAAGACTAAAGGAAAATGACGTCACATTCATAGGATTTGTCGACCTGGAAAAAGCGTTCGACCATGTAAAATGGTGCAAGATGTTCGAAATTCTGAAACTTCCTGGCAGATTAAAACTGTGTGCCCGACCGAGACTCGAACTCAGGACGAGTTCGAGTCTCGGTCGGGCACACAGTTTTAATCTGCTAGGCAGTTTCATATCAGCGCACACTCCGCTGCAGAGTGAAAATCTCATTCTGGAAACATCCCCCAGGCTGTGGCTAAGCCATGTCTCTGCAGTATCCTTTCTTTCAGGAGTGCTAGTTCTGCAAGGTTCGCAGGAGAGCTTCTGTAAAGTTTGGAAGGTAGGAGACGAGATACTATCAGAAGTAAAGCTGTGAGAACCGGCCGTGAGTCGTGCTTCGGTAGCTCAGATGGTAGAGCACTTGCCCACGAAAGGCAAAGGTCCCGAGTTCGAGTCTCGGTCGGCCACACAGTTTTAATCTGCCAGGAAGTTTCAAGATAACTCTTGTTCTATCTGGATTGACCTTCGCCAATCAAACTCTCCCTATGCCTTGATGAAGTCAAGGATTCCTATTCGCCCCTAGTCTAACTATTGGCGTGGTACACCGGTCAGATAACCATTCCACCGTGATGCCACTCAAAAATTCGCTCGCAGGCGTTTAACTATAACTCTGTCCGTTCACACCGCACAATAAGTGTGTTGGCCAATGCAGTGCACATCGCTTAATCACAAGGACTCAATATAGAGTAGCACTTCGATTCGCTCTCGGCAGAGGTGCTCTCCCAATGAAGTACTGAGGAGAGACTTGTTCCTCACTCCAAGAGCGACAACGGAACAGCGCCTCTCCACGCCAGACATTAAGGGGTATATCTTTCGGTCTCTTCCATTATTCCTTCATCTCAAGGCGCCAGAAATATCGCCTGCCAATAAGCATTGCTCTTCTAAAACGGGAGAATGACGTTTCGTTTAAGGCGACCAATCGGGAAACCTGTATCATTGGCGTTTGGCGTTTGCTGTCTCCTTGTGAAAATCTCTGAAACTGCATGCTATGTGTAAAGAATGCGTAGGCTGGCCACTCCCACATAATGTAGCGGAATTTGCTTTTAGGCTGAACATTGGGTTGTTCCCCCCATTCACTCGGGCCCATGCTGTCCGCTACGCGGGTGGTCACTGGCCGACAGAGGCTGAGTCGTCCTCTGAAGGGACCGGCGTCCCGTTGTGCGGTACTCTCCCGAACTAAAAGCTGCTGTGACCATCGTGTCTGGAATGTATGTGTGTATGCCAGCCTCGAGTATTTCAACCACGGTGCGCTTACTTGTTTATTGCATATCGTTTACATGAATTCATACAACATTGACTTCAATGAAGGTTAGGAGATCACTACGTCTTACATACCTCCCTCCTTCTGAGAAAACTTTTGTCTGGGGTTTGTCATTGCCAAGGATAACATTGACAAAGTCAGGAAAAAATTGTTCTTATAGATTTTCTATAAACTTTTCTCAGCCATTCTTAACAATTTTTTCTAATGATTTCTTTATAGCTACTGTTTCTATTTTTTAAATTCTGCAATTTATGTTTTGTTGTTAGGCAAATTTAGGATTTACAAAGGTTGCTATTCTTTGTCCTTGCCAGTACATGTCTCTGTTTTTCTTTTTCATTTCCAAAAATTTGTTTTTACAATATTAATCTTTCTAAACTCGTAAGTGTACAGTGTATAATGTTTTAGTGTGGTTATATCTTTTCTTTAGTTAAGCTTGCGTAAATGTTCGCAAAAGCTCTGTTGCGTTACTTTGTTTTATTTATTTAGGCATTATCTTTTTCTTTATGTGTCTTTTTTTTGTAAGAATGACGAAGCGTTTCCTCTTAATTCTATCCTCGGTATTAATATTATTACACCAAAAAGGTGTTTTTGAATGTTACTTAAAGAAGAAAAATCCTGCATAAATCCTTTTTATAATTTTACATATAAAAGAAATAGACTTTCTATGAGTTTGTGAGATTACATAACTGTACTAAGTTTCTTTACAAATGGTTTAAGGTATCTATAAATTGTGGACTTTACATACATAACAAAAATAATTACTTTTACACGATAGGAAGGAGGTACTTTTACAAATATATCATTTTCTTAACTCTACCTTATATATTATATATATGTCTTTTCCTTGTTCTTCTGCATCAGTTTCTGTATTAATTGCCTTTCCAACTGTTACTTGATGACTTTGTAGATCTTAGTAATTTTTTGTACCTTCATTGTCGTCTCGTCATATTGTGATTCTCCCCATACTCTTCTGTTGCGTAGCAGTCTCGCGACATACGAAATGTCCATGCTGCACGTTGTCCTCCTGAAGTCCAACCTGGTTGCAACCTGCATTTCCAGTGTGGCATTGGTCTTCATGTTGTTGTTATTGCCCTAAGTGCTTTCTCAACATGTCTGTACTCTCTCCGTCGCTATCTCGAAGCATCTGGTGTTAAGGGAGCTGGTGATTGGTGTTGGTGGCGATGTCCCTCCGATGCGTAGAAATATTTACAATTTTTGTTTTACATGTATTTGGTATTTACAAAAAAAACTCTGATTTTATATAATGCAAAAATTTTCTGATAGTGGCAAAAATTATTGTATATATATATATATATATATATTTTCTTTGTTCTAATTATGTCCTACCACTTCTTCATTCTTTTAATTGTTGTGTACCATTTATTGTTTGTGTGCATGTTGTAGTGTACTTGATACTACAAGAGATTGTTAGTGTATACTGTGTCTCTTTTCTTTTAATTAATGTGTTATTTTGTTGATCTATTACTTTACTTTTGTTTTGTGGTTAGTATAAGATAAGGTGGATGTTAGTTTGCCTAACCTCTTCCGCAATTTTTCACTTCAATATTTACGTTTTGCAGTGTTTGTTGGCCTAATTTCTACTTCTGGTTTCCCTTTGCTGTGTTGTTCTTGTCTCTGTGGACCATAATTTCCTCGGTAATTATTCGCGCTCTGGTCTCGCCAGTTGCTGTTTCTAACACCGTGACCTCTTTCAAAGTACTATTGACCGTTGGCATTTTGATTCCTAAATCCATATCCGCCACTGTATGAGTGTCCATTACCGTCTCTATTTCGGTATCAATTATTCTGGTTATCGTTTCTATGCCAATTGTCTCCATTGTGCCACTGTCCTTGTCTGTTAAATTGCCTGAAATTATTGGTGTTAGGATTACGATTATTATCATTATTGGAATATTCGTTCCTAGTCCTCTCCTTTTGCTGTTTCCTTTCCTCTTTTTTTCTTTCACGTCGTCTTCTTTAAACATAAATTCAGGTTCCCTTAAAACCTCTTTGAATTCTTCGATATTTTCATTTTTTCCTACTGTTGCCTGTTGACACTTTACCGGTAATTTCATTCTACACAGATGTATCAGCTCTCCGTTACTGTATCGTTTGTCTAGGCATTGATTCTTTTTGTCCATTGTATCAAAGAATTTTACCACGCTTTTCTCTCCTGGGTTTTGATATGGTGTCATCTGAAGTTAACTCGTATTTAATTTTGTTTTGCGCCTCTTTATACCAATATCTTTCGAGAAATGCTGTTCTGAACTGTAGGTAAGACGTACAGGTAGCCGCGATCTTTTGCATCACCTCTGCTACTGTCCCTGACCATGTGTGCACAAATGAAGTCAAGTTTGTGAGCTACGCTCCAGCGGTTTGGTAAGCCTACTTGAAACTGGTCGATTAATGTGCGTGCATGTAAGCTACCGCCTTCTTCCTTGAAATGTTGAAATTTTTTAACTGTAAGGAAGAGGTCTGTATCGTATCTACTCATAAATCCGGTTTGTGACTGATTCCTGGACTCAAATAATCTGCCATTCCTTGTGTCGTCGTGTTAATTCTCTGGTAATCTACTGCCTGTCTGCCTATTCTCAATTTCCTGACTCATAGCCGCGTCATATCGTATTATTGGTGAACAAAAGTGTTGTTCGTTTGTTTCTACTCTCGTCGTTCGTGGTATAGTACCTGTGCTGCTATTACGTTGTGTCATTGGATTTACTGGTTCAGTTGCCTGTCTTTCGATTCGTAGCGGCTGAATGTATGTGTTCCGTTTTTCTAGATACTGTGCCTGGTCCTGTGGCAAGTCATGTATTACTTTAATCGGGGTTTTCTGTTTCGATTTCTGCGCGAGTGTTACGTCTAGCCTTGGTTCTAATTGAAGTTTCTTAGACGGCGCGTGTTCGTGTACTGAATTAATGCTTGACGCGTCAGTTGTTTCGCTACAGGTGTAATCGGTCTCGATCATTTCTTCGATAGTTAGTATCAACTCTGTTCGAAGCTTTTCAAACTGATCTTTGTTTCTAAGTTCAATTTTATTAATCCGCTGATCATACTTTTTCAGTGCAACCTTCGCGACCTTGCTTTGAATTGTTTGTTCTTCCGAAATTTGTATTGCTGTTCGAGTGGCTTTTTTCGTAAAACGTTCCACCTTTTTGTCAACGTTTACGATGTCCAATTGGGCCTTGTCCACGTCAGTGCGTAATTGCTGCTGACCTAGTGTTAGTACCTGAATTCTTTCTCTAGATTCTTTCGCGTCTTTGTTTATCTAAGTGACCTGACTATCAATTCTGGCGATCCCTTCTTCCATCTGGATTTTAACCTGTTGGATCTGTGTCTTAATAGCTTGATTCTCCTGTTTCAATTCCTGATTATCCTGTTTCAATTCCTGATACTGTTTTGTTATCTGTATATTCTGTTTTGTGATACCAGCGCTCATTTTTTGTAACATCTCCATTATCGCGTTCTGTCCTGTAACACTACCTTCTGCTGAACTATGTATTCTTGATCTATTGTTTTCTACTCGGTCAGTTACGTCGTTTACTGGGCTATGCTGTGGGGTTTCTAAGTTTGATAACTGCAATAACCCGTGCTGTCTGTGTTGAAGACTAGTTGCGTTTGTCATTACGTGGCGCAAACAACTCCGCATTCTGCCCTCTCTGTTGTGTATGTCTTGTGTTTGCAGGTACAGTTGCGTCTGTTAGGGAACCTTTTCGAGGCGGTCGTAACTCCGCAAAATTCTGTGTGTGCTGTTGGGGCATATTTAGAATGTGTACGATAGGTTCGACGTATTCTAAATGTTTCCCCTCTTCCTCACTGTCTACTTCTCTTTGACCGTTAGATAACTGCCGGTTCATTGACTGTATTGACGCGTATTCTGTCCCTGAATATGCGGCAAACAAACGCGTTTCCTGTGCTCGTTTCGCTTCTAATCATTGCCATTTCCTACGTGGGTTGTCTATTTCTGGCTCAGAATGTGCCCTACCTGGAATTTCATATTCGGGAACTTCGATGTTCTCATCCCTTCGATTCCCATCTGTCTGATCTCTCTCAATTTTATCCCAGTTTAACTGAGCCTGCTGATTCTGCAGCTCCCCGACTGTCCTATTCTCTGATTCACTGTCTGTCCTATTCTCAGGTTCACATTCTGTCCTATTCTCAATAAGCTCGTTTACTTGCTGTCTATCTGGTTGATTCTCCCCCATCTTGTCTACTTGCTGTCTCTCACGTAACCTTTTGGCTTGTGCTCTCGTTAACATGGAAATTCCTCCAACACACCACAACCCTATCTACAAAACTGTACGACCACTTACCAGTTGGTTGAACCAACAACAACAACAACGTCGTGACTTCTCGGCTAATGTTCTGTCTGCTCTGCTACAGTCTCCAATCTCTACCCATGCGCTTGCAAAGGGAGAAAAATGTTATTTCTTAATTTTAAATTATATGATGCTGCGTCACACTGCCTCTCTGCGTCACTCTGCGTCTGTGCCTATCACCTGAAAATTCTATGCCCTAACAGCTACACAAAAATAGCAAAAAAAATGCAAAATTTTCCAACACAATAACACACGCCCTTTTCCCTATAATTCTGCTTTCTTCACTACCTGTATCTATTCTGATTCCAATCTTTGCAAATAGCTATTTAATACATGAGTGTAAGATCTTCAAAGTGCTACAGCTGCGACCTGCCTTACCTAACTATCCTGACACTTTCCTATCCTGGTAGCTTACCTATTTACCTACCCTGGCAGCTTACCTATTTTACCTATCCTGGCAGGGTCGCCATTTTCTGATGTGCGGGGTTCATCTGTTATTCTGTTATTCTGTGCAACGGATTAGTCTGAGATGTACCCTTTACCCTGTGGCTTCTGCAAGATGCAATTTCCACCCCCACACCACTACAGAAGTCAGACAGACGCTCCTAACGTTCTAAAGAGAAATGCCTGAAAAACGTTCAGTAATAAATATCTTCTGGAGTCCTCTGCTGTAAGGAAATGACACAAAAATTCACAAAAATTCTTACGTAACTAGTGGGATACTTAGGTATTGAAGTAGTGCCAGTTAGTGTAAGAAAAACATGAAACTAACGAAAGTTATTATTACCCAAGGATTTCTACTTGCCCTCGTCTTTTTACCTACTTCTTCCTTACTCAGTTGCTGTGGGCTTATTAATCGATTGTGATTTTTTATTTGTAGTTCAGTGTTACTCTCTGAGTTGACATGTTGCCGTTCTATCATTTGGAGAAAATGTGTGGAGCTGCGGACACTAGAAAATGGAGTGCCAAGTGGAGAAGTTGGAACATTTCCCACATATACTTCTGTTTGAGTTCAATAGAAGGGTGACAGTAGCGGAGACAGCCAAAAACATTTGCGCCGTGTATGGGGATAATGCCATTAGACACAGAACGGCAAGAAAATGGTTTTCTCGCTTTAAGGCAGACAGATTTGTTCTCAACAACATTGACCAGTTTAAAAATAACGGTGACATTCTTGATTATAATAGCAGAAGAAAGAAAGACTTACACTATCCTCTACTTAACCCATCTTTGGCGCAGAACGGGGTAAAATATGCTGCTGTAAAACTTTTAGATAAATTACTAGAGGAAATAAAATCTCAGACAGCAGCAATAGTTTCAAAAATAAATTGAAATCGTATCTCCTTGACAACTCCCTCTACACCATAGATGAATTCTTGAATAGGAATAAATAAATCTACAGGTATAATGTAGCATTTTGTGCCTTTTAAGGGAATGGGGTAGGTAAAAATAATTTTAAGCTTTTTTTTTTTTTTTAAAAAAACTCTTGATTCATATGTGCATTTCTTACGCACTTGACAAGCTAGACATCATAACGGTCGCCGTGAGATTGGTCAATGGAACAACTAACTAACTAACTAACAGACACTAGTGACTCTCCACCTTCAGGAAGACCTTCGCGATTTGAAGAAGATCTTTTAAACGCATTAATCCACAATGATTCACGTCAGTGTACTCGATAACGGGCAGATTAGATTAACTGTGATCAATAAACCATCGTGCGACATTTGTATGCAGTGGGGAAGGTTCAGAAATCGGGTGTGTGGGAACCGCACTCTCTAAGCCGCACACTGTAAGCCTAAATCACAAAAATCAGCGGGTGGTCGAATGTGCATCTCTGCTTGCTCGTCATCAGTTGGCTCGTGAACAACACCGACCATTTCTATCCAGTATCGTTAATCGTGACGATAAATGGTGTCTTCATGATAACATAAGGAAGGGAAAGGCATGGGTGAGCCCAAACAAAATAGCAACTCCCCGTACAAAGAGCTGCGTCCATCCACAAACAATAATGTTATGCATCTGGTGGAACAGCGACGGTGTGGCGTGCTACCTTCCCCGAGGTGTAACCATCACTTCTGAGATTCAGTGTCGCCAACTGAGACGTCTTGCAGGCGCAGTCCATGAATAAAGACCACGAAGACTACGTGAAGTGATGCTACTTCACGATACTTCTAGCCTGACAAAAATCGCTATGCAAGAGGTGGGTTAGGAAACCATCCCATACACACTTTATTCACCTAATCTTGCACCCTCCGATTTTCACCTTTTCCGCGCACTGAATGTGGCTCGACGATATCCTCGCCTCAAACCTACGTGATTTCTACTGTCGTAGAACTGAAAAGTCACCAAGCGTTGGCAGACTGTTGTCAAAAGCTATACATAATACAGGGTGATTAAAGTTAAACTTTCAAATCGCAGTAGAAATAATATCACTGGTCAGAATGACATCAAATTGCAACAGAACGTTAAAACGTATGGCAGAAGGGAAAAAAACAGTGCGGAAATTGATCAATAGATGGCGCTGTACGTGTCAGAATACTTAAATTGAAACACCCGTCATGCACACGACCCATTGAAGTTGGTGTAAACACGCCGGGTACACGGCTCTTTCTCCTTTCTCGTCTGCGACGTTTACCATGACTGTCTCAATGCAGGATCACACTCTGCTTCTAAAGCTGTATTACAAGAATGACGACTGTGCACACGTCGCTCTGCAGAAGTTCCCGACACTGAAGGGTTTGAAAAAAGGCGTTGGTCCGATGACTGCCGTGGGGTTGGAGACAATGATTTGGAAATTCGAAAAGATGGTTTCTTTGATAAGCAACCTGGTAGAGGGAGGAAACGAATCGACGTCAGTGGAAGCAGTGGCCACAGCAGTGCAAGAGGAGACGAGTGGCGGTGTGCAAACGTATAGTGTACGGAAATTGCCCGAACATTGGACATACCCGTGAGCACGATACGTAAAATCCTACGGAGCATCATTCTTTGCCATTGATTCAAAATTACCCATGCTCACGAGTTGCTTCCTGTTGACCTGCGCCGGCCACAGTGGCCGAGCGGTTCTAGGCGCTTCAGTCTTGAACCGCGCGACCGCTACGGGCGCAGGTTCGAATCCTGACTCTGACATGGATGTGTGTGATGTCTTTAGGTTAGTTATGTTTAAGCAGTTCTAAGTTCTAGGGGACTGATGACCTCAGATGTTAAGTCCCATAGTGCTCAGAGCCATTTGAACCATTTGACGACCTACCAGCAAGAGAGACCTTTGCTTCAGAATTCCTCGCTTCCATGGAAGTGGACAGGCAAAGCCCACTTCCATCTCACAGGATATGTCAATACACAGAATTGTCGCATAAGGGCAACGGAAAATCCACACGCAAATCAACCAGTACCACTTCATCCTCAAAAGGTCACTGTATGGTGCGGGTTTACGGAATCATTTACCATAGGGTCATATTTTTTCGAAGAGACAGATCTTCTGATCCTGTTACCTGTATCGCCACTGGTAAGCGCTATAAGTGTCTTTTGCGCAGCCACGTCATTCCAGCTCTCCAACAGCGTGTATGTATGCATGGGATCATTTTTATGCAAGATGGCGCTCCTCCGCACATTGCAAATCCAGTTAAGCAGCTGCTGAAGCGCAATTTCCGAAAGGCTAGAATTATCAGCCGCCATTTCCCTACAGCCTGGCCGCCCCGATCCGGGTGACTTCTGGCTGTGGGGCTATCTGAAAGAGGTTCCGATTTCTAACTTACCTGTATTGAAGGCAAGCATTGCGCAACACATTCTGAACGTAACCCCGGGAACACGTCGATCATTTGTGGAACATGCCGTTTCTCGATTTCAACTTGTTGCAGAAAGCGGTGGACAGCATATTGAATATGTTTTGCACTAGTCACTCGTAAATTTATGTTCCGATTTTATTTTGATTGATGCCTTCTATGTGGTTTTTTACCTCACGAGAGTTAAAAACTCATGTGACTGATGCATTTTATGCGGTTTTTGGCCTCAGGACAGTTAAAAACCGATGTGATTGATGGTTTTTATGCCGTTTTTGGTCTCAGGACAGTTAAAAAGCGATGTGATTGGTGCTTTTTATGCCGTTTTTGCCTCAGGACAGTTAAAAACCGATGTGATTGGTGCTTTTTATACCGTTTTTGGCCTCAGGACAGTTAAAAACCGACGTGAGCGATCCTTTTTATGCGATTTTTGGCCTCAGGACAGTTAAAAACCGATGTTACTGATGCATTTTATGCGATTTTTGGCCTCAGGACAGTTAAAAACTGACGTGAGTGATGCTTTTTATGCGATTTTTGGCCTCAGGGCAATAAAAAAACGTTTTTTCCTAACCGAAGTGATATGACCTTGCCGTAACTAGTAGTATGTCCCATGTACACCCATGCACACTGAGTAGTACAGTTTAACGTCAAACTTACACCTTAGGCATTGTTGCATGATTCATTTGTCATTTGTAGTCGACCACAATTTAATTATGATGCTTACAACGCCATATATTCCTATATTTTGTAACTATTTATTTTTCTTCTGCCATATGTTTTCCCCCTTCTTTGACAATATTCCGTTGCAATTTGACATCATTCTGACCAGTGATATTATTTCTACAGCGGTTTGAAAGTTTAGCTTTAATTATAATCACTCTGTATATTATTGATGAATAAAGTCTCTGAAATGTGTATCCATTGTGTTTATTAAAACTTATGGAAAAACGCTACGAACTTATGCACCAACTCAATAATTGCAGCCCAAAGGAGGGGAATATTGTCATTTCATATTCTTCGTCCTACGTTCAGGCTTTTTCCTGCTGTTGAAGGCTCACTCAGACGACCAAGTTGGACCATTACGGAATACTGGGAGTAGCTCACAATTGGTTCACCTCTTACTTTAGCAACAGGGAGCAAAAGGTCATTATTCACAATGTTGATAACGGCTGTGATGTGGGATCTGAGTGGGGTACTGTCAAGTGGGGGGTGCCCCAGGGATCAGTGTTGGGGCCAGTCCTATTCATTATTTATATAAATGATGTGCCCTCAAGTTTACGAGTAACTCTAATATATTTCTGTTTGCGAATGACACTAGCTTGGTAGTAAAGGATGTTGTGTGCAACATTGACTCGGTTTTAAATAGTGCAGTACATGATCTCAGTTGATGGCTTATAGAAAATGAACTAACGTTAAATCACAGTAAGACTCAGTTTTTACAAATGGTTCTAATGGCTCTGAGCACTATGGGACTTAACATCTGTGGTCATTAGTCCCATAGAACTTAGAACTACTTAAACCTAACTAACCTAAGGACATCACACACATCCATGCCCGAGGCAGGATTCGAACCTGCGACCGTAGCGGTCACGCGGTTCCAGACTGAAGCGCCTAGAACCGCATGGCCACTAAGTTTTTACAATTCCTAACACACAATACAACAAAACCTGACGTTTTATTTTCACAGATCGGGCGTACGATTAGTGAAACCGAACAGTTCAAATTTCTAGGTGCTCAGATAGATAGTGGGCTGTCGTGGAAAGCCTACGTTCAGGATCTTGTTCAAAGACTCAATACTGCCATTTTTACTATTCGAACGGTATCGAAAGTGAGTGATACTTCGACACGAAAATTAGTCTACTTTGCTTATTTTCATTCATTTATGTCGTATGGTATTATATTTTGGAGTAACTCTCCCCATTCTACAGGGATATTTTTGGATCAGAAACGGGTCGTTCGGGCAATAAGTGGTGTGAGTTCACGAATCTCTTGTCGACCTCTGTTCACGAGTCTGGGTATTTTGACATTGGCCTCTCAATATGTATATTCCTTATTGTCGTTCCTTGTTACCAATATTAGTTTATTCCCAAG
Organism: Schistocerca serialis cubense; assembly: GCF_023864345.2. Lineage (NCBI taxonomy): Eukaryota > Metazoa > Arthropoda > Insecta > Orthoptera > Acrididae > Schistocerca > Schistocerca serialis. The sequence goes on along the minus strand of NC_064642.1, from coordinate 114,292,798 downwards.
AATAAGCAGCTTTCACTCGGTTAATACTCGACAGAAATCCAACCTGCATTTGGATCGGACTTCCTTAACTCTTGTGCAAAAAGGTGTGCAGTATACTGCTGCATCCATTTTCAATAAGCTGCCACTCGAATTCAAACACCTTAGCAGTAATCCACACGCTTTCAAATCGAAACTGAAGAGTTTCTTCGTGGGTCACTCCTTCTATTCTGTCGAGGAGTTCCTTGAAAAATTAAGCTGATTCTTATTGTATTGCTGATAGCACTTACTTAAACTCATGGACTGACTCTTTTCAGGTTCATGAACATTTATTTTTATCTGTTATTACTTTTATGTTGTAATTTCATGTACTGACACGTTCCATGACCTTGAAGATTAGCTCCTCAATTTGATCCTACGGAACTCGACGTTTCAATAAATAAATAAACGATCACGAACATGATGCCGTTCGGACTGTGAGGTTCACACGTGAACCTGCGATGCGCCAAGGCGCCAGCCGGCAGCTCGCTCTGTCCTACGGCATACGGCGCCTGCCCCCAGCGACTGCGCCGCCCCCGTGCGCGGGGCAGCGTGGCTCGCGTGATTCGGCCGCGGGTGTCAGATTCCAGAGTGGAAAGGTGCCCGCGAAGCGAGCACGCAACCTGGAGGAGGCGGCTTTTTGTCTCCGGGAATTCCAGGCGTGACCCAGCAATCCGTGCACGCGCAACAAACAGATTCATTAGGCCCTCGTAGGCAAGACAAAGAAGCTCAACACGCGCCGTCACGAAAGCTCATTGTCGGCAAGCGACAGTGCCCATTGGCCTCGGTTTCATCTGAAAGATCTCTTCCTCCATTTTCTTTTCTCCTTGTGATACACCATCGGGTCGGCGTCGATGTCAGCATGGTATAGCGTCTGTGGAATGTTCAGAATGAGAGACGTGATGTGCGTTCATCAGTCGAGGTGGATAACAGCACAGTACCGAAATATTGTGCCCAACCTTTGCTCCGTCGCTTCCTCGTACAGCCGTTTTCGAGCTGCAGAAAGGGATTGCTGATTCAACTCCCAGGCACGCGGAATCCCAGAACATCATAAATATGGCAGTGGTATACGTGCTCGTCATACCTCCCCATTCCCCAAAAGGAAACTTCTTCCCTTTGCTACACAACGGTATCACGACAGCAGTTAACCGTTCATCTGGGAAGAAATACGCCTGATGGGTTGCTCACTATACAGGATGGCCCACTGATAGTGAACGGGCCAAATATCTCACGAAATAAGCATCAAACGAGAAAAGTACAAAGAACTAAACTCGTCTAGCTTGAAGGGGAAAACCAGATGGCGCTATGGTTGGCCTGCTAGATGGCGCTCACATAGGTCAAACGGATATCAGCTGCGTTTTTTTTTTTTAAATAGGAACCCCAATTTTTATTAAATGATCCTGTAGAACGTAAAGAAATGTGAATGTTTTAGTTGGACCACTTTTTTCGCTTTGTGATAGATGGCTCTGTAATAGTCACAAACGTATAAGTACGTTGTATCACGTAACATTCAGCCAGTGCGGATGGTATTTGCTTCGTGATACATTACCCGTGTTAAAATGGACCGTTTAACAATTGCGGGAAAGGTCGATATCGTGTTGATGAACGGGTATTGTGATCAAAATGCCCAACGGGTGTGTGCTATGTATGCTGCTCGGTATCCTGGACGACATCATCCAAGTGTCCGGACGATTCGCCGGATAGTTACTTTATTTAAGGAAACAGGAAGTGTTGAGCCACATGTGAAACGTCAACCATAACCTGCAACAAATGATGATGCCCAAGTAGGTGTTTTAGCTTTTGTCGCAGCTAATCCGTACATCAGTAGCAGACAAATTGTGCGAGAATCATCGCGAATCTCAAAAACGTCGGTGTTCAGAAAGCTACGTCAACATCGATTGCACGCGTACCATATTTCTATGCACCAGGAATCGCATGGCGACGACTTTGAACGTCGTGTACAGTTCTGCCACTGGGCACAAGAGAAATTATCGGACGATGACAGATTTTTTGCACGCATTCTATTTAGCGGATAAGCGTCATTCACCAACAGCGGTAACGTGAACCGGCATAATATGCACTACTGGGCAACGGAAAATCCACGATGGCTGCGACAAGTGAAACATCAGCGACCTTGGCGGGTTAATGTATGGTGCGGCATTATAGAAGGAAGGTTAAATGGCCCCAATTTTATCGATGGCAATCTAAATGATGCAATGTATGCTGATTTCCTACGTAATGTTCTAACGATGTTAGTACAAGATGTTTCACTGTATCACAGAATGGCGATGTACCTCCAACGTGATGGATGGCCGGCACATAGCTCGTGTGCGGTTGAAGCGATATTGAATAGCATATTTCAAAACAGGTGGATTGGTCGTCGAAGCACCATACCATGGCCCGCACGTTCACCGGATCTGACTCCCCGGATTTCTTTCTGTGGGGAAAGTTGAAGGGTATTTGCTTTCGTGATCCACCGACAACGCCTGACAACATGCGCCAGCGTATTGTCAATTCATGTGCGAACATTACGGAAGGCGAACTACTCGCTGTTGAGAGGAATGTCGTTACAAGTATTGCTAAATTCATTAAGGTTGATGGACATTATTTTGAGCATTTATTGCATTAATGTGGTATTTACAGGTAATCACGCTGTAACAGAATGCGTTCTCAGAAGTGATAAGTTCATAAACGCACATGTATGACATTGGAACAACCGAAATAAAATGTTCAAACGTACCTACGTTCTGTATTTAATTTAAAAAACCTACCTGTCACCAACTGTTCGTCTAAAATTGTGAGCCATATGTTTGTGACTATTACAGCGCCATCTATCAAAAAGCGAAAAAAGTGGTCCAACTGAAACATTCATATTTCTCTACGTACTACCCGAATGTGTAATAAAAATGGGGGTTCTTATTTTTAAAAAAACGCAGTTGATATCCGTTTGAGCTATGGCAGCGCCATCTAGCGGGCCAACCATAGCGCCATCTGGTTTCCCCCCTCAACCTAGATAAGTTTCGTTCTTTGAAGTTTTTTCGTTTGGCGCTTATTTCGTGAGATATTTGGCCCGGTCACGATCAATGGACCACCCTGTATATTCAGTGTTATACAGCAGAGCGGTTATAACAGACTCTGAACAAGAAGACTCTTCTGTATCGTAGGTGTTTACAGCCACATGTTATCTACAGGGTGATTGCCTTATGATGTTGCAGACTTTCAGGAAAGATGGAGAAGGGTAAATGTATAAATTTAAGGTAAGGAATCCTAGACCAGAAACGACCGAGACGAAGGTATAAGCAAAAATCCACTCAATTTCCGCTTTAGCCCCGCGCAGTGCTCAAAAGAAGGTTTCCAACTTCCGAACCCTGATCATGGCTTACAGAATTTCCGTTGAATACACCACGTCTCTCAGATAACTTTCCCTATCGATCGTCAGAGAGATCGAATATCCTACGTCTTCGCTATGGTTTTACCTTTAATAGTTTCGTAAGCTGCTACAATTACAACAGTGATTCAAAATGGCGTCCCCTAGTGTCAATGCAGTCGTGGCACGATCGTAGAAATTTCTGCCGCACCCGTTCTAATATCCCCGCTGTAGTTTGAAAAATGTCGAAGGCAGCGAGACCTCTTGCCGTGTGATGCTCTTCAGTCTAGACAGGCGTCTCGCACACAAAACTTTTAATGTGGCCCCAAAGGTGAAATCAAGTGAGGTGGGAACTGGTCAACGTGCTGACCACAAAGTAGGGCGTCCTCTCCCTATCCACTTTCCAGGGAATGTCTGATCCAGGTGTTCACAAACCGTCAGTCCAAAGTGAGGTGGGGCTCCATTATGTTGTAACCGCTGCCGTCGACGAATAACACGTGGCATATGTTCCTGCAACAGCACCAACAATACTGGTACATCTATTCCATTGCAAAAGTGAAAATATTCGCTTATAACTTTCGACTCGGCCGCTTCCGGACCATAGTGCCTCACCTCAAATTGGTACAATGCCCCATCTCCATCATCCCTGAAAGTCTGTAACATCCTCACGGAAGTACCCTATATATGCCCAAACGCACTAGCCGTGTAAGGAAAATACCATTCTCTGAGCTAGAAGAGAGAAAAAGGTGTGAAATTAATAGTTCGAAATGATGTCTTCTCCAGGAATTGGAATTCAGTGCAACACAGCTCAACAACCCAGTCATAAAGCTACGAATTCTGCAGATCAGCTTGGCGACATGCCTGTGCAATAATGTAGCGCTCTGAAGAGGGTGATAAGTCACTTTGGACGGCAAATTCTAGGGCGATTTTCGGAGATTTTCCTTCATTTTGTTGTACACCGTTGTAGTTTTCAATACACATGTTGTTGAACATTAGTTACGCTATTCAACGAAAAAAATAGAATCAACGTAATACAATAAGTTCACTTATGTGGTCAGATGTGAAGTGTTATAAGGAAACGAAGTGTTTTAGATGGTATCGAGTTGAATAAAGGTTTTCAAAGGGCTATTCCCCATTTCTTCACAATGATGATGGTGTTTGATTTGTGGGGCTCTCAACTGCGTCGTCATCTGCGTCCGTACAAAGCCCCAACCTTTACACACTCCAATTTTAGCCACTTTGACGAATGATGATGAAATGATAAGGACAACACAGACACCCAGTCACCGGGCAGAGAAAATCCCCAACCCGGCCGGGAATTGAAACCAGGACCCCGTGACCCAGAAGCAGCAACGCTAACCGCTACACCACGAGATGCGGACCTCTTCACAATGAGTTTCATTAAGGAGCCATTTTTGTTGGTTATAATTATCAAAACCCAATAGAAATTTCTCAGTCGTCTGACATTTTTCTTTTACATACTGTATTTTCGATTTTCACTTTGAACCTAAAATTACTCGAATATGAATATATTTCTTTTGTGAAAATTTTCCAACACTGCATAGTTCTTTGCTCTGAATTTAGTTATATGATGATATAATTTCAGGTCATTGAAACAAATATGTAGCTTCCATATGCGTATTAATAACATAAAAAGCTCTACTTGCCTGTACTACTCAGTTTCACCTAACATTTAGGTATCATAGTAATTTACAGCATTGTACCAGAAAAATTCGAAGGCCATACTTACCATTCATTTGAGATACAATAAGTTTTGTGTCCTCTTCAAATTTAGTTCGTGGAGTATGACACACATGTTGCACCCACTGAATCACATGAAGAACGACAATTTTAATATCTTGTCCTCTCTTGGATAAATTTCTGCGGACGCCCAGATGTGCGTTACTGGTAATCGATGACGGTTGACTCCCCTACTAGATTTAGAACGCGAAAATGATCTCCATTTACTAAATTTCGCAGGTTGTTCTGGAATGCTTTCTTTGTATTCTGCTATAAGGGCGCCATGGTCTCCATTGGTTTGTTACAGTGTAGTAATGTAATTACGATTTATTTGGCATATTATCCCCATTACCTTTACTTCTGTGACAATATTTTCGTGATAGTGCACTGTGATATGGTTGTCATCGCTGTGTGAATAGTTCAACCGTTGTTGCATTCTTTAATAGCATTCAGTAAACCTGTCCATGAGGTGCATATCGGCCAACTCCTGTTCAGTAAATTTATTCACGCTGCTACACTGTCGATGTATAACTCTAAAAGCTAGAAAAAACGAACCTGACACAGAAAGGAACAGTACTGAACGCTACCTTGGGGGTGAAGTGTAAAAGGGGCGTTCTTGTAGTCAACAGAAACACGCTTTGATGGAATGAAACAAGTTTGTATCCAAAAAGGGCACACAGCGCATACCATCGCCATTTTCACTGTACTTTACTGTACTGGCGGAAGAAAGACATATGGTAGACAATCACTCAAATACACTCCTGGAAATTGAAATAAGAACACCGTGAATTCATTGTCCCAGGAAGGGGAAACTTTATTGACACATTCTTGGGGTCAGATACATCACATGATCACACTGACAGAACCACAGGCACATAGACACAGGCAACAGAGCATGCACAATGTCGGCACTAGTACAGTGTATATCCACCTTTCGCAGCAATGCAGGCTGCTATTCTCCCATGGAGACGATCGTAGAGATGCTGGATGTAGTCCTGTGGAACGGCTTGCCATGCCATTTCCACCTGGCGCCTCAGTTGGACCAGCGTTCGTGCTGGACGTGCAGACCGCGTGAGACGACGCTTCATCCAGTCCCAAACATGCTCAATGGGGGACAGATCCGGAGATCTTGCTTGCCAGGGTAGTTGACTTACACCTTCTAGAACACGTTGGGTGGCACGGGATACATGCGGACGTGCATTGTCCTGTTGGAACAGCAAGTTCCCTTGCCGGTCTAGGAATGGTAGAACGATGGGTTCGATGACGGTTTGGATGTACCGTGCACTATTCAGTGTCCCCTCGACGATCACCAGTGGTGTACGGCCAGTGTAGGAGATCGCTCCCCACACCATGATGCCGGGTGTTGGCCCTGTGTGCCTCGGTCGTATGCAGTCCTGATTGTGGCGCTCACCTGCACGGCGCCAAACACGCATACGACCATCATTGTCACCAAGGCAGAAGCGACTCTCATCGCTGAAGACGACTCGTCTCCATTCGTCCCTCCATTCACGCCTGTCGCGACACCACTGGAGGCGGGCTGCACGATGTTGGGGAGTGAGCGGAAGACGGCCTAACGGTGTGTGGGACCGTAGCCCAGCTTCATGGAGACGGTTGCGAATGGTCCTCGCCGATACCCCAGGAGCAACAGTGTCCCTAATTTGCTGGGAAGTGGCGGTGCGGTCCCCTACGGCACTGTGTAGGATCCTACGGTATTGGCGTGCATCCGTGCGTCGCTGCGGTCCGGTCCCAGGTCGACGGGCACGTGCACCTTCCGCCGACCACTGGCGACAACATCGATGTACTGTGGAGACCTCACGCCCCACGTGTTGAGCAATTCGGCGGTACGTCCACCCGGCCTCCCGCATGCCCACTATACGCCCTCGCTCAAAGTCCGTCAGCTGCACATACGGTTCACGTCCACGCTGTCGCGGCATGCTACCAGTGTTAAAGACTGCGATGGAGCTCCGTATGCCACGGCAAACTGGCTGACACTGACGGCGGCGGTGCACAAATGCTGCGCAGCTAGCGCCATTCGACGGCCAACACCGCGGTTCCTGGTGTGTCCGCTGTGCCGTGCGTGTGATCATTGCTTGTACAGCCCTCTCGCAGTGTCCGGAGCAAGTATGGTGGGTCTGACACACCGGTGTCAATGTGTTCTTTTTTCCATTTCCAGGAGTGTACAAAGCAATTACTCTGTAATGAGCAACTTGAGAACCAATGGCCTCTTATCCAAAAATACTAAGAAAATATCCCTTAACAAACTCCTAAATTTTGTCGGAGGAGTTCGAGTTTACCCTGTAGAAAATCAAAATTCGTAATAACAAACCTATAGGAAACAGTTCTTCCTGTGCAACATGACAGACATTCTCCTATTCTGCATTCAGTAACGGTACTTCCGAAACAATCAGAACTGTTGATATTAGAAAATAACCTTCTGTAGGCACTAGGCAGAAATTTCAACAGTAACTCCAGAATCAATATTGTGTTCATGCAACTGCCATCACAGTGTTCTATTGACACTGTCATTTCTACACCTACATCCACATCTGTGGCTGTTCGCTGCAAAACGGTCATTTCCTCTTTTCCAGTTCTATTTGTGGGTATTGTGTGGGAAGAGACTGTTGGCGCCGCTCTGGATACGCGCGAATTTCTCGTATTTGAACCTCCTGGTAATTACATCCGCTACAGAGGACTCCATACTAACGAAACACTGTGCATGCGGGCGGGCAAGTTTGCGTGCCCCGAAGTGGCTGGGATCTGTGTCGGTGGTTGCTCACCTTTGCCGAACAGGCCCTGGCTGAGAAGCCAGACGGAGTGCGGTCTTGAACAACCTGTCATTTCCTTTCCTTTCCTTATCCCACAAGCTGATGGGTGAACTACGTAACTCCGAGTCTCTTGCAATCCTCAGTTATTCTTCTTCATCGAAGGGTAGGCAGAACTGTGAGGCATGATGAATCTAGTCTTCCCAAGACAAGAAAACCCTGACGATAAAGCCTGGTCCTATAGGTTGAGGGTTGTTCGATGGGCCAGCTCCCAATCCATAGAAGAACACAGCCAGATAAAATAGTTAGTAATATGCCTCGGTTTTCTGATGGTTTCAATGGAATTTGACAACGGAAACGAAAATGGACTATCAAGTTTGGTATCTGGAATGTACAGGGCATCTAGAAGATACAAAAGAAGTTTTAATGGATGTAAAACAGTTTAACATTGATGTAGATGTGCCTTCCGTAGGCATTGGTTGTGAATATCTGTTGGCGTTCGCCAATTATTTTGGTGGAGTAGACAAAAGCAGTAAGACAAGAGAAGGAATACCCACCAGTCTAAATAAACGGTGGTCAAAATATGTAACCACGTGGGAAGCAGTCAATGAAAGGTTGGAGCAGCTCAGTCTGAGAGCTAGAGCCAAGAATACAGTGACATTGCGAGCGTATGCGTGTTCTATTAGAGGTAAAATAAAATTTTCAACAGATGATGGTGGAGACTGAAGGCGTTCCAAATGGCCATGGAATTGATAATGAAAGCAAGGAACGAGAGGAATGGGAAGAATATTGGGGTGCATGGAGAGAATGATGGGAATGAGAAAGAGGAAAGGTTGGTCTATTTATTGGGGCAGTATGAATTACGTGTAGAAAATACATTCTTTGCTCACAAGGACATACATAAATGTACATAGTATAATCATACAAGGAGGCTGAAATCAACTATTGCTTACATAACATTGAAGCAAAAAGTTTGTATAAAAATTCAGGATGTCAGAGTCAGAAGAACAGCAGATTACTGAAGTGACCATTATTTGGTGAAACGTAAAATTTATATCTCCTATATTTCCCGGAGTAGTGGCGGACAGAAGAGGACGCAACATGCTGACCGGCCTGAAGATCTTAATGTATAACTTGGACAGTTTAAGGAGCGGTAGTACTTGGCAAAAAGTTGGAAAGTACAGAGAGCAGCAAAGGAGGAATATGAGCATATAAAAAAGACCATAGATGAAGCAGCAAAAGAACCCCTTAGACAGTATGAAAAAAATAATAAATCAGTTTGGTGGGGTTTAGAAATATCAGAGATGTTTGAAAGGAAAAAGAGATATACTGAGGTGACAAAAGTTATGGGATAGCGATATGCACATTTATAGATGGCGCTGGTATCGCGTACACAAGGCATAAAAGGGTAGTACATTGGCGGAACTGTCATTCGCACTCAGCTGATTCACATGAAAAGGTTTACGACGTGATTAGAGCCGTACGACGGGAATTAATAGACTCTGAACGTCGAAAATGGTACTTGGAGCAAGACGTATGGGCCATTCCATTTCGGAAGTCGTTAGAGATTTCTGAGAACATTTCTCGTGAAGAAATAGTGGTCTGACTAGGAGTACTTTAAAATGGATTACAACCAGTTTCTAGCGCAGTTCGTGGAGTCACAGCACCCGCTCCATTCACACCCCATCGCCTACCATTGTGGTATAAGGGTCTAAGGATGGTCGAATACTGACCGAAACCGGTTATCTTCGAAATAAATGTTTTTGCGGTCTAGACTGGCCGTAACTCTTTTTTAAAATCCTTAGTGAATTCAATATTCCGAGATCCACTGTGTCAAGAGTGTGCCTAAAATACCAAACTTCGGGTATTACCTCTCGCCACGCCGACGGCCTTCATCTAACGACCGAGAGCAACAGCGTTTCCTTGTAGAAATGTCAGCGCTAACAGATAAGCAACACTGCGTGAAATAACCACAGAAATCAATAAGGGACGTACGACGAACGTACCTGTTAAGATAGTGCGGCGAAATTTGGTTTTAATGGATTATGGCGACAAACGATCGCCACGAGTGCATTTGCTAACAGCGCCTCTCCTGGGCTTGTGTCAATAACATTTGTATCCTAGACGACTGGAAAACCGTGCTCTAGTCCGCTGAGTCCCGATTCCAGTTGGTAAGAGCTGATGATAGGGTTCCAGCGTGTCCCAGACCCCAAAAGACAGGGACCCAAGTTGTCAACAAGGCACTGTACAAGCTGCTGGTGGCCCTGTAATGGCGTGAACTGTGCCTACATGGAATTGACTGTCCTCCGGTCAAACAGAACCGATCATTGAAGGGAAATGGCTATGTTCGGTTACTTGACCATTTGCAGCCAGACAACGATGGAATTTTTATGGACGACAATACACCATGTCACCATGCCACAACTGTTCGCGATTGGTTTTAAGAACATTTTGGCAATTCAGACGAATGATTCGGACCCAGATCGCCCGACATGGATCCCATCGAACATTTATGTGACATGATCGAGAGGTCATTTGGTGAACAAAACGCTGTACCGGCAACACTTTCGCTGCTATGGACGGCTATAAGGCAGAATGGCTCAGTATTTCTGCAGGAGACTTCCAACGACTTGTTGAGCTCATGCCACGTCAAGCTTCTGCACTACGCCGGGCAAGAGGAGGTCCTACACGATACTGGGAGGTATCCCATGACGCCATCTCAGTGTATATTGGCATTCCTGAATGTGAACGAAAGTAGTGACAGATATGACACTAGAGAAGCCAAAAGTGAAGTGTTAAAAAGGAAAATTAAGGCGTGGGAAGAAAGATGTGAATATGCAGCGAGGATGATTGGTAGGCTCGTAGTGCTGAGGCATGTCGACCAATCAAATCAATACGAGTGTCAACTAGTGAAGAGTTATGCCATAATACACTACTGCCCATTAAAATTGCTACACCAAGAAGAAATGCAGATGATAAACGGGTATTCATTGGACAAATATATCATACTAGAACTGACATGTGATGACATTTTCACGCAATTTGGGTGCATAGATCCTGAGAAATCAGTACCCAGAACAACCACCTCTGGCCGTAATAACGGCCTTGATACGCCTGGGCATTGAGCCAAACAGAGCTTGGATCGCGTGTACAGGTACAGCTGCGCATGCAGCTTCAACACGATACCACAGTCCATCAAGAGTAGTGACTGGCGTATTGTGACGAGCCAGTTGCTCGGCCACCATTGACCAGACGTTTTCAATTGGTGAGAGATCTGGAGAATGTGCTGACCAGGGCAGCAGTCGAACATTTTCTGTATCCAGAAAGGCCTGTACAGGATCTGGAACAGGCGGTCGCGTATTATCCTGCTGAAGTGTAGGGTTTCGCAGGGATCGAATGAAGAGTAGAGCCACGGATAGTAACACATCTGGAATGTAACGTCCACTGTTCAAAGTGCTGTCAATGCGAACAAGAGGTGATCAAGACGTGTAACCAATGGCACACCATACCATCACGCCGGGTGATACGCCAGTATGGCGATGACGAATACACGCTTCCAATGTGCGTTCAGCGCGATGTCGTCAAATACGGATGCGACCATCAAGATGCTTAAACAGAAGCTGGATTCATCCGAAAAAATGACATTTTGCCATTCGTGCACCCAAGTTCGTCGGTGAGTACACCATCGCAGGCGCTCCTGTCTGTGATGCAGCATCAAGGGTAACCGCAGCCATGGTCTCCGAGCTAATAGTCCATGCTGGTGCAACCGTCGTCGAACTGTTCGTACAGATGGTTGTTGTCTTGCAAACGTCCCCATTTGTTGACTCAGGGATCGAGACGTGGCTGCACGATCCGTTACAGCCATGCGGATAAGATGCCTGTCATCTCGACTGCTAGTGATACGAAGCCGTTGGGATCCAGCACGGCGTTCCGTATTACCCTCCTGAACCCACAGATTCCATATTCTGTTAACAGTCATTGGATCTCGGCCAACGGGAGCAGCAATGTCGCGATACGATAAACCGCAATCGCGATAGGCTACAATCCGACCTTTATCAAAGTCGGAAACTTGATGGTTCGCATTTCTCCTCCTTACACGAGGTATCACACCAACGTTTCACCAGGCAACGCCGGTCAACTGGTGTTTGTGCATGAGAAATCGGTTGGAAACTTTCCTCATGTCAGCACGTTGTAGGAGTAGCCACCGGCGCCAACCTTGTATGAATGCTCTGAAAAACTAATCATTTGCATATCACAGCATCTTCTTCCTGTCGGTTAAATTTCGTGTCTGTAGCGCGTCATCTTCGTGGTGTAGGAATTTTAATGGCCAGTAGTGTAATATAAGTAATGGTCAGTGGGCAAAGTATTTTAATGATTTGTCCCAGGAAAACCGGGCTAAATTTTTAAGCAAATGTCAGAAGCTTTAAGATTAAGACACCAGGATATGGATCAATATGGTCAGAGCTGGTGAAGTCTGGATCAACGACATTGTTGGAGATACTAAGCAAACTTTTTTGAAAGCGTCCTGAATGAAGCAGATGTTACATATCACCGACGCGTAGGAAAGGGTCACGTAACGAGCCACATGATTGTAGCTGATGGACAGTGACCCCTTTCGTTGGAAGATTGTTCTCAAAGGAACGTAAAAATCTGGTAGAGAAGAGAACAAGTCACAAGCAGCAATAAGAGTAAGCAGGATTCGGAGCAGGAAGGTCGGCACTGGACAGCATCTTCACACTGAAACCAATATGTGAAAAACGTATAAAGGTTAGACTGGAGACGCATGTTGCACCGATTGACGTATATAAAGCATATGATAATGTACCAACCAACTGTCGGAAAAGTTGAATCAAAGATTGTTAAAAGCTGTTATAAAATTATACGAAAATAACACAGTGAGTGTAAGGATAGGGAATAGCTGGACTGAAGAATTCGAGGTGAATAAGGCTGTACGGCAAGGATGTAGACTGTCAATGACTCTCTTTATGAAACTTCCTGGCAGATTAAAACTGTGTGCCCGACCGAGACTCAAACTCGGGACCTTTGCCTTTCGCGGGCAAGTGCTCTACCACCTGAGCTACCGAAGCACGACTCACGGCCGGCACTCACAGCTTTACTTCTGCCAGTACCTCGTCTCCTACCTTCCAAACTTTACAGAAGCTCTCCTGCGAACCTTGCAGAACTAGCACTCCTGAAAGAAAGGATATTGCGGAGACATGGCTTAGCCACAGCCTGGGGGATGTTTCCAGAATGAGAATTCCACTCTGCAGCGGAGTGTGCGCTGATATGAAACTTCCTGGCAGATTAAAACTGTGTGCCCGACCGAGACTCGAACTCGGTATCTTTGCCTTTCGCGGGCAAGTGCTCTACCAACAGAACTACCGAAGCACGACTCACGCCCGGCACTCACAGCTTTACTTCTGCCAGTACCTCGTCTCCTACCTTCCAAACTTTACAGAAGCTCTCCTGCGAACCTTGCAGAACTAGCACTCCTGAAAGAAAGGATATTGCGGAGACATGGCTTAGCCACAGCCTGGGGGAGGTTTCCAGAATGAGAATTCCACTCTGCAGCGGAGTGTGCGCTGATATGAAACTTCCTGGCAGATTAAAACTGTGTGCCCGACCGAGACTCGAACTCGGGACCTTTGCCTTTCGCGGGCAAGTGCTCTACCACCTGAGCTACCGAAGCACGACTCACGCCCGGCACTCACAGCTTTACTTCTGCCAGTACCTCGTCTCCTACCTTCCAAACTTTACAGAAGCTCTCCTGCGAACCTTGCAGAACTAGCACTCCTGAAAGAAAGGATATTGCGGAGACATGGCTTAGCCACAGCCTGGGGGATGTTTCCAGAATGAGAATTCCACTCTGCAGCGGAGTGTGCGCTGATATGAAACGTCCTGGCAGATTAAAACTGTGTGCCCGACCGAGACTCGAACTCGGGACCTTTGCCTTTCGCGGGCAAGTGCTCTACCACCTGAGCTACCGAAGCACGACTCACGCCCGGCACTCACAGCTTCACTTCTGCCAGTACCTCGTCTCCTACCTTCCAAACTTTACAGAAGCTCTCCTGCGAACCTTGCAGAACTAGCACTCCTGAAAGAAAGGATATTGCGGAGACATGGCTTAGCCACAGCCTGGGGGATGTTTCCAGAATGAGAATTCCACTCTGCAGCGGAGTGTGCGCTGATATGAAACTTCCTGGCAGATTAAAACTGTGTGCCCGACCGAGACTCGAACTCGGGATCTTTGCCTTTCGCGGGCAAGTGCTCTACCAACAGAACTACCGAAGCACGACTCACGCCCGGCACTCACAGCTTTACTTCTGCCAGTACCTCGTCTCCTACCTTCCAAACTTTACAGAAGCTCTCCTGCGAACCTTGCAGAACTAGCACTCCTGAAAGAAAGGATATTGCGGAGACATGGCTTAGCCACAGCCTGGGGGATGTTTCCAGAATGAGAATTCCACTCTGCAGCGGAGTGTGCGCTGATATGAAACTTCCTGGCAGATTAAAACTGTGTGCCCGACCGAGACTCGAACTCGGGACCTTTGCCTTTCGCGGGCAAGTGCTCTACCACCTGAGCTACCGAAGCACGACTCACGCCCGGCACTCACAGCTTTACTTCTGCCAGTACCTCGTCTCCTACCTTCCAAACTTTACAGAAGCTCTCCTGCGAACCTTGCAGAACTAGCACTCCTGAAAGAAAGGATATTGCGGAGACATGGCTTAGCCACAGCCTGGGGGATGTTTCCAGAATGAGAATTCCACTCTGCAGCGGAGTGTGCGCTGATATGAAACGTCCTGGCAGATTAAAACTGTGTGCCCGACCGAGACTCGAACTCGGGACCTTTGCCTTTCGCGGGCAAGTGCTCTACCACCTGAGCTACCGAAGCACGACTCACGGCCGGCACTCACAGCTTTACTTCTGCCAGTACCTCGTCTCCTACCTTCCAAACTTTACAGAAGCTCTCCTGCGAACCTTGCAGAACTAGCACTCCTGAAAGAAAGGATATTGCGGAGACATGGCTTAGCCACAGCCTGGGGGATGTTTCCAGAATGAGAATTCCACTCTGCAGCGGAGTGTGCGCTGATATGAAACGTCCTGGCAGATTAAAACTGTGTGCCCGACCGAGACTCGAACTCGGGACCTTTGCCTTTCGCGGGCAAGTGCTCTACCTCCTGAGCTACCGAAGCACGACTCACGGCCGGCACTCACAGCTTTACTTCTGCCAGTACCTCGTCTCCTACCTTCCAAACTTTACAGAAGCTCTCCTGCGAACCTTGCAGAACTAGCACTCCTGAAAGAAAGGATATTGCGGAGACATGGCTTAGCCACAGCCTGGGGGATGTTTCCAGAATGAGAATTCCACTCTGCAGCGGAGTGTGCGCTGATATGAAACGTCCTGGCAGATTAAAACTGTGTGCCCGACCGAGACTCGAACTCGGGACCTTTGCCTTTCGCGGGCAAGTGCTCTACCACCTGAGCTACCGAAGCACGACTCACGCCCGGCACTCACAGCTTCACTTCTGCCAGTACCTCGTCTCCTACCTTCCAAACTTTACAGAAGCTCTCCTGCGAACCTTGCAGAACTAGCACTCCTGAAAGAAAGGATATTGCGGAGACATGGCTTAGCCACAGCCTGGGGGATGTTTCCAGAATGAGAATTCCACTCTGCAGCGGAGTGTGCGCTGATATGAAACTTCCTGGCAGATTAAAACTGTGTGCCCGACCGAGACTCGAACTCGGGATCTTTGCCTTTCGCGGGCAAGTGCTCTACCACCTGAGCTACCGAAGCACGACTCACGCCCGGCACTCACAGCTTTACTTCTGCCAGTACCTCGTCTCCTACCTTCCAAACTTTACAGAAGCTCTCCTGCGAACCTTGCAGAACTAGCACTCCTGAAAGAAAGGATATTGCGGAGACATGGCTTAGCCACAGCCTGGGGGATGTTTCCAGAATGAGAATTCCACTCTGCAGCGGAGTGTGCGCTGATATGAAACGTCCTGGCAGATTAAAACTGTGTGCCCGACCGAGACTCGAACTCGGGACCTTTGCCTTTCGCGGGCAAGTGCTCTACCTCCTGAGCTACCGAAGCACGACTCACGGCCGGCACTCACAGCTTTACTTCTGCCAGTACCTCGTCTCCTACCTTCCAAACTTTACAGAAGCTCTCCTGCGAACCTTGCAGAACTAGCACTCCTGAAAGAAAGGATATTGCGGAGACATGGCTTAGCCACAGCCTGGGGGATGTTTCCAGAATGAGAATTCCACTCTGCAGCGGAGTGTGCGCTGATATGAAACGTCCTGGCAGATTAAAACTGTGTGCCCGACCGAGACTCGAACTCGGGACCTTTGCCTTTCGCGGGCAAGTGCTCTACCACCTGAGCTACCGAAGCACGACTCACGGCCGGCACTCACAGCTTTACTTCTGCCAGTACCTCGTCTCCTACCTTCCAAACTTTACAGAAGCTCTCCTGCGAACCTTGCAGAACTAGCACTCCTGAAAGAAAGGATATTGCGGAGACATGGCTTAGCCACAGCCTGGGGGATGTTTCCAGAATGAGAATTCCACTCTGCAGCGGAGTGTGCGCTGATATGAAACGTCCTGGCAGATTAAAACTGTGTGCCCGACCGAGACTCGAACTCGGGACCTTTGCCTTTCGCGGGCAAGTGCTCTACCTCCTGAGCTACCGAAGCACGACTCACGGCCGGCACTCACAGCTTTACTTCTGCCAGTACCTCGTCTCCTACCTTCCAAACTTTACAGAAGCTCTCCTGCGAACCTTGCAGAACTAGCACTCCTGAAAGAAAGGATATTGCGGAGACATGGCTTAGCCACAGCCTGGGGGATGTTTCCAGAATGAGAATTCCACTCTGCAGCGGAGTGTGCGCTGATATGAAACGTCCTGGCAGATTAAAACTGTGTGCCCGACCGAGACTCGAACTCGGGACCTTTGCCTTTCGCGGGCAAGTGCTCTACCACCTGAGCTACCGAAGCACGACTCACGCCCGGCACTCACAGCTTCACTTCTGCCAGTACCTCGTCTCCTACCTTCCAAACTTTACAGAAGCTCTCCTGCGAACCTTGCAGAACTAGCACTCCTGAAAGAAAGGATATTGCGGAGACATGGCTTAGCCACAGCCTGGGGGATGTTTCCAGAATGAGAATTCCACTCTGCAGCGGAGTGTGCGCTGATATGAAACTTCCTGGCAGATTAAAACTGTGTGCCCGACCGAGACTCGAACTCGGGATCTTTGCATTTCGCGGGCAAGTGCTCTACCACCTGAGCTACCGAAGCACGACTCAGGCCCGGCACTCACAGCTTTACTTCTGCCAGTACCTCGTCTCCTACCTTCCAAACTTTACAGAAGCTCTCCTGCGAACCTTGCAGAACTAGCACTCCTGAAAGAAAGGATATTGCGGAGACATGGCTTAGCCACAGCCTGGGGGATGTTTCCAGACTCTCTTTAAGCTGTACACAGGAGCTGTGGCTGGTTGGACTCATTGTTGAAATATTCACTAGTGTAGTGTTGCGCAGTTTGATGTGAACAGAGCGTAGCGTTGGGCAGTTGGAGGTGAGCCTCCAGCAGTGGTGGATGTCGAGAGAGAGATGCCAGAGTTTTGAGAGGTTGTTAGAAGCGGACGATCTGGATGTGTGTCCGCTAGGAAAAGTAAATTTTTTTAATTGGATGTCATAAAATTATGTATATATTATAACTTTTGAACATTATTAAGGTAAATGCATTGTTTGTTACCTGTCAAAAGCTTTCATTTGCTAACTATTCCTATCAGTAGTTAGTGCCTTCAGTAGTTGGAGTCTTTTATTTAGCTGGCAGTACTGGCGCTCGCTGTATTGCAGTAGTTCGAGTAACGAAGATTTTTGTGTGGTAAGTGATTCATGAAAGGTATAGGTTATATAGTTATTCAGAGCCATTCTTTTGTAGAGATTATTGAAAGTCAGATTGCGTTGCGCTAAAAATATTGCGTGTCAGTTTAGTGACGATCAGAATAAGTAAAGAGAGAAATGTCTGAGTACGTTCAGTTTTGCTCATTTGTTTCTGTATCAAATAACGTAAGAGTTTTTCCAGCATAGTCATTCATAATTTTTCAAAGGGGACGTTTCAGATGGATAAGGTAAAATATGACGTAATCCGACAAAGGGTGAAAATGAGTAGAGATATCTGTGACGACGTCCATCAAAATTAGCTGATGTAGTCTGGCCATGTGAATAGTATGTATCATATCAGAATACTTCATAGGATGCTACGAGGGATGCCATCCCGGCAGCGTGAGAAAAGGGATCGCTCACGACGCAACTGGCAAGATTATGTGGCAGAGGAAATGGATGCAAAGAGTACGAACGTTGAGGAAAGTCAAGACAGAAATGAGATGGCGGAGCCAGAAGACGAAGTGGGTAGTTACATTTTACACAGTACCCAGAAGATGGCTTAATAGATGTTGGATAGGTGATGTCAGGGAACATAGGGGGAGTCCCTTATCCAACTGTCAGAGGTTTAATGATGATGACGTGGGATATACAAAAGCCAGTCTTTTTTATACATTTCTGAAAACGCGCTGACATTATTTGTCGGACCCTCGTATGTATCTCACAACGAACCGATCCTGTTAGCCGTAAGCAAACAACCACCCGGCAGTCTCCCCTTTGTTCAGCTACCGATCACCGTTTCTTCGTTACAGCTCGACTCTTCCCCCAGCTGCAGGGACAAACAGCCACCCATCTTCCTTTGTCTCGATCTCCTTCAGCGCCTACAATACATGACAGTCCTTGCCTGAGATTCTGCCAAGGAATCCCGAACGTGTATTTTCAGGAAGTGCTCGAAATCAAGAGAGCTTTCCAAGAGCGTAAAGTAAAAACACTTCAACAGCGTAAACATTACTGAGACTTCTCAGAAACGGATAACGTAGTTACGAGGGAGCGTTCGATGGTCCGTGAGGTAGAGTGTTTCCTTGACATTCTTCGTATTTCAGTGAAAGAAAAACTTTTCGCTTTTACTTTCCTTCTTTTCTCTTTTTACAGCCTTGTCTGCTGTGTTTTATGTGTTACGCTCAATTGCAGATGCAACTAGTGTACCGAACATTTCTCCAGTTTTACAGAATGCTTCAAGTATTCTTACTTTCCTTGTTCCTTGTAGTTCTCTCTCTCTCTCTCTCTCTGTTAACAGCTGCTCAAGTTTTCATTCATTCCTACGTAATTGATTTAACAAAGAGAGTATTGGGTGTTGGGTGACAATACTTCGTGGCTTGCATGGAACAGTTTCCTGCGTAGCTTCAACGAAACAGAATTCAAACAGCTTCTGAAACATAACGCTTCTAACAGCGATATTTTGCTACCACAATTTAATCAAATAATCGGTGATGTCCTAGGATCTAAGATGGAGGCCATTCTGGGCTGTATCAAATTCGTGACCTTATGCAAACTTTGAGTGCTGTTGTCAGAATAATCTTCACTGCCACTGACAGTTAAATGCGTGTGCCTGGATTATTTTCGCGGTGTAATGCCCTGTAGTGTCATATTCTGGGATACCTTTGGGTGTCATGGAACGAGACTCTTAGTCTGTCAAGTTCATAGGAGTCTGAACCAACAGTCACATTAATGTGGTCTGGGATGGCAGAAACCAGGTGAGAGTCATAGAAAGAATCGTAAGGAAATATAATTCACTGATGAAGGAGGTCCGCCAACTTGGAGAGTGAAAGCACTTCTACGGTGCCGCTTACGGAGCTGGGATTATTACGAGTTTGGATTAACGGAAGAGATAGAAAAGATTGATAGAAATGTTGCACACTTAATCACAGGTTTTGATCAGTCAGCGCAAGAGCGTTAGAAAAAAAAAGTCAACAAACTGCTATGGGACGCACTACAATAGCGCATTAATAGCGAAAAGCCTAACTTCCAAAATTCCGTGGGCCGACATTGAAACAGGAGTCGAAAACATACTAGCCAATAGTCTTCAATTTGTACCTGATCAGTTACTATAAGGATAGAATTAGGAATATCGGGACGTTTACGGCGGGGCTCCAACAATCGTTCCTCTTGCGCAACTTCCAAAAATGGATCAAACTGTGGGAAAATGTTTAGTGGCCCTTGTATGTCCATCTTGGGAGAAGATACTGGTTGGAACGTCGGCTGGTCAATTTGAAGTAAACAGTAGTACACCTTAAGCTGTAAATTTTGAACTAATTATTAAGTTACCGGTTTCGGTGTTGCAACAATGTAATCACAGTTAGAAATCAACAATAATGAAGAGGACAATTATCAGATGAACGAACAATAGTTTGGAACAGGTAAATATTACCAATGGTATATAAGACTCACTTAATATAATGGGGAGGTTAACTAAAAATAATCGCCAAAATTCAATTTAAGCAAACTGTCCGATCAATGTGAGTGTCATAATTAGTAATATTAAAGTGCAATCCATATAAAATAATTAAAAGTAACAAGGAGCAAGTATAGACTGTGCCCAAGTCAACAGATGGTAAATAACAAATGCCATACAGTGTGTAGTGGCTGAAATAGCTCTGAGCACTATGGGACTTAACATCTGTGGTCATCAGTCCCCTAGAACTTAGAACTACTTAAACCTAACTAACCTAAGGACATCACACACATCCATGCCCGAGGCAGGATTAGAACCTGCGACCGTAGCAGTCGCGCGGTTCCGGACTGAGCGCCTAGAACCGCGAGACCACCGCGGCCGGCACACTGTGTAGTGTTTCATCTCTGTCATAATAAAATAATAGGCAACGATTTGCCACAGATAACTATAACGAACTTCCGCTACATAAAAATACCTGAGAAACATGTAAAAGATCTGGTACTTCCCTACCCACAGGTAGTTTATTCGCTTAATGAATATACTTTTTACATAGTTATTATTTTATTTGTCATTTTACATATTTATCTTTTACATGTTTCTTAGGCATTCCTACATAGTGGAAGTTCGTTACAGTTAGCTCTAGCGGACCATTACAAATTATTTTATAATTACAGAGATGAAATACCATCCTCATACACCAGCAGTTGACTGCCAGGTGATATGTGTTGACTCTTGTTATTCTATACTTTTGATATGACTTCGGTACAATCTGCACTTGTTCCCTACTACTTTTAATTATTTTGTACGGATTCCACGTAAATATTCCTGATCATTACACCCATATTGATGATATACCTTACTTAAATTGAAGTTTGGCAATTATCTTTTGTTAACATCCGAGTTATATTTATTGATTCTTATACGCCTATGATGTGACCCACTGACAATATTTGCTTATTTACACTTTATTATATTTTTGTTTATACAAAGTCCTTATAACGATGTAATGCAACATCGAAATCGTAGCTTAATGAAGAGTTCAAAATATACAGTTGAAGGTGTGCTGCTGTTTACTTCATATTTTAGCAGGGTCCAGCCAGAGACAGTATCCAGATTATTTCCGGTATACGTGCACTATCGGTAGCACGCCGCGCCAGTCCACGTATATAAGTTGGCAGCAACCATGTGATTGCATCGGCAATGTGCGGCCGATTCCGAGACACACCCTCCCCAGAACGTGCAGCCATCACTGCCACGGAAACGACTTAGAGGACGCCGCACTGATCTCTGGACTAGTAGTCTGTCTGTTAGTTCTGTTTGGTCTGTCTAGTCTAAGCGTCGTCACTGAGCCCCGGTTACGACTGTGGATATCGCACTTGGCCTACCTCCCGGACTCATACTGGATATTGCTCCGGCCTCGCATTTGGAAATCAAGTTAACTGATAGACTTTTATCCAACAGTACGTGTGCATTTCATTATTTTGCTCTGTGTCACAATCCCACTCAACTCTTCACATCCCCAACTCGACGAGCAAACATCTGCCGACGTGGCTGTTTCTCCACGGGTGTTCGATTACGTCTCCTCGTCCGCCATGCAAACAACTGGCGACCTTACTTACTGCGTGTATTTCTTGCACCATTGTGAACATTAGTTGTTGTTACCAACCGTATTGCTCCAGTGTTTCAGAACATCCGCCCTGCGACTGACTGTAGTTTTTGCGCTTTCAAGGGCTTCCTAGTGACTTTCTACATCTACATCTGCATCCATACTCCCCAAGCCACCTGACGGAGTGTGGTTGAGGGTACCTTGAGTACCTCTATCGGTTCTCCCTTCTATTCTAGTCTCGTATTGTTCGTGGAAAGAAAGATTGTCGGTATGCCTCCGTGTGGGCTCTAATCTCTCTGATTTTATCCTCATGGTCTCTTCGTGATTTATACGTAGGAGGGAGCAATGTACTACTTGACTCCTCGGTGAAGGCATGTTCTAGAAACTTCAACAAAAGCCCCTACCGAGCTACTGAGCGTCTCTCTTGCAGTCTTCCGCTGGAGTTTATCTATCATCTCCCTAACGCTTTCGCGATTACTAAATGATCCTGTAACGAAGCGCGCTGCTCTCCGTTGGATCTTCTCTATCTCTTCTATCAACCCTACCTGGTACGGATCCCACACCGGTGAGAAGTATTCAAGCAGTGGGCGAACAAGTGTAATGTAACCTACTTCCTTTGTTTTCGGATTGCATTTCCTCAGGATTCTTCCAATGAATCTCAGTCTGGCGTCTGTTTTACCGACGATTAATTTTATATGGTCATTCCATTTTAAGTCACTCCTAATGTCTACTCCCAGATAATTTATGGAATTAACTGCTTCCAGTTGCTGACCTACTATATTGTAGCTAATTGATAAAGGATCTTTCTTTTTGTGTATTCGCAACGCATTACACTTGTCTACATTGAGATTGAATTTCCATTCCCTGCACCATGCGTCAATTCGTTGCAGATCCTCCTGCATTTCAGTACAATATTCCATTGTCACAACCTCTCGATATACCACAGCATCATTCGCAAAAAGCCTCAGTGAACTTCCGATGTCATCCACAAGGTCATTTATGTATATTGTGATATCAACGGTCCTACGACACTCCCCTGCGGCACACCTGAAAACACTCTAACTTCGGAAGACTTCTCTCCATTGAGAAAATGACATGCTGCGCTCTGTTATCTAGGAACTCTTCAATCCAATCACACAATTGGTCTGATAGTCCATATGCTCTTACTTTGTTCCTTAAAAGACTGTGAGGAACTGTATCGAATGCCTTGCGGAAGTCAAGAAACACGGCATCTACCTGTTTATGGCTCTCTGAGTCTCGTGGACGAATACCGCGAGCTGGGCTTAACACGATCGTCTTTTTCGAAACCCATGTTGATTCCTACAGTTTAATTCGTACTTTCTTCGATCGTAGCTTAGTGGTTGACTTCTATTTTTATTCCAGTGTTATTTTATGAGTTGGTCATGGCCAGTTCCCGCAAGAACTGTCAGTAACTCAGATCATTCAGTTTCAGGCGTGACAAATGCAATGGAAATAATGACCAGATTGCTGGCTGCACAGGAAAACACAGCGGCCGCGCCCCCAGCACCCGCAACCCCGCAACGGCAAGCTGCGCCTTTTCCCGTGCCGCCGACCGAAGTGGCCGAGCGGTTCTAGGCGCTTCAGTCTGAAACCGCGCGACCGCTAAGTTCGCAGGTTCGAATCCTGCCTCGGGCATGGATGTGTGTGATGTCCTTAGGTTAGTTAGGTTTAAGTTAGTTCCAAGTTCTGGGGGACTGATGACCTCAGCTGTTAAGTCCCACAGTGCTCAGAGCCATTTGAACCATTTTGTTCCCGTGCCGCTATTCCGTGCATTTGGTTGTCAACAACAGGAATGACTCGAGTATCATGCTCAGCTCGACGTGTACTTCACAGCGTTCCACATTGAAGGTAGGGAGAGGCAATTATATTTTCTCCCAACAGCGGGAGTGTCACTGTGCCCGTTAGCCTGCAAATTTATTTTCCCACGACGACTTAATTGCTGGGCTAGATAAGCACTGTGATGAACAGGTTAATGTGGCGCCTGCGCGTTACAAAATCTTTCGCTTACGTAGGCAACCTAATAGACTCATAAGCCCTGGCTGACTTGCAGGGAATTATTCGCCATTACAAACTCAAGTGTAAGTACAGACGGTGGTATAGTGATGCCATGATTAGGGCGCCATTATTCAAAATGTGTCAGAGCCTCACATACTCGATCAGACTCTTAAGTAAGCTAAGCCTAGCTTGCAACAGATGTTAGAAATAGTGGAGCATCAGGACTCGTATGATACAGCACTGATAGACTTTCATTATGTTCCTATTTCGCGACGTTACTGAAACATTTTCGTTCACAGTTTTGTGCTCATGTGAAATGAAAATATATTTTGGTATTGACTCTTTTAATCGGCTTGCTTTGCAAATCCAAGACAATGTTTTCTCTGTGTGCCTATGAAAGGAATAACTGAACTTTGTGATGAATTTAGTGACTTTTCCAAGGTTGCACAGGCAGACATAATAATTTTGAAGCTCACATGACCATGAAAGACCATGGTCAATCATAGTTTTGCCAAGCGAGACCCGTCCCTCACGCTACTGGAGATCAAATGACACAGGAGCTCATATCTTGGCAGGACAGAGGTGTGATTTCCCTTGCAGCAGCCAGCCAGTGGACTTCTTTGGTGATTATAAAAAATGTCGGCAAATTTCGCTTACGTGCAGATTTCAAGGCAACGGTAAGTCCATAGACTGTGATTGACTTTTTTCCTTTGCCTCGCTGAGGAACTCATGGACAACCTTGCTGACCCTCATCTGCAGTTTCCCTAGGATGAATAGTCCCAACGAACTTTTGGCGATCAGCACTCACATGGTGTCATTTAAGTCCTTGCAGTTGCTCTGTGGCACCAGCAGTTTTTTGGTGCTACATCACAGTTGACTGCTACGGTTCCTTCTTGTTCAAACTATCTGGACGACTACTACTTTTGGGTCGTACTTCTGATGAACATCTTTTCAATCCCAGTAAATTGTTTCAAGTGCTTTCAAACACTAGGTTAAAGTCTAATAAAGTCAAATGCTCCCTCCTCCGGACTGATATCAAGTAAATAGGAAACGTTAGCAACAGTCAGAGTCTTCTCCCCTTGAAGTCACACTTACCGGCCATCTGGGATCTCCCAGCTCCTCGGAACATCAGTGAATGCCAGGCTGTCTTGCGTAAACTCACTTATTAAGTGCAGTTCATTCCAAACGATGCTCAGATTGCAGTTCCACTGTGTTATCTTCCATAAAAGAACGTTCTTTTTGAGTGCACTGGGAAGTGTCAAGATACGATTCAGAAACTGAAGGATCCTTTATTGAATGACTACCGTTTGGTACATTTTGATCCCACTAAGATAGGGACCGTTCATACATACTCTTAGGCGATTCGTGACGTTCTCTCACACCGAGGTGGACCATTGGACAGGCCGTTTGCCTCTGTATCTAAACTCATCAGCTTAGAGCGATGCATATGTTCACAGATTGAAATGGAATCTCTTGTTGTTGTATATGGAGTGACCAAATTCCACCGATACTGGTACGGTAGAAAATTTTTGTTGGTGATGAACCACGAGCCGCTGTCCTCGTTGTTCAGCACTTCAAAGCCAGTCCCTCCCTGCACAGAGCAGAACTTGCAGTTTTGTTCTCTGTTCCTCTCCGAGCGAGGTGGCGCAGTGGTTAGACACTGGACTCGCATTCGGGAGGACGACGGTTCAATCCCGCGTCGGGCCATCCTGATTTAGGTTTTCTGAGATTCCCTAAATCGCTTCAGGTAAATGCCGGGATGGTTCCTCTGAAAGGGCACGGCCGACTTCTTTCCCTGTCCTTCCCTAATCCGATGAGACTGATGACCTCGCTGTTTGATCTCTTCCCCCAAAAACCAACCATCTGTTCCTCTCCAGTTATCAGGATGAAATTGTGTACTGGCCAACAACTAGGCATTCGAGTGCAGACACTCTTTCTCGCCCCCCCCCCCCCCCCCCATTCAGCAATGATTTGGCTTTTGAAACTTCAGAAGATTCTTGCTTTCACTTTGATGTCCAGGACAGTGACACACTTGGTGGTTTTTCCCATCGAACACCAATTAATTTCTCCGGTAACAGCTGGGGATCCCATCTCAAGAGCCAGCAGGTGTGGCCGAGCGGTTCTAGGCGCTTCAGTCTGGAACTGCGCGACCGCTACGGTCGCAGGTTTGAATCCTGCCTCGGGAATGGATGTGTGTGATGTCCTTAGTTAGGTTTAAGTAGTTCTAAGTTCTAGGGTACTGATGACCTCAGATGTTAAGTCCCATAGTGCTCAGAGCCATTTGAGCCCATCTCAAGATTCTGTCTCAATACCTCTGCCTGGGTGGTAACATAAAATTAAGAAGATTAGTGATACAGTCAAAAGTCAATATTTTGTGTTTCATCCCAGCTTATCAGTCCAGCAGAGTATCCTCTTCCATACAGAAAATGATCAGTCCTGTGTGGTTGTGCCACATTTGCTTCAGACCGAAATTCTTAAACTTCTGCATCAAAGCCATTTAGGCACTGTACACACTAAGTAGGGTCAACCGATCCCATTGCACATGAGTCAGCATTGATGCTCAAATAGAAAAATTAATTTCATGATGTCCAGCATGCATGGCATATCAGACTGCTTCACCATAAAAACATTATGATTGGCCTCAGCCCAGCACCCCTTGGCAACATTTTCACATTGACTTTGCAGGTCCCTACTGAAATTCCCATTGGCTCATTGTGGTAGATGCCTTTAGAAAGTTTTCATGTCCATGCACTCCACCACAATGGCTATCACTGTGAAGAATCTGATGTCAGTCCTTTGCACTGAAGATATACCTAAGGTGCTAGGTTTGGGTAATGAGCCATATTTAATGATTAACAGCATCAGCAATGTTAAAAGCACACCGTTCCAGCCTCAGACTAATGGTGAATTGGAATACTTCGTCAGAACTTTCTGTCAACAGATGAACAAGTTATATACCACCCATATGTTGGAGGAATCTTTAGTGCTCTTTCTCTCGTCCTACAGTTCTAAGCTACTCAAGTGCTCATCGCCGGCAGAGCTCTTGCATGGCTGTCAACAAAGGAAACTGCTTCAGTTGTTGTATCCTCCAAAGTGGTCGGCTCTTCCGCCTCAGTTCTCCGAGTTTAATGACCATGAGCTGATCTTTTCCAAAGTTTTTGGCAGACACAGGCGCTGGGAACTAGGCGCCATCACTGAAGTCTTTGGCCACTCATTGTACGTTGTACAGGGTCCCACCGTGCACCAGTATCAGCTTAGTTTTTGTGAGCTGTGTGATGCGTGATCCTTCGGCAGTGTTTTAACTTGCACATTCAGTGCCCAGGACGGCCTTGTAGTTTCATCCACCTTTGCCTTGCTTGGGTCCCACACTGCTGGCCATTCGGGGTTGACACAGCATCATCGCCATCATCATTGCACCAGTCGCTCCAGCTTTTGGAGGTGCCCTGTCACGTTCCAGTGGGCCGCCCTATGCACCCTCCTGTCGCTGTTGCACCTCCACCAATGGAAGAGGATGCTCTACCCCTGGCTGGTTTTTCAGCCGATGTTTCCAACCATTTGCATAATGAATGTCAGGATATGGGTAGGAGCTTGTCATCAGTCGGTCTGGGCCCTGCTTCCTCAGTGGCACCTGAATCCATATCTCAACCCCCCCCCCCCCCCCAATGTTGTTTGCAGCACCACCAGTACATGACGACACTGAGGAACTTGGGGAGGGGGGAGGACTGTGGTAATCTATGCTATCAATACCATACCACGCCAGTCGACGTCTAGAAGTTGCCAGTGAACATGTGATTGCACCACCAATCTGTGACCAGCTGGCTCTGAGACACATCTTCCTTAGCCTGGGCAGCTGCTGCCACCATGGAGCAAACTTAACACGAAGCCATTCGATCTATAGGCTAGACTGTTAGCTTAGTTTGATCTGTCTAGTTGAAGCCTTGTCACTCAGTCTCTGTCACTATCGTGGATACTGGACTCACCTACCTCATGGACTTGTATCAGATATTGCCCTAGCCTTACTTTTGGAAACCAAGTTGTGTAATTGAAGTTTATCTAACACTATGTATGCATCTTATTATTTTGTTCTCTGTCATAGTACCCATCAGTTCCCTGGTATCCCCAGTGGAATGACCAATCAGTTCTCAGAATCTTTTTGGAAGCAATTCGGTAGCTATAGAGTGAGACATGGCAGTGATAAGTACACTCACTCACCTTGATCATTGCGAATGTACTTGTTTTTGTAAGTAAATGAATTGGGTAATACGAAAAATAGACTGAAACAGAAGGTGTATGGACGTGGTAGCTTATCTAAAAGCAGTTCATTGAAACACACATGGTGATCACTGTTATGAATCAGGAGATATTTTAAGTTTAATTAAGTACTGAAATCAAAATTTGTGGCAGCGCTCGGAAGCTGGAAGCAATCAGTGTCGTGGATTTGGGCGACAGAATACCCAAGGATCCCAAGTTATCATGGTGGCTGGTACAAAGATTTTGGAAGCCAGCGTAAGTACAAGAAGGGCACGAACTAAAATAAGAGAAAATTTGCGAATGCAGACGCCCCATCAGCAACACGCCGCTGCGCGAGTCCAAGGAATGAACGACGCATGAAAGAAAAATAGCCCATACGAAAAACACATTTTATGAGAATAAGAATGAAAGAAGAATTACTTCAGATAGTGTTCCAGAAGAGTTTCCACTAGGGAAAGCGAAGTAAGACACTACAATTTTGATGGGACAATCCTTAGTAGAGTTACAGACCATTGTCTAGAAGAGAGCGCATCAGGGCTTCGCTGAAGTTGGACCTATGTCACATAGCAGGCCACCTCATTTACGTCATAAGCTTTGAATTTGTTCATTTGACGTTGATTATCTCAATACGTACAGCCGCATAGGCAGTGCTTTAATTGGTGCTACATCGTATATTTTTGCTAGTGACATATCTCAACTCTTTGACGGAGATTGTCTAATAGACCAACACTTACGGCGCGCACACATCACCCAACCAATTGTCGCTAAGTTGGACGATTATGTAACTGTCTGCTGCCTCAGTGCTGTCATACAGTGTCGTTGAAGGCCATCTGCTGCGACTGTCAGTCGAAATTAGTTTCAGTTCCGCATGCTTATTGAATTCTGGTAAGTGCTATTGTCATCTTTGCATAAATGTTGTGAGGTGTGCGCACCAACTCAACTGGAGGCAAAGGGCCTCAATAAAATATTTGATTTTCGAAAATTAGGTTGTTCTTTCTTTGATTGCGTACCGACCATTTCCGATGTATCATTGTACCCAGGCAAAGTCGAGTCGGGTTCACGTATAGGAATGCAGCGTCTGAACAGCTGCATCACACGTAAGGGCCGGCAGGTTAAAAACTGGACAAGTCTTAGAGTTTAAAATCTGGTTCCGAGATCTCTGTCTAACCATTAGACAATCAGTCTGAAACCTTCCCGTCCTTTAGGCCCCTTCCACGTATACAGCCTTCTCTCGTGATTCTTAACCCTCTAACGGTAAGGTGAAGTTTCCTGACATAAACGGCAAGGTGGGGTTGGATCAGACCCCACCCTCCAAATATCGATTTTTCGGGTTAAAATAAAAAATGAATAATGGGAAAAGTTTTATTATCAATTAAACACACATAATGTTTGTTATAACAATAAGTTTTTTTTATTTTTATAGTCAATAAGTAAGAATATAAAGTACTTTGGAAAAAATAGGAACTTCATTACAAAAAAATACCTTAATAGAAATATTCTCTATAAAATTATTGAAAACATAGTGAAAATCAATAGATTCAGTCATCAACTAGGAACTTGAGTGCTTTAGAAATTCTAAAGATAGGAACTAAATGAGAAAAATCTATTACTAATTGTAGAAAATAATTAGATGATGATGATGATGATGATGTTTTGGTTTGTGGGGCGCTCAACTGCGTGGTTATCAGCGCCCGTACAAGTATCCAATCTTTGCTCAGTCCAATTTCACCACTTTCCTGGATGATGATGAAATGATGAGGACAACACAAACACCCAGTCATCTCGAGGCAGGTGAAAATCCCTGACCCCGCCAGGAATCGAACCCGGGACCCCGTGGAAAATAATTAGAGTGTCAGCAGTTTCGAAATATAAAGTTCTCAATAATAAATGTCTTTGTACACGTAATATAATAGGAACAAATAATAAATGTATAATGTTATCCTGGAAACGATGACATACAGCACTGAAAATACCTATTTGGCACAATTTATCACATCTCACTTTCTTTACAGCCAGGGCATATAATAACTTTATGCTCCCCACATCTAGAACGATTACACTTACTACAAAAAGCATTCCCCTTCCTATCTTTTGATCTGTCACAAAAATCACATCTTCTTTTCTTTAGTGGCTGTGCTTGGGTAGGCTTGTCTAATTCGATTGGTTCTTTTTCTAAAAGTTTTCCAATAGACGAACGGAGCTCACAGGGAAAATGTGTGTTATTCAATCTCTTTTCCATAAGAGGTTTTGTCAAAGAGGGCGCAAGATTTTTGAGAAATGATATTCTCGCGTCATTTGAAAAGCTGTCCATTTTGCTATTGCTTTTTTCTTTTTGTGGTCGTGCTGTGGCAAAGCATATCTAATACATCGACCTCTCCTTTAGTTAGATTGTAGAACTCCACCATTTCAGGCTTATTTGATTTTTCATTTGTCTCCCCAGAAAAGTGCATAGACGATATCAGTAAAACATTTTTTTGGGGGGGGTAAATGACACCAAAGTTTTGTCGTCCTGATACATAAATGTTGAAGAGCCTACTGGAGCGGAAAACAGCATTGATGGTGGTATTTGCGGTTTGTTCCGCCGCAATGTACCTACAAATTTGAGTTTCTTTTGGAGGAAGTCGTCAGTCACCTCCAGTGAGGAGAACCAATTGTCCGCTGTAATGTTTTATTAGAACCCCTGATAGATTCCGTCAGGCGCAAAACATACTGGGCAGGTAAAGGCAAATCGCCATGTCTCCTCTTTACTCTGTTGTCCTTGCCAGTGTATGGAATGCCACGCAAAAAATAGAATGTCCTTGCGTCCCATAGTGACATTATTTTCAACCCATATTTGTCTGGTTTCGATGGGATATACGTTTTGAATGGACAGGCGACCCGAAAACTCAGTAGAGTCTCATCTATTGTGACATATTCAGATGGAATATAATTTTTTTCACTGTTGGATTCAAACATGTCCCACACTTCTCTGAAAGTCGCAAATTTGTCGTTGATTTTTCTGACCTCTCTGGTGGCTTTATCATCGAAGCGGAGGTTTTCTAGAAGAAATGCAAACCTTTTCTTGCACATTGTGCAACGGAATACCGGAAGTCAATAGGTTGCTGAGAACATCTCATCTACACTGAGCATAGAATTTTTTAGGACACCACTTATGAAGAGAAGGCCCATCAACCCTTTTATTTCAACGCCTCTGTTGGTGAATGAAACCACTGGACCGTATTGTACTTTTGCCTAGATTTGTCGATTTCAAGATTTGTGTACAAAACAATTTTTTCTGTAATTTTCGAATACATAAATAAAAAAAATATTTCCAATTCACTAGTGGCCCCCCTTGCTTGCCCAAGTGGACCAGGGAGATGAGTAATAATATTTGACGCTGGTGTCCTAGAAAATTTTGAATGGATGGGTTTGTTGGTCCATATTGTCTCTAAGTCTTTACCTAGCTCAAAATTTCTCTCATCATCTACATCTGACAGAATTATCAAACTCGACTGCTCCTGCCGCACAATGAAATACATCATCCTCGTCATCAGTATTAGATAATACATCATCCTCGGTTTCTGAACAGTTTTCTGCATCGATATTGTCGCCATCCTCTGACTCAGCCTCCTGTCAGAGGAGCTCGTTGTATACCCCCTCAGGAGTTCTAAGGAGTTGATGCGCCATTTTAGTAAGATACTAGAAGAGAAAACAAAACTTAGATGTAATATAAACATCAACATGGGGTTGAATCCTCCCCAAAAAGAAACTAATAAGTGTGACCTAAACAGAAAGGTGGGGTCGGATCCAACCCGAGCTCGGGTAATGTAGGTTTCGGATAGAGAGGGTAGCTGAAGGTCACTCACCAGACTGACGTGGCCTCCTCAGCATTCTCGGGACGACTGGCTGGTAGGGTAGCTGGAACCACAGCGCTCTCAGAAAATAGAGTGCGGAGTTATAAACAAAGCAGACTCGCTGGGGTTGGATCCAACCCCAACCTTACCGTTAGAGGGTTAAACAAAGTGTTACCGATGATTAAACTATGCTCTATGAAAAATTCTACCAGGCGACTTCCTCTTTCATTCCTTTACCCCACTCCATATTCAACTACTATTTTTCCTTCTCTTCCTTTTCCTCTACCGGATTATAATCATCCATTATAATTAAATTTCCCTCTCCTTCAACTATCTGAATAATTTCTGTTAACTCAAAATACTTTCTTTCTATCTCTTCATTATCTGTGAAGCTAGTTTGAGTATAAATTTGTATTATTGTGATGGGTGTTCGTTTTGGGTCTATCTTGGCTACGATAATGCTTTCACTAAGCTGCCAGCAGTAACTTCCCCGTATTCCTTTTTTCTGATTCATTATTAGACCTTCCCCTGCATTACCCCTATTTGATTTTGTGTTTATAGCCAGTAGTCACCTA
Source organism: Schistocerca serialis cubense (assembly GCF_023864345.2). Classification (NCBI taxonomy): domain Eukaryota; kingdom Metazoa; phylum Arthropoda; class Insecta; order Orthoptera; family Acrididae; genus Schistocerca; species Schistocerca serialis. The sequence goes on along the minus strand of NC_064642.1, from coordinate 114,260,292 downwards.
ACAACAAGTCCCTCTCATCCTGCAACCGAACTTTACTACTTCCCACTATGTTCAACTTGAATGTATCCACTTTCCTTTTTAAATTTTTTAATCAAGCTATACGGTTAAGGGATTTAACATCCCCGCTCCCATCCGTGAACGCCAGTTTTGTTCCCTGACGACAGCTTCCTGTGTAGGTCCCGCCCGGGGACGCGAGTGGGGAACAATCTTATGTCGGGAATATTTTACCCAAGACGTTACCGTCATCTTTTGACCATAACAGTAGAGCTACATGCCCTCGGGAAAAATAACGGCTGTTAAGTTTCCCTCGCTTTCAGCTGTTCGCGGTACCAGCAAAGCAAGGCCATGTTGTCTGCTATCACAAGGCTTGATCAGTGGGGAATAATATGGTGTATTGGAAACCTGAATAAAACCAACCTGTTTTCATAAAAAAAAGTATCATTCCGTATTGTACGTCCCTCGTATGGTGAGACTTGTCAATTTTTCTGCATCTTTCATTGACATTTGCATCGCCTTGGTTCATCGATACCACAAAATCACTGGCAACACAAAATGACGTCCACTACAAAAAACCTTGCAGCAGGTCTTTACAGTGTTAGAATCACATAATAAGGTAACTATCGTGATCAAGCAGTGTGTATGACGCCACTGCAGTGTATAATGACACATCTAAGCACCACAACTCGGTTGCAGGCTGGATAACTTATCTGCTTCCTTCAACCTTCCACTCGAATATACTTGTTTCTTCACAAAATGCTAAACGTTCGTCCTCCTGACTTACCTGCACATCTGTCCTCCACTACTTATCAGACAGACGCTACTCTTCATTATGCACTTAACGGTATCAGTAATTTACTTCTGATCAAAAAATTGCTTATCTGGCTTTATTCATCATTTTGATTTGCAGATCCTTGTATTGGCCGTGTTTGCAGTTAAAATTGTTGGATGTGAGGTCCGCCAGTTACGCATAACACCGGTTTTCTCAGTACCCAAACATGTTTCGGCACCACTGTGCCAACATCAATAGGTTTTCGTTTTTATTTATTCTGCAATGTGAACATTTTTGTTAAATGATTATACGATTATGTGCGTTTTTAGTTCAAACAACAGTTCGTTTCTTTTTGTAAGTACCTTTTACATTTGGTGTGCTTGAATTTTCTGGATCACTTTTGCGTTAATTACTACAGGTAGCTTGTCATCTGTAACCAAACGATGTTGATAAGAAATGTTTTTGCTGTGAGTTAATCTTCTAGAATGTAATTCAGTTTTTCGCGCCTATATTCGTTTTTACTTACGTTTTCGTGTGGCAGGCACTTTCATTCTCCGCATCATGCTGAGGTGTTGTGATGCACACGTAACTATAACAAGTATTTTCCACAAATAACGTAGTAAAACACTTTTCACTTCACCAGAACCCAGTGTGATTGTGGTTCGTTATGTGTCCCAGCCCAGACAGTGTTCATTTGTTCACCAGATAGTTAGGCGACAAATTTGACTTTTGTTTGTATTTTATCTTTGTGTGTGTGTGTGTGTGTGTGTGTGTGTGTGTGTGTGTGTGTGTGTGCGCGCGTGTGTGTAGACTTCATCTGTTGTTGCTGTTTTTATTTGTAACTTCCTTTAATGTCGGAAATAGTGTGTCCTTGCAGAGTGTAGTGTATTCGTTTAAGACCTGTTTTCCTTCTGCTATTGCCTTCTGTATATAGGAGTTTTCCGCATGGTCAGTTTGCTGAACAGGCTGTGGCTGGGTTTTAGTATTCTTAAGTCTGTTTCTATAGTGGTTGGGTGGTGACTGTTGGCTACAAGGTGGTCAGCAAATGTGCTATGGGAGTTGTTGCTTTTTAAAGCTCTGAGATGTTCTGAATATCTTGTTTTGAAGTTTCTGCATGTTTGTCCTATGTACTCTGACTGGCAAGTGTTGAATGTGAGTTCATATATTCCTGATGTGTCAAATTTAACCATGGGTGTTTCTTGTGTTCTGATCTTTATCAGCCGGCCGCGGTGACCGAGCGGTTCTAGGCGTTTCAGTCCGGAACCGCGCGGCTGATACAGCTGCAGGATCGAATCCTGCCTCGGGCATGCATGTGTGTGATGTCCTTAGGTTAGTTAGGTTTAAGCAGTTCTAAGTTCTAGGGGACTGATGACCTCAGATGTTAAGTCCCATAGTGCTCAGGCCCATTTGAACCATTTGATCTTTTTCAGTGTTGTGTTCTCTGTTCTGTATCCTAGTTGGAGTTCCTGTTTCTTTAATATGTTGCCTATTCTGTGAACAATCTTGTTATTGTAGATATTTACAAATAAAAACAGCACAAACAAATGAAGTCTACACACATACACACACACAACACGCATACACACACACACACACACACACACACACACACACACACACACACACACGAAAAATAGATACACTAAAATCTGCAAAGACGCACCATTTACACACAAAAGGAATACCATATAAAAGACAACACACACAGCTAAGAAGCGCACAGAAAACACACACACACACACACACACACACACACACACACACACACACACAAAGATAAAGTGCAAACAAAATTCAAATTTGGCGCCGAACTGTCTGGTGAACAAATGAACACTGTCTGGGCTGGGACACACGACAAACAACAATCACACCGGGTTCTGGTGAAGTGAAAAGTGTTTTACTACGTTATTTGTGGAAAATACTTGTTATAGTTACGTGTGCATCATAACACCTCAGCATGATGCGGTGAATGAAAGTGCTTGTCACTCGTAACCTCACTCGTAAACGTAAGTAAAAACGAATATAGGCGCGAAAACATCGCGAGAAACTGAATTACATTCTAGAAGATAGGTTAACTCCCAGCAAGAAACTTTGTCATCAACATCGTTTGGTTGCAGATGACAGGCTACCTGTAGTAATTAACACACAAGTGATCCAGAAAATTCAAGCACACCAAATGTAAAGGTATTTACAAAAAGAAACGGACTGTTGTTTGAACTAAAAACGCACATAATTTTATAATCATTTAACAAAAATGTTCACATTGCAGAATAAATAAAAACGAAAACACACTGATGATGGCACAGTGATGCCGAAACATGTTTGCGTACTGAGAAAACCGGTGTTTTGCATAACTGGCGGACCTCACATCCAACAAATTATCTGGCTTTTCTTCTTACCCTTAAAATTACGACTGTGAGGAAACAAAAAAATATGAGTGGTTGTAGTCATAGCAGCTAAGCGTTGGTATCGTCGCTGTTATGAACAATTCATTTGTTTTACACTGTCAGCACTCATAAGTTACGTACGTTTGCAATTTAATATATTATTATTGTTCCGCTCATCCCCGGAAGTTTTATTGCGTGCACGCTTTTAGAAAAGTTACCACCACAACAACAGTAACAGACTTCACATGCTCGCCCTTTCCGACTCCCCGTTCTCCCCCCTTCATGCCATTTTCACACAATTTTCACACACTATCTGATCGAAACTGTCTGGACACCCCTACGAGGAAACGACCACGAGATCTCACGAGAGGTGAAAGCACCGGACTTCGAAGGCGGACTAGTCATTCAGTGTCACCTGAGTAACAAAACCGTTAGGGTGTCCAATCGACTGTTAGGGATATGACTGTGGAGTGTAAAGGTGATGGAACAACCACCGCTGAACCACGATCAGGTAGACCTCATGTACTGATGGACATGGGCAGTCGAGCACTGCGGATGGCACTTGTGAAAATCGCATGAAATTAGCGGAAGGAAGCACTCGTGCTACAAGGAGTCCAGCTAGCACAATGATCGTGAGTAGAGAGTTAAAAAGAATAGGGTGCAAGGGCCGAGCAGCTTCTCATAACTCACAGCTTTTTCTAGTCAGTGCTAAGCGACGCTTGAGGGGGAGTAAGTAACGTTGCCGCCGGACAGTGGAGTTGCTGGAAACAAGTGCTTTTGAGTAATGAGTCACGCTACATTATGTGGGAATCCGATGGAAAGTTTTGAGTCTGACGAATGCCTCGACAACGTTGTCCGTCAGCACGTGACTGTCATCACTGAAGTGCGGTGGAGGTGGTGTTGCGATATGCGGGAAAAAAATAGAGATGGGGCCCCTCCACGCCCGCACCAACGTGGTGACCAAACCAAAAGTTCTACTGTCACCTCCGTCAACATATTAGTTATCTAATAGGTGGATCACAGGATGCTGGGCTGTGATGTTATCCGTGCGTCTGGGTAAGACTACGCATTAACACGGTCCATCAGGTGATAGATAGTGGACGAAACGCGAATGAGGGTAGCAGTTTGAAGAGCAGAGGAAAAAAAGTGTCAAGGCTCGTGCCGTGGGAAAAAAACCTCTGCGACAGTGGGATGGGTAGTAAGAGCAATAGTGGCTTACCAGCTGCGATAGTTCATGCAAGGTTGGGTTTGTTAGTGTGGGTATCATGCATCATTACCGTGGCTGGCGATGGCGATATATCCGAGTTTGCTGCAGCTGCTGCATTCCTGGAACAAGCAGAATCGTTATATATTAGAGGGAGATCGGCCATAGATCATCTCACTGTGTGGGGAGTGTGTGTGGAGCTTGTCTGCATGTAGTGTACGGTATGGCTTCCCTGCGTGGTGCCAGTTATTCGGCAAATGTGTTCCAACTGGATATCCAGTAATGGTGGCTGATTAATAGGGGCTCACCTGTACCGTTGTGTTTGCATGAACTTGGCCGTAGATGTTAGGTCCTTACAAGTATGTCTTCTGGCCTTTTATGTTTCCATCTATGGTTGTGGTCGTAGTTCCCCAGATTCAGAATAAACGGGTTCTGCGAATGTCTCGAGTTTCTGTATGGTCTTGTGGTGAATTTGTGGATTACCTACGTGAGTCTCAAGTCGGTATTCTCGATGAAGGTCCGCGATGCGTGTGCATCGTGGAACATTGCTTATGATTTTGAGTACTTCGTTTTGTATGATCTGCAGACGGCGCAAGTGTGTGGGCGCAGAGTATCCCCAGACAGGGGCTGCGTACGTCATCAGGGGTCGAATAAGTGTCATGTACATGGAGCTCGACACCCTTCTGTTCAGTGTGCTACGCCTGTTGAGCATAGAGTAGAGCTGTTTGAGCCTCGCGCTTGCTCGGTTGGTCATGTGTTGTATGTGGTCCCCCCAGAGTAATTTCCGGTCCATCCAGACACCGAGGTATTTGACTTTCTCGCGGAAGCGTATTGGGCCTGCATGTAGAGTTATTGGTCTGCACTATCGGTGTTTGCGCAGTTGCTTCGGTCTTCTAGTGGACAGAACGGCTTCACACTTGCCGACGTTTACTCTAACACGCCGTTTCTGTAAGCAAGGCTCAGCCACTCTGAGTGCGGTCTCTAAGCGTGACGTAATGTTTGATGGTTTCCAATCTTGTGCGAGGGAGTTGTTCATGGTTAGGGTGTGGTCCCCTCGCTGCACTTTAGGAAACACTGCATGAACAATGTTACAGCATTGTATTCTGCGTTGTGTAGAGAAAGAGTTCGAACACGATCATTGTTCGTATCTGCACGACAGTGCAGCCTGTCATAAAGCAGCATCTAAGAGGCAATGGTTTTTGCACAATTACATTCCGGAAATGGGCTGGGTTGCCCAGTGTCCCGTCTTGGAAACCTTTGGGATGAGTTCCAGACCCGAGCTGCCGACTACACTACATTCCCTGACTTCGGCTCTTGAAGAAGAATGGTCTGCTATTCATTCACATTCAGACACCTCATTGAAACTGTCCTCAGGAGGGTTCAAGCCATCGTAAAAGTGGAGGGTGGACACACGACACATTAATGTCCACTAATAGGTAACCAGATAGTTTTGATCGTATAGTGTAGTTCGTAAATTATCATATAGTTAACTTCAATTTGATAACTTTTGTGATGAAATGCATGCACATAGTTCCTGATGATGACTAAGACATGCTCGTAATGCGTAGCAGTGTATTAAGCAATGTAAAAATGTTACTGCAGGCAGTAGAAAAGAAATACCATTTAAGACGTAAAACAATAAGCACCAGGAAGGAATTATCTTAATGGGACGGGGATTGGTAAATGTGATGTACATGTATAGACAATCAAATAATTACGATTTCAGAAAAATTGGATAATTTATTCAAGAGAAAGTGCTTCACAAATCGAGCAAGTCAGTAGTGTGTTGGTCCACCTCTGGCCCTTATACAAAGAGTTACTGGGCTTGGCATTGAGAGAGTTGTTGGATGTCCTCCTGAGGGATATCGCGCCAAATTCTGTCCAGTTGGAGCGTTAGATCGTCAAAATTCCGAGATGCTCAGAAGGGCCTGCCCAAACCTCCAAAGGTTGTCAAGTGGGGAGAGGTCCGGTGACCTTGCTGCCCAGGGTAAGGTATGGCAAGCACGATGGCAAGCAGTGAAAGCTCTCGCCGTCTTGTCGGAGACCTTCGCTGCGGTTATCCTTGACGCTGCATCACAGACAGGAGCGCCTGCGATGGTGTACTCAATGACGAACCTGGGTGACGAATGGCAAAACGTCATTTTTTCGGATGAATTCAGGTTCTGTTTATAGCATCATGATGGTCGCATCCGTATTTGGCGACATCGCAGTGACAAACATTGGAAGCGTGTATTCGTCATCGCCATACTGGCGTATCACCCGACGCGATGGTATGGGGTGCCATTGGTTACACGTCTCGGTCACCTCTGGTTCGCATTGACGGCACTTTGAACAGTGGACGTTACATTTCAGATGTGTTACGACCCGTGGCTGTACCCTTCATTCGATCCCTGCGAAACCCTACACTTCAGCAGGATAATGCACTGCCGCATGTTGCAGGTCCTGTACGGGCCTTTCTGGATACAGAAAATGTTCGACTGCTGCCCTGACTAGCACATTCTCTAGATCTCTCACCAACTGAAAACGTCTGGTCAATGGTGGCTGAGCAACTGGCTCGTCACAATAGGCCAGTCACTACTCTTGATGAACTGTGGTATCGTGTTGAAGCTACATGGGCAGCTGTACCTGTACACGCCATACAAGCTCTGTTTGGCTCAATGTCCAAGCGTATCAAAGCCATTATTACGGCCAGAGGTGGTTGTTCTCGGTACTGATGTCTCAGGATCAATGCACCCAAATTGCGTGAATACGTAATCACATGTCAGTTCTAGTATAATATATTTGTCCAATGAATATCCGTTTATCATCTGCATTTCTTTTTGGTATAGCAATTTTAATGGCCAGTAGTGTATTTCTGAAAGATAATGCCCGCCCACACACACCGACAATTTCTACTGCATGTCATCGTGTGTGCCAAAACCTACCTTGGCCAGCGACGTAATGGGGTGTCTTCCCATCTGAGAGCGTTTGGAGCATTATGGGAAATGCCCTGCAACCAGCTCGGGATTTTCAGGATCTGACGCATCAGTTGGACAGAATTTGACACGATATCCCCCACGAGAACATGCAACAATTCTATATATCAATTCTAAGCCGAATAACTGCTTGCCTGAGTGCCAGAGGTGGACCAACGCGTTATTGCCTTGCTCAATTTATGAAGCTCTCTCTCTTGAATAAATTAACCAAATCTTTCTGAAATTGTAATAATATGTTTACGTCACACCTACCGATTTTCGTTGCATTCGGATAATTCCCTGGTGTTTTTTTTTTCTTCTTTAAAAATATTGTGAGCAGATTTTTTTTCTATAATTCAGGTGCTTCTACCACACGCAGGTGAGATCGCGAGATCTCTTCCGGAAATAAATGTGTGCCAGCATCTTCCCAATTTTGCTGTCTGTCAGATCAACCGCGGCACACAGACAGGCCACCCTCCCGACATGCCCACAGAGTTCCCACGCGTTTGCTGCGAACGCAGTAGCCCTGCCGGATATCTGTTGCTGCCATTACGTGTGACCTCTGCCCTACACCTGACGTAACCTGTGGCTGGCCTCTCAAGGTTACCTCAAAGCTCTCGTTCAACTTACTGCCCACTGCATGAGGCATAATTTTCTTTTTATTATTGAGAATACAGATAGAAAGTAATCTTACTCGTAATGATCAAGAAAGCAAACTCACTGACATCAAAACAGCAGACAGTGTGGTGTCACCGCCAGACACCACACTTGCTAGGTGGTAGCCTTTAAATCGGCCGCGGTCCGTTAGTATACGTCGGACCCGCGTGTCGCCACTGTCAGTGATTGCAGACCGAGCGCCGCCACACGGCAGGTCTAGAGAGACTTCCTAGCACTCGCCCCAGTTGTACAGCCGACTTTGCTAGCGATGGTTCACTGACAAATTACGCTCTCATTTGCCGAGACGATAGTTAGCATAGCCTTCAGCTACGTCATTTGCCACGACCTAGCAAGGCGCCATTATCATTTGCTATTTATCTTGTGATGCATGTACCGTCAGACCGATGTTCACCAATTATGGATTAAAGTTAAGTATTCCAGAAGCTACGTACTTTTTTTACTAGACACAACTCCTTTAACTGTTCCAGACCTCACGCCAGCCTGCGTGAGCTTAAATGCGTGCCTTTCGGCTATCTCCTAGTGGCTTGGCTGTCTTGCCAAGTCACAACAGACAGTTTAGTAAAAGGTCGCGGAAATGCGCGTCATAACAAGTCCCGGTATGTTTGCCATATACATTCCCTCTTTCGTGAAAAATGTCCAGTTCGCGATATTCGAAGTGACAGTTACTGCGAAACGAAATGAAGATAAAATTGTAAATGTCGTGTGACTAGTGTTTCCCGTCGGGTAGACCGTTCGCCAAGTGCAAGTCTTTCGATTTGACACCACTTTCGAGCGCAGAAAATCTCCGACCCAGCCGGGAATCGAACCCGGGCCCTTAGGATTGACATACAGTCACGCTGACTACTCAGCTACCGGGGGTGTACACGAAATGAAGATTACAAAAGCGAGATCGACACCAGATATAGCTTAGGTATGTCTGCACCGACGGATCGAAATACAAAAAAGCAACTTGCGGTGTCGTCATGTGTGCGTGAGTCCGGCAATGAAGATTCTATTCTGTCAGTCACATTTTGCTCCAAAAATTTCTTAAATCTTTTATTCCGAGCTGACCTTCGTGTCAATTTACAGATTTGTTTTCCTGTTTCAGCAGTTCGCCTGTTATCAGTACACGTCCCGAACGTGTTTACCCGTTTCACAGTGTCTCATAGCGATTTCTTGAAATCCGTTGTGTCCAACACTCCGAGTCTTCAGTTCAGACGTTCCTCCTGGTGCCGCTCCTCTTCCCACTTCTGTACACCGACAGCGAATGTACTTTCAGTACTACTAACTGATCACCCCTTCCCTGTTCGTCTAGCGAATGGCGCGTAGGAAAAATCTTAGATGTTAAGCCTCTGTATTAGCAATAACTTCTCGAATTTTCTCGTCGCTGTCACTTCGTGATATGTATATGTTAGCAAGTAATATTTTGTCGCCATTTCTCGGAATTATCTGCTTAAAACGTTTTATTACAAGGAACGGTCAATAAGTAATGCGACACTTTTTCTTTTCTTTTCTGTAAGTGGGTTGATTTTATTCAGGATTCCAGAAAACCATATTATTCCCCCTATTTTGGCCACAAAACCTAATTTTTCAACATAATCTCCATTCAATTTGACGGTCTGACGCCACGGCGCTGGGAGGACCTCTGTGGATTCTACTGGTCGACGTCGGAGACAACGTCTTTCTGCATCAATGACCTCCCAGTCATCCGTGTACTGCTTACGGCAACTTTCATTAGGCTAAACAGATAAATGTCGGGAGCTGCGATATCTGACCTGTAGGTTGTATAAGAAAAACAGTCTAATGAACTTTTATGAACTCCTCTCGGGTGCGCATACTTGTTTGAGGCCTTGCGTTGCCATGAAGAAAGAAACGTTCGTTTGCATGAAACTGCAGGGACCGAATCAGGAATGTTCCACGATGTCTCACAACAAATTCTGCATTTTTTCCAACGGAAATTGGCCGAGGAAAAAACTGTGTTGCATTACGTATGTAACGCCCCTCGTATATTCTCCTCTAGATCGTATGGAAGAAGTTCATAACAAAGTCTTTGTATAAGTTGTGGTGAAGACTGGAAGAACCCGACCTTAGTGATTAACAAAATGTGTTCCTGAGAAATGTAGGAATATGCGGGATAATACTGACACTACGACTTATCATAGAAGAGAGAGTGAACATTGGCAAAACTGCATTTATAGCATTTAGAGATTTAGAGAAAGCTCATGATGACTGGAATACAGCTTTTTTTTAAAAAAAAATTCTTAAGGCAGCAGGGATAAAATTTAGGGAGTAAAAGATTTTTAACAACTTGGCAGAAACCAGTCTGCAGTTACAAGATTCTAAGGACATGAAAGGAAGGCTAAAGTTGAGAAGGAAATGAGACAAGTTGTAGGGTACTCCACACGTTTTTCGATTTGTATATTGAGCGAGAGGTGAAGAAAACAAAGGAAAAATATGGAAAGGAAATTAAGCTCAGGCAGCAGAAATTAATATTGAAATATTTCCGACGATACTTTAATTCTGTCAGGTGTGGCAAAGAACTTGGAAGAGCAGTTGAATGGAATGGATAGTATCGTGAATCATGAATATCAACAGAAGTACACAAGGCTGAGGGTGGGTAATAGAATTACGAGAGCTATTCGGAAAGTAACGTGTGATAGGTCGCGAAACGGAAACAATAGTGAAAAATCCGATGAAGCTTTGCACGGATGTGTTGGGCAGTGTCCCTAATGTGCCTGTAGTTCGCGTCCGTCGCCCCTTTCAGTTCTGAGTACACGGTGAGCACTTGTCTCCCGCCAAGAATGGGTGCTCGCTGCAAGGTCTCGCTTGATTCCATGCAATGAGAATATCCCTGCAACGTTCTGGAAGGGAAGTGCTTGATTACACACTGTATGGCCTGGACTTGGCTTCCTGTGATCTTCATCTTTGTTCACACGAACCGTTGGCTATGGAGACAATATTCTGGCAAAGACAGCAAACTGCAGGGCAGCGCAGAAAAGTGGTGGGAGGCACAGACGGCTGCCTTCTTTAACGAGGGCACTGGAAAGTTGGTACAACGCCACGAGAAATGTCTCAAGTCAGAGCGGCTAATATGTTGAGGAGTAGTTGGAAGGTGTAGTAAACTGTTGCAAATAAAACATTTTTCATTTTCACTGCGATTTCCATTTCACGACCGATCAGACCGTACTTTCCGAATAGCCCTCGTAAACCTGGCGATGCTGAGATAATGTGACTGAGGAAGAAGAGACGAAAAGTAGTAGGTGAACATTGATATTTGGTTAGCAAAAATATTGACAATGTTCAGAGTAGAAAACATGTAAAATCCAGACTGGCAACAGAAAGAAAAGTGTTTACGAAAAATGAGAACAATTCAATGTAACTTTAACTGCTGGGCACTCGTTTCTGAAAATATCTGTTTGGAACGTGCTTTACTCGGAAGTGAAACGTGGGCGGTAAACAGTACTTGCAGGAAGGGAACAGAAACTTTTGAAATGTGGTGCTGCAGAAGAATGCTGAAGATTACTTGGGTAGATCGTATAACTGATGTGGAGGCAGTGAAACTAAATGGCAAGGAAAGATCATTGTAGCCCAATTTGACTAAAAGAAAGTATAAGTTGATGGGGCGTATCAATAAAACATAAGTCTGGTGATGGGGAAAATTGTGTAGGACCCAGCTGGGGAGCCGGCCGCGGTGGCCGAGCGGTTCTAGCCGCTTCAGTCCGGAACCACCCGACTGCTATGGTCGCAGGTTCGAATCCTGCCTCGGGCATGGATGTGTGTGATGTCCTTAGGTTAGTTAGGTTTAAGTAGTTCTAAGTTCTAGGGGACTGATGACCTCAGATGTTAAGTCCCACAGTGCTCAGAGCCATTTGAACTATTTGAACCCAGCTGGGGAGGGAGGGACGGGGGAGGGAAAATTCTAGACGGAGGCGAATGATTGACTTCAGTAAGCACTTCCAGCGCATGTAGGTTGTGGTGTCACCGCCAGACACCACACTTGCTAGGTGGTAGCCTTTAAATCGGCCGCGGTCCGTTAGTATACGTCGGGCCCGCGTGTCGCCACTATCAGTGGTTGCAGACCGAGCGCCGCCACACGGCAGGTCTAGAGAGACTTCCTAGCACTCGCCCCAGTTGTACGGCCGACTTTGCTAGCGATGGTTCACTGACAAATTACGTTCTCATTTGCCGAGACGATAGTTAGCTTAGCCTTCAGCTACGTCATTTGCTACGACCTAGCAAGGCGCTATTACCAGTTACTATTGATGGTGTAAAACATGTACCGTCAAGAGCGATGTTCACCAATTATGGATTAAAGTTAAGTATTCCAGCAGCTACGTACGTTTTTTGTTAGTCTCATTTCCTTGACCTGTTCCAGACCTCACGCCAGCCTGTGTGAGCTAAAACGCGTGCCTTTCGGCTTCCTCTCATAGTGGGTTGGCTATCTTGCCAATCCACAACATAGGTGGCTGTAATCATCCGTTGAACAAGAGATTGACACAGAAAAGACTAGCGTGGATAGCTACATCCATGCAGACATCGGACTCAAGATAACAAGAACAACAATCAGAGGTGATTGTCGTCGTTGGAACTTTGCTTTTCAAGGATATTGATACTCAAATTGAACTAGATGGTTGAGACCTTGTCAAGCCTTAAAAATCTATGTTGTATATATGCAGACTGAAGCGATTAATGAAAATACGTGCCGCGCCCGGGATTCGAAGCCAGGTTTCCTGCTCACTAGGTAGATGCACTAAACACCATGCGACGCTGGCACAGTGGCTTTGCATAAATGCACGGACTACCGAAGCATGTCTCCGTCCTCAGTCCAAATCCCCACCTGTGGGCTGTGGAACGAATGGGAATTTCGATTGAAGAGAGAGACCTGCTGGGACAGTCCGCGCAGTTGCGCAAAGCCACTATGCCAGAGTGGCGTAGTGGTTGGTGCATCTACCTAGCGATCGAGAAAAATGGGCTCAAATACCAGCCCCGGTACGAACTTTCATTCCTCGCTTCAGTCTGTATTTACAGGGTGGTCCATTGATCGTGACCGGGCCAAATATCTCACGAAATAAGTGTCAAAGGAAAAAACTACGAAGAACGAAACTTGTCTAGCTTGAAGGGGGAAACAAGATGGCGCTATGGTTGGCCCGCTAGATGGCGCTGCCATAGGTCAAACGGATATCAACTGCGTTTCTTTAAAAAATAGGAACCCCCATTTTTATTATATATTCGTGTACTACGTAAAGAAATATGAATGTTTTAGCTGGAACACTTTTTTCGCTTTGTGATAGACGGCGCTGTAAAAGTCACAAACGTATGGCTCACAATTTTAGACGAACAGTTCGTAACAGGTAGGTTTTTGAATTAAAATACAGAACGTAGGTACGTTTGAATATTTCATTTCGGTTATTCCAATGTAATACATGTACCCTTGTGAACTTATCATTTCTGAGTTCGCATGCTGTTACAGCGTAATTACCTGTAAATACCACTTTAATGCAATAAATGCTCAAAATGATGTCTGTCAACCTCAATGCATTTGCCAGTACCTGTAACGACATTCCTCAAAACAGCGAGTAGTTCGCCTTCCGTAATGTTCGCCCATGCATTGACGATGCGTTGACGCATGTTGTCAGCCGTTGTCGGTGGATCACGATAGCAAATATCCTTCAACTTTCCCTACAGAAAGAAATCCGGGGACGTCAGATGCGGTGAACGTGCGGGCCATGGTAAGGTGCTTCGACAACCAATCCACCTGACATGAAATGTGCTATTCAATACCGCTTCAGCCGCTCTCGATCTATGTGCCAGAGATCCATCATCTTGGAAGTACATCGCCATTCTGTCATGCAGTGAAACATCTTGTAATAACATCGGTAGAACATTACGTAGGAAATCAGCATACATTGCACCATTTAGATTTCCATCGATAAAATAGGGGCCAATTATCCTTCCTCCCATAATGCTGCATCATACATTAACCCGCCAAGCTCGCTAATGTTCCATTTGTCACAGCCATCGAGGATTTTCTGTTGCCCAATAGTGCACATTATGCCGGTTTACGTTACCGCTGTTGGTGAATGACGCTTCGTCGCTAAATAGAACGCGTGCAAAAAATCTGTCATCGTCCCGTAATTTCTCTTTTGCCCAGTGGCAGAACTGTACACGACGTTCAAAGTCGTCGCCATGCAATTCCTGGTGCATAGAAATATGGTACGGGTGCAATCGATGTTGATGTAGCTTTCTCAACACCGACGTTTTTGAGATTCCCGATTCTCGCGCAGTTTGTCTGCTATTGGTGTGCGGATTAGCCGCGACAGCAGCTAAAACACCTACTTGGGCATCATCATTTGTTGCAGGTCGTGGTTGACGTTTCACATGTGGCTCAACACTTCCTGTTTCCTTAAATAACGTAATTATCCGGCGAATGGTCCGGACACTTGGATGATGTCGTCCAGGATACCGAGCAGGATACATAGCACACGCCCGTTGGGCATTTTGATCACAATAGCCGTACATCAACACGATATTCACCTTTTCCGCAACTGGTAAACGGTCCATTTTAACACGGGTAATGTGTCAAGAAGCAAATACCGTCCGCACTGGCGGAATGTTACGTGATACCACGTACTTATACGTTTGTGACTATTACAGCGCCATCTGTCACAAAGCGATAAAAGTGGTCCAACTAAAATATTCATATTTCATTACGTATTACACGTAATGAAATTTTTTTTTAAATGCAATTGATATCCGTTTGACCCATGGCAGTGCCATCTAGAGGGCGAATCATAACTCCATCTGGTTTCCCCCTTCAAGCTAGACGAGTTTCGTTCTTTGCAGTTTTTTCTTTTGATGCATATTTCGTGTGATATTTGGCCCGGTCACTATCAATGGACGACGCTGTATACCACGTAGATATTGATATTGTTTCGTGGTATCCTGGAGACATTACCAAGAAAGGACTGACGATAGCAGTAAAACTAGTTGAAGAGCAGAGGGAAGAGAGAAACGAAAATTAGTTCTCGATCATTAGACGCCCCATTCGCCTGTTCGAGTTTCGTGCAAAACATCGAAACAAATTTTAAAAATCAAGAAAAACATCCAATTTCTCAGTGTACGATACCCTGTATTTAACCCAGATTATGGATTTCTGTAGCACTTGCGCGTGAGTCGAGTGACGCGGGTGATTTTGCAGGCCGCTGTCCATCACTCGTAATAGGATGCAAGTCGGCGCAGCTTGCACTCGCGTGCAGCGCAGCTTGCAGGACGAGAAAATTGCACACGGCAGTAATTAATAGCGTGCACGCCGGTTCGGCGTCCGGGCACGCTAGGAGGAGAGGCAGCGGCGCGGGGCTGGCCCCGGAAAGACTGCTTTTTCTCGCTGCTCGCTCGGCGCCGCCGCCAACACGCGACAACGCTTAATCTGCTTCCACCGTAATAACCCGTCCTCCTTGGAAGCGGGCGGTCGCCGGTGAGAAACGATTTTGATGGGCCGGTTCCTGCGTGCGTCGAATTAAATATGGAAAGCGGACACCTAATAACAGCCGCCAGCCGGCCCGCAATCATCGTGACGTGACGGGGTAGTGCCGGCCAGCTGGCGGGCAGCGGCCGAACACGTCCCACCGGCCCACACTGTGAGTGCAGATGCTGCGGTGCGCGCTCTGCGGACCCACACACCAGCGTTCCCTGAACCGGTGACCAACGAGGACTGATAGAAATCACTAGCTGCAACTGACAGTTTTGTTTAATTTGCAAGCGTATGATTCATAGGATATAAGATGAACATCAACAAAAGCAAAACGAGGACAATGGAATGTAGTCGAATTAAGTCGGGTGATGCTGAGGGAATTAGATTAGGAAATGAGACACTTAAAGTAGTAAAGGAATTTTGCTATTTTGGGAACAAAATAACTGATGATGGTCGAAGTAGAGAGGATATAAAATGTAGACTGGCAATGACAAGGAAAGCGTTTCTGAATAAGAGATATTTGTTAACATCGAGTATAGATTTAAGTGTCAGGAAGTCATTTCTGAAAGTATTTGTATGGAGTGTAGCCATGTATGGAAGTGAAACAAGGACGATAAATAGTTTGGACAAGAAGAGAATAGAATCTTTCGAAATGTGGTGCTACAGAAGAATGCTGAAGATTAGATGGGTAGATCACATAACTAATGAGGAGGTATTGAATAGAATTGGGGAGAAGAGGAGTTTGTGGCACAACTTGACGAGAAGAAGGGATCGGTTGGTAGGACATGTTCTGAGGCATCAAGGGATCACAAATTTAGCATTGGAGGGCAGCGTGGAGGGTAAAAATCGTAGAGGTAGACCAAGAGATGAATACATTAAGCAGATTCAGAAGGATGTAGGTTGCAGTAGGTACTGGGAGATGAAGAAACTTGCACAGGATAGGGTAGCATGGAGAGCTGCATCAAACCAGTCTCATGACTGAAGATCACAACAACAACAACATGATTCATCGATACTGTCGATGTACAATGTAGCTGCCGCAACAGCCTGGCTACACTATGCCCCGACGACTCAGCCACACCGTCGGTGCTCCTGTCTCGCGCTGCTTCTGCATTGCCTCCCCCCCCCCCCCCCCCCCACCTCTCCCCTACCGGAATCTGGATTCTGGATTACCTTTCTTCAGTACAGAATCTTAAGTTCACAGTGGGACTGGAAGAGAGAAGAAGTATAAGTTTTTTGGATCTTAGGCTAATTAAAAGAGATGGACAGCATAAGATTAGCATATTTAGGAAGACGACGGCAACTGATAAGATTGTAAATCGATCATAAATGTGAAATCCTGTGGCCCTAAAAAGCACAAATGGGCATACTTCAGAGCCATGACCAACAGTATGCTAAAACTTACATTCACCCCTAACGACAACGTGGAATAATTAAATGTACACTACTGGCCATCAAAATTGCTACACCAAGAAGAAACGCAGATGAGAAACGGGTATTCATTGGACAAATATATTATACTGGAAATGACATGTGATTACATTTTCACGCACTTGGGTGCATAGATCCTGAGAAATCAGTACCCAGAACAACCTCCTCTGGCCGTAATAACGGCCTTGATACGCCTGGGCATTGAGTCAAACAGAGCTTGGATGGCGTGTACAGGTACAGCTGTCCTTGCAGCTTCAGCACGATACCACAGTTCATCAATAGTAGTGACTGGCGTATTGTGACGAGCCAGTTGCTCGGGCACCATTGACCAGACGTTTTCAATTGGTGAGCGATCTGGAGAATGTGCTGGCCGGGGCAGCAGTCGAACATTTTCTGTATCCTGAAACGCCCGTACAGGACCTGCATCATGCGGTCGTGTATTATCCTGATGAAATGTAGGGTTTCGCAGGGATCGAATGAAGGGCAGAGCCACGGGTCGTAACATATCTGAAATGTAACGTCCACTGTTCAAAGAGCTGTCATTGCGAACAAGAGGTGACCGAGACGTGTAACCAATGCACTCCATACCATCACGCAGAGTGATACGACAGTATGGCGATGACGAATACATGCTTCCAATGTGCGTTCACCGCGATGTCGCCGAACACGGATCCGACCATCATGATTCTATAAACAGAACCTGGATTCATCCGAAAAATTACGTTTTACCATTCGTGCACCCAGGTTCGTCGTTGAGTACACCATCGCTGGCGCTCCTGTCTGTGATGCAGCGTCAAGGTTAACCGCAGCAATGGTCTCCGAGCTGATAGTTCATGCTGCTGCAAACGTCGTCGAACTGCTCGTGCAGATGGTTGTTGTCTTGCAAACGCCCCCATCTGTTGACTCAGGGATCGAGACGTGGCTGCACGATCCGTTACAGCCATGCGGATAAGATGCCTGTCATCTCGACTGCTAGTGATACGAGGCCGTTGGGATCCAGCACAGCGTTCCGTATTACCCTCCTGAACCCACCGATTCCATATTCCGCTAACAGTCATTGGATCTCGACCAATGCGAGCAGCAATGTCTTGATACGATAAACCGCCATGGCGATAGACTACTATTTGACCTTTATCAAAGTCGGAAACGTGATGGTACGCATTTCTCCTCCGAACACGAGGCATCACAACAACGTTTCACCAGGCAAAAATCGGTTGGAAACTTTCCTTATGTCAGGACGTTGTAGATGTCGCCACCGGCGCCAACCTTGTATGAATGCTCTGAAAAGCTAATCATTAGCATATCACAGCATCTTCTTCCCGTCGGTTAAATTTCGCGTCTGTAGCACGTCATCTTCGTGGTGTAGCAACGTTAATGGCCAGTAGTGTAATTGTCATTGATTCATTTCGTAATAAAACTCTTTAATAAGATTTGCTTGAATAAAATATACTGACTGCAACTTGTGGCTGTCCTACAAAAGTTAATTTCAAGTCCTGTTGCACCTGCAGGCAATGCCTGGTCTCACTGAGGGTGTGTGTTTACTGTTTTTAAAAATACTAAAGTGTAGAGTGGAATATGGAGAGAGCATTAAAGGTGATAGAGTTTTATTGTGAATGGAAATATTTGTGGGCCCCTACGAACTGCGATTTTAAAAACAACAGAAAAGATTAAATATTTGAAAGGAAGAAACTCAGCTATTAGAAAGTGATATGCGCGATGTGAAAAGGAAAATGGTGTCTTTACTGACATCTTTTGTCCGCGAACGACAAGGAGAAACAGCACTGGGAGTGACTATAAAGTTAGTGCTCCAGGTGCAGCTCTGCTAAAAGACGTGTTCGAAATTTTAGGGCCTACACAGTTCAATAACAATTCCAAATCCGTAGCTTTCATTCCGAAAAAAGTTATGAAGTAGCCCGTAGTCCAATTCAACTTTAAGGTCACACATTAATTTTGTCCCCGTAGACTGCTGCTTACTTTTTAAAAGAGGAGTCATCCACCAACGTCGTTTCTTCTTCTTCTTTTCGTGGTGACCAGCAACTTTAAAATAAAAGCTGCACATACGACAACTGCTAAATCCACTCCTTCTCTCATAATATCGACTGGTGAAATCGTAATTAAAACTCTACTTTATAAAAACAACAAAACGGGAGCAACGTCGGGAAGTTATCAGAGTCAACTGTGATTCCACGTGGTCGAAGCGCTTGGCCCCAAGCCCTTAATTTGGTATAGCTGATAAACTGAACGCAAATAGTTGGCCACCAAGGTTCGGCCGAATCCACTCTCTCTCGTTCGTTAGCCTTCTTTAGCCTAGCTTCATGATTTAAACGTCGTAATGATAAGGTAATAACAACTAAATTTCTGCAGCCGTCATTCGAAATTACGAGGATTTCACACCATTTTGTAGTATTCCCAACATGAAGCTATGTACTGTGGACGGTGACTAGGTGCTGTTGAACAATGCACTGGGAATTGGCTTGAATGAGCCAGCTCCAATTTTGCCTAATTTTAGCTCTAAGTATGCCACTACGAACAAAATTTAAGTATGATTTTTGTTATTTTTTTCTGCTGGTTTGTAAATGTTTCGATAAACAGAGAAATATGCTCTCCTTTCACCTTCGAAGGAGCTATTTCTACTTTTAGCCTCCTTGGTTTCGAATCGTAGTATTTGGTTTCAGATGCCAATAAAAAGCACCTAAAAATAAAAAATTTATGTATTTAGATGTGAGTAGTATTTAACAGCTATTACGTTATAGTGCATTCATGGAAACTGCATGACCCAGTGAAGGAAACCTTGATTGGGCCTGTGACACATTTTTTCGTTAACATTGAATACTGAATATTTATGACTTCTGCGTGTACTCTAGTGAAATTCAAAATAGAATGTTCAACTTACACGTAAAATAAAGGATTCAAGACGAAACAGAAATTCCGACATTTGTCGCCATCAGGCTTTCAAATAAATTCAGTGGCGTCAAGTGAAAATTAGTGTCAGACTGGGACTCGATTTCTGAGTTCCCAATTTACACAAGATATCGCCTTAAGCGCTTTGGCTATCCGAGCACACTCCACTTCCAACCAAAATTCCCAACCTGTCACCCACTACATCCTTGGCGCTTATTAACTGCCGCCAAGGCATGTCCGAAAGGACAGACACTACACGTAGATGATAAACATACGCGCATGGTAGCAGTTAATGATCGTTCAGTGCAGATGCACTGTTAATCCGATCGCTAGCGGTAATTACTGTGAGGGTGGGAGCAATGAGGGTAACATGCTGGGGAGGCTCTGTATGTAGTGTGCTACAAGTTGCGAATTTTGGCTGAACAGCCGAAGCAACTAAGGCGATGGCTCGCGTAAAGTGGGATATTGGGATATCCGTGTTCGAGACCCGATCCAGCACAAATTTTCACTTGTCGCCATTGAATTTGAAACGTCTCCTTAGAAAAATTATACATGACTGTGCTTAAACTGACACACAATATTTTTTAGCGCAACGCAATCTGACTTTCAATAATCCCTACAAGTTATTATTTTGTGGCTTTTCCGCATTTCTAAGTCCCTTTTCCCGTGTTGGAGCGCGAGTGTCCTCTGAAATACGTAATTCTTGTATTACCTGTGTCAACTGATCTTGTACTTCCCGGATTTCTCTTTGGTGTTGCGTATTAATTTGATTCTGATTTTGTTTGAATTTTCTAATTTGTTCATACTCTTCTGCGTCAGTGAAGGCTACAGGTCTTGTGTCATTCAGATCATCATCTACCTTTGTAGATAAGTTAGTGAACTGATCCTAAAGTTCTGCTACTTTCTCCGATAGTGAACAGATTTCCTCAGTGTGTTTTTCTGAGCCAAGTTTCAGAGTGTCCATTGTGTTGAAATCGTATCTACTGTGTCCTTTAAGTTCTCCTGAGTTTTTGCGAGTTGTGTAACCGAATCGGTAGATGCAACTGAGTCAATTTTAGCTGGCAAGGTGTCGTGATTTTCATGAACAATGGTTTGCAGTTCTTTTATGGCTGCTTCGTGATTCTGTAATGCATTTTCATGACGTGAAAAAAAGGTTGAAAATGCTCACAAATTTGTGTTTTTACGTCGTTACAGACTTTTTGACATTTCGATTCGATTTTAAGTAACTCAGCAGTTAAACCTTCACGTGTTTGTTCAAGCGTTTGTTCCACTGGTGTCTGAAACATGTTCATCAGTGCTATTCGGCAGTGCCTTTGAACCGACAATATTCGCATTTTGAAAAGCAGAAAATGTGTCTTGACTTATTTGAGGAAACGGTGAGGACGCAAAACCTGAATCTACAGTATTTGCAAGATTGTTTCCTGTCATTTCGAATTTCTGAGGCGAGCTGTTGCCGACCGATCGATCGATAATGCTTCCCTGTTTTATGATCAATAAACTTTTGCCATATTTTTTATAGAACATCAATCCCTTGTTGATACATTAATCAGCCATCAGTAATTGACTACAATAATGGCAGAATCACTATTTCATTACATTTTTTCAGCATTCAAGTTCATTTAGATTGTGATAAAAGTAATAACCTCTAATGCATGCTAACAACAATAGCAACCACTGTCAAAGGGCAAAATCAAGTAAAGAAACACATGGGCCAGTTGGCAAGTGGAAGGCTAATTAGTTAAAATGATTGCTCTCAGGGCATAAGCTCATAGTCGGCTGTAGTCTTTAAAATCATACCGCAAGACCGGTGTAGTCTTGCAATGCGTGTGCAGATGTGGTGCCAACTCTTTCCAGCAACCTACCATGGCCTCACTGCTTCCATACCATCGGCACTGTTATCCATGCCAAAATTGGACATACCGGCTATTAGGTAGGTGGTCATAATGTACTGGTTGATCAGTGTATATACAATATTTTTGGAATCGCACACAACTTGTAGCCGTGTATATGGTACACATAATAATACACAATTTGCAAGTATGCACACATAAACACAACTAGGGTGCTGATGTCTACTGTAGCATTTCGACACACGTTCTTCAGCCTTTCATGAATGCGACTGGTCGTTTCATCTTCTGCAGCAAGGAATTCATTCACAGAGCACTGTTGATTTATGCTTATGTGAATGTGGGCCATTTTCTAAACTTATACAGTGCTGCCATATGTTGATGTAGCAAGCTGTTACTGCAGTGGTCTGTACAAGAAGGTTTGCGGAAGTAAGTCTAATTCATGACGGCTGCATTGCCGACTTCATGAAGAAGAAGAAAATGAGTCACTGCTTTATGACGACCTCCAATGTATGGCTGCAAGAAGATTATCTTGAATGGCACAAATTTCAAATTACTGAGTGATTGTTTTATCAAAAAAGAACATCAGAACCCTTTACGAACTGAATGCACCTAATATGTACTGCATGAAGAAACAGTCTTGCAAAACTCAAGAATTGATGACATGACTAAGCGTAGCACCTCATCAAATGGTTCAAATGGCTCTGAGCACTATGGGACTTAACTGCTGAGGTCATCAGTCCCCTAGAACTTAGAACTACTTAAACCTAACTAACCTAAGGACGTCACACACATCCACGCCCGAGGCAGGATTCGAACCTGCGACCGTAGCGGTCGCGCAGTTCCCGACTGTAGCACCTAGAACCGCTCGGCCACCTCATCACTAAAAGTGAAGATGATGATGATGATGATGATGATGATGATGACAATGATGATGAGAAATGATAGGAGTTTCGCTCTTTTCTCTCTCAAGAGAGCTACTAAGAGTTGACATGGTCCAGCAGGAAGGAGATGAGTACATTTCGTTCCGACGGCGAGACAGACATCACTTGATGGGTGACAACTTTGGAAAGAAAACAAGTGTGAGCAGAGTCGGCTGCAGTAGCGGCTATCAGGAACAGCCGACAACAGTGCGGGCGCTTCAGCTATCTGCCGCCTCGAGCACTCAGAAGAGGAAATTCTGCTTCCACGTTATCCCCCCTCCAGCCAGTCCTTTCGGCAACTGTAACAGACGTTAATATTTATTCCGCAATCTAATACATACGTAAATTTGACGTGTAAATAAAACCAAAAAAATACACTTCTCACCATTAAAAATGCTACACCTTGCCGATGGCGTGCTACAGACGCGAAATTTAACCGACAGGAAGAAGATGCTGTGATATGCAAATGATTAGCATTTCAGAGCATTCACACAACGTTGGCGCCGGTGGCGATAACTACAACGTGCTGACATGGGGAAAGTTTCCAAACGTTTCCTCATACACAAACAGCAGTTGACCGGCGTTGCCTGGTGGAAACGTTGTTGTGATGCCTAGTGTAAGAAGGAGAAGTGCGTACCATCACGTTTTCGACTTTGATAAAGGCCGGATTGTAGCCTATCGCGATTGCGGTTTATCGTATCGTGACATTGCTGCTCGCGTTGGTCGAGATTCAATGACTGTTAGCGGAATATGGAATCGGTGGGTTCAGGACGGTAATACCGAACGTCGTGCTGGATCCCAACGGCCCCGTATCACTAGCAGTCGAGATGACAGACATCTTATCCGCATGGCTGTAACAGATCGTGCAGCCACGTCTCGATCCCTGAGTCAACATATGGGGACGTTTGCAAGACAACAACCATCTGCACGAACAGTTCGACGACGTTTGCAGCAGCATGGACTATCAGCTCGGAGACCATGGCTGCGGTTACCGTTGACACTGCATCACAGACAGGAGGGCCTGCGATGGTGTACTCAACGACGAACCTAACTGCACGAATGGGAAAACGTCATTTTTTCGGATGAATTCAGGTTCTGTTTACAGCATCATGATGGTCGCATCCGTGTTTGCCGACATCGCGGTGAACGCACATTGGAAGCATGTATTCGTCATCGCCATACTGGCGTATCACCCGGTGTGATGGTATGGGGTGCCATTGGTTACACGTCTCGGTCAGCTCTTGTTCGCATTGACGGAACTATGAACTGTGGACGTAACATTTCAGATATGTTACGACCCGTGGCTCTACCCTTCATTCGATCCCTGCGAAACCCTACATTTCAGCAGGATAATGAACGACCGCATGTGCAGGTCCGATACGGGCCTTTCTGGATACCGAAAATGTTCTACTGCTGCCCTGGCCAGCACATTCTCCATATCTCTCACGAATTGAGACCGTCTGGTCAATGGTGGCCGAGCAACTGGCTCGTCACAATACGCCAGTCACTACTCTTGATTTCTTCTTCTTCCGTGTCCGGATGCACCAATTATATCTTCCCTTCCCAGTAATTAGCAACGTAGATTGCTTTGCCATTGACTTTCAAAATATCATCTTTAGTGCATGTCATAGACATGTCTGGGCAGATCAGTAGGTGGTCCAAGTCCTGTATTGCTCCGCATTCACACCTATCGCTATCACTGTAGCCCCATTTAAATAGGTTTGATTTGCACCCAGTTACTCCAGTGCGCAGCCGGTTTAATGACCTCCAAGTTGTAAAAGGTAGTTGAAATCCTGCAGATCCCTCCTCAAGTAGTTCCATTGTGGAGTGTGGCACCATTTCTTCCCAGAGAGATAGCCGCCTTGCGACGGGCTTGGTGGCGAGCTCTTCAGTAGTTTCAATGAAACTCCTGCGGGATTTCAGCCGGACACGTTGTTTTCGGTGCATATGCACCGGGTGTCGAGGATCATTCTTTTGTTTTGATCTTTCGATCTCGGCGGCTACTTGTCTGCGGATAGTGGGTGGTGCTATGCCTATGATGGGGTAAATGATGTCTGTGGGAGTTGGTTTGAGGCATCCTGTGGCAATACGTACAGTTTCGTTTACGGCGACGTCAACTTGCTTAGCGTGGGCAGAGTTCCTCCAAACTGGCGCCGCATATTCCGCAGCTGAGATACTCAGCACCAGACCTGTGGTGCGCAAAACATGTGGTTGAGCTCCCCACGATGAACCTGTTAGCTTCCGCAGTATGTTGTTCCTGGCACAGACCTTTTTTTTAGTGTTGTGACAGTGCTGCTTAAAAGTAAGTGCTCTGTCCAATGTTACTCCCAGGTATTTTGGGCTGTTTGTATGTTTCAGCTCTTCCCCTTGCCACATGACTCGGAGTTTCCGTTTGGCTTGTTTGCTCCTAAGATGGAAGGCGGATACTTGTGATTTACTGGGGTTTGGTTTGAGATTATTGCCGTCGTAATAGGTAGCAAGTTCTGTTAAGGCTCCTGTGAGGTTCTCCTCCACTTGTTCAAAGGTTTTATCCTGTGTGGCCACTGCTGCATCATCAGCATATATGAACATTCGTGTCTGGTGGCTGATGGGAAGATCATTGGTATAGATGTTAAATAATATTGGAGCCAAAACACTGCCCTGTGCAAGTCCATTTTTCTGTGTCCTCCATCGGCTGTTTTTAGATTGTAAGGTTACATAGTAGCGTCTGTTCTGTAGCATACATTGCACGAACATAGAAAGGGTGTAGTCCTTAGTGACATTATACACTTTCTGGGTAAGCAACTTATGGTTAACTGTGTCATATGCAGCACTGAGATCCAGGAATGCGACCCCAGTTACTTCTCCTCTCTGATAGCCGTCTTCGATGTACTGTGTGAGATTCAGGATTTGGCCACAGCATGATTTTCCTGGTCGGAATCCAGCTTGTTCGTTAATGAGGACTTTGTCCACATAATCAGCTATGCGTTTGAGGATCATTCGCTCCAGCACTTTAAATAAATGACAAAGGAGTGAGACAGGCCGGAAATTTTTAGCTTCAGCTGGGTCTTTCCCTGGTTTTAGTAACGCAATAACCCGGGCTTTCCTCCACAGTTTAGGAATTTGCATTGTTGTAATACAGTTATTCATTAGCTCTAGGATCCATGCTTGTACTCCCGGTCCAAAATGTTTAATTTGCTCAGATCTCAGATCGTCGAGGCCAGCGGCCTTATTGTTTTCAAATCTTTGATGGCGTCTTGTAGCTCCTGAATGGAGAACGGATGAGCTAGGAAGCTAATCTCCTCGTTCAATTTTCTTTTAATTTTGCCATTCCTGATCTTCCTTTTAGTTTTTCCGTTCACGAGTAGTTGGTGAGCTATCTGATCAGGTGTAACTTCACTGTAATTTGGTTGTGGTTCTGCTGGGTCGTTGTTGAGACTTTTGACCAGTTTCCATGCCTTCCTACTGCTGTGCTTCATGTCCGTCTCTTGTAGGAGGTTGCACCACTTTTCCTTTCTCGCTTCGGAGATACCAGACATCAGTGCTTCACCTGCCTGGATCGTTTCCTCTGAGAAGGGGTCCTTATTGTACAGTTCTTCATACTTTTTCAGAGCTTCCTTGCTGCTACCATTGAGTCCAGCGATATACTGGGTGCGGCACCCTCTAGGTATGCGCCGACGAGAGATTTTCTTGACAAGGTCTATAAAAGTTTCATATGTTTGTATCTCTGGATTAATTTCCAGGATCTCCTTATCAAGGTCCTCTGTGAAAAGTTCCCAATGAGCTTTTTTGAAATTGAAGCGTCTCTTGAAGGGCATTACATCTGATTTGATTACTGCAGTAATGCAGCAAGTTATTGCTCTGTGTTGCGATCTTGGAATTGGGTCCTCGATTTGCTTTACAGTTTGCAGGGATACCTTTTCGGAGACAAAGATGTTATCTGGATTATATCCTCGTTTCCATCTTCCGCTGTTAAATG
Source organism: Schistocerca serialis cubense (assembly GCF_023864345.2). Lineage (NCBI taxonomy): Eukaryota > Metazoa > Arthropoda > Insecta > Orthoptera > Acrididae > Schistocerca > Schistocerca serialis. Next base: position 114,233,790 of record NC_064642.1, on the reverse strand, counting down.
ATGCAGGCAACTTTGGGTCATGTATCAATTTCAGTTTAGTCTGGTCTGCCCAGGCCTCCAGCATTTCGCCATCGTCATTTGTCTCTTTATAACCCCATGCGAGACCGTGACAGTTAAAATCTCCTAGTACAACTTTCATGTTTTTTGAATGGAAATGTCCAGGCTCCGTAAATTTGAACCTCGCACCGGGTGGTTTGTACACGGATGTTACAGTACATGAATGTAGCTCAATAGTTAAGATTTCTATGTTTACTTCGCAGGTCAGAGCACAGGAGCGTACGTCTAAGTTCGGTTTCACAAATATAGCACTTCCGTACCTTTCGTGTGGTCTCTCAAGAACTAATTTCATGCCCTGTATTTTTGGTCTATGGCTAGTGGGTGCTCTGTGTGTTTCTTGTAACACTAAAACATCACAGTTGTTTCGTTTGCACATGTCAGATAATAAAATTTCTTTATTTACAGATAAGCCTTCAATATTGCAGGAAGTTGTCACTAGTGATGGTCTTGATAAAGGCCTTTTTTGAGTCTCGTCGGAGAGTTGTTTTGTCATCTTTGGTTTTGGTGCTCCGGTGTTTGCAGGATTGGCCGACTAGGTCGTTTCCAGGGGACGCCCGATTGCTTGTTGTTCGAGTGGTGAACGCAATCTTCGTGGAGGCTCCTGCAGTGTCCCCCACTACTCTTGATGAACTGTGGTATCATGTTGAAGCAGCATGGGCAGCTGTACCTGTACACGCCATCCAAGCTCTGTTTGACTCAGTGCCCAGGCGTATAAAGGCCGTTATTACGGCCAGAGGTGGTTGTTCTGGGTACTGATTTCTCAGGATCCATGCACCCAAATTGCGTGAAAATGTAATCTCATGCCACTTCTAGTATAACATATTTTTCCAATGAATACCCGTTTGTCAATTGCATTTCTTCTTGGTGTAGCAATTTTAATGGCCAGCAGTATACATTACTGACTTGTTAAGGGCCATGATTGAGCACTATCTTCGAGGGTTCTGTAATGTTATCACTCAGCATGATAATACATTTTCACCGTTAGTAAATTCGAAATAGCCAGTCTCTTCAGTGTCGAGAGTCGCTTGAGACCGACCACCTGATCGTTCCTAATGGGATGGACAGTGGAAAATAGCCAGCAGTTTGTTTCCATCATGCTGGCGATAAAAATTGGGATTCCAGCAAGGATAGCAAATAACGAAATTTCAGTTCTTGTATATATACAGTAACTGGGGCATACATGATGCGAAATTGAGTACACCCCTGGCATTGACAGTGGCTCTAACCTAGCTGAGCACCGAGTCAAACTGAGCTTATGCAAGAGATACGGGTAGTTCATTCTATTCGAGTAATCGTCAATGGATGGCGAGTGGTGGCATCCCAGCCTCTGCGCAAACCATAATCAGCTTTTCTCAGTGGATGAGGTGTCTGGAGAACACTCCTGGTAGTTCAGGACAGCCTGGGTGAAAATGTGTTATCGTGCTGAGTGATAACGTTACAGAACCCTCGAAGATAGTGCACAATCATGGCTCTTAACACATCAGTAATGCATTTTTTTTTTATATTTGCACGTCAAGTTCCGTAGGACCAAATTGAGGAGCAAATCTCCAAGGTCACGAAACGTAACAGTACATGAATTTACAACATAAAAGTGATAAAAGATAAAAATAAAATTTTTATGAACCCAAATAAAGTCAAGCCGTAAGTTTAAGTGAACTTAATCAAAAATATAACATAAGATTCAGCTTAATTTTTCAAGGAACTCCTCAACAGAATAGAAGGAGTGACCCATGAGGAAACTCTTCAGTTTGGATTTGAAAGCGCGTGGATTACTGCTAAGATTTTTGAATTCTTGTGGTATCTTATTGAAAATGGATGCAGCAGTATACTGCACACCTTTCTGCACAAGAGTTGAGGAAGTCCGATTCAAATGCAAGTTGGATTTCTGCCGAGTATAAACTGAGTGAAAGCTGCTTATTCTTGGAAATAAGCTGATATTGTTAACAGGAAACGACAGTAAAGAATATACATATTGGGAGGTCAATGTCAAAATACTCAGATTAGTGAACAGGGGTCGACAAGAGGTTCGCGAACTTACACCACTTATCGCCCGAACCGCCCGTTTATGAGTTAAAAATATCTTTTAGAAGGGGAAGAATTGCCCCAAAATATAATACCATACGACGTGAGCGAATGAAAATAAGAAAAGTAGACTAGTTTTCGTGTCGAACGACCACTTACTTCAGATACCGTTCGAATAGTAAAAATGGCAGCGGTAAGACTTTGAACAAGAACCTGAATGTGGGCTTTCCACGACTGTTTACTATCTATCTGAACACCGAGAAATTTTAACTGCTCAGTTTCACTAATCATATTCCCATTCTGTGAAATTAAAACGTCGGATTTTGTTTGATTGTGTGTTAGAAACTGTAAAAACTGAGTCTTACTGTGACTTAGCGTTAGTTTATTTTCTACAAGCCTTGAACATGTCATGAACTGCACTATTTCAAACCGAGCCAGTGTTGCACACAACACCCTTTACTACCAAGCTAGTGTCATCAGAAAACAGAAATATTTCAGAGTTACCCATAATTCTAGAAGTCATATATTTTATATAAATAAGGAACAGGAGTGGTCCAACACTGATCTCGGAGCACCCCCCACCCCACCCCACCCCCATTTGACCGTATCCCACTCAGACCCCAAATCACAGTCATTCTCAACACTGTGAATAATGCCCTTTTGCTGCCTGTTGTTAAAGTAAGAGGTGAACCAGTTGTGAGCTACTCCCCGTATTCCGTAATGCTCCAAATTCTGGAGCAATATTTTATGGTAAACACAGTCAAACGCCTTAGTTAAATCCAAAAATATGCCTAGCGTTCGAAACCTTTTGTCTAGCCCATACAGTACCTCGCAGAGAAAAGAGAATGTAGCATTTTCAGTTGTTAAACCACTTCTGAAGTCGAACTGTGCATTTGATAGCAAATTATGTGATATAAAATGATCAATTATCCTTACATACACAGCCTTTTCAATAACCTTAACAAATACTGATGGCATAGAAATAGGTCTAAAATTGTCTACGTTATCCCTTTCACCCTTTTTATAAAGTGGCTTTACTACTGAGTTCTTTAATCGTTCACAGAAACTGACCGTTCCTGCAGGAAAAATAACAAATATGTCTAAGTACAGGGCTAAAATGTGCATCAAAGTACTTTAATATTCTGCTAGGCACTCCATCATATCCGTGAGAGGCGTTAGTCTTCAGTGATTTAATTGATGACTCAATCTCTCCCTTGTCTGTATCAAAAGGGAGTATTTCAGACATCAATCTCGGAAAGGCATTTGCCAAGAGTGTTATATGATTCCCTGTAGAAACGAAATTGATATTTAATTCAGCTCAAAAAATGAATGTTAAATACTGTAGTTATTTGTCAGTAACAGATATATTTTTATTATGTACTGACTTTATATTGTCGACCTTGTGCTCTTGACCAGACACTTCCCTCACAACTGACCATATGATTTTAATTATATCCAGTGAATTAGATATTCTATTTGCGTACCACATACTCTTTGCTTGTGTAATACCGTTTTTAAGCACCTACAATACTATTTGTAATGGGCTACTGGAGTTTTGATTGTGACTACTTCTAACATTTTGATATAATTCCCGCTTTGTTCCTCATGATATCCTTATCCCACTAGTCAGCCACCCGGGCTGCCTTTTACTACTAGTACCCCGATTAGAACGTCCTAATGGAAAGCACCTCTCAAAGAACATGAAAAATGCGTTAAGGAAAGCGTTATATTTGTCATCTATGTTATCGGCACTATAAACATCCTGCCACTCTTGTACCTTGACGAGGTTTAAAACACTCTCTATTGCCGTTGGATTAGTTTTCCTACATAGTTTGTAATAATATGTGACATTTGTTTGAGTAGAAAAACTTTTTAGTGTTAAAATTGTGCATCACGGTCTGAAAGGCCATTTACTCTTTTACTAGCAGAATGCCCGTCTAGTAATTAAGAATGAATAAAAATAGTTTCAATGATTGTGCTACTGTTCCCCTGCATCCTAGTTGGAAAAAACACAGTATGCATCAGATCATATTTTTTTCTTTTGCACAGTCATACACAAAATTAATATTGAAATCACCACATATAACTAATTTCTGGTACTTCCTATAAAGTGAATCAAAAACCCTCTCTAACTTGAGCAGAAATGCTCTAAAGTCAGAGTTAGGGGACTATAAACAATAAAAATTAGAAGTTTAGTTTGACTACATTCAACTGCCCCTGCACAATATTCAAATATCTGTTCAGTGCAGTGCCCTGATACGTCTACGGATTCAAATGGAATACTGTTTTTTACATACATGGGCACTCCCCCACTTCGCAAGGAACACCTTGAAAAGCAGCCAGTTAATCGGTATCCTGGTAAAGGAAGCCTCTAAATTGCCAAATTATTTAAGTAGTGCTCCGATATACCAATAATTTCAGAGCCAACATCTATAAGCAATTCACTAACTTTATCTCTAATACCTCTTATATTCTGGTGAAATACGCTAATTTCTTCTGTACTTGGAAACATTACGTCCTCTGTAGGTGATTCCTTAGAGGGCTTCCTTTAAGCAGGTATACCTATCAGCTGACTTCAGTCTAAAAAAGGTGCAACTCTAACACCAACTACTACAGGAATTTTTCCAAGATTTACCCCACCACCACCCACTACACTGTCACCTATAAGCTTTGCCAGCCCCCCCCCCCCCCCCCTTCCCATACCTACTGAGGTGCACGCTGCTGCTGTTCAGCTTACCGGTTCTTCGAACCAGAGGGGGTGGTATTGGTACCCCATAGCGTCAGGCCAGGCGTTGGGCCCATACTATGCTGGTGAAAAATGCTTTCTGGCAACGTTCTCTCTCCAAACACCTATATGTCTATCGTGATGCGCAGAACCTGGATCCTGTGTCCGATTTCGTCATTGCGTACACAAACATCGCGGCCCCTCTCTGCGACTGTGTCAAAGGAAGCAGCAACAAAGGTATTCCTGCTGATGGCCAGAGGTGTTCCAAATGTCGTTGCACTTTCTATGTGGATACTTGCCTAGCTGGAAACTATTACATTTCCAAGGAACGTGACGTCGCTACGCGAACTTCCACTGCCAACCGAACAGCATGTCTGTCTTCTCGAGCGCTACTCACGCGCAACCATTGTGATTCTGCATGTCCTCGAGTATGGCTCTCCAGAACCCATGTATTCCACGTATTCGCATCCCAATTGCGGGATCCTGACCAACGCAAACAGCAATATCACATTATCACTTAAAATACCTCTCTAACTGACTGAAATTAACTCTGTGTCGACCGGATGAAAAATCATTAAACAAGTCTAAATGAATTCTCACTTTGAAATCTTATTGTACCATTTAAAAAAAAAAGACGCACTCCGTCTTCAGGCCACAACTGGCCAATCGGGACCATCCGACCGCCGTGTCATCCTCAGTTGAGGATGCGGATAGGAGGGGCGTGTGGTCAGCACACCGCTCTCCCAGTCGTTATGATGGTTTTCTTTGACCGGAGCCGCTACTATTCGGTCGAGTAGGTCCTCAGTTGGCATCACGAGGCTGAGTGCACCCCGAAAAATGGCAACAGCACATGGCGGCTGGATGGTCACCCATCCAAGTGCCAGCCACGCCCGACAGCGCTTAACTTCGGTGATCTCACGGGAACCGGTGTATCCACTGCGGCAAGGCCGTTGCCATTTTACCATTTAGTTCTACCATTAATTTCCTAGCGTTTGTCGTATAGTTTTCTGAACAATCTGGTAGTCTGGTGCTGCAAGTAGTCTCCGAAGCTGTAATCTATAGAGAACTTATTAATCGATATCCGTAAATCGCCAGGAATCCGTCCACGGCTTCATCGATGAAAAGTAGATCATTGTTCTTCAATATGCAAATCGAAAAATGTCCATAAGAAGGTAATAGTATTTCCCGAAGGAAATGTCACCGTGACCGCAGGTTCTTTCAATACATACATTCTACAGTGTGCAGTGCACTTTCGTGTACAAATCGACTAAATTCTGATGCTAATTGATTCGTATTACGTAATTCATCTAACTTTACTTGAGTCAAAAATGCGGTAATGGCGGCTGTCAGAAATGCATCTATTACACAAGACCACGCGCGATACATCAACTTACTCGTAAGAGTACTTATATTACATTAAATAACGTAAAAACTGGTCCGGTTGTGTAGTGACTGCGATCAGAAGAGTGCTGAGCTTCAAAATCTTATCGACATTGTTCGCAGTATATCCTAAGTGAAGAACGAAACGAAATCTCCCTCCCCCTCTCCCTCTCCCTCTCCCTCTTCCTCTGGCTCTCCCTCTCCCACTCTTTCTCTCTCTCTCTCTCTCTCACTCACTCACTCACTCACTCACACACACACACACACACACACACACACACACACACAGAGCCCCTAACGCCCCCCCCCCCCACCCACACACACCACACACATACATATACAACATATACACACCATACACGTATGCGACATTTTAATGTTTAACTGGGACAGTATCAGTCCTCATCGAAGGACGATGTCCCAGAAATAAATTATTATGGTTCCAGTCCTCCGATTCCGTCGAAGGTTTTCGGGAAGTTTCCCTTGGTTGTCAGGCGTATTCCGGGCTTGGTAAGTGCCTCCTGCATATTACCAATTGTGGTTCCCCATCCGCCCCACTGTCAGTTTGTCTTATAATTGGCTGAACAAAACTGCGATCCTTAAGCGGGTCGGATTTCGAGGGATAAGAAAGAACACGTTCCCTATGCTTATCCAAGCAGTTCGTGCCAGTTCAATGGTTGCTGGATTGCTCTGTAGTATAAGGTATGACATTATCTACGCTGTCAATGTTGTCATTTCGTCATGGACAATTTGGTCTGAAGATGCTTACCAAACCAAAAAAACAAAAGGTTCAAATGGCTCTGAGCATTATGGGGACTTAACATCTGAGGTCATCAGTCCCCTAGAACTTAGAACTACTTAAACCTAACCAACCTAAGGACATCACACACATCAGTGCCCGAGGCAGGATTCGAACCTGCGCGGTTCCAGACTGAAGCGCCTAGAACCGCTCGGCCACTCCGGCCGGCACCAAACCAAAACCGCTCATCAAGTATAAACAAAACGCGCTTTGGTTTTAAATCAGTTTTTGTTAATGAGCCGTACAAGTGTTTAAGATGCTCTTTGTAACCTTCTGGTAGTCCCAGTTACATGTATGTTACGTAAGGTTTATATGGTTTTTATCTGTCTTTAGCCTGTGCTAGGACATCTTTGTCCACTGCTACACACTTTTACTAGCCATGCAGCGCATTCAGTAAGGAATAATTGGAACTATTGCAGAAATATTATCTTTGAACATTTTGTAACTTTTTAGGTGTACCAGTGCAGAAATTGGTTGCCGTCATGCCGCGGAAGCTACGTGAGATCCTTTGTTTATGTGGGTAATATGTTAGCTGATTCATCGGTCGATTCTTGGTTTTTAATCAGTTTAAATTGAATACTCTCTCTGTTAGTAAAATATAGTGGACCAATTATATCAGTTCTTTTGTTATGTGTATTGCTGTATACGTCAAACACAAAAAGAACTCATCTTACTTATGTGTAACGGAGGGAATTTAGAGTTATGTTTATGAATGTTCGTCTCTGTGATGTCTGGGTATTTCTCTTTTACTTTCATTTAATGACTTTGATGGCATTCTTGGTGTTATAAATAATCCCAGTGAAAGTGATTGGTCTAAATTCAATGATAGCGAAGAAATTCCGACAAATTTTGGCAGTTTTTAAGACGGCGGGGAAACTTCCTTTGCTGTGGAGTTGGCGTAAGAGTCAGCTGTTTTTGATTCCGTTAATCCTGAGGATTTTCTAGAAGGTACGTAGTTGTCACAGATCGGTGATGACTTTACTTCAGAAATTTCATCCACTTTTGCAGCTTTCAGCAGATCAACCTGAAGAAGTAATTCAGCCCTATATTACGACGCGTGAGGTGCTGGAACTCTGTCTTTAACAAACTAGTATTTATATATTTATAGCACTGAGAAATTGCGTACAACTAATGACATTACCATTGTTGAGCTAGATCAAGTTTTAGGTATGAATTTCCAAAGGGGTTGGCCAACATGCCTAATGAGCGATTTTATTGGAAAATACACTCCTGGAAATTGAAATAAGAACACCGTGAATTCATTGTCCCAGGAAGGGGAAACTTTATTGACACATTCCTGGGGTCAGATACATCACATGATCACACTGACAGAACCACAGGCACATAGACACAGGCAACAGAGCATGCACAATGTCGGCACTAGTACAGTGTATATCCACCTTTCGCAGCAATGCAGGCTGCTATTCTCCCATGGAGACGATCGTAGAGATGCTGGATGTAGTCCTGTGGAACGGCTTGCCATGCCATTTCCACCTGGCGCCTCAGTTGGACCAGCGTTCGTGCTGGACGTGCAGACCGCGTGAGACGACACTTCATCCAGTCCCAAACATGCTCAATGGGGGACAGTTCCGGAGATCTTGCTGGCCATGGTAGTTGACTTACACCTTCTAGAGCACGTTGGGTGGCACGGGATACATGCGGATGTGCATTGTCCTGTTGGAACAGCAAGTTCCCTTGCCGGTCTAGGAATGGTAGAACGATGGGTTCGATGACGGTTTGGATGTACCGTGCACTATTCAGTGTCCCCTCGACGATCACCAGTGGTGTACGGCCAGTGTAGGAGATCGCTCCCCACACCATGATGCCGGGTGTTGGCCCTGTGTGCCTCGGTCGTATGCAGTCCTGATTGTGGCGCTCACCTGCACGGCGCCAAACACGCATACGACCATCATTGGCACCAAGGCAGAAGCGACTCTCATCGCTGAAGACGACACGTCTCCATTCGTCCCTCCATTCACGCCTGTCGCGACACCACTGGAGGCGGGCTGCACGATGTTGGGGCGTGAGCGGAAGACGGCCTAACGGTGTGCGGGACCGTAGCCCAGCTTCATGGAGACGGTTGCGAATGGTCCTCACCGATACCCCAGGAGCAACAGTGTCCCTAATTTGCTGGGAAGTGGCGGTGCGGTCCCCTACGGCACTGCGTAGGATCCTACGGTCTTGGCGTGCATCCGTGCGTCGCTGCGGTCCGGTCCCAGGTCGACGGGCACGTGCTCCTTCCGCCGACCACTGGCGACAACATCGATGTACTGTGGAGACCTCACGCCCCACGTGTTGAGCAATTCGGCGGTACGTCCACCCGGCCTCCCGCATGCCCACTATACGCCCTCGCTCAAAGTCCGTCAACTGCACATACGGTTCACGTCCACGCTGTCGCGGCATGCTACCAGTGTTAAAGACTGCGATGGAGCTCCGTATGCCACGGCAAACTGGCTGACACTGACGGCGGCGGTGCACAAATGCTGCGCAGCTAGCGCCATTCGACGGCCAACACCGCGGTTCCTGGTGTGTCCGCTGTGCCGTGCGTGTGATCATTGCTTGTACAGCCCTCTCGCAGTGTCCGGGCCAAGTATGGTGGGTCTGACACACCGGTGTCAATGTGTTCTTTTTTCCATTTCCAGGAGTGTATATATGGCGTACAATCTGGTTTCTAATATGATGGCTGAAAACCGCTGTCAGAAACTAGTATCTCTGATGTATTTCCAAATCAGTCTTTCTGTTACTGATCCGAGAAAGCCAGAAAATAAGCTATGGAATATTCGACCATGGCTTACTATATCCCCACAACTTACTTGAGCATCATCAGTGCGTTAACGAAATAATGACTCCTCTCAAAGGATGCAGCAATCTTCGACAGTATATTCAAAACAAGCCAACAAGATGGGATTTGAAAATGTGGGCTGGAGCCGATTCCTCAGGAAACTTGTATGGTTTTTATGTCTACCAACGTGCATCTTCTAAGGCAACAAAGCAAGTGGGTGGGAAAGCCTTGGTTGCATTTTGTTGTGCTGAAGCTAACTGAAGAATTGGAAGACAATTGCTTTTAAAGGCTTTATGCAGACAGTTCCTTCACATGGTACTGTGTTGCTCAGAACCTTCTGAAAACGAATATTTGTTATGCAGGCACAATAATAGCTGAATGATTCAAGAAATGTACTCACTGTGAGGAAAAGCAAATAAAAACGCTGGGACGTGGTACATAGCTTCCGAAGTTGACACAATAGTCAAGTCCATCATTGTGAAATGGTAACAAATGTTATACATTTGCATCTTCGCTAGCCTGTCCATAGCCAAACGACATGGGAAAAGATGAGACAGGACTAGGAAAGAGCATATTCCTGTCCCAAGACCGTCCACTGTTCAAAGGTACAATCGTGATATGGAAGGAGTAGATCGTCATGATATGTCGACATCTCTATACAAATATCCCATAAAATCAAGAAGATGATACTTTTGTATGTTATGACCATAGCAACAATAACTGTTGCCAATATCTGGTTGAAATATAGAGAAGACTGCAAGACCCTGTCTGAAAAACATATTTCTCTCAGACAGTTTCAACGTAATCTTGCAGATACATTGATTATCTGCTGGAGAAGGGAAATTCACGAGGGGGATTCCAAGAACGGGAATATGTTCAAAAAATTCAAGAAAACTACTCCTACACCTGACTCCAGTGCTACAGTACCAAAGGAAAAAATTGACCCCTTTTCTTAGTGGAGAAAAACTAGAGGAAGGTGTCAAATTTACAAGAAACAAACATGGCCGGGGGCACTGAAACCGATGGGAGTACCTATTTTTTATGCTAAGACCACAGTCCAATGATTCAACATCGAATTAAATAAAGCTTAACGAGCTCAGACAGGCAAGTACTTGAGACGTCAATCATAAGATTCTCTTAAAAGTGTTAGTAAAGCACAAGACTCTCATAAAAGTACCGCGAGTTAGCATATAGCATCAGAATAGCAGGAAATTAAAAAACCAAGTAGATGAGATTCTCGTTTGTTTAGAAAATTTAGAAACCGAGGGTGGAACAGATGTACTATGTCTTTCTGAACATCATATAGGCACAGATATGGAAAGTTAAATGCAGGTGGATATTTGCTTTCAGCACATGTAAATGGAGACACTACGGAGAGAGGTGGAGTTGCCATACATGTTAAAATATATCATTGTGCGAAAAATTTAGAAAGCAAAAAAAAATTGTGTAGAGAAACACATAGAAACATGTGCTTGTGAGCTTAAACTAAATAATTGTACTTTTATAATTGTAGCTGTGTTTATGTCCTCCAGGGAAACCTTCAGTTATTTCTGAAAACCTTGGATTCTTTGTTATACCATCTGTCAGACAGAGGAGATGAATTACTATTTGTAGTGATTTTAAGGTAGATTTTCTGAAACAGTCTGACAGAAAGAATGACTAAGTATTACTTGGTTCGATGTGCAGTTAGTTACAGTATATGACATACCTCCCTACAGTAATACAAAACAGTTCTTCAAAATAGTGCATTTAATTAACGATTTAACAAGATTGCAAATTTTGGAGAAAGCTCGGAATAGTTAGACTGGGAAGAGGTGTACAGCGAACCTGATGCTAATTTAAAATTTAATCTATTTCGTGAAACCAGTAAAACGTAATTGTAAGAAACCATCCCTGTTATCCCTTGCATGCGGATGAGTAGATCAGAGTGAATCATTTCTAGAAATAAGAGAAAATTTGAAATATTAAAAAGTCTCTTACAGATTTTTATGCATGTAGCATATCGATCTTTTTTCGAGATCACTTTTTTGCGTAGCACTACAACCACCTCAGTTGTAATGAGAAGCTGGCTATTATGTCCACTGTTAGTGTGAAAAGTGTCAATGTTGACTTTCAGAAAACGAACGGCGACACGGAAAATGTTTAGACGTCCAACATCGAAAGATGTATGGCATTCCCTCCACTGTGAAGCGGTTTCCAGGAAAACATTACAGGGTCGCTTGTTACGAAACTATATTTACGCATCAAGTCAGCTATAAATCACTTCTAATTCCTGCTGAAGTTCGTAGATGAAGCGAATGGTCACAATATTCAAGGTCCTCCTATAAATAACATGCAGAGCTTTTCTCGAAAAGAGACAAGAACGACACATATTTGATTAACTACTGGTGTAACGTCGCGAGTCTCGATAAAAGCGTTGCGCCACCGTAGAAGGACGTTACAGTTCGCCAGCACTGCGCATTAAAAGACTGACATCATTAGAGCAGTATGTGTGTGTGTGTGTGTGTGTGTGTGTGTGTGTGTGTGCGGGCCCAAGTCTCTGCCTCGTTACGTCACTGTTTTTGAGTTTGCTGCAGAACAAAAAATGCTTCGGCAATAACTTGCTAATGGCCACCCATGGTGCAAGTCTCAGCAGCGAGTTCCCAGAGACGCCACGAAACGACGACAGCGGCAGCGCAAAACGCTGTTTTCGAACAGTAAACAGCAGGCATCCAATACGTCATTGCGCAGGCTTGTGGCTGCATGAATTTTATTGCATACAAGATGACAAGAACAGTTCTAGGCGTTCGGCCACACGGAAGAAAACTGATCTTGAGCCACCATGAACAGTGTAAAGAACTTGAAAATTCCTCACTCGTATGCACCTTGTATTACTATCACGGTCATATAGTGGAACTTTGATTCCAAACCGAAATTAAAGCCGCCTTACATACGACTATCACATTTAAGGCAATTCGTTCTTCAGCTCCCACTGTAAATAGCATCGGCCACTTACAATCAGTTTCAATCTGCAATCTCCATATGTGACCAGTCCCACACTGTCTTCTCGAGTAAAGCGAGACCGCCACCGACAAAACAAGGGTTGAGTGTTCCTATTCGCACTATTAACATTCCTCTTCACTTGAACTACTCATTATGCCCTCCCTTAACTGCTGTAAACACTTTCCACTTTATGACAGTAGCTCTAATTATTAAACGTCCGCATACTCTGCGTCGAGTCACTGACATTAAAAACCATCTTAAACCCGGAAGTCAAGGTCATTTGCTCTGTAAAAACTATTCACTTCATTTAAAGTCGTCTTGACATCTTAGTTAATCCAGCTTCTTCCAGAGGTCGCCAACGCTGGTTAATATTGTGGCACCTGACCCTGAAGTACCCGTTTCGAAACCTTGTGATAGAAAAAATTTTCACTATTAGTATCGCCGGACTTAACCTCCACGTATTAGATTAAAGCCCAAACCTAGGTGCAGTGTGTTGCTATTGATAATAGTTTATTTGTTGGATAGAAACTTCATGCTCTGTGGCCCCCATACTGCCGGCACTGCCTTTCATCCTCTTTATTCTCAACACTATCATAAAAACCGGGAACATGATATAGTCCAGTCGCATACGACATCTAAAGACCAGCAAACCCAAACCATTTCCACGCAGAACAAGACAACAGGAGGCTGAACAGCTCCTTGGGAAACGACAGAACAAACCTTCACTTTTCTCGAACAGCTTATTTTAAACCTGGCTCTCCTTCGTACAAAAATAGCAATTCCTCTTCGAGAGCCATCTATGAACAGGCTATCTGAGAGCGCTATTCTAACTATTGTTGTAAGACGAGGTCTGTCTGCGAGAGTAAATTTCAGTAGTGTTGGTTGAGAGCTCGGAGACAGAAGGCGTGTCACGCTGCCCTCACGTCGGTGATGGTAGATCTTGCCACACTCAAGGCCTGATTTCATTTATATACACAGGAGAGATTTAGGTAACTTAACTATGCTTGAAGATGGGATTCGAGGTAAAATTCGCAAGCATAGCGTAAAGCGCAATTCAGGGTTAGGCTCGTGATTGTTAGTCCGAGTTTGCAAATATTCCCATGTTTTGCTTGTCAGCTAAAGAAGCCTCCAAGCAATAATAATTATTCTCCACATCTAATTCATAAATATGCTGTGGTTATTAAACGTTAATGTAACATTGAAATTGAAATAGTTTGTTAATCCAGCAGGTCAATTGTCATTCATTTCAACATTATTAATACTTCTCAAACTATTACTGGCCATGATTACTTCTGAAGTTCTTAAATAGACTTAATTTATGAAATTCCTTCTTACAAGTTATTTACTAGTTAACAGGACCCAAGCAAACTCCTTTTTATTAAATTCGTTCTTAGTAACAATAGCCGGCCGAAGTGGCCGTGCGGTTACAGGCGCTGCAGTCTGGAACCGCAAGACCGCTACGGTCGCAGGTTCGAATCCTGCCTCGGGCATGGATGTTTGTGATGTCCTTAGGTTAGTTAGGTTTAACTAGTTCTAAGTTCTAGGGGACTGATGACCTCAGCAGTTGAGTCCCATAGTGCTCAGAGCCATTTGAACCATTTGAGCCACTTAGTAACAATAAGCTTTAGCAGCTGCTGCTGCTGCATGCTGCTGCGAATTTCTGTAAACCACTTGGAATAAGGCATTCATCTAAAGAAGTGAGTGCTAAGCTTAGGGCCAAAACAGAGACTCTGACACACCACAACATGTCATGTACTTTAATTTAGTAAATTCCGCTGCACAAGCCAAATTCTGTATCACTTGTAAATTCTTGTTCAAATACGCAGTCAGATAGCTTATCCAAATGATAGTTTTAAGTTTTCATGTAACGATCTGTTGAGGGCTTAAATGACGGTGAAACTGACACTGATACAATATGCACACAGTGATGTGCAGGTTAGATTCAGATTACTGATGGCTCAGGTTGTTTATAGAGTCCGTTTTCACAGACGAACGTAGGCTTTATTTGTTGTAGGTACATCACAGTAAATACATCTACATCCATACTCCGCAAGCCACCTGATGGTGTGTGGCGGAGGGTACTTTGAGTACCTCTATCGGTTCTCCCTTCTATTCTAGTCTCGTATTGTTCGTGGAAAGAAAGATTGTCGGTATGCCTCTGTGTGGGCTCTAACCTCTCTGATTTTATCCTCATGGTCTCTTCGCGAGATATACGTAGGAGGGAGCATTATACTGCTTGACTCCTCGGCGAAGGTATGTTCTCGAAACTTCAACAAAAGCCCGTACCGAGCTACTGAGCGTCTCCCCTGCAGAGTCTTCCACTGGAGACTGGACTTTACAATCCCTTCGTGGAAATTTACTTTCAAACCCCAAGTTCCCTTTGACTTTCCTTTTCATGGCTTTTACGAATACATTAATAAATGGGCTTATTTCGTTTTGAGCATAGTGTAAGCAACGTAAAAATTGAAAAAAAAAAATTCTGTGTGGGGACTCGATCCCACGATCCTCGGATTACCGTTCTGTGTTGTTTCCGTCACATTTTTTTTAATTTTTTGTGGTAAATTCCTATGGGACCAAACTGCTGAGGTCATCGGTCCCTAGGCTTACACACTACTTAAACTAACTTACGCTCAGGACAACACACACACACACACACACACACACACACACACACACACACACACACACTCAAGCCCGATAGAGGACTCGAACCTCCGACGGGGGGAAGCTGTGCGAACCGTAGCAAGGCGCCCAAGACCGAGCGGCCAAATCGTATTTTTCTTAAACACTTGGCCAATTGGAGCTTCCACTTTCGTCACGTTCATTTCTGGCCAAGCCCTGCATTTGGACTACATTGACGATGACGAGCATGCTCAGTCCCCTTGTTAGCCGTATCCTCGTTCTGTCAAGATTGTATGTCGAGATGCCGTTCCTTGTTTTTTTATCTTGCGTCACATGTGTTGCGATCACAGATCAGATGATCTGACTTATGGCTACCGACTCTTGACGCCTTCACATATTTCTTTCCATCCTGTGCAAATCTCTTCATTTCTGTGTGTACCGCAGTACGTTCACAGCTCCCACAAAGGACAGACAACTTTTCCCAGACTTACGTTTCCTATTCCTGATTTGTCGTATCTGCTCACTTAATTTTTTAACAGCTCTGTGTTGCAACACATTTCCTTCCAGTTTAATTTTTCCGTAGCCCATTTGCAGTTCTCTTCATTCCTGTGCGTCATTTCAAAAGCTTTTCCTTGAATTGTAGGGTAAATGTTTGATACTAGTAGTTATCTTTTCTTGAAGAAAATTTATTCACAGCTAAAACTTAAACTGTTTTCTGCAACTATTATTATTATGTACGAACTCCACTGATGAGTCGCTGTATCGTCATGTTACCGTTAAAATTCCGACGTCTTTGTAGATCCCCTGCTGCAGTACAAAAGTACTTTTTCAGAAACATTTTTCAAATATACTACCATTTATAAAAATACTCTAAGCATATAAACCATTGTCACAAACTTCTTACCAAGGATTACGCACAAGGCAACATACGAACGTAAAATATTACAGAAGTGCACTTGACCTCTGACTAAGAATTTAATAAAGTGAGAGTACCACACGGGCTCCAATCAAAGGCCAAGACTACATCTTTTACACGAAAGAAGGTGGGAAATTTTGAGTTAATTTTAACTGACGCATAAGATAACTATGTTTTTATTTAAAAAATCTGCTTTTACTTGCATATATCTTTTAATTGTATGCCTTTACAAACTTGGGGTCCTTCCTTAAATTGCCTTTAGAATTCAAGTTCTTTTTTACCTTTCACAAATGTTCAATCTGCCCTCAACCGACCACCCGACGAACATCTAGACAACAGATAAATTCGTGCTATACTTTTGGCAAACCGTCTCGAGTTACCGAGAAGAAAAGTGTTCAGCGCGGCTGACTACCATTCTGGGGATACCGGTTCGATTCCTGGTACTGCCATGAATATTTTCTTGGTGGGAGATCTGGAACAGGCTGTAATAGAGCCTCGTAAGGCCAGATGACGAGCTACTTCCATACAGCATCCGATGACACCATTGGCCGAGCATGACAGGGCGGTCGGTCGGGCTCGATTCGTCCACTTAAGGCCAGAACGCGGAACCTTACCTTACCCTGAGATGGGCCGACCCTGCTGACCAATACTGCAATGAGCCCAATACGGCCGGTACATCATGAGGCAGCTCTTTGTTAGTAAATACTTTTACATACAGGTACCAGTCGGTGGTGCTTCGTTCTCTTGAAAAATGAAATTTTCGGCATGTTCTTGGAATTGTGTGAAAGCCGTAATGAACGAACGAGAAAGCTAGCTACGCCAGGGAGGCCGTTACCAACAACCACGCGAACCGACAACTTGAACTTACACTCGTGTAAAAAGTACAGGTTCATGAAATCGGATTAGTCTTTCTGGAACACACATTGTATTATAAGGAAATCTATCCTCCAAGTTGTTTGTATGAACGTCCATAAAACACAACAGTGTTTACTAGACGATGGGACCGAAAAACACTGCCGGTCAACCGCATCCTGTACATCTGCATTGAGCAATATTTGAGCCGAACATGCAGCTCATAGCTGCAAGGCTATCCGCCGTTATTCGAAAAAGATCAAGTCGCTAGGTCAGTTGCCGCGAAGAAATATTGTGGGACCCATAAAATTTGGGGCTTTCAGCCGCATAAATTTGGCTTCTTCTAATATTTCGCCTGAATACAGTCCAGCCGTCTTCAGAGTGAATCGAGGTGACTGACGCTCCAGCACTTGCTCCGTCCTTTTACAGCCGTGGACCGCACCACTACCCACGCGGCCACATGTACACAAGGCGCCAGAGACGTTAATCGCCGGCAAAGACGTATGGCATATGCATGCAAATAGATCTATGGCTGCGCAGTCGATCCACACGGTGATATCGATGTATCACTGCGAGCTGTACCGTCGCGACGTCTTTGTGATTTTATTACAGAAATTGCCGGTTTCCAAGATTTGTCCAAGCTGAAGCCGCTATCTCTATTAATTAAATTCTTCGCCAAGCGAATTTCAGTTGCTTCCTTCACTACTGAGTCCCAGAAGAATGAAGTCGAGGCTAAAATTTCGACATTATCGTACACCACAGGGTGCCCAGTGTCAATACAGTGCTCGGCCACCGCAGATTTATTAGGTTGTAAGAGCCGGGTGTACCTGCGGTGCTCTGTGCATCTCTCCTGGATAGTACGTGTCGTCTGTCCGAAGTATGAACGGCCGCACTCACAGGGGATCCTGTAAACCCCAGGCTTGCGGAGCACCAAATCATCTTTAACGTGACCCAGGAGTGCTGCTGTCTTTGGTGGACGGCGAAAAATCACTTTCACTTTATGCTTACTGAGGATCCGTCCTATTTTTGACGATAGGCTTCCCACGTATGGCAGAAAAGCCATCAATTTAAAACTTTGCCTGTCTTCTTCTGATTTTCTTATACCCACAGTTCGTTTCATTTGTAGCGCCTTATATATCTGCTGTTGTGAATACCCGTTGGCTTCAAAAACTCTTATCATGTGCAAAAGCTCAGCCTCCAGACTGCTCTCGTCAGTAATGACATGTGCCCTGTGTGGTGTCACCGCCAGACACCACACTTGCTAGGTGGTAGCCTTTAAATCGGCCGCGGTCCGGTAGTATACGTTGGACGCGCGTGTCGCCACTATCAGTGATTGCAGACCGAGCGCCGCCAAACGGCAGGTCTAGTCTAGAGAGACTCCCTAACACTCGCCCCAGTTAGACAGCCGACTTTGCTAGCGATGGTTCACTGTTTACATACGCTCTCATTTGCAGAGACGACAGTTTAGCATAGCCTTCAGCTACGTCATTTGCTACGACCTAGCAAGGCGCCATAGTCAGTTACTATGAATGTATTCTGAACAGATAATATTGTGAATCAAGTACCGTCAAGAGCGACGTTCATCATTAATGGATTAAAGTTAAGTATAAAAATAATTACGTCCGCTTTCTGAATTCTAACTGCTTGTCATGTTCCAGACCTCACGTCAGTATAGTCCCCTCCTCATGCCAGCCTGTGTGAGCTAAAACGCGTGCATTTCGGCCCTCACTAGTAACACGGTGTTCGCTCTTCTGCCAACACAACACCCTGTGTACTGGAGTTCTGAGTACAGTCATCGTCTGTGAAAATGAAGATGCACATCAAAGATTGTGGGATTTACAAAACGTAATCCGGCACCAGATCGAATAGCCACATACTGAACATATTTGGCGGGTAAGCCTGAAGAATCACGCCTTGCCCATCCCTCCCACATGTAACGGAGCGTCCTACAGCTGAAATGAAAACTATGTGTTCGCCTGAAGAATGGGCAGTACACTGGGCTGTAAAACCTCCCAGATGGAGCGATTATTATTCACATTTCCGTCAGTCGAGGTTGCATGTTGGATCAAATAGCGGCCCGAACCATCATACTTCACATTCCTCTTCTGCTCCCAGAACTCATTTGCTTCGTAAGTGTACAGTATGCATGTGGCCATCATTGCAGGTCGGATAGATGTGGAACTCTTTCGGAAATACTTCATTTTGCCAGTAAGAGCACCGTCACATGGCTCCAGCCATATTTTATTTCTGGATAATGAAATCTGCTTACATTTGGTCCAGTAGGACGGACGTTCGTGGTACCTCTTGCCTTGACGGTAGGACAATGGTTTAGGGGGCACTGTTACCTTCTTAATGGTTTATCAAGTTCCGCACGTATGTCACTAAAATCGTCTTCGAAGGCGCTTTGTAATGGCACAGTAAAAGAACATAATTTTGTCAAAAATATGGCGTCATAATTGAACATCTACAAACGTTAGAAACTACTTGTGTTCAGCAGTTAGAAAATTGCCCACATTGTCACCTACAGCTTAGTGAACACCACACCTCATATATCTTCTCGGTATCGATATATTTGTGGCAGACTGTGTTACGTGGCTCATCCTGTATTGGCTGTGATATTCATTGGTTCCACATAGACATCACCGCCTTTTAAGACTGACGTTTCTCAGCATGATATAAGTGTTCCCCAGAGATTTACATTAACAAGGTTTATGTAGTAAATAACCGAATATGTTGTAAAAAAATACAAAACTTCAGCAAAGACATTTGTGTCCTTTGTTATTTCTTTGGTGGTGCTCTACAACTATTACAGATGCGCCTGGCACAGCTGCCTCGCGAAAGAGATGCTGGGAATCAGCGAAACAAGATGGTGGCACCCTTGGAGGTTTGCACCAATGTGGAGCACCGGAGTGTCATTAGACGTCCGTTAGCTGAAGGGTTGAAACAGGGTTGAAACCAATCGAAATTCACCATCGGATGGCATTTCAGTTCGGTGAAAGTTGAAGAGCCGAACACAAGTGAACGAGTGGGCAGCTAAATTTAAAAGGGGGTGTAACAACTGTAGAATATTCGTCACGTCTAAGACACACTGCGCAGTCACATACGACAACATTGTGAGAGTTTATGAGTTTATACGGGAAAACATGGGTGTTACGTTGAGTGATATTGCAGCAACGATGAACATTTGTGTCGGATCAGCCCACCATATTGTTCAAGGCATACTGATGTTCAAGAAAGTGTATGCGAGATGGGTTGCAAACCATTTCATATCAGAAATGAAACAAAGGCGAATGGACGTGTGCAGGAGGCTTTCGCGGCAGTGCGAGGCTGAATGGGAGGCATTTCTTCACCGAACTGCAATGGGAGATGGAAGTTGGGTGCATTTTTAACCCACTGAAAGAAGCTTTTGGTGGCTCAAAGTTCGGTGATGATGAGGAATTCCAAGCAGCGGTACATAACTGGTTACGCTCACACCCCCAAAAATTCCTTGCGCGTGGAATTGAGAATCTTGTCCAGCGCTGGCGTAAGTTCATAGAACATATACTCCGGAACCCATTGTACAATGCATGGCAGAGGGTACTACATACTAATATTAGTGGTTCCCTATCCCATTCCATTCGTGTTTTAACGATGGAAAAATGGCTGTGTAAATGCCTCTGTGAACGCCCTGCACTTGCTCTCGGTAGCCGAGCGGTTCTAGGCGCTACAGTCTGGAACCGCGCGACCGCAACGGTCGCAGGTTCTAATCCTGCCTGGGGCATGGATGTTTGTGATGTCCTTAGGTTAGTTAGGTTTAAGTAGATCTAAATGTAGGGGACTGATGATCTCGGATGTTGAGTCCCATAGTGCTCAGAGCCATTTCTTTTGTCTACAATAACCAACAATTATGCTGCCACAGGTATTGGAAAACACCTCAATAGATGTGAGACCATCCATGTGGCACCAACACAACGGATGTGTGTAGAGAAGCAAGGCAAGGGACTGATGACCTCAGATGTTCTAGGGGACTGATGATCTCAGATGTTAAGTCCCATAGTGCTCAGAGCCATTTGAACTTGCTCTCGTTATCCTACACGAGGTATACGAAGGTAGATGCGGGAAGTGACTCATAGTCTTCCTCTAACATTTACACATTTACGCAAGAGCGACTCCATTTAACTTCCCCGAGTATCTCTCGTTACAAGGAAGTCAATATGTAACGCTCTATTCTTGTTCTGATCTTTCTTTTATTTGATTTTATCACTTACTTCCCGAGTGTCAAGTAGCGCCGTTTTTAAAAACATGAAGTTTCTCTAATTTTCTCATTAATATTAGTGAACTTGTTCAAAAAGAAAGTGATGTCACTAGTTAATTTTTATTTTATTTTACGTTAGTCTTGCGAGGAAGTGAGTCAAATTTACCAATAACTGCGACAAAGCGTCCATTTCAGAAAATAGAAAATTTTGTTTTAGACGTTAAGTACCTACACTTTTTATGAACTAGAGGTATCACTTTCGCATTACTGCACAAATAATTGTAAGACTGTAATTACCTTTTTGGTTAACTATATGATTTTTGAAAATGATCTGGAAGGAATTGCGAAGCTTCGAAGGGAAACTAACACACGAATTATCAATCGTGCCACATACTGCTCAAGAATAAATCACAAAGAACTTTCCCTCTCTCAGTTCTAATGATAAAAGAAAATAAACGTTCTTGCCTTTCATCTGTAATACCGACGTGCAAGGAGTGGACAGTTAATATTTTACAGTATCCTCACGTCTCATTCTAAACAGGTAGTTGCTACTCGCCAAACTACATTCCTTAGCCACTATGACTGTTGGACTTCTGGGACGACCAATTACAACATGGATCTGCCCTGCAAATGCATCTCAGGCAGTAATTTAAATAAGATGATTTACTACTATAAAGGCACCAAAACGACGCTACCATTCCACGGTATGCACCATTTCACTGCACGAAATTACCTTCTGGTCGTGCATTCGTTATCGACTGCACTGCACCATTGTCTTCCTATGAGTGATTACTACTCACTGCAAATCTCTTTATGTATTGCGTGGCAAGGCAAAAAAGAGATCAGTTGTTAACAAATATTTATTATGTAAATCATAGTTTCAATAACGCAAATTATTAATTTATATTTTATAAGTTGTAGCAGTTATTTATTGTTTACACAGATTATACAACATACAATCTGTATCAAATTATCATGACAACAAACACAATTTAATAATCATCAGGAAGTATTGCCACATTACAAGTACTGTGGAAATGTTCACACTAGCGACTTGAAAGCGATTTCCTTTACAGATGCATCTCACTGCATTCTACCCCATTCGAGCTCAATCAGATACTGAGAGCAGACTCTTTGTCGTTGATGTGATATTGGTGCACTTTTGTTACCATTTCCCGTCAGTCCGCCAAACTTCACGTGGCACTGGTCATTCTAGTCCCGCAAGAGGGACCACTGATGGTCGACGTGCGCGCCATTTTAACCGCTTATTTCTGGTACACTGTTCTGCCTATCTTTCAACTTTTAATATATTATTCCCAATCTTTCGAGTTGCTGTACTTTTCAATAAAATGTTTATATGTATGCATGTGTAAACCAATGAAATATGTTAGCTTAAAAATTCTCAGTCTCACGCCTTTTCATTTGCCTTTCTGTGATAATGTAAAACCGTGGTAGTCAACTTGGTCCCTGCCGATCGCTAGCGGGTGTTCAAGCTTTCGTCGTGGCCGGTGGTTGGTAGGTGGTAGCAGTTTTAGAAATACACACTAACAAGTAAGACAAAGAAAAAGACCAGCCAAGAAACCATTATCCGAATGGGACGGAAATCGGTAGATGTCATATATATACTACTGGCCATTAAAATTGCTACACCACGAAGATGACGTGCTACAGTCGCGAAATTTAACCGACAGGAAGAAGATGCTGTGATATGCAAATGATTAGCTTTTCACAGCATTCACACAAGGCTGGCGCCGGTGGCAACACCTACAACGAGCTGACATGTGGAAAGTTTCCAACCGATTTCTCATACACAGACAGCAGTTGACCGGAGTTGCCTGATGAAACGTTTTTGTGATGCCTAGTGTAAGAAGGAGAAATGCGTACCATCACGTTTCCGACTTTGATAAAGGTCGGATTGTAGCCTATCGCGATTGCAGTTTATCGTATCGCGACATTGCTGCTCGCGTTGGTCGATATCCAATGACTGTTAACAGAATATGGAATCGGTGGGTTCAGGAGGGGAATACGGAACGCCGTGCTGGATCCCAACGGCCTTGTATCACTAGCAGTCGAGATGACAGGCATCTTATCCGCATGGCTGTAACGGATCAGGCACCCATGTCTCGATCCCTGAGTCAACAAATGGGGACGTTTGCAAGACAACAACCATCTGCTCGAACAGTTCGACGACGTTTGCAATAGCATCGACTATCAGCTCGGAGTCCATGGCTGATGTTACCCTTGACGCTACGTCACAGACAGGAGCGCCTGCGATGGTGTACTCACCGACGAACCTGGGTACACGAATGGCAAACCGTAATTTTTTCGGATGAATCCAGGTTCTGTTTACAGCAACATGATGGTCGCATCCGTGTTTGGCGACATCGGGGTGAACGCACATTGGAAGCGTGTATTCGTCATCGCCATACTGGCGTATCACCCGGCGTGATGGTATGGGGTGCCATTGGTTACACGTCTCGGCCACCTCTTGTTCACATTGACGGCACTCTGAACAGTGGACGTTACATTTCAGATGTGTTACGACCCGTGGCTCTACCCTTCATTCGATCCCTGCGAAACCGTACATTTCAGCAGGATAATACACGACCGCATGTTGCAGGTCCTGTACGGGCCTTTCTGGATACATAAAATGTTCGACTGCTGTCCTGGCCAGCACATTCTCCAGACCTCTCACCAATTGAAAACGCCTGGTCAATGGTGGCCGAGCAACTGGCTCGTCACAACACGCCAGTCACTACTCTTAATGAACTGTGGTATCGTGTAGAAGCTGCATGGGTAGCTGTACCTGTACACGCCATCCAAGCTCTGTTTGACTCAATGCCCAGGTGTATCAAGGCAGTCATTACGGTCAGAGGTGGTTGCTCTGGGTACTGATTTCTCAGGATCTGTGCATCCAAATTGCGTGAAAATGTAATCACATGTCAGTTCTATTTGTCCAATGAATACCCATTTATCATCTGCATTTCTTCTTGGTGTAGCAATTTTAATGGCCAGTAGTGTATGTACAGTAAAACGAATGATTAAAATTTCAGAAACGCATTGGTTCACCTCTGGGTGTTAAGCGAGTAGTTATTTGACGTGCCACTGATTAATATAGTTCTTGGATGTCTTCCCGAGATATATCGTACCAAAGTCCATTTAGTGTATTAGATCGAAAAGTCCCTGGCTGGTTGGAGGACACATCCCATAATACCCCAAACGTTCTCAGTTGGGGAGTGGTCCGCCGACCTTGCTGGCCAAGGTAGGGTTTGACAAGCACGAAGGCAAGCAGTAGAAAATCTCGCCTTGTGCGAACGAGCATTATGTTGCAGTAAAGCAAACCACGCTTAGCTTGCCATGAAGAGCAACCAAAGGGATCCTACTATGAAAAGAAACGGCGCCCCAGGCCATCAGTCCTAGATGTCGGGCCGTACAATGGCCGACAGCTAGGTCGGTTTATCACCGCTGTCTGGGGAGTCTCCAGACATGCCTTTGGCCTGAAATCGCGGTGACTGGAATAGAAATATCTTCAGAGATGACTCCTGCTTCGAATTAAGTCCCGATGGCCAGCGTAGATCTATCTGGAACGCCCAGAACAGCGGTGGGGTGCCAAACTAACTGTCACTCGCTACAAGGCCCCTTTGATTGTCATCTGGGGTACCCTAACAGCACAGCGGTACCTTTTCTACGCCCCGTTTTGTTGCCCTTCATGGGAGACCACACTGGGCTTACATTTCAGCAAGATAATACTCACCAGCACACGGCGAGAATTTCATAGCCATAAGAATTTCTACTGATTATCTTCGTGCTTGCCAAACTCCACCTTGGTCAGCAAGGACACCAGATTTCTCCCTAACTGAGATCTTTTTGAGCCTTATGGGCAGAGCCCTCCAACCAGCTCTGGATTTTGTCAATTTAAGGCGTCAATAGGACAGAATTTGGCATGATATCCTTCAGGATGACATCCAACAACTGTCAATCAATGCCAAGATAAATAACCGATAGCATAAGGGCCAGACGTGGACCAACGTGTTACGGAGTTGTCAATTTACGAAGCCCTTTCTCTTTGAAAAAAATCACACATTTTTTTCTGATACTGTAATCATTTGTTTGTCTGTGCATCAACCGATTTCCGTCCCATTCGGGTAATTCCTTCGTGGTGCATCGCCCTTTTTTGGGGGGGGGGGGGTGGAGGGGGGGGAAGGAATGGGACTGTATTTCAATGACGTCTCGTAAAATTTTGCTGCGAAGTATTTGGTAAGTAATTATTGCTATATGCTTTACAATATTTTGAAGGCAGAGTTACAATAAGTTAAAGTTACTTCTCTGACATTCACTGAATTTTCCGTCGGTGCCGGGCAGAACATGATAATATTAAAAAGGAAAACACTATCTAATATTCTGCAAAATTATATTTATTTGGTCACTAAAGTGCTTTCGGCTTCTCAGGTCGTCTTGAGTTGACAACTAAATGTCGCGAACACAGATAAACGTGATGTGCGCCTTACACAGATATTATTTGTACAGAATATACAAAAATGACAACATGTTTACATAGGAAAATATTTCAGTAATTGCATTAACTAAAAAAGGGTAAACAAAGTTTTTACGTGGAAATACAAATGAAGAGAAATAAAATGAATTTACAGTCTGAACCTATCATTTGTAACGAAAACTTAATTTAACAGGGGGGCAAAAGGAAACTGAATCTGAACATTTAATACTACACTGGCATTCTATGTCTTGTGTTTGTTAAATTCCATTATTTCCAGTGGGAAGATCTTCCTGCTTTTTTGATGTAATGTAATACTCAACATTCTACATGATATGGATAGTCTCTGCTAAAAGATGATCAGAAAAGGTCGAATTTTTCTTCCTTAACCGCCAGCTTCTCTCATTTTCACGAGGCATAATTGCCACAGCTCTGCCTGTCACACAGCTTGCGATTGATTTTATGTACGAGTATATTCATCACTGTGTGCCAACGATTGCATTTTCACTTTACTATTGAATAACAAGTTAGATATGTTGTTGGTATTATAAAATGCAAGTCTGTAGTTGGGAGACTTTAACTTTTCTGCAACATTGTGTGAAACGTTGCCGATATAAGGAATTTTGCACTAGGTGTTGGAACCATGGAGTGATTGCTGTTGGCCAGCGTACGAAAGTGGTGTAATGTTATTTTTTTCTTTTTTCTTTGAATATTATCAATCAGGGCAGAGCGACAGACATTGCTGGAAGCGATTTATTTGTTGATTTGTACTTCTGTTTGACAGACTGATTTGGATAATGGAACAGATATGATGCATTTCGGTTTCAACAGTTGCTGTGAATCTGTGTACTACTTTTGAATCTAAAGTGTACTGACAACGTTAGTTAAGATACTTAGCTTTCAATAAAGGGTATTGCTTTCCACAGTTACTACGACAAACAAAGAGGGCGAAAAAGGAATACCATTGTTCGTCTCCACTGAAGAATTTCCTAACATTGCTATAATCAGCAAATGTTACAGTCCTTAGAAAACAGATACTGTATCTCTGTACGTTTAAAGAACCGCCGTTGGCATCAATACAGAGTATTTAGATGCCAAAAAAAGTTTATTGCACAGTCGAACCAGTCTTGAATAGCTTTCTCGATGCAACCTAATTACATGTGAAAGCAAATGGTCTCATTACACATTCTGGACATGTTCGCAGGTGAATTATCGTTTTGTTAACGCAAATTTTATTGTCTACTGTCATCGCGCTGTTCTCCAAGGGCATAAAAGAGGAATATCGTCCTCAGTCTGTAGTGACCTTCGTAAAGGAAGTTGCTAACAACCTGATGAAAATCGACACACTAGGGTAGTAAGGATGCGTGATAATGGTAGAGGTGCACGACACTCTAAATATCAAGAAGAATTACAGAATGTTTCAACAAGTAGCTGGCGAATTTCTGTGTACGTAACAGTCAGTCTCCTGAAAACTGTAACAGGAACAGCGATCTATATGTATATCGTCACTAACTTACTTGTAGAATCAATATTGTCACGTAAACAGTTACGAGAATCCGCAGAACGTTTCTTTCCGGGAAGGCTGGACTATAAATTCTGACGATAAGTATTGTTACTGGCTTGTTGACATCCAACGACATTCAAATTTCCACAAAACCAACCATCACAAGATAAAAAACGTGACCTCTATTCCTACACGTGTAACTGATACATAAATGCCACTCTCGGGCATTAAGTCTTGATAACACATATCAAGGAGAACGAAATATAACATGCAAAATAATTCCACGAAGAATCATTCTACTGATATCGTAAGAATATTTTCGAACAGCAGAAATAACAAGATGTAGACACTGTGACGTCGGTGGCATTGGTTACGTCATATACAAAAGAAATTACATATATATTTTATATATTTTTATTTTTAATTTATCAGCATGCTTCATTCTCTCAGGGATATTGTCTTCTCTTATCACTTTTACTTACGTGCATAAGTAAATATGAAACGGGTTCTTGAAGGGCCTCAGTTATTCATGTACCAACTTTAGATTTTGAACGTGATGGCTAAAATATAGTTGCCATTAACTGAACTGAATGTAATTTTGTTAATTTCTATTTATTGATTGCAAAGCAAGGCTCGAGAGAATTTCGATTGTAGCGGTGGAGCAGCCAAAATAAAACTTACTAAACTCATGGAATATGTATAATTTAAAAAATGAACTTTAACGTAAATTAATTATCTGTTGCAATTTAAAAAGGTTCTTACAACGAAATCTCTCGCATTTACATTTACTGTTAACACCTTGAAAAATAAATTAATACTTCGGCGCGTAATGGCCGACCAGAGGCTGCATCGGAAGATAAGCTTCATGCAGCACAAATTACAAAAGAATGCTTAGCCACTGCGAGCATTTGAGGTGACAACTATTACAAAGAAATTCATTTTGAGATAATAATAACAATTATATTTTAGCAGAAGTACGAATAACTTACATAAAATATGTGTAGCCGCTCAATGGCTGCCTTCCGTACCACGAAACAAAACAGTGTGTGTCCCATAAAATACGTCCTTCCTCCTCTGCCGCACAATCGCGTCTCTTTCGATCCTTTTTTATTTTCATAGACATTAAATAAAGATGCTACTCTTAAATTATCGCTACATATCAGTTGTTTCAAGAATATTATCTATATCTTTTACACTAATTATATTCATAAAATATGTAAACTACTGTTTACAACCGATAAAAATGTCAATATTTATGTGACGTACCCTCACAACACATATGTGATAAGTTCAAGAAAATCCCAGCTACATTGGAAAACTAAATTTTGTTATTAGCAACGTTTTCAGAAACAACAATATTATCCTGGTGTCGTGCGATAGGTGATTTCCAGATAGTGGATTGAGAATATGTGCTCCATAATCTTCTCACCTGTCCCAGTCAGCTCTCAAGTCGTTTCTAAACTGTTTACTCCTTGGAACCAGAAAAAAAAAATTCTGGCCGTTTCGGTTCTCATAGTTGAACTAGCAGACCTTGAAGAAATACGCCAAATACCCCGCGAAAGCCTACACACACAAAATTTAAGAACCAGTTTTAAATGAGAGATCTAGGAATATACTACACCCCCCTAGACGCTGCGAACACGATACTAGACGAACTACGGCGCTCAGTGAAGCGCTTAAACAGTCACTCCTTCAGCGCTTCATATTCTCACGACGCGGAAGAAACGTAACACATGGTACAGTGGCAACTACCCTCTTCGATGAACTTTGCAGAATACGGATGTGGATGCAGATTTCTCGCATTTCGCACTCAATGATGATTCCCAGTCTGCAAGAAATGTTTTCAGCATACATGCCCAGGAATAAACGGCGAAGAAAAAGTTCCGTTTGAGCGCTACTGCAGCGTAAATGTAACGTAGCGGGACTCCGAGGAAGGTATACAGGGTGGTCCATTGATCGTGAGCGGGCCAAATATCTCGCGAAATAAGCGTCAAACGAAAAAACTACAAAGAACGAAACTCATCTAGCTTGAAGGGGGAAACCAGATGGCGCTTTGGTTGGCCCGCTAGATGGTGCTGCCATAGGTCAAACGGATATCAACTGCGTTTTTTAAAAATAGGAACCCCCATTTTTTATTACAGATTCGTGTAGTACATAAAGAAATATGAATGTTTTAGTTGGACCACTTTTTTCACTTTGTGATAGATGGTGCTGTAATAGTCACAAACGTATAAGTACGTGGTATCACGTAACATTCCGCAAGTGCGGACAGTATTTGCTTCATACATTACCGGTGTTCAAATGGACCGTTTACCAATTGCGTAAAAGGTCGATATCGTGTTGATGTATGGCTATTGTGAACAAAATGCCCAACGGGCGTGTGCTATGTATGCTGCTCGGTATCCTGGACGACATTATCCAAGTGACCGGGCCGTTGGCCGGATAGTTACGTTAGTTAAGGAAGCAGGAAGCGTTTAGCCACATGTGAAACGTCAACCACGACCAGCAACAAATGACGATGCCCAAGTAGGTGTTTTAGCTGCTGTCGCGGCTAGTCCGCACATCAGTAGCAGACAAATTGCCCGAGAATCGGGAATCTCAAAAACGTCGGTGTTGAGAATGCTACATCAACATGTTTGTATGCTGTTTTCCTACGTAATGTTCTACCGATGTTATTACCAAAATAGCGATGTACTTTCAACACGATGGATGTCCTGCACATAGCTCGCGTGCAGTTGCAGCGGTATTGAATAGCATATTTCATGACAGGTGAATTGGTCGTCGAAGCACCATACCATGGCCCGCACGTTCACCGGATCTGACGTCCCCGGATTTCTTTCTGTGGGGAAAGTTGAAGGATATTTGCTGTCGTGATCCACCGACAACGCCCGACAACATCAGTCGGCGCATTGTCAATGCATGTGCGAACATTACGGAAGGCAAACTACTCACTGTTGAGAGGAATGTCGTTATACTTATTGCCAAATGCACTGAGGTTGACGGACACCATTTTGAGCATTTATTGCATTAATGTGGTATTTACAGGTAATCATGCTGTAACAGCAATGCGTTCTCAGAAATGATAAGTTCACGAAGGTACTGAAACGTCCCCTTAGAAATATTATACATGACTGTGTTTAAACTGACACACAATATTTTTAGCGCAACGTAATCTGACTTTAATAATACATACAAAAGAATGGCCCTGACTAACATTAACCTATTCCTTTCACAAATCACTTACCTCACCAAAAATCTTCGTTACTCGAACTACTGCAATACAGAGAGCGCCACTACTGCCAGCTAATTAAAAGATTCAAACTACTGAAGACACTAACTACTGATAGGCATAGTTAGCAAATGAAAGATTTTGATAGAGAACAACCAATGTATTTACCTTACTAGTGTTCAAAAGTCATAATACATATAGCAGTTCATGACATCCAGTCTTACAAATTTCAAAACTCCGCCATTTCTCTCCCCACATCCACCACTGCTGGCGGCTCACCTCCAACTGCGCAACGCTACGCGCTGTTAACATCCAGCTGCCCAACACTACAATGGCAGACAACAATGCAAACTAGCCACAGACTGCACACAGCACAGCCAGTGATTTTCATACAGAGCGCTACGTGGCGTTACCAATATAAAAACCTAAACAGCCTACTTAAATAGCCCCCATGCTCCCCACAAAAAAGTTTACAAATTGTTTTGGGCAGTGGCCAATACAGATTTGAAAAAATTTTTCATAATTACAATAACAAAGAAATCAAATGCACACACTTATTGATAAAATATTGGTCAAAAGCTAAAATTTTCTCACAGTCCATAAAGACAGTCCTGATCATTCATCACAGTAAAATTGCAGTTTTTTTTTCTCAAACTCTGAGCAGTAAAAGAAAATGCACGCGGAAGTAGTGGATTTCCATGGAGTCTTGAAGAAGTAGTGTTGTCCTTCCAACGGAAAGACAGTGCTGACTCTTGACATGCGGACAGGTAATGGGCCACACCAGAGCAAACCCACGGCAGAGTCAGTCGAAGTTTTGAAGAATATTGGTAGGTGGGTCATCAAAGAGCAGACCAACTGTAGTTCTGGTAGGGAGTATGGTATTGGTGAGTCATCAAAGATGCAGACCCACTGTAGTCCTTGTGGAGACGGCCAGAAGCCAACTGTTGCGACTGTGCAGGTGCACAATCACCATCAAAGAGTCGTGCAGAGAATATAGCAAGTCCATAAACCACCACTTGTGTACTCACAAAGTTTTTGGAATTGTCCTTAGAACCAGCAATGCTGTTAACCAGTCCCTTGCTGAATTATCAACACACGTGAAACACTAATGGTCCCAACTTCTCACATATCGTGCACATACTATGACCAACAGAAATATGTGCAGTGAAATGAATGCTTACAAGTTACTTAATTTGACGAACTGGTGTCAATTACAATTTTATAACATTAGAATACAACAACAAAGGTACAGAAAACATCATTAAAGAACATAAAAATACAGATAACATTTGAAGTAGTACGAGCTTTACAAAGGAATAGACATAAACAGATACAACAGTGTTACAGAATTTATGACATAAGTACATACATAAAAGATCAGAATAACTTTCGAAACATTAACTTCACACATGAGCATTGAAACAAAACAGAATAAATAATGTCTAAACATCTTTACAAAGTAAATAACATATTATAAATGCAAATTATATTTGAGGATAACAGTATTCCTCATTATAGTGAATGTAGCTGAGTATTAGAAAAAGTCTACAACATAAATCTTATTAGCTAAACATATAAAGACAGGAAGGACACAAATACACAAGAGTACACAAACACATAGCAGAATAATACAGGAGGAAAGGACAGGGTTTGTTTTCAGTGTAACATTTGGTACTGCACTCCAACCCAAAACTTCATTCCATAGATCTTTCGTCTTATCTCAACTTTTGTTTCCACCAAAAAAATCCTATCCAAGCATCCTTTCTGTGTTTATATGTTCACATATTTCTTACCTCATTATTTATTTTTCGTTCTCTTACCTCATCATTTATTTCCAAGAAAATCCTACCTAAACCTGTTGTCCCTAAACCCTACTTTTTGTTCATATCCTCTTTCAAAATACTTTTTTGGCCAAACCATTTTCTTATAGCCTCTCAATGAATTTCTTCCAATTCATCACAACTCGTTCTCTTATATAGCCTAGCCCATCTTAAGCTAACTTAAATCTACTGAGCTCAGATGCTAAACTAAGGGACGAGGTAATGCGACAGCATAAAACAATTAACACATACAACAATGACAAAAAATGCAAATTGGCAAAGCAAGCAGCAGTAAATGTAATAACTTATATCTAAACATGACAAAGCTCAAGCAGAAAAAATATTACACTAAAAATGGCCATGTTTAATACCTATGTCACATCTTAACACTAGAGTGGTGCATCACAATTTATTCTACAAAAGAAATTACCAAGTACTTGAAAAGAAAATTCTGTATGCAATTCCTGTGAAGGGAAATGTCTTTTTGTGCTCCTTCGTTTTTTTTAAGTACATCATAAAGTTATTATTTACTGGATCTGTAGGCATAAAATATTTATATTAGTAGATCTATAAAATTTTATTTTAACCAGTGCTGCAGTGCAGCTAGAAACTAGATATTAAACAAAATGAGCAATCTCTCAACTGCAAAGACAATAGATGCAAAATGTTTCTCATCATTTCATTAGGCATTTTAGTAAATATCATAAATTAAGAGCTCCACAGTGTATCATATGTTTTCAAGTTTGAGTGTGTCGTATTTGCGATGCTTTCGACAAAGAAATGTCAATAGCGAGGATAATGGCCTCTTTTTTTTCTCCACCTAATGGCTTTCTTTTATCAGACGACTATCTCTCAGGTGAGCGCCCAAAATGCATTACGTCAAGGTCACTTACCATTTTTACTGAAATATTTACGACAGCAGTTTGCGCTACAGTGACAGTCTAATATAAAAATATTTTCACAGGTTGAGAATTTGCGTTACAAATGTGTAGAAACAAAATCCTATAAATACAACAGTGTCCAAATAATATTCGTCGGCATTGTGATACATTTACGCATTTACACACATTTCATAACTCTTAAAGTACGATTCTTGGTTTCCAACATCATTTTTCACAAGTCAGAGTCCCTAACCACTACTCATTATTCCTTACCTTATTACACATATAAATATTCGTCGACACTTCTTCAATATTTCATCATAATAAATACGTAGCATAATCAAATTCCTCACATAGCATCAGCTTATTGATCATAAACATACCTCAACAGCATAATACACATTGTCATCGTAATAATAACATCATAAAAACTCAGCCAAATCTCAAAAACGTCGTAGATTACTGCAATAATTTCAAAACCTAAAAAAATTCTCTGCTCATTTCAATAGTGTCATCTACCTCAATCGTACTTTAAAAATCGTGAATCCATACCAAATATATCATTCAAAGCTCTCATAATATCACAATGGTTCCGAAAAAATATGAAGAGTTCACAAAGTACAGACAAAATACAATTTCGTAAGTGTGAAGTTATCCAACGGTGTAATTATGTAAACATCTGTCACTGATGTAGTAAAATAAATGTTTGTCTCTCTGTTAATTGATCAGATAGCTGTGCAGTTTATGTGTTACAGAAATATGGTACCGATGTGTAATGCTGTATAAACAAATACCATATTAGCTAGGGCTCCTTGTGCTTGCCAAACACATGGTACATAAAGTAAGCGTGTACCCCCCTGAGGATTAATGTAATTATACCCTCAGGTGTTACAGATTACAGCAATGGAATGAAATGTATCACGGAAAACCTTTGTATCATTGTACTTCAAATACCTTTAAAAATAAATGTTTGAAGTACAAAATTAATCACTCAAATACGTGTACTGTAGCGCTAAACTGTGCGTCGTGTTGTAAGATAATCTCTGTGGAAGTGTTGTAGTTATCGTCCTCCAAAATCTAAGTTCTGTAGAAGTAAATGTACTTACCTCATGATAAACAAAAGTGAAATGCTTTGCGTATAGATATCTTAGTTATTACACTTATTGCCGTGATGAAGAAAGTACTGTGCTGTAACATATTGTTGTGCTACGGAAAAGGCTGTCTCATTGTAACTATACCACAAAAGTTACTACTAAAACATGTTTTACTTTCCAGAATAATTCAGAAAAATTGTGCAGATATAAAACAGAAACACCGCAAAAGCAACATTGTAAATTGTCACTCATTAGTAGAGTCGTGATAAAATCGTGTAGCTGTCACATAAACTAACCACTGTGTCATCTGGTATCTCACAGAAAGTACTTTAAATGCAGAATGTATTTTCAAGTAAACCAAAAGGTTGCATTAAAATCTCATTAGGAGTACTGGTAAATGTTCTAAGTATGTGAGCCTTATAGTCGTTACGTAATCGTGCAACTAACAAGCAAGAATGTACACACACAATAACACTGTGTCATCTGTTCACAATAACAATGCATTCGTAATTTCTGTTTAAATACGTTCTCTTGGTTCTTGACTGGATATTTAACTTCAAACTTTGTTGCATGTTAACAGATTCTAAGTCTGACAAAGCATACTAGTAATGTAAAGTGAAAAGTTATATGGCAAAGACAAAGTTAAAAAGCAGATTATCTTTCAATAAACGGTTTTACATGTGAAATGTGGTGTAAACCTTTACTCTTCCTAGTACGCAGAGTTTGAACTTCAACGCAATTATCATGTGGTATACGTTGGTAAAGAATGCTCAAATTTTTCTCAAGGTTAGCGTCTATGTTATTTTTCTCTGAGCCAGCCGGCGCATGTGGCTGCCTGCGGTGCGAGTCATTGCTATCTCTTTGTTGGCGTGCGTCGTTATTGGGATTAGGAGACCTAACTTCTACAAATTCTCCTTGCCGAGAGGGCCCAGCCCTGTTTGAATCCCGCCAGTTCTGATGAAATTCAGGTCTGTCGTTGTGATTATATCGTCTGTCGTCATGTCGGTAGTTCCTGTAGTTTCTATCTTGTCGGTTAAGTGATGGAGAATTTCTCCCTGAATTATCACTGCACTGTGGACCGTTGCATCTGAAGTTATTCTGTCTCCCGTGATAATAATTGTTTTGGTTCACATATTGTCTGTTTCTATGGTTGTCTCTGTCACTTTCACTACTATGGAAATGCGATTTTTCTCTGTAACTATTAATACTCTGCCAGTGGTTAGTGGTTGTCATGTGGATGGTGTCTGTTTTGGTCACGATTTGTGTTGTAAGAATAGCCATGTCGGTATTATTTCTGTCATCACGGAATTGTGACAGATGTGACCTGTAATTGTTGTGCTCCTGTTTTCGCGTTCTGCGATTGTCAGTGTCAATTTCCAGTTCTTGTAACAGTCCCTGAAAAGCTTCAATGTCGTCTTTGCAACGTCCTGCTAAAATAATATGTCGTAAATGTTCAGGCAATTTGATTAAGCAAATGCGGATGACTTCTGAGGGGCTGTATGGGTTTGAAAGATGCTGATAGTTATGTAACATGTCTCCAAAATATTTCACAAGACTGGAAAATTCAGATTGTTCGAAATGTTTCATCATTATGATGCTATGTTTTACTCGGTCTTGTATAGCTTGAGACCAATATGCTGAGAGGAAGGCATGATAAAATTCTCCTTCACTGTGACAATCGTGAATGACCGATCGCATTCTTACAGCTGGTTCATTCTCTAAGTAGCCACACATAAAATCTAATCTGTGCTCCAATGACCAGTTGGGAGGAAAACAATGAGAGAATTGATGAAGCCATGCTTGTGGATGAATGTCGTTGCCAGAATTATTAAAAGTTTTGAATTTACGTGTAGTAATGAACAGCTTATAGTCAAAATCATCGTGTCGGCGAGTAGCATATCGGTCATTGTTATGTCGTGTCGGCGATACCATCTCAAAATTCGGTGCACCTTGCCAATTTCTTTCATAATTTCCGAAATGCCCTGTGTTATTATTTTGTGGCTTTTCCGTATTTCTAAGTCCCTCTTCCCGTGTTGAGCGCGAGTGTCCTCTGAAATATGTAATTTTTGTATTACTTGTGCCAACTGATCTCGTACTTCCCGGATTTCTCTTTTGTGTTGCGTATTAATTTGATTCTGATTTTGTTTGAATTTCTTAATTTGTTCATACTCTTCAGTGTCAGTGAAAGCTACAGGTCTTGTGTCATTCAGATCATCATCTACCTTTGTAGATAAGGTAGTGAACTGATCTGAAAGTTCGGCTACTTTATCCGATAGTGAAATTATTTCCTCTGTGTTTTTTTCTGAACCAAGTTTCAGAGTGTCCATTTGTGTTGAAATCGTATCTACTGTGTCCTTTAAGTTTTCCTGAGTTTTTGCAAGTTACGTAACCAAATCGGTAGATGCAACTGAGTCAATTTTAGCTTGCAAGGTGTCGTGATTTTCATGAACAATAGTTCGCAGTTCTTTTACGGCTGCTTCGTGATTCTGTAATGCATTTTCATGACACGTAAAAATAGGTTGAAAATGCTCACAAATTTGTGTTTTTACGTCATTACAGACTTTTTGACATTTCGATTCAGTGTTATGTAACTCAGTAGTTAAATCTTCACGTGTTTGTTCAAGTAGGATGTCTAACATCCGAAGATTTTGTTCCATTGTGTCTAACTTTTGAAGCTTTTGCTGTGTTTGTCTCTGATTTTGTTCCATTGTGTCTAACTGTTGCTGTATTTGTCTCTGGTGTTGTTCCATTGTGTCTAACGTTTGAAGATCTTGTTCCATTGTGTCTAACTTTTGAAGCTTTTGTCCCATTTGTTGCATTAATTGTAATAACAATGCACTGGTGTCTGAAACATGTTCCTCAGTGCTACTCAGCAATGCATTTGAACCGGCAATATTCGCATTTTGAAAAGAAGAAAATGTGTCTTGACTTATTTGAGAAAACGGCGAGGACGCAAAACCTGAATCTACAGTATTTGCAATATTGTGTCCTGTCATTTCGGATTCCTGAGGCAACCCTTCCCTGTTCACTAATTGTTTCACTGCCTACACCATTATTTGCAGCCCGCTCCATTTCCCTATGCACAATTACCAAATTACTACTTTGAACATTAGTGAATTCATTACTCGGCGGCGCTAACACACTGCTTTCGTCTTCACTGTCATTTCTCAGTTTACTTTGGAGTCTAGTATTACGTTTTTCACACGCCATTATTGTCACAATATTCCACATGACAACACAGAGAAACACATTTTGAAGAGCAAAATAAGAAAACACATTAACATAACATTGAAAATAATATCTCGTTAATTGCAAGCGCACCTGCGAAAAACTTGGTGCAAATCTACATGCATGCCACAACTGTTGTACTGTACAACAATGCAAAACTACAACTACAAAGGAAATTCTCTCTACAATTACACGGTAGCAATAAGCAAAGGCTGCACTAATTGCACAAACTACAAGAAAAAATCAGAAGATTCCAGTGAGGTATCCTCAGCTAAGGGTCGACATATGAAACGTCACCTTAGAAATATTATACATGACTGTGTTTAAACTGACACACAATATTTTTAGTGCAACGCAATCTGACTTTCAAAAATGCCTACAAAAGAATGGCCCTGACTAACATTAGCCTATACCTTTCACAAATCACTTACCTCACCAAAAATCTTCGTTACTCGAACTACTGCAATACAGCGAGCGCCACTACTGCCAGCTAAATAAAAGATTCAAACTACTGAAGGCACTAACTACTGATAGGCATAGTTAGCAAATGAAAGATTATGATAGAGAACAAAAAATTTATTTACCTTACTAGTGTTCAAAAGTCATAATATATATAGCAGTTCATGACATCCAGTCTTACAAATTTCAAAACTCCGCCATTTCTCTCCCCACATCCACCACTGCTGGCGGCTCACCTCCAACTGCGCAACGCTACGCGCTGTTAACATCCAGCTGCCCAACACTACAATGGCAGACAACAATGCAAACTAGCCACAGACTGCACACAGCACAGCCAGTGATTTTCATACAGAGCGCTACGTGGCGTTACCAATATAAAAACCTAAACAGCCTACTTACAGTACATGTATCACACTAGAACAACCGAAATAAAATGTTCAAACGTACCTATATTCTGCGTTTTAATTTTAAAAACCTACCTGTTGCCAACTGTTCGTTTAAAATTGTGAGCCATATGTTTGTGACTATCACAGCGCCATCTGTCACAAAGCGGAAAAAGTGGTCCAATTAAAAGATTCATATTTCTTTACGTACTACACGAATACGTAATAAAAAATGAGGGTTCCTATTTTTAAAAAAAATGCAGTTGATATCCTTTTGACCTATGGCAGCGCCATCTAGCGGATCAACCATAGCACCATCTGGTTTTCCCCTTCAAGCTAGACGAGTTTCGTTCTTTGTAGTTTTTTTCGTTTGACGCTTATTTCGTGAGATATTTGGCCGGTCACGAACAATGGACCACCCTGTATATGCGCCGACATATAGGCAAGGGATCTATGTGGCATTCGTGCCTTTCCGACGTGCGTGTGGTAAAAGCGGCAACATTAACTATGGCGACATTATTACCAAATCCTTTCAAACAGGACCAAAGTGTTGCTGTTCCTTTATTGGCTTGCGAAGGACAAACACCGATAGACATCTATCTGAGAATGAAGAATGTGTATGGGGCAGCATTTTCGTGGAAAACCATCAGTATGGACTCGTGCGTGACATGGCTGCTGCTGCATCCTGATAACGCACGTCGCCGTATCGCAATGTCGTGGAGCGAAGTTATGCCAACTCCAATGGAAGACACTCGAGCATCCGCGCTGCAGTCCTGATGTCTTCCCATGCGATTATCACGGCCTCGGTCCCATGAAACAGGCCTTGAAGGGGTCGATGATTCCTGTCGGATGAGGATGTGCCGCAAGCAGTTACGGACTTCTTCACGCAGAAGGACACGGTGCTTTACCAAACGAGTATCTTCAGTCTAGTGCGTCAGTAGGATGATTGCCTCAATCCTCAAGACGTTTTTTCCCGATTGGCATACCGATTCTGGGCTACATGGAGCTCAAAAGGAAACTTTTTGATCACCCCTTATATTTCTAGGTGACTTGTGTTATCGTAGACGGTCGTCAGAACATTATCAAACATAGTTGTTCAAACTATATATCATGCTATAAATTGTGTATTTTGGTGGCAGTCCATTTAACTGAAAATGAAATTTCGTGGTATTAATTTTTGTAATTCCAGGATGAAAACCTTACAGTCACAGTGTCCGATTAATCGTGGCTAATTACCCTTCCTCCAACGAAACGGCGCGTACCAATTATGCTAATTCCAGGATAGAAACCTCTCAAAAACAATGCCAGAATATTCGCAAAAAATTATTCTTCATCTATAGTAGACCATACACACTGTTTATCTGCATTAATCTGGTTGCAGATAGTTACACTTTGAGGTGAAACACACTCCGAATATACGCTTATACACTAAATAAGAAAATTCAATTGTAGTATCTTTGCCATACGTACTACTACAACGCCGCGCCAACACAAGGCTGGCAGCCCGTCGTCAGCCGAGCACAGCGCACTCTAGCGGGCTGTGCAGCTCGACGGAACTGGAGTGTGCCTCGTTCACTTCATAGCTAGATTTCAACCTAGGCAGACGCACTTTCATAATCGGCCCTCAGCCAGTTCTGTTTGCATTGATTCTCTGAGGAGGGCCCATCAGGCTTAGTCCCTGAGAATATAGTGTATCAGTTCATGGTATTCCATGTTACGAGATTGTCAATTCATAGCCGCAGCTGCAGTCCTACAAACTACTGAAGATAAGTAATTTTCATTGTACTATGTGTTTCTTGAATAATAATCCTTCTCTCTAACAGTGTGCCGTACCGCATATTATTACAACCTGGACTCCTTCAGCTACTATCAACTCGGCCTACTACTTATTTGCATTTAGTAACGAGCTGAAAACACCCATGCGTTTTGTGCCTCTAAACAGTGAGACACCATATCAATTACGCTTGAAAACGTAAGAGGGGTCCTCGGGCTGCTAAACGCGCCGAACCATGACAGTAAAAAAAAAAAAAAAAAAAATCACCTGTTATAACAATGGTAAAGAACATTTTGGTTACAAAGAAGGTAAATGGCGTTTTTGTTAAGTCGTGGGTGCTGAATTCGGAAATGAAATCTGTTGTTGGCTGTTGGGCTTAGTTTTCTTTGATACTCTTACACCTATCTGCTGAAATCCTTGGCAGCGCTGCATATTGGTTATTCTTTTGTGGGTTAAATATTCTTCAGATGTGATTGTTGAAAAATAATCGAAATGTATACAAGAAATAATAACCACAGATGTAAATCACTATGAGTTCAGAAATCAACCTCCAGGAAACGAAGGTGATTTGGCAACACTGCCCAAGAGTAATGCTTGGACACGTTGATTCAAACTGTGTTTGTTGTCACTTGCATCTCAGTACTGAGAGTTCTTACAGTTGGTGGAAGTTGTAACTCCTCTTGACGTATCTGGTCCTTCTTGAAACAAAAATTCATTCGAACTGCATTTAACAACTCTCATATTTCATGTAAACTGTCCGCAGTTCGTGGCCTTGCGGTAGCGTTCTC
Organism: Schistocerca serialis cubense; assembly: GCF_023864345.2. Lineage (NCBI taxonomy): Eukaryota > Metazoa > Arthropoda > Insecta > Orthoptera > Acrididae > Schistocerca > Schistocerca serialis. Next base: position 114,192,767 of record NC_064642.1, on the reverse strand, counting down.
GCTTCCCGCACCCGGGGTCCCGGGTTCGATTCCCGGAGGGGTCAGGGATTTTCCCTGCCTCGAGATGACTGGGCGTTGTTGTGTCGTCTTCATCATCATCATCATTCATGCCCATTACAGTCGGAGGAAGGCAATGGCAAACCACCTCCGCTTGGACCTTGCCTAGTACGGCAGTGGCCGGCCGCGGTGGCCGTGCGGTTCTGGCGCTGCAGTCCGGAACCGCGGCACTGCTACGGTCGCAGGTTCGATTCCTGCCTCGGGCATGGGTGTGAGTGATGTCCTTAGGTTAGTTAGGTTTAAGTAGTTCTAAGTTCTAGGGGACTTATGACCTAAGATGTTGAGTCCCATAGTGCTCAGAGCCATTTGAACCATTTGAAGTACGGCAGTGTGGGTCTCCCGCATCGTCCCCTACGCTCCTCGGAGTATGAGACCTCATCCTCATCATATAAATTCATGAATTCCCGTTTTAAAGTAGAGAAAATTAAACAAAAAAATAATAAGTGCCAATGGAATAGAGTATTATATGTAAAGTAGCAAGAGGCTTTATTGAAAGAGTTCCTAAAGAAAGCCCTTTTGTTTCACAACTACTACGTAAACCCTACGCACGTATTGTTAACGTCTTTACCGTTTGGGAGTCTTTAGCATCTGGGAGTCTTTGTGTTCGAGATTTCAATGTCCCAGCTTTTAGCGTTTGGCTCCTGAGTATTCACGGTTTTTTAACTTCATGCGCCACTGCGTGGAATAGCTTCATTGGAAGCCAGGCTAATTAAAAGTAAATTTCTGTGCTTTTAATTTATTGTCAAAAGTACGAAGACTGGCAGGACTGAGATAACGCTAACATCTAGCGAACATCTCAGTCGACGAAATATCAATATCATTAATTCCAATGTAAGAACTTCAGCTGTTGCTGAAGCATCAAACACTGCGTCTCAACGTGAATTCCGAGTATAGACCCTGTCTGGACATTTATTATCGAGCTGAAGTGTGACCATTCATAGCAGTGAATCACATCAAAGAAACTGTGTTAATAAAAACCGAGTTAAGGAAAAACTGTAGTGTCCTATGATTTCGACCTGAGTATCTCGAGAAGTGAATCGTGTATTGGATTCTTTCTGGACAATAATAATAATAATAATAATAACAATAATAGTAATTATTATAATTTGTTCCTCATTAATCATATTAAAGAGAATAATTTTCAATGGACAGAACATCGTGCTCTGTTAAATGAACCCTGCGTCTTTTGAAGAAATTAGTTCGCTGTACATGTGCTACGTTAATCAAAGATATCAATTCATTCTGAAACGCGAATCAGCCGCCAGGTAACTGTTACGAGCATCTATGGTGGCAACCATTAAGTAACGCAGCTAGCCGACAGTAATAATTTGAATCTTAAGTTATGAGCGAGAGAGACACTAAAATATCTGTGTAATCCCGAATATACGAGGGTTGTTTTTTTAATAAGGGCCGTTGGCGCGTATTTCGCGCGGACGCCGCAACAAGCCACCGCGCCACTTGCCGACATCCTTCCCGTTCACACTGATGCAAGTTGCAGCTCTGTAGCTGACGTGTACGCATCGCTGTGCTACTTTATAATGTTTACGATTATTGAATCGCCCGCCGCGTGTGAGATACGGTCAGTGATACGTTTTTTGACCGCGAGAAGCCTATTAGCTGCAGAAATTCATCGTCAGTTAACATACGTTTATGGCTTGAATGCAATGAGTGAAGGTAAAGTGCGTCAATGGGTTAGAGAGTTTAAAAATAGCCGTCAAAACGTCCATGACGAAGAACGCTCGGGCCGGCCCTCTGTGATCACTGATGATTTGGTGGCTGCAGTCAAAACAAAGATTCGTGAGGACAGGATATTCACAATTTCCACTCTTTCTTTGGAATTTCCACAAGTTTCAAGATCGGTTTTGCACAAAATTGTGTCTGAAAACCTAAACTTAAAGAAACTGTGTTCTCGGTGGGTACCCAGACTCCTCACAGAGGACCACGAAGGGAAGAGATTTGCCACTTCATTGGACTTTTTGATTCGTTACGAGGAAGAAGGGGATGACATGTTGAGTCAAATTGTCACTGGAGATTAAACACGGGTATCCCATATCACTCCCGAAAGCAAGCGACAATCGATGGAATGGCGACACACAACCTCACCCGTCAAGGTCAAAGCCAAACAGACGCTGTCAAAGCGCAAGATTATGGCAACTGTGTTCTGGGACCGGCGCGGTGTTTTGCTAGTGGACTTTATGCCACGAGGAACGATAGTCAACTCAGATGCCTACTGTGCAACTCTAAAAAAGCTCTGCAGAGCAATTCAAAACAAAAGGCGCGGCACGCTGACAAAAGGAGTTTTGCTCCTGCACGATAACGCTAGGCCTCACACCTCTCAAAAGACTCGTGATTTGATTGATTCTTTTGGCTGGGAAGTTTTGGACCATGCACCATACATCCCCGACCTTGCTCCTAGCTATTTTCACCTTTTCCGGTACCTGAAACACTATCTTGGCGGGCAGCGCTTCAATGACGACGATGAAGTGAAAGCGGCTGTGAACTCTTGGCTGTCGGAGCAGGCGGCCGAATTCTTTGAAGAGGGAATTAAAAACTTAGTTGTACGGTATGACAAGTGCTTAAATAAACAAGGCAACTACGTAGAAAAATAGGTAAAAGTGTGTAGAATCAGAAAATAAAAGTTTTTTTACAAAAGTATTTGTATCTTTTTTTAAAAATAAAATGGCCCTTACTTAAAAAACAACCCTCGTAGACTCAAATTAGTGCAAAGAGCAGACATGAACAACAAATGTTGCCTGCAATAAGACAGCATTGTGTTGCCTCGGTTTCACGTATCTCGATGAGGTGAAGAATACTATCTGGGCATAAAAAAAAGGACATTACACTTTTGATGGTCGTGGAAGCGCCAGTAGGCAACAACAGGAGGCTTCACAAAGTGACTGCTTATTGTCTTAAGTTCATGAAGGTTTGTGGTTTGTATTTTGTCCCGGTTCAGAAGAGGAAATGCCTCTTAACAATAGGTGCCCCTATTATTAACAGAATTCGCACCTATTTCTAGAAATGACTGCATTGAACCGAAGGATTAGCGTTGCTGAAGATTCCATCTAACCGAAGATTTAGCATTGCCGAATGCAAAGGGAAACACTGAGGCTTTAGTGAATACTACTTTATTTGGCTGTGATGTTGTTCAAGAGAAATTACACCGTTTTCTTGTTGTGGCGACGGTTTCGGCTTTGTTCTGTAATCTTGAGGGATGTGAAACTTTACAGGGTGTTTCCAAAATACAATACCTGATCTTTTCTCCGTCGCTTCTTGTACAGACCTTGATGAGCTACAGAAAGGGATAGTTCCAACACTCATCATATTACGAAAACGCCTTCAATATGCCTGCCGAACATCCTCCCTCAATTCCCACAAGAACAGCCCCTTCGCCTGAACATTAGGTTTGCGCCTGGCCCGCCAAGGCGAGCTGAGACTTCGTTCAGTTTCACACAGTATAGTGACCGTAGCATAGTATGAAGGATGTGTATGAAGGAGCTGTATTCACCTACATTTCAACTGTGGATCCAAATACCGAAGGAATTGCAACAATTTCTGCGCGGAAGAGAGGAAAAAATGGTGAGATATCAAGGTGCAAAAGGTGTTTGAACGTTCTTAACTACATAATTCTTGAGAAACGCAACCCGGCGCAACATTAAGCCATGGAATTATGAGATCTGCAGTCCAGTGTCAAACATAGTGCCGAACATAGGCCGCAATTTGAGGTAGAAATTTATGAGAATGTACGTTTGGAGCACAGCATTGTATGGTAGTGAAAACGATGACTGTCGAAAGACTGGAACAGAAGACAATCGAAGCATCTGAGACGGGGCGTATTCATAAGACAAGCAATGAGGTGTTTCTCTGTAGAATCGTTGAGGAAATACATTGAGGTGGCAAAAGTCGTGGGATAGCGACATGCACAATTACAGATGGCGATTGTATCGCTTACACAAGGTATAAAAGGGCTGTGCATTGGTGGAACTGTCATTTGCCGTCAGGTGAGTCCTTTGAAAAGTTTTCCGACGTGATTGTGGCCGCACAGTGGAGATTAACAGAGTTTGAACGTGGAATGGTAGTTGGAGCTGGATGCATGGGACATTCCATTTCGGAAATCGTTATGGAATTCAATATCCCGAGAGTCACAGTGTCAAGAGAGTGCCAAGAATACCAAATTTCAGGCATTACCTCTCATCACGCACAACACAGCGCACGACGGCCTTCACTTAACGACTGAGAGCAGCTGCGTTTGCGTAGAGTTGTCAATGCTAACAGACAAGCAACACATGGTGAAACAGTCGCAGAAATATTCGACGTACCTTTCCGTTAGGTCAGTGTGGCGAAATTTGGCGTTAATGGGCTATGGCAACAGACGACTGACACGAGTGCGTTTGCTAAAAGCACGGCATCGTCTACAGCGCCTCTCCTGGACTCACTATGATATAGGTTGGACCCTGGACGACTGGAAATGTAGTCTAGTCAGATGAGCCCCGATTTCAGTTAGTAAATGCTGATGGTACGGTTCGAGTGAGGTACAGACCCCACAAAGCCATGGACTCAAGTTATCGACAATGCACTGTGCAAGCTGGTGGTGGTTCCGCAGTGGTGTGGGCTGTGTTTACATGGTATGGACCGGGTCCTCTGGTCAGACTGAACCGATTGTTCACTGGAAATGGTTACGTTCGGCTACTTGGAGACCATTTGCAGCCATTTACGTTCCCAAACAATGATGGAATTTTTATTAGCGACAATTTAAAACCCTACCTCTACTACCGTAATTTAGTATGCGTTTACCTAAATAACAGAAAAACCTGTCTCTATGTGTCACGTATACTATACCCCAACAGAACAAATAGTCCTGTTACGGGAAAAGCCACGTAGAACCTTCTCACTAAAATTTAGTTTAATTTCCAAATAAAATACACTATGGGAGGATAGTCCTGCTAAAAGGAAAAGCTAATCAATAGAGTTACCCTATTTGCAGGATTTGAGCGTTTTGTGTCTAATGCATAAGTAAATCAGACATTCAATTCTTTTCCTAAGATTTTACCCAGTGGTTAAATAGAAACACAAAATGAATAATATTACACTGAAGCTAGGAAAACTGAGTTCCAAGTTCACTTAGTGGTCTAAAACATGTACTAATGGTCGCCAGCCTAACCAGGCAATGAAATACTGAAGTATTGTAAAAGTAGAAGTGTGAATTTTGTCTACTTTCTTCCTACTGTTTAACTTGGTTCTTCAAACTAATATTACTCCACGTAAACAATGTTAGTGCAGACACTGGAATTTCTTTTTGATTACTACACCCTGATACACTAAGTTTTAAAAAAGAGAAAAAGCCCAGTAGATAACTTCAGGAAAGTTAAAAAAATTTGACCAAGGGGGACATATAGAAAATAATTTTCTATAACAAACAAACTTAAATACTAAAATACTTAGGTACTAAAGCACACAGTTTTTATACTGATCATTTCACTTCAAGAAAACCTCTTCCTTACGGGAATTTACTTTCAAAAGCTATTATTCTTTGAACTAGCTCTGTATAGCCATTTACCAGATTCTAGATACTTGGCTACACTCTGATTGAATTTTAAGTATGCAAATTTTTACTATAACACTTTGCAATTGTTAAGAAAACACAAAAACAATTTAAATGGTGCCTCTTTGTATTAACTTGGCACTTCATATGTCTGTAAAATAGGGTACTCGGATTCATCAAACACCAGGAAGGAACCCTATATGGGTGTATCATTAGGATGAAATAACAGGGTGAACCAATTTCTTTAAAGTTCAAGAATGATTATTAAAACACAGTTTAAATTAATGGTTCACCCCGTAAAAAACTATATTTACTATAAAAAACTCATATCTGGTGGCTGTAGGCTTTGGTGTGGCGAACAAATATTCCGGCTACACTACCCATAGTAAGGCCTGCAAGCCTCGTGCTGTGTGGGCTTAATTTCTCTTCTTGGCGTTGTTCAGTTCTAGTACAGTAGCCCAACAACTCGCAGCTATTCCGTAAGCCGTTTGCAGTCTCCATCCGAGGCATTTTGTTCGCATTTGCAATCAAAGCTTCTCCTACTGCACAAAGGCGTTGCCTCAATCACTCCTCCTTACAGACTGTGTGTCTTACTTCCCGCGTTTGCTCTAGGTAGCGCGTCAATTCGCCCTTGCCTCCTTCTCCACTCCCCAGAGCCACTTTCATTTTAAACAAAAGCACACTGACTTTTACATAACACCTATTTCTTATATTGTTGCTAAGCGTGACCATTTCTAAAATATTCAAATTGACATTAACATAGACAATTTATACACACACACATTTTTAAATACGAAAGGTCGTCAGAAAATTATTTAATGTAATAAACAAGTTACATAGTATTTTACACAAATTACTCAAATATAATGCAAAGACCTTCAATCTCCAGTATAGTACACTTTACATATACAGAAAATCTAGCCTAGTACCAATATGCGAAATTACTAAAGCAAAAAAATTATAAAAAAATTTAAATGAACTGTAAATAAACATTAGTATAGATGCGCCATGTCACGGCGTCATAATTATTCGCGATTGGTGTGAGAAAATTTTTGAACGATTCTTGAGATCACCTGAAATGAATCTCACCGAACATTTGTTGTTGTTGTGGTCTTCAGTCCAGAGACTGGTTTGATGCAGCTCTCCATGCTAATCTATCCTGTGCAAGGTTCTTCATCTCCCACTATCTATTCCAGCCTGCATCCTTCTGAATCTTTTTAGTGTGTTCATCTCTTGGTCTCCCTCTGCGAATTTTACTCTCCACGCTGCCCTCCAGTACTAAACTGGTGATCCCTTGATGCCTCAGAATATGCCCTACCAACCGATCACTTCTTCTAGTCAACTTGTGCTACAAATTTCTCTTCTCTCCAATTCTATTCAATACCTCCCCATTAGTTATGTGATCTACCCATCTAATCTTCAGCATTCTTCTGTAGCACCACATTTCGAAAGCTTCTATTCTCTTCTTGTCTAAACATTTATCATCCATGTTTCACTTCCATACATGGCTACACTTCATACAAACACTTTCAGAAATAACTTCCTGATCCCTAAATCTATACTCGATGTTAACAAATTTCTCTTCTTCAGAAATACTTTCCTTGCCATTGCCAGTCTACATTTTATATCATTTCTACTTCGACAAACATCAGTTATTTTGCTCCCCAAATAGCAAAACTCCTTTACTACTTTAAGTGTCTCATTTCCTAATCTAATTCCCTCAGCATCACCCGATTTAATTCGACTACATTCCGTTATCCTCGTTTTGCTTTTCTTGATGTTCATCTTATGTCCTCGTTTCGAGACACTGTCCATTCCGTTGAGCTGCTCTTCCAAGTCCTATCCTGTCTCTAACAGAATTACAATGTCGTCGGCGAACCTCAAAGTTTTTATTTCTTCTCCATGCCTTTCGCTCCCTGTATTTTATCCCTGCCACCTTTAGAATTTGAAAGAGAGTATTCCAGTCAACATTGTCAAAAGCTTTCTCTAAGTCTACAAATGCTAGAAACGTAGGTTTCCCCTCCTTAATCTGTTTTCTAAGATAAGTCATAGGGTCAGTATTGCCTCACGTGTTCCAACATTTCTACGGAATCCAAATTGATCTTCCCCGAGGTCGGCTTCTACCAGTTTTTCCACTCGTCTGTAAAGAATTCGCGTTAGTATTTTGCATCCGTGACTAATTAAACTGATTGTTCGGTAATTTGCACATTTGTCAACACCTGCTTTCTTTGGGACTGGAATTATTATATTCTTCTTGGAGTCTGCGTGTATTTCGCCTGTCTCATACATCTTGCTCACCAGATGGTAGAGTTTTGTCAGGGCTGGCTCTCCCAAGACTGTCAGTAGTTCTAATGGAATGTTGTCTACTCCCGGGACCATGTTTCGACTAAGGTCTTTCAGTGCTCTATCAAACTCTTCACGCAGTATCATATCCCCCGTTTCATCTTCATCCACATTCTCTTCTATTTCCATAATATTGTCCTTAAGAACATCGCCCTTGTATAAACCTTCTATTTACTCCTTCCACCTTTCTGCTTTCTCTTCTATGCTGAGAACTGGGTTTGCATCTGGGCTCTTGATATTCAGGCAAGTGGTTCCCTTTTCTCCAAAGGTCTCTTTAATTTTCCTGTAGGCAGTATCTATCTTACCTTTAGTGAGATAAGCCTCTACATCCTTACATTTGTCCTCTAGCCATAGCTCGAACATTTATGAGACATAATCGAGAGGTCAGTTCGTGCACAAAATTCTGCGCCGCAACTCTTACGCAGTTATGTACAGCTGCGGACGCAGCATGGCTCAGTATTCGTGCGGGGGTTTGGAACGGCTTGGGGGTCCACGCCACGTCGACTTGCTGCACTACGTCGGGAAAAAGAAGGCCCGACACGATAATAGGAGGCATCCCAAGACCTTTGTCACCTCACAGTAAATAGGCTGAAAACAGTGACAAGATGAACGGACAGTATGCTAGGACGTGTAGGAGAAGACTGAGATGCGAATACAGGGCTATTACAAATGATTGAAGCGATTTCATAAATTCACTGTAGCTCCATTCATTGACATACGGTCACGACACACTACAGGTACGTAGAAAAACACATAAAGTTTTGTTCAGCTGAAGCCGCACTTCAGGTTTCTGCCGCCAGAGCGCTCGAGAGCGCATTGAGACAAAATGGCGACAGGAGCCGAGAAAGCGTATGTCGTGCTTGAAATGCACTCACATCAGTCAGTCATAACAGTGCAACGACACTTCAGGACGAAGTTCAACAAAGATCCACCAACTGCTAACTCCATTCGGCGATGGTATGCGCAGTTTAAAGCTTCTGGATGCCTCTGTAAGGGGAAATCAACGGGTCGGCCTGCAGTGAGCGAAGAAACGGTTGAACGCGTGCGGGCAAGTTTCACGCGTAGCCCACGGAAGTCGACGAATAAAGCAAGCAGGGAGCTAAACGTACCACAGCTGACGGTTTGTAAAATCTTACGGAAAAGCCTAAAGCAGAAGCCTTACCGTTTACAATTGCTACAAGCCCTGACACCCGATGACAAAGTCAAACGTTTTGAATTTTCGGCGCGGTTGCAACAGCTCATGGAAGAGGATGCGTTCAGTGCGAAACTTGTTTTCAGTGATGAAGCAACATTTTTTTCTTAATGGTGAAGTTAACATACACAATGTGCGAATCTGGGCGGTAGAGAATCCTCACGCATTCCTGCAGCAAATTCGCAATTCACCAAAAGTTAACGTGTTTTGTGCAATCTCACAGTTTAAAGTTGACGGCCCTTTTTTCTTCTGCGAAAAAAACGTTACAGGACACGTGTATCTGGACATGCTGGAAAATTGGCTCATGCCACAACTGGAGACCGACAGCGCCGACTTCATCTTTCAACAGGATGGTGCTCCACCGCACTTCCATCGTGATGTTCCGCATTTCGTAAACAGGAGATTGGAAAACCGATGGATCGGTCGTGGTGGAGATCATGATCAGCAATTCATGTCATGGCCTCCACGCTCTCCCGACTTAACCCCATGCGATTTCTTTCTGTGGGGTTATGTGAAAGATTCAGTGTTTAAACCTCCTCTACCAAGAAACGTGCCAGAACTGCGAGCTCGCATCAACGATGCTTTCGAACTCATTGATGGCGACATGCTGCACCGAGTGTGGGAGGAACTTTATTATCGGCTTGATGTCTGCCGAATCACTAAAGGGGCACATATCGAACATTTGTGAATGCCTAAAAAGAACTTTTTGAGTTTTTGTACGTGTGTGCAAAGCATTGTGAAAATATCTCAAATAATAAAGTTATTGTAGAGCTGTGAAATCGCTTCAGTCATTTGTAATAACCCTGTACATGCAACAGATAATTAAGGACGTAGGGTACAAGCGCTGCTCTCATATGAAGAGACTGTCACAAGAGAGGAACTGATGATGGAGCACATCTAACCAGTCTGATGACTCAAAACGAAAAAGTGAATAAAAAAGGGAAGATTTTCAACCGCCACAGCCTGAGGAAAAGAACTGTTGAGGTAGATTGGGGGGGGGGGGGGGCGGGGGGGCTCCATCCAATTTTGCTCTCTATATTTTTTGTTTCACATATGAAGTGTTGCATAAAAACATGATTATATGACTCTTAGTTTTATACAGGGTGATTTTTTCCACCGTGTATAAACTCTAGGGACTGATCGATGACAAGATACGGAACAAAAAAGGCCTAATGAACTTATTCCCGGAAATGCATTGTTCCCATGCTAGAGACCATTCATTCAATCATACTTTGTTACAGAGAATGCCGTCTAATACGCCATGTACCATCCAGCCACAGTTACAGTATGCATCATTTCCTCCTAGAGGGTGGTAGTGTTCCTCATAGGTCGTGCCCTAGCGCCCTCTCTTGCCACAGCCATTGCTTATGTTGTGTTCGATTCACTTCTCTTGCTGACCCACCTTGCAGTGGACGTGATACAGCGTTGTACACAGTGGTTCCCGTATTCGAATCGAGAGCTTGTGTTTACTTACAGAAAGGTAAACGGGAAAGGCGGCGGGCAGCGAGGTTGTATTAGGAGACATATCCCCGACGACAACAACCACAGCATTCAATGTTTGCAACAGTGTTCCGGCGGGTGTCTGAGACAGGGTCGTTTCAGGAAGCAGGAAATCATGAAGGGCGTATCCGAAATGTTCAGATAACAGACTTGGAGGAAAACGTGATTAACACTGTGGAAGGCGATCGCCGTGTCAGTACCAGGCAGTTGATCCGCCAGTACAGGGTAAACCTGACAACAGCGTGGAACATCTACATGAAAATTGTTGCTACCCTTATCGCTTCTAGCGTGTGCAGGGCTTACCAGCCACAGACGGGAGCAGTTTTGGCACTAGTTTCTTCAGCAGGTATCCACGATTCCGGGATTTGCATCATCCATCCTATCCACAGATGAGGCCACCTTTAGGCAGAGTGGTACCTTCAGCTCCTATAACACTCATCTGTGGGATACTATGCGGAATTACCATGGTATGGCGACAGAGAATCATCAGCATCGGTGCAGCCGGGAAGTGTGGGCCGGGATAATTGGCGACCGTATTTTGTGGACCAGTCTTCCTTCCACGTCGCCTAACAGATCGGGAGTATCGGCGTGTCTTGCGGGTGACTTTGCCTCCCCTTCGCCGTTAACGTCCGGACGCATCTAAATAGTGTCTTCCCTGGTCAATGGATAGGACGATGGGGTCCAGTTGCATGGCCTACTCGTTCACCGGATCTCCAACCGTGCGATTTCTGGTTATGGGGCCTTCTCAAAAGTATTGTGTACGCAGAGTCCATTCCAGATGTGGAGACCCTAGACCAGCGTATTCATGCTGCCTTTGACACTGTTCGGATGGAGCCTGGCCGATGTGAACGTGTGAGACAGAACATGCTATGGCGCGTACACGCATGCGTTGACGCACATGGAAACCATTTTCAACACATACTGTAACTGTGGCTGCATGGTAAAACGCGTATTAGACCACAGTCTCTGGAACAATGTATGATTTAATAAATGGTCTCTAGCATGAAAACCATGCATTTCCGAGCATAAGTTCATTGTACCTGTTTTATTCCATATTCTGTCATCGATCAATCCCTGGAGTTTGCACACCGTGGAAAAAATAACACTGTGAATTCGTCACACCTTTCAGAAGCTGTAGAGGTATCTCTCGTATCACTTTTTCCCCGGCATCTGCTAGTTTTCAATTAACTTTTCGCTTCATATGTCGACAAAATCCCCAAAAGTATATGCAGTTTCACAACAATTACGAAAATCAGTTTGCGTCCAGAGAGTGAACTGGAAACCATCTTATGAGCATACAACACCTGTGTGATTACTTGCGTAAAACGACGATGCAGTTTCGTAATGAAGTCTCCATTTACTTTCACGTTGATCAGTATTCTCTTTATTTATAAAGCTGGAATTAATTTTTTCCGCACTGCAACGTTTATTTTTTTTTTTTTTTTTTTTTTTTTTTTTACAGTTTAACGTCTTGTCGACAGCAATACTATTTGAAAAACAGCACTATATCACTTGGGCTTTGGCGTGATTAGAAATTCATAGGAGCTTTATTGGAGTAAAAACGTGGTTATTCGCCTTATGGAATTGGTGCTCGGTGGAAGACTAGATTCGGATTGTCGGATTAAAATCTGAACCTGTGTTTTCCTAAACAGTACCTTAACGCCCCTAAGCAGAGAGAATCCAAGATCCACCCACAAAATTTCGGAGGTTCTACAGGGATATTGACTGAGTATTTTGGTGTAAGGGACTGGTGTCTTCCCTTGTGGTTACAGAATAATTGCATTTAATTTGATGTCTTACTCTCATTTATGTGTGTATCTGTTTTTCACCGAAAATATTTACGTAACAGTACAATTGTAGATAGCGTGCGCTGTATGTATTGTTTGTAAACTAACGATTCGATACACTCACGTAGCTTACTGTTGATAACGGTAATGCCCACTAAATTCCTCGCCCTCAGAGTTGCATTCAGAACTCCTCGCTTCCGTCTCCTGTTGGTTTTTCCGACAGACTCAGTTGTACGCTAACGGAGATGTACAGCAGTACGTACAGGTTTACTTATATACATGACGTGCGTGGTTTCACTTAAAGCAGTGGGAGAGTGACACGACACCGCTTCACTGAACTGTTCTCACAGCAACAACTGCATCACAGTATATATATACCTAAAGGTAGTTTTAGCATTGTGTGTTTTGTGTCTTTTGTTCTGGTAATTGCAAATTACAGGATTTTCATCTGTTGTGTAGGTATTTTCGCACAACTGGGGTAATGATCCAAATTAATCATAATTATAACTCAGTAATACCCACTGGAGACCACTGGTCTCTTATATTGAAATACTCAGAACATGTCACTGAACAACCTCCACAATTTTGCCGAAGTTGGCTCTCACGCTGTAAAGCGCTATACATGCAGAATTTTCTGTTAATGTTACTGAAATGACTTTGAAGGTCAAACCTGATGTTATTTTCTAGATTAACCGAAGTTCTTCAAGAAAAGACCCGACCTGTACGTAAAAGTTATTGTACAAAGACAAAGGGTGTTCAGCTTAGTGAGGCATATCGCCTTTATTGATTAAAAAAAAAAAGACACCATTGATAGAGTAGAGAGAAAGAAGCTGCAGATCATATTGAAAGACAGCTGCTTTCCAGAGAACAGAACTCAGTCTTCCAGAGGTCACTGTCGTAATATGAATGTTAAAATGTAACTATGAATACTAACTACAGGCAATAGGCACTAAGTTGTAGGCTTTCTCCGATATATCCTGACATTAATATTCACAACATTGACAAGAGTAAGAAGTGTAAAATTGGACATTAAACCAGTGCAGATAAACCAGCCAAGTGCTATTTGTGATGATGAATCTGTCATTTATGAGCTTAATTTAGTATGTAAAAAATGTAATACGAAAGTATCAAAACTAAAGATAAGAGTAACGGCATTTAAAGGAGAGCATATTATTAGAACATCGATTAGCTCTGAGTGCAAAGCAGTATAACGTAACGGAGAGTGTTCTACCTTGGAACACTGTTCAAACTCTGGCCTCTGGCCAGCCCCGTGACAGAAGTGTAATTTAGTAAAACTTCGTTAACACGAATCCGAAGGGACCGAAAAATCAGGAGTTCGTGTTAAAAAAATTAGTGTTAAGTGAAAAACACAGATTTTAGTAAGTATACATGTACAGTAGTACACTAATGTGTAATACAATAAACTATCAATCACGTTATTGTAGACTTATAACACTTTAAAGTGATTGTAAAATTACAAGTACTCACAAATTATGTACGCTACTTTCTTGGAAAAAAATCAGTCATGGTTCGCTGAAGTTCATGGGAACGATAATATTTTGTAATTTCTCAACCAATTATAATGATAACGTCCGTAAACCCAGCAGTGACGTCAGATGTTGAAGCGAACCGTTCTAAACAGTCCAAGGCTGTAAACATCTCCTGACGGGTAGATGGAATGTTATCTGTATTCTCTTCCTCTTCACTTTCTTCTGATGGCGCTTCTTGCACCTCGTTCACAGCTTTTGGCACATCCGATTCCACAGAAGCACATACGGCAACATCGTCGTCTACACTAATGAATTCTTCGCAACGTCCTGCAGAACTGTCCATTCATCAGGTGAAGTGGCATCTTCTGACTCGTGGACATCTTCAGTGTTGCTATGTCTCCAAGCTCTGTTAAAGCACTTCCCTATATGATGTGGCGATACTGAGTTCCAGGCTGCTGCGATGGCTTTTATTGCGTCAAGCAGATTCCAATTTGGGGTTGCATTATTGTTTTCAGCAGCATGAATTGTAGCTCTTACAAGTCGCTTACGATAAGCTCTCTTTATGAGAGAGATTATGCCTTGGTCCAAAGGCTGAAGTTGGTTTGAGGCATTGGGTGGAAAAAACTGAACCTTTATGTTGACCAGGTTCAGATCATGAACGTTATGGGCAGTACATCTGTCCAATGTAAGAAGAGCATGTCTATTCTAAGAAACCATTCGTCTGTTGAAACGAAGAAGCCACTTGCGAAGTGATGTGCCATCGATCCAAGCTTTCTTCTGGTGAGAGTAGATGGAAGATAAAGTGCCCATATTTATGTTTTTAAAAGAACGTGGTTTCTCGGATTTACCTATAACCCACGGACGAAACTTCTCACTGCCGTCAGCATTACAGCATAGTACAACAGTCACACGTTGTTTGCTTCGTGCTCCACCGTGACACTTATCACCTTTTATCCCCAGGGTGTTATTTGGAAAAAGATTGTAGAAAAATCCAGTGTCATCCATATTAAAAACATCACACGAGACATACTTTTCCCTCACTCGGTTGAATCCATGCAAACAGCTGTTCGAACTTCCTTCATCAACTTTATTTGCTTCACCACAGATTTGTACAGATGAAATTGAATGTCTCTTTTGGAACTGATACAACCAACCAGCAGAAGAACGGAAGTCTTCGATGCCCATTTCTTTAGCAATATCATATGCTTTTGGCTGAATCACAGGGCCAGTTAATGGTATGTTAGATGCAGGCATATGACTGAACCATTCTAGCAGTAACATCTCGATGTCTTCATACTTGGCGGTACGAAGTCGTTTAGATTTGTTTCCAGAACCTGATGCCGCAGCATTAATAATTTTTTCTCGATTCTTAATAATTGTAGATAAAGTAGATTTAGGTATTCCAAACTGCTCTGCAATTGTTGTTTTCTTGGTACCACGGTCCACTTCATCTAGAATCTTAAGCTTTAACTGTACATTTAGAGCTGTCTGTTTCCTCTTTGCCATTTTCGCGTGCTACGGTACTGGTTGTAACTGTAGTTTTTATTCAGTATTCCGACTTGATACGGCTACGAATAACAGAACACCTGAGTACGTTCCTAAATACTCCTGCACACATTATTGAATGTCTTACAATGTACAGCATACGCTGATTGTTGAGGTGATAATCGCGGCTACCGACCTACAATACGTTAAAAACGAGTCAACAATAAGTATAATTAGCTTTATAGCTACATTTCCTACATTCATTTCGGAAAAAAATTACGCTTTAGAATACCCTAAGGTCGGACGTTTGTGTTACAGTGAAATTTAATTACGCTAGGAACTGAAACAGAGTTCGTAATTCGCCTTAACCGAAATTCGTGTTAACCGATAAAACATACCATAAGAACTAATGTATTCCTGGTGGGACCAATATTCTTTTCGCGTTAACCGCGAGATCGTCTTATTCGAGTTCGCGCTAACGAGGTTATACTGTATAATTGTTTTCATTCCGTTTCGAAATGATAGCATTCACTTTAAGTGTACTGCAGTCTCTTTCTCAAGTTACAAAAAATATTCGGTAAAAGTGTTGCAATCGAGAAAATCTTCTCAGTATTGTAATCAATAGTCTATGACTACATTATTACACTACTAAATAAGAATAATCGGCAAGTGAAATTAAATTAAGAAGAAATATTACTACAAGTTACGAGTTAAAACATCCTGAAATATAAGCTGTTGGTAGGCACTAAAACAAATATCAATTTTTAAGACAGAGGAAATTGTTAAAATGTTAAAAGACTCAGTTCATTTGCAAATATGACGTGTTCTATGGCAGAAGACCTTTTTCAAGATACAAAATAGTGCCCGACCGACGAAGTATGGCAAACCATATACAAGCTACGTAACTAGTTTTAAAAACATATGGAATTTTATTCAGCATAAAACTCTGTAACTGAAGAATTAAAAATATTCTCCAAGTAGCTTTGTTATACTATACAGCATGTGAATTTGTAGAAATCGTAGTACTTACAAACGCTGCACAAAACACCACCTCATGTCTCACAACAACAAAAACAATAGAAAACGACAGAAACTGCATGTGGTTGTTCCTAGTGTGCACTCCTTCATGTGACTCGAAAATCGTTTACTAGATTGGAACACCGACCAGGAAACATGACGTCTTTTTAGGTTCTCTATCCTCCAGGTAAAGCACTCTCTCTACGCCTCACTTGTGTTTCTAGACTATGACCCAAGCTATAATCAAAACTGTGGTATATAAAATAGAATACTTGCGTTTCAGTTACGTGATAAAATACATCAAACACTAAAGAAAAGCATCAGAAAGGATACGCTTATTAATTTGTATAAGACAACAGCAGTGGTTGGAGTACTGAGGGGATGTGAAAACTGGGTTTCCTCTCAAAAGGAAAAATAAATATTAAAGAAGTTGAAATGCAGTTCCCACAGTAAGTGAAATGCTGCAATCAAATAGACAGACAGAGGAATGACGGTGAAACAGGAGCTGCATATACAGCGTGCCACAGGAGGGATGGTCAATATTCAGGGCTATATGACAGGAACGATCATTCGAAGCAAAATGTCCAATAAACGTGGGTTCTAAAATGTATACCTTAAGAGCTACGAGCAATTCTTCATCGTCGATAGATAAAACTAATCTCTTCTACTACAAGCTCTTTGCTTTCCATGTTTTGAGAGGTGGTGTTATGGACAAAAATAAGAAAAGGTCCAGTAAACATGTACTCTGAAGTGCATACCTTAAACAGCTATGAGCACTTGTTGATCTTCGGTACTGTAAGACATATATCATATACTCAACAAGTGCACATAGATCTTAAATTATGCATTTTAGAGCCCGTGTTTACTAGGCAATATTTTCTTTTATGGTTTGGTCCATACTACTTCTCCCAAATTATCTAAAGCAAAGAGCTTGCAGTAAAAGAGATTGTTTCACAATATCGAAAATAAAAAAAGTGCTCACAGCTCTTAATGCAAACGTTTTAGAACCCATGTTTACTAGACTTTTTTGCTTCGAAAGGTCGTTCCTATCACATATCTCTGAATATTGACCGTCCTTTCTGAGACATACTTCATACGCAATAAATGATAAAATTTAGCGATATAAGCACAAATGGAGGAACAATCTGAAGGAAGTGGAGCAACCAAGAGGGAAGAGGAATGTGGGAAGACTGTGTAAAATGTATCTGAAGTGTGCACTGCAACAAGCTGAAGTGTGCAGTCCCTGGCATTATTATTAGACGCACCAGACTGTTTTCACAATTCATCTATTTCTGGTATTTGGCTTTGTAAAGCGACTCACCTATCATTTTTACAGGGTGAATATTGTTAAGGAGCTATTACTGAATGAGATGAACTCATTCGTTGTGTTGCATCGTTCTTGTGAGAGCTGATTGTTGATGAACAATTGCCAGTTACAGTTTTGAGAACACAAGAACTGACATGTATGAAGTGTGAATGAGTTATTAACATCTAGTATTGTCGGTTTATTGGTTTATTTAATATCTCTACCCTCTAATGATAAAGTCTGTTGATTACTGAGCGACTATAGATACAATAAGATGCGAAAATAATGGGTAAAGTAAACGATTCGACACCTCGAAAGACTGCGGAGGTAAAAGCACTGCTTGGCACAAGTGTGTATTCAAATCGGGAAGTTTCTCGAAGATTTGGGATATCAGAATCATCCGTAAGGCGAGTAAAAAAAGAAATTTAATTTGGTGAGGAATTAGTCCCTCGAAGGAAGAACAAGTGCGCTAGAAGACCAAACTTTTCACCATGGTCTTAGCGCTCCTGGAAAAAGATACGCTGTGAGAACCAGTTTGCTTGTACAGAGAAATTAAAATGAAACTAGAACACAGTGGCGTTATTGCATCTGAAATAACTGAAAGATGCGAACTTTCACAAAGCTTCGGTACTAAGGTTAACTGAAAACCATCGTTTATATTGCAACTGGTTAGCTGTCTCGTTCACCTGCTGTTCTGCAACAGTTGCTGAAGTGCAGCCATATTCGTAGTATTGACTTTGACAAACGTATTTAAAGGCTCCTAGGCTTGCCCGAAAGCCATAATTAACAGCTGCTGTGATGCCAAAACGGCTTGCATGAGCAAAGGAGAACAAGCTTTGAGATTTGGACTTGTGGAAATCGGCACCATTAAATTAGACGGTATTTGCCTTCACACAGTAGCGATAAATAATTTTTATGAGTTCAAGCACAATCCTAAATCAAAAGTCAATAGCTTTTTTATTATGTGTCAGGTTTGTTTTTAAGATGAGTCCACATCAGAAATTTTTGATAAATAAATCTCAGTTTGTATGAAGGTGCTCTGTTAAGAAATACCACTCCGACTGTATTATGCAGACCGCGATGGAATAATCCACAAAAACTATGATAAGATCCGTCATCAGTGGCAGAAGCACCGGACATCTGTACTTGGCTGAGGGCAGGGCACAATGTGACAAGACCGTTACAAGAAGGTGTTAAAGCAGGAGGCTACTAGCTCAAATAAAAGAACTGTTCCCTAATAGAGAACCATGCCACATAGCACGATCCGTGAAAACAGCGCTGAAGCGAGAAAAAGTCCCTTTGTTATCCTGGCCACGAAATCCGCCCTGCATGAACCCAGCTGAAAACATGAGCAGCTGGTGGAAAGTGACGTGGTGAAGGAAACCATCACCACAGAAAGTCGTCTCATTGAAAAGATTTTTCGAGTTTGGTATCGTAACCCACAGATGCAGGACACTGTACAAGCCTGTATTAACAGTACGCCAAGGCGAATTGAAGGATTAATAGCTGCTAAAGACGGCTGAAAAAGTGTTAAGGAATTAGGCCTGGTTCTGTTTATTGAACTTTTTAAAAATAAACATTTAATATTAAAATTGAGTGGTTAATCAGTTATTAATCATCTGTAATGTTTGAAGAAAGTGAAGTACTTCATTCAGACTGAACAAAATTATCTTTCCCGTTTATTGTACCTCTTGAACCCGTTAAAAGCGCAAGGTGCGTCTAACAATATGGCTAGAGACTGTAGAGAAGACTGTATCTCAGAACCATGCACCTCGACCACTCAAGTGAAAACTTTCTCTGTTCGACGAAGTAAAGGATTTAGTATGCGCCAGTTTAAGATTTTGAAATTGTGTCCTGGCTCAAACCCGCTTCTTGGAACGCTTGCACACGAAAACTGTCATAGAGCTTTTCGTGGTGGTTTTCTTTGCATATGTCACTGCAAGGATTCCTGGTAGTCATTATCATGCGCAGCGAGCAGTGGTTTCATAAGAATCCTCGCGCGTAAAGTCGAGCCAACCTTGTCATTTATCCGTTTCACAGATACCCTGGGAGTATTTTGCCAGATTGCGAGACTAACAACATGGTCTCTGATCTTGCGCCCTGTTCCAGCAACTGATACTAATCTAAAACTGAAGCAACATTTTTGCGGAATAAAGACATCACTCTTTCTGATAACAGTAGAAACTTGTACTTTGAGACAAACATCCTCAGTCATGACACAATTCTCAATATAATAGCAACACGTGTGACAGATGATAACATCATATTCGCAACTAAAATACGGCGTTTGTGAGGAATAACACAGGAGCCAATGCTGCTCAGAAAAAAATGTACGCACCAAGTAATCCCGACTTGAGATGCACTTGAAAGACGAAGTGTTCAAGTGCGAAGACAATTTCGTGCTTCTAATGAATTAAAAAGTGATTAATTGTGTATAGTTATTTGTAAACCTGTATTCGGTTTAATGCTCACATACTTCTGGTCCCAGTCATTTCTCGTATCATCTATTTCATCCTCTTCACCTATTTTGTTTTGGTATTTCGTACATAAGTTATCGAAATAAAAATAAAAACCTTTGTTACATGTTGTACTATAGTTGTGTGATAGTTTTCGTCAACGTGTAATGATATTTGCAACTGAGGTCCAAATCCCTACATACCTATAGGACTGTTCTTGCCTACTGTTTGATTTTCTCATCTGCACTTTCCCTTCTGTCCAACTCGGAGTCTAGTTTTGACGTTATGTTTTGCCATTATTGTTGCTGAAAAGTAATGCTCCGAATTTTAATGTGAAAACTCGCAAAGCTTTTTAAATAAAACAAACGCAATTGATATTCTAAATCTTTACTCTTCATAACTACACATTTATTTGTCGAGGTACTCACCATGGCGAGAAACCAGTTGATTGATACCATCACTGTAGAACGTTTGACTGTTGACAGAGCCACATGCCAAGTCTCTTTGCACCGCTTCGTCACTATCAAAGTGAACTCCTCGAAGGCGTTCTTTAAGTTTTGGAAACTGATGATAATCGTATGGGGCCAAGTTGGGACTGTACGGAAGAAGATCGATGACAGTGAACCCAAGATGTCGGATACAAAAAATCTGAAGCATTACTTTTCAGCACGCCCTCGTACTGTCGAAAGGACCTTTTACTCTAAGAGCTTTCAAACTACATTTCAACTTTATGGCTAAATTATGAAGTTGATCTCCAGCATACAACCGTGTTTGATGACGTTAGTCAGTTGTTGTCTGACGATGGCGTTATAAGTTGAAACCTGATTAAGGATCAAAATAGCTGCAGTAGAACATTTACTGGTTATTTTCCATTCGTCAATAAAAAAATATTGTGCAACTCAGCGACCAAAACGTCTACTAGTATAGCTGATGTTTCTTCGTAACGAGAGACAAACACTGGAAATTTCTGTGGATACATCAAAAGCAGAGACTAAGTATTCCGCTTGTCTCCTGCAGACAACTATACAGTATGGAACACAGTTTAGTTCTGTGCATGATTTAACATAAAACTGTTCAATACGGACTTCTGTCTTTTACCCTCAACAGGGAAATGAATCTTTTACATCCTGCGAATATCGTGTTCTTAAACGTAAGCTGCCGTGCGAGAATTATTCCTAATCTTAATTGGGAAGTATAGCTCATTTATGAATGTCGAAAAGAGTACAGCTGTTGGACGCTATTTTAACGAATTTGTGCACTGGGACCCTTTGCGCTCAGAAGACTAGTGGTGTCTCGAATGATCGCATAGTAACACACGCTCCGTGTCATCCTTTGTGCCTTGAGAAAGGGCAGTTCTGTATCTTTCAGAAACGTTCTATGAAAAACGTATGCTCACACAATGTAACTGCTCTTTTGAGACTGCAAGGGAAATGTCCAAGGTAGGATCTTGGCAGCAGTCTTCAGCAGTTACCAGCTTTTGTCGGCCAACTGACTGTCACTCCTTATCAAATAAATGAATGAGTTTGGTTGTTTACATGAGAACGAGTTGGTACTCAATAACTTCAGAGATCCTGTGACACTAGCCATCACCAGATTGTAAAACTACGATAAATTATTACTTTTAACATTAATTGTCTTTTTTCTGTAAAGATACATTGGTGGAAACATATGACTGATAAGAGTGGCAAGCACAATGGACAATGGCAACAAATTTACGAATAGAGTGCACAGGTTATATGTGGTAGGGCATCTTCTGTATTTTGCGTCTTACAAAATAATTGAATTCAGAAGTGAGCACTAATGACTGAGTGCCATCCATCAAATAATGTCTATTGAGGGGTCTAGGTGCTCACTCGGGACAGCCAATATGAGAGATTTTATCACAGATTTTCACTGGCACCATCTCATTAAATAATGTTTTTAAAAGGCGCTCATACGTATTTGGTGGAGGACCAGCTAATTGGCAGACGATACTAGCAAAAACGTCTGGCGTGGCTATTAAATACAATATCAAAAGTCCAAGAGACGTGAATTCTGGGCGTTAGGATCCGTACACAGAGCAGGGCGGGAAACTCGAGGAAGTGGTATCACTCCATCTAAGGTCAAAGTCCTCATACACATTCTTGGTACCCACCTGAATTCGCTCTAGTAATTTAAAATACTGCCGTCGACGGGCAAAGGCGAGGGGCAGCGACAACTGCACTCCCACGACTGGCTAGAGGAGTGTGTGTACCACATACTGTCGCAGAGAATAAGAAAACTAATAGTACAGTAATACTGTAATACACCAACAAATACAATTAAAGTTGTTAAGAGACAAATACAAGCTTAAGATCAAGACAAAGCTGACTGGCACCAAAATACAGATATTTCATACAAGCACATACTGTGACCGAACATTAAAGGTTGCTCTTCCTACTCACCCGCATTAATTGACATTTTTCCACATTTAGAGCTAGCTGCCATTCATCACACCAAGTAGAAACTTTGTCTCAGTCGTCTTGTATTTTCCTATAGTAACTCAAAGTCGACACCTTACCGTACACTCCAGAATCATAAGCAAACAACCGCAGACTGCTGTCCAGCCTGTCCGTCAAATCATTTATGAACATAGAGAACAACGGCGGTCCTCGCACACTTCCCTTGGGCACTCCTGACAATACTCTTGTCTCTGAAGAATATTCGCCGACGAGGACAACACACTGGGTTCTTTTACTTAAGAAGTCTTCGAGACCCTCTCATATCTACGAACGTATTCCACATACTCGTAGCTTCATTAACAGCCTGCAATGGGGCACTGTGACAAATGCCTTCCGGAAATCTAGAAATATGGAATCTGCCTGTCGCTCTTCGTCCATAGTTCTCAGTATATCGTGTGAGAAAAGGGCAAGCTGAGATTCTCACTAGTGATGCTTTCTAAGCCCCCCAGGGGCTTCAGCTAGAAGTACGCGGGTGGCGACCGCGGGGAGCCGAGCTGAGTCTGACATTGCTTCCACTTACTTGTGTCAGACTCCTTCTTTCTCCTTTCCTGTCGGCCTCCCTTGGCCAACTCTTGCTTTTTAGACCCCAACGGTATTAAGTTTCGAGTCCCGAGGGCGTCTTTCCAATTTTCTTATTCCTACCTCTAACCCAACTCCTGAGGGGAGCCCACCCCTTAAGAAAAGCCAGCAGTCCTGTGAGCTGTGAGGGTAACACCGCAGGTTGGACGGGAGGCCAGCACCCTCTCCGTAAAAAATTAAACATGCTTGCAAGACTACAAGTAAGCCTCGGAATACTACTGACAAAAATAGACGACGTCAATGGCAAAGAAACGGTATACGATTTGGAACGTGGAATGTAAGGAGTCTGTACAAGACAGGAGCTGCAATCAGTGTGGTCAAGGAAATTCAGAGGTACGAACTAGACCTAGTTGCACTGCAGGAAATCCGGTGGGACGATGCTGGGAGCATTGATGTTGAAAACTGTACGAGGTCATCTGTTAGGCACTGGTTTCTGCGTCAGTAAGACGTTGGCCACTAATGTTTCAGAATTCGTTTCAGTCAACCCAAGAATATCTGCTCTAACACTGGAAGTAAAGCATATTAAGGCGACTTTTGTGAACTGTCATGCTCCCACGGAGGAGAGCGAATGTGAAGTGAAAGACGAGTTCTATGCACAGCTAGAGGCAGTGATGGACGCTATACCAAATGGGCACCTGAGGATCCTCCTTGGTGATATGAATGCCAAGGTTGGGAAAGAACAAATATTCCAAGACTCAACAGGTAGGCACAGTCTACACAACCTAAGCAATGACAATGGAGTTAGGTTCATCAGCTTCGCTACATCATTAGGGTTGTTCATCTCCAGCACAAACTTCCAGCGGAAAAGCGTACATAAAGGAACCTGGGTATCACCAGATGGGAGAACTATAAATCAAATAGACCATGTTGCCATTGGTCTCAGAGCCAAGAGATGGGTGTTAGACGTTAAGACAACGCGTGGTGCCGAAGGTGGGAGTGATCATTTCCTGGTCAGAGGCCGTTTAAACATACAGTGTAAAGGAAGAACGGGGCCTAAGTTAAAAAGAGTGGAAAGGTACCATGCGGAGAAACTGAGAGATGAGGCAACGAAGACCAGATACCAGTTGCAACTTAGTAACCGCTTTGAAGCACTCAGTGAAGTGGACGCGAATCAGGACATCGAACTAATGTGGGGAAACATCCAGAGCTCAGTTAGGGATGCAGCAAAGGAAACACTCATGGGAAACCCAGTGGGCAAGAAGATCTGGTTTGGAAAGGAATGTGCAGATGCCCTGGAAAGGAGAAAGGAAGCCAGGAACAAATGGCTGAAGGGGACAAATCTGGCACATGCCAAAGCACAATTTGAGGAGGTCCGAAAGACTACACAAGATATTCTGAGAAGAGCAAAGAGGAAATACATAAGGAATATCATCACTGAAGCAGAAACAGACTTCAGAGCACAAAAGACGAGGGAAATGTTTCTGAGGGTGAAGTACCTCTGTAAAGGTCACCAGGCCAAGCAGAAATTTGTCAAAGATTCCCATGATAAGATCCTTACGAACGATAGGGACATAGCTGAGAGATGGAAAGAGTACTTTCGAGAGCTGCTAAATTGTGATGAACCCGAACTGCAGTTTGATTTCCAGTACCCAATTACAGCCGATGCAGACTATCCCCCACCTACCCTGGATGAGATAAAAACCTTAAACAGAATAAGAGTCCAGATGAAGATGGAATACAGGCTGAAATGATCCTAGCAGGAGGAGAGAAACTTGCAGAAAAAATACACCGACTGATACAGGCAATATGGACCAAAGAAGAACTACCAGGAGAATGGAAAACAGCTCTGATTTGTCCAATACATAAGAAGGGCGACAAACTGAAATGTGACAACTATCGAGCAATCGCTCTGCTTAGCATCTGCTATAAGATCCTGTCCAATTGCCTCATACATAGAATTCAGCTAGTGGCAGAATCGGTGATTGGGGAGTACCAGGGAGGTTTCCGGCCAGGACGGTCAACAGTAGATCACATCTTCAGTCTCCGGCAGCTCACTGAGAAACTGGGTGAATATGGTAAGGATTTTGCATATTTTATTCGTTGATTTTAAGAAGGTCTATGATTGCATACATCGCAAGAGCCTGCTCAACTGTTTAAGGGAGTTTGGCATAGCAGAGAAACTCATCAATCTGATAAAGATCTGTCTGAACGAAACACATGCAAAGGTGAAGATGGGAAATCGCGTAACTGAGGAATTTGAAATTGTGACAGGACTCAGGCAAGGAGATGGGTTGTCCCCTATCCTGTTCAACTTTGTCCTCGAGAAGATCGTACGCGAGACCTTCCAAGAGAACGAAGGGATTGAAATCGAAGGAAAGAGACTGGCATTCTTAGCCTATGCAGACGACATCTGTTTACTCTCTAGGTCGGAAGAGGAGTTGGAGCAAATGACCAAAGCACTAAAGGAGGCTGCCAGCAAATTTGGGCTAAACATAAACGAAGCTAAGACAGAGTACCTCGTTATGACGAGTGGTCATTGTCAGACTGCTGATCATCTACAATCACTGCAGGTTGGGGACCATTCCTACAAGAGAGTGCAAGAATTCAAATACCTAGGGGCACTTTTCACTGAGAACTCGTCATGTGAAGCAGAGATCAATGCCAGAATACAAGCAGGAAACCGATCTTACCACAGCCTAGCACAACTGCTTCGGTCCAAATCTCTCTCCAGACAGTTCAAGATTCGACAAAACCCTGATCCAGCCTGTTGTTCTATATGTCTGTGAGACATGGAGTATCCGGAAACAGGACTTCCATAAGCTCCTTGTTTTTGAGAGAAAAGTGCTTCGGAAGATCTTCGGTCCGGTTTTGGATGCAGATACATGGGAATGGAGGATCAGATACAACCAAGAGCTTGAGGAACTATACCAGCAGCCCAACATAGCAGGAACTGACAAAGCTAAACGAATGCAGTGGGCCAGCCATGTGGCCCGGATGGGGGATCACAGATGGCCTCGGAAGCTCCTGTATTTCACACCTACAGGAAAGAGACCGCCAGGGAGACCCGAGAAGCGTTGGAGGGATGGACTCCATGAAGATTTAAAACAAATGTCAATAGATGTGGACGAATGGCGGATAGCAGCAATGGACAGAATACAGTGGAGGAGGAAACTTGTAGATGCGTGCGGTCCACTGGGCCTGATCACGTAGTAGTAGTAGTAGATGCTTTCTAAGCGCATGCTGATTCGTGGACATAAGCTGCTTAGCCTCAAGAAAATTTATTACATTAGAACTGAGAATATGTTCAAGAATTCTGCAGCAAACAGAAGGTAGGGATATTGATCTCTAATTTTACGGGTCCTTTGTTTTACCTTTCTTATGTATTGGACTCACCTGCGCTTTCTTCCAGTGGCTTGGGACTTTGTGCTGGGCGGGAGATTCTCGATAAATACAAGCTAGATAAGGGGCCAATGACGCGGAGTGCTCTTTGTAAAATCGAACTGGGATTCCATCCGGATCTGGTGATTTATTTGTTTTCTAATCTTTTAGTTGTTTCTCTGCTCCAGGTATGCTTATTTCTATGTCGTCCATACGGGAGCCTGTCGTAGGTCAAATAACGGTATGTTTGTACAGTTCTCCTGTGTGAACGATTTCTTGAAAGTGAAATTTAAAACTTCGGCTTCGTTTTGCTGTCTTCAGTTGCAAGATCAGACTTGTTAGCGAGGTACTGAATGGAAGCTTTGTACCCGCTTAACGATTTTACATACAACCAGAAATTTCTCGGGTTCTCTGCCAGATCTTTTGCTGAGGTGTGACGGTGGTAATTGTATGCTTCACGCATAGATCTTTTCACAGATGTACGAATCTCTACTAGACTTCGCTTGTTGTCATTTGAGCGTTCCCTTTTGAAACGAGAATGCAACAGCATCTGCTTCTTCAGCATCAGCCGAATTTCGTTATTAAACCACGGTGGGTATTTTCCATCCTTCATCCACTTACAAGGCACGCAACTTTCCAGACCACTGTTTACAATATGCCTAAACTTTGCCCGTAATTCCTCTACATCCGTCTTACTGGAACTAAATGATGCCAACTCGTTGTCTAAGTGAGATGTTAATAAATGCTTATCTGCTCTGTTTATCAAAATCACTCTCCTAGCCTTCTTGACTGATTGATTAACTTTCGTAACCATAGTTGCTACAATGACATCATGAACGCTAATTCCCGTTTCTGTACTGACATTGTCGAAAAGGTCCGGCCTATTCGTAGCTGCAAACTTTAAGATATTTCCATTGCGCGTGGGCTGCCGAACTATCTGCTCAAGACAGTTTTCGGAAAAGTGTTCAAAAATATTTCGCATGACTGTGTCTGCGACCCCCCGCAATGAATCCATAGACATCCCAGTCTGTACTCGGCGGGTTACAGTCGCCTCCAACTAGTACTGCATGATCTGGGTATTGACACGCTGTTGACCATAGACATGGCCCTAGAACTATCACAGCGGAGTCGGGTGGCCGATAAAAGCATCCAACAATTAACTTAGTTTCACCTGCACCTACTATACGCTACCAGATGACTTCACTATCACACTCAACTTCGATCTCAATAGACAAGATTTTTGTCAACAGCAATGGACACTCCCCCTCCTACGGCCTCTAATCTGTCTTTCCGATACACGTTTCACGACTTTCTAAATATCTCAGAGCTATCCACTTCACGTTTCAGCCAGCTCTTGCCCCAAGAACAATTTGAGTGCGGTAACTTTCCTGGAGGACAGTAAATTCGGGAACTTTATTACGAATACTTCGACAGTTTACTGATAGAATTGCGAAAGTCGAAGTGTCTTTATTCTGAACTCCGTTTGATTTCCCTCGCAGTGAATCGACTGGCGAGGGTTCATTAGAGCACCTCAAACTACTGCCTAGCCTAAAAAAAACCTCATGTGCACTCCAAAAGTACTCTGCTACCCGAGCAGCTGCTCCTTTTGAGGAGTGCACCCCTGACCTATCAAGGTGAGACCTACAAATCCCCACACGATAATGCAGGTCTAGAAACCTGCAGCCAAGTCCGTTAAATAACCAGTGTACAATTTACGAAGAAAAACACAAGGTGTGTACATATAGTAGAGTGTGTTTTACGTACCACAGAACTGGTTTATGAAATGTGAATACAAGTACTCCGACTTAAATCATTGAGAGAATAATAGTGTAACATAACGGGTAAATTGTTAGCGACAGGACACGTGGTAGTGGGAAAGGAAAACAAATTGCTTATCAGTCATCTATCTGCAAAAGTCAAATATTTTATGTCAAGTATCTAAGTCATTGAAGCTTCAGATTTCTGTCTGAGATCATTATTTCAAATGCATTGTCCATGGACCCATGTATTAATCAAAATTTCATCATACTTTCAAATACCTGTATTACGAGTAAACCTTTGTGTCTTCATTTATAAATCATAAACCTCCGTTTAATCACCTAGTGTTGATAAACCTCTGTGTCATCCTACTCGCAAGCTTGCATTTCATTTGCCTAGAAAAACTCATCTTCAGCCACTTCACAAGAATATAACATACTCATTTCCTTTCTCTCTTAACATAAATTCATTTCTTGTACCTGTACAAAAATTCATTTCCTTCCCTATACCAAAAGTTATATTGCAATATTTGTCACTTCATATAGACTACCTTTATGCTTTCTTGCTTTATCATCATGTCATTCCAAGGTATACCTTTATCTCTGACATTCTCTTCATCACTCACTTAAGGCTAAATTTATGTTGCTGTTCTATATAAAACCTAAATTTAATGTTTAATGTAGTTTATGAGGTACCCACATTCCCTGATTTGTTCTTATCAAGGAAAGAAAACAAATTCTACTTGAAGCCAAATAGTACAGCGAATAAAGCAGAGAAAACTGAAAGTACTGTATACGAAACTGATACAGAGATCCATTGCCACTATATGTAAAACATAACATATCCACAGAACTTGCGCACAAATAAACATATTCACACTATTTACCTCACATATAGTAATGCGCAGAACACAGATTGTCAAGTAAATAAATCTGAGAAAGCTGAAAAGGCAAATTGAGTCATTATGTTGTCCTACCAAAACTGTACATATTTTCGTATAGGACTACCGCTTATTTCTGTATTGAGTGCTCTATGGCACTAGTCATCATCACTATACTGTATTTTCTTTTCTCCCCTTTTTTATCCCATAAAAAGCTGCTATCATAGAAAAATGTCTTAATATCTGCAGGATAAGATATGGTGGTTAATAGCATGATCCTTAATACACTACGGAGCACAGTTTGATCATAAACAATATTTGCAAAATAAATTTACTGTCTTCAACAAAATCCAGAAAAGCATATGTTTCATACCAAAGTAAACTATTCATAAAACTGTCAGCAAATTACTCATATCAAATACGCTGAGATAAATACTGCTTTATAGAGACCAAATGCCATTCATATCCGTACATGTAAGAACCATAAGTGAAAATGTGCGTACAGTAAAACATGTCCTCTCTCCAACAAACCAAAGAATTCACCAAGCATTCATATACTGGTTTCCTACTCTCTCGTTAAACATAGTCAGACTAACGTAATGTCATAGCGGTATGTAATCCAGAAGCAGAATGTCACTTCTCCTTGCCTCATTAACAGTAAAAGCGCAAATATAACCTCATATAGTTCTATGAAAATGTTCAAGCACAACAGGCTACTACTAAACACATAAACTCTATAAAGTATATCCTATAAACATCAACACTTCTTCTCATCTCACTCAATACATAATAGTTTCCCTGTTCTGTTCACACGTAAGCAGACAAGTTTCATATCAGCGCACACTCCGCTGCAGAGTGAAAATCTCATTCTGGAAACATCCCCCAGGCTGTGGCTAAGCCATGTCTCCGCAGTATCCTTTCTTTCAGGAGTGCTAGTTCTGCAAGGTTCGCAGGAGAGCTTCTGTAAAGTTTGGAAGGTAGGAGACGAGATACTGGCAAAAGTAGAGCTGTGAGGACCGGCCGTGAGTCGTGCTTCGGTAGCTCAGATGGTAGAGCACTTGCCCGCCAAAGGCAAAGGTCCCGAGTTCGACTCTCGGTCGGGCACACAGTTTTAATCTGCCAGGAAGTTTAATATGAAGACTACCTAACTGGCAATATCATAGCTGTTCATTCACTGTATATCCTCTGACCATACTCTACAAAACTAACTGTTCCAGAGGACTGCATCGTTCCAAACTGTATTCCACACTTACTTTAATATATTTTCAATAGGTCGTAAACTGTTTCACTGTACAGATTGAATTTCAAGAATATTTATCATTTCTCACAAATGTACCAAAATGTCGCTAAAGTTAACCCAGACAAAGAAAGGTGTATGTCTTGTGTTTCACCTCCCAGTGTAGTATTATCAGACAAATGTAATATTTGTCATTACATAAATAAACAAAAACTATTCTAGACAAAGCCGATAACTTCCTCGTCTTGACCACCAAGCCATTCCTCAAACTTTAACTTAACTTGTTCACTTGAGACTGTGAGATCTTAGCATTATTGAAATTCATAATAGCGTTATGCTGATTAAGGAAATTAACGCCATGGATCACTTGTGTATTAAGAAGTGGCGCAATTAAAAAGTTGGTGGCAAAATAACGACCTTGACAGCTAAACTCAATGTGTGTCTCGTTTTTAACATCGACAGCCTTTCCTGAGATTTCACCTAGTATTTTAGTCTTTCTCAGCGGTAGTGTGGAGGCAGAAAATATTTTTAGTGAACTTGTATACAGCCTCGCTGATAACAGATACCGCGCTACCGGAATCAAACACTGTGACTGGCAATTTTGATTGTAATAATGGAATGTACAATCGTTTTAGTCTGTGTTTCCTTTTCTTCTGAAAGAATGCCCCTAATGCCTTCACAGTCCACGTACTTGATTGTTATGGCAGTGGACGGTCCTTTTAAATAACACTTTTTGCCAGCTGCCGCAGTTACAAGTAATTTCTTACCTCTCTTGTTGCTCTGGATATCTTCTGGCTTGGGATTACGTTCTTCAACGATCTCTACTTTCCTATCTTTGTTGAACTGTCCTGAATTTTGCCACTGTTGCTGATTGTGTTGGTTGTATTGACCCGACCTCTGATTAAAGTTTGAACGATTTTTGTTGCGCCAGGAGTTACCTTTGTTTGAATGATTACATTGCTGATTGCATACATGTCTTACCGTTGTATTGCTTGTCATTATACTTATTAGCGTTACCGTATTAATTTTTGTTTTGATTAAAATGCTGCTGGTCATGACTCCGAAAGTACTGACGATTTTAGTAGCTGTTTTATGATATGTGGGTGGTGTTGTCGGTAGTATCTGAAACTTCTTATATTGTGAAATCTACTGCATGATTCATAGTTTCTGCTATGATTACGAGAATACACGTTGTCATAATCGTGAAACTTTTGTGCTGCTTCTTTGCCAGTCAATTTACTCTCGCCGTCAAGCTATAATTATTGTAATAAACTAACAAATTCCTCAGTGTTGCCTTTGCATGTACCGGTAATTTTATCAAACAAATCCTGATAAATTCAGGGGGACTCAGTGGGTTTTAGAGGTGTCTGTTTCGTCTGTTGGAAAAATCTGATAGTTCGAAGTTTTGCAACATGATTATGCCGTGTTTAATACGATCCTGTTTTTCTGGTGACCAGTACGCCGAGAAAAATGCGTTCTAAAAATCTTGCTCAGAACGACATTCGTTAATGAGAGCTCGCATTCTTACAGCAAAATCATTTTCAAGAAAAGTACACGTTAATTGTACTTGTGTTCTAAAGGCCAATTAGGTGGAATAGCATAGTAAAACTGGTACAACCATGCTTGGGGACGTTCTTCGTCGCTACGAAATTTTTGTATCTGCGTACTGGTAAGAAGTGTTTATAGTCAAAAGTTTCCTCGCGTCTTGGTGCGCCGACATTTTGACTCCTCCAAGCGCTGCCCTCACTGTGTTGCTGTGGCGTATTGTTTGGCATGAATTGCTGTTCCCCAAGACGCCACAGATGGCGAAAGTTTTCTGTATTCTCTATTGCTCGACAAGTGAAAAAAGAAAAAGTTTCCTGCTCGCGATTATTTCCGGTCAATCTGTTTTCGATGCGTTTAAGCTGTTCCTGAAGCCGCTTGCTGTCTTCCTTCTGCTGTTAATCTAATTTTGTTTTTCTTTGAAGTGTTGCAGTGACTGATATTCTGCCGTTTCCGAAAAATGCACTGGTGTCGTATAAACTCAATCATTTTCAGAGTTGGTGAACAAATTTGCGACTTTATTGCTTATCTCTTCTATTTGCTCTGTTATTTCAATAAAACTTTCAGTGTGCGTATGTGCCAAGGTTTGCAAACTTTCTACTTAGGCGTGGCCGAGCGGTTCTAGGCGCTACAGTCTGGAACCGCGCGACCGCTCCGGTCGTAGGTTTGAATCCTGCTTCGGGCATGGAAGTGTGTGATGTCCTTAGGTTAGATAGGTTTAAGTAGTTCTAAGTTCTAGGGGACTGATGAACTCAGAAGTTAAGTTCCATAGTGCTCAGAGCCATTTAAACCATTTTCTGCTTAGGCAGTTACCGTGTCAACTAGCTCCTGTAGTTCTGTGATGCGTGTTGTACTTATTTTACTATTTCATTAGATAGAACGCTTATAATTTTGGCAAAAATCCAATCGTATTCGCCCTTTTGCCCATAAAATTTTTTTTTAATAATAGCTGCAATGTCGGCTGCATATGAATGTAACCTGAAACACACGAAAATTTCTGCACTGACATACGGCCCTGGTAAAATAAACAAACTGACAGAACCTGCATTGAGCAAACGGGACGAAAAAATCACGTATTATGAGTCTCTCCTGCAAAATGAAGTACTGGCAGAAACAGCAACACAGCAAGACTCCGTAACAGGTAAAAAATCCTGCTAAAAACTAACTACAGTTTGTTCAGAATACTGGGTTCATAATCTTGACACAGAATGCCTGTGAAACACATGACTCGACCTTTAAGGTCTGAAATATCAGTTAGCAAGGAACTTATCAAAGAAAACAATTATAGACACTAATATGAAAATACATGAAATCTAATAATTTCCATGGTGCAGTAAATTAACTCACATCATTCAGTAGAATAATTATCAAAAACCCGACTGTGACGAGGGTGAAGTGGACCAACAATAAAAGTGTACAAAAATAAAAATAAACTTTTTATGTCATCAAATGATACCTTGTTCTTCATTTGAAAACTTTATGTCCGTATGTTATCCGACCATTACTCTGAGCCATAATTTCTCCTCGTAATAAATCTGAAACTCACATAGTTTCAAATTTGAGTACATGTATTACACTGTACACAACCAAACCCGCCTGCTGCACACCGCAGCTATCCACTGTTGTTGTTGTGGTCTTCAGTCCTGAGACTGGTTTGATGCCGCTCTCCATGCTACTCTATCCTGTGCAAGCTTCTCCATCTCCCAGTACCTAATGCAACCTACATCCTTCTGAATCTGTTAAGTGTATTCATCTCTTGGTCTCCCTCCAAGATTTTTACCTTCCACGCTGCCCTCCAATGCTAGATTGGTGATCCCTTGATGCCTCAGAACATGTCCTACCAACCGGTCCCTTCTTCTTGTCAAGTTATGCCACAAACTCCTCCTCTCCCCAATTCTATTCAGTACCTCCTCATTAGTTATGTGATTTCTCCATCTGATCTTCAGCATTCTTCTGTAGCACCACATTCCTAAAGCTTCTATTCTCTTCTTGTCCAAACTATTTATCGTCCACTTTTCACTTCCATACATGGCTACACTCCATACAAATACTTTCAGAAACGACTTCCTGACATTTAAATCTATACTCGATGTTAACAAATTTCTCTTCTTCAGAAACGCTTTCCTTGCCATAGCCAGTCTACATTTTATATCCTCTCTACTTCGAACATCATCAGTTATTTTGCACCCCAGATAGCAAAACGAAGTAGGATTGGGGAGAAGCGAAGTTTGTTTTACAGTCTGACTAGAAGAAGCGATCAGTTGGTAGTATACATTATGAGGGATCATGGGATCACCAATTTAGTACTGGAGGGAAGCGGGGGGAGAGGGGGGGGGGGAAATCGTAGAGGGAGACCAAGGGATGAATACAATAAGCAGATTCAGAAGGATGTAGGTTGCAGTAGTTACTCGGAGATGAAGAGGCTTGCACATGACGGAGTAGCATGTAGGGGAGCATCAAACCAGTCTCTGGACTGAAGACCACAACAACAACTGAAAAGCAATATCAGAAGCAGGCAGCATGAGAGACTAACTTGCTTGTGATTGACTGGTGATTCTCAAGAAATGATTATTTAGAAGACCGCACCATCTACCCACAATTCCCAGCTGTTGTGGGTACGTGAAAAATCTCGTGATTCATCTGGAGTTAGTAGCGATCAGTTGTAATGGAGACGTGGTGTGCATCAGATGAGATGGTGTGCCAGCTTGGTAACTGACAGTAGTGTTGTAATACGTTTCTGCACACAGTGCTCTAATCTCGCACTGTGTTTCAGCTTGAAATGTAACTGACATCTGGGACTGCAGGTAAAAGAAATATTCTACATCAGCTTCATATAGAAGTAGATGATATACACTTCTATTGATGTACTAGGTACACTCTAATTTTTATTATGTAAATGTTTATTTACGGTCACCCGCTTATACATCTGAGGTCGCTAACACACGCCTGTGCAGTGCCAATCGGCTTAGAGGTACGCATCAGTTGAAATGTGGTAATAACATTGTGAAACGTGGCATAGATTTTGTGTGTGTGTGTGTGTATGCACGCGCGCTTACACATTTTTTTCTTTTCTTTCTTCGTTTGGATCATCTAAGGACCACGCACCAATTTCAATGCTTCCTTCTTTGTTGTTCTTTCTTTTTCCTCCAGTATTCTTCCATCTTTTCACAAAGTATCCTTCTTCTCTCCTCGGACCATTTTGACCCTGTCTTCTTCTCCCTCCTGCCTTGGAATCTGACCCTGTCTTCTTCTCCCTCCTGCCTTGGAATCCTTCCATTTTTAACAGTTTCCTCTTGAAAATCTCTCTTTCTGTTGCATCTTTTTCACTAATGTTGTTTCTTTCCAGATCTTTCCTAACTTCATGAATCTAGGCTATTGTTGACTTCTTCTCCCAAAGATATTTAAAAATCGGTTTGGTTACTCTGTTGCTGTTCACTCTGTATAAGTGTCCAAAAAATAGCAGTCACCTCTTTCGTAGTGTTTCATTTATGTTTTCTATGTAGCGATAAACTTCTTCATTGCTTCTTAATTTCCACACCTCTGTATTTTTTGGTGGCCCAAGTATTTTTCGAATGATTTTTCCTTCTAGTACTTCAAGTTTGTGTAATTTGTGGTTCAATACTAAACATTACAACTTGCATAGAGACATTCTGGTTTTACTACTGCGCTGTATCTTCAAATTTTTAGACGGACATCTTTTGTTGTAGACATTCGTAGTTATTCCATAAGCTCTCTCCATTTTATATAC
The DNA here is from genome assembly GCF_023864345.2 of Schistocerca serialis cubense. NCBI lineage: Eukaryota > Metazoa > Arthropoda > Insecta > Orthoptera > Acrididae > Schistocerca > Schistocerca serialis. Next base: position 114,157,053 of record NC_064642.1, on the reverse strand, counting down.
TCTTTCTTCTACAGCGAATTTTTCTATGCCATTTTCTTGGATAAGTTCCCGCAAATCTTTAAATTTATTTGCCCTCTTTATCTGGCCAATATCTGTTGCTAGAAATTCTGGAGCATTTTTTATATTTGTCATAAATTTTGATTTTTCTACAGATATTCTTAAACCTGATTTGTTGGCTATTTTTCTAAGCCATTGATGTGTATTCCAGTATTTGTTAGGTTTTCAGAAAGAATGGCAAAATCATCCACAAATGCTAAACAGTGAATTTCAATACCTTTGTTTTTAGTTCCCAGTCTAGATTGGTGATAGCTTCTGTTCCTTTTAGTTTTTGTTTCCAATCTCTTAGTATTTTCCCTAGCACGCAGTTAAAGAGGAGTGGAGACAGACCATCATGTTTCCTTACACCTGTTTTTCTGTTGAATGCCTTCAATATTTCACCTCGAAGCTTTACTTTTGATTTGGTGTCTGTGAGCGTTCCAGGAATAAGGTTTGCTAATTTACATTTTAAGCCAAATTCTCTGATCACTTTATATAGTTTTGCCCTATCAACCAAATCAAACGCCTTTTTAAAATCTATAAATGTTGCGACTATATCTTTGGAGTTTGTAAGTCTGTGACGAATTATGGACTTTAGGCTGAAAATCTATTCTGAGCAAGATCTGCCCTTTCTAAATCCACTCTGATATTCTCTCAACTGGCTATCAAGTGTTGCTTCTACCTTGTTTAATAGCATTGTTGAAAATACTTTATAACCCACTGGCAACAAAGACATATCTCTGTTGTTATCTACATTTTGCATTTTGCTTATCACCTTTCTTGTGCAAGGGATGTATGAGAGCCACTTTCCAGTCTTCTGGTATCTTATCAGTTTCCCACATTTCTTCAAGCATGAGCTGAAGGTTAGTTATAATTTTTGGTCGAGACCATTTAATAAGTTCAGCTGTAATAGAGTCTTATCCACTGGCTTCGTTGTTAATCAGTGTACTTATTGCTTTTTTAATTTCTTTAGCTGTAGGTAGTGGATCTGCTTCTGTATTTTCATGGAGATCTGGAAATTCTAGCTTACAGTTTTGTTCTTCACAGTTCAATAATTTTTCAAAGTACTTTCTTAGTATTTCACTATTCTGGCTGTTGCTTAGGCCTATTTTACCATTTTCATCTGTGAAGCAAATACGTGGAGTTTGGTAGCCCTTTAGATGACTTTTGAACATCTCTAAGAAATTCTGGGAGTTGTTTTTCACAAAGTTATTTTGTATGTCAAGAAGTTGTGATTTCTCAGAAGATCTTTTACCACTCTTTATTATTCTTGCTGTTTCTTTCCTTTGCATTCTAGATTCACCAAGGTGTTCAGGTTTCCCAGAATATTTCCGTTTCTTCCACAGTTTAGTTCTTTCTGTAACTGCTTCTTCACAGATTTCATTCCACCAGACATTCTTCTTCATTTTTGTTGTTCCAAATACAAGTTTCGCTGACCTGTTGATTTCTTTCGATATGTCTTCCCATTTCCCTGATTTAGTTACTTTAATTTCTTCCTGAAAATTTTTTATTACCTCTTTGATATTCTTGAGCCTGTCTGTATTATGTTTAATTAATTTTTGCTGTCCCTTTTGGTTTTTATTGTGGAGACGTTTCAGTTTAATTTTAGTCAGGTAATGATCAGAATAAAATTCCTCGTTTCATGCTACTTTTACATTCATGATTTCTTTAAAATTTCATTTAGAAATAGCCACCTGTTCTAACTGGAACCCCCCTAGCATTGGACTCGGAGAGATCCATGTTTTGGCCTTTCTTGGTAATTTTTGAGGAGGGTTGCCATTACTTTCAATTGAAATGTTCTACAAAGGCTGATTAGTCTTGTGCCATTTTTGTTTGTTCTTTTATGGGCTAGATAATATCCTATTATTTTTCGAAATGATTTTTCCCTCGCTATTTGTGCATTAAAATCCCCCACTAGTATAACAACATTTGATTTTAGAATTTTTGATATTTCTTCTTCTAGAAGTTCCCAGAATGCTTCTACTTTACTCGGATTTTTCTTATTGTTATCATTGATTGGATATGACAATTAACAAAGGTATATTGTCTATTTTTGCATTTAACTGTGAGAAGAGGTAGTCTTTCTGAACTGGATTTGAATCCTGTAATGTTATCTAGTAAATTTTTATGAACGTTAAATGGTCTCAACCAAAAATTATAACTAACCTTCACCTCATGTTTGAAGAAATATGGGAAACTGATAATCATGCCTTTCATGATTTTTATTGCCGGTTTACCCTTAAAAATTCTATGGTTCTTGGTTTCTGTAACATTTTCATCCAAAAATTTTGTTTCTTCAACTGCTAAAATTTGTATTTTATGGTTATCTAAGAGAATTTCAAGTTCTTTTTGTTTACCATTTTTTAGCAATGAGTTTACGTTCAAGGTGCCTGCAAAGAATTTCCTTTTGAACTTGAGTTTGGAAGGATACCAAAGATGCTCCGACTCATCCTTACTGCAGATGTTGGGACTTCCCAGAACCCTAGGTCCCGATGCATTGCATAAAGCAATGGTGGATTCCTCTTTCGAGTTACCATATGGGGTAGTACTGTGTTCTAGTGGACTTTCCATTCTGCAATTTAAATTGTACATTGAACGTGGTAGGAAATTAATTCCAAGTTAAGATCGGATTGTTAGTCCGAAATGATTATTTTCTCTCCATTAGGTTCTTCCGCTCTCTCTGCCATTGAGAGGATTCCTCTACCGTCTTTGAGACCATTGACTGGGCTTCACCTGTAACCCTACGCAGGGGCCCTCACAGGGCGCTACCATCCTGAGCCAGATGGACCCATGGGTTTTTTTTTTTTTTAACGTGGTGTTGCTCCTCCCCCTCCTCCTTCCTCATCACTTGCGATATGAGGCCCTGGGCTTGGGACCGGCAGTGGCGGAGTTGCTTACACATTTTACAAAAATACAAATATTTGAATTGGGAGCACCATTGTGCCTTACACCAGGTGTGGTGCAGAGATAGAATTAGGGTCACTGGCAGCTCCCACTTAAACTGGAAGTTGTATCACTAATGTCAAGTTACAACAGTATTGTCGATATCTTTCCGTATTTTTGATAGATATTAAATACTTTTGAACATAGGGCCAATTTATGGAAAATTTAGATGAAGCTTAAGTATTTTTGGTAGATAATGCAGATAGTCTGGACATAGATATACTGTAGCATTTGCAATATTTTTCCATATTTTTGGTACATGATTCAGATTTCTTAGATACTTTTAAACATGACACAAAATTCAGAGCATTTGGATACTTTTGCGCAGGCACGATTTCGCGTTATACCGTCAGTGGAGCTGCAAGACAAACTTGGCAGTTCTGCCATCTTGGATGCTTATTTTTTAAATTTCGTGACACTTTAAATCTGGCTTAATTGGGACAGATTCGCCATCTTCGATTTTCTATGTGTCACATCACCGCCTTCTTGGAAATATTTTGATTTCATGCCACCAACGTCTTGGATTTTATAGTGCCGTCGGCACCTTGGATATTTTAACTTTTGTACCATCACCATTCTGAATTTCGCTAACTGCAGTGCTGTCTATTTATGTGGCTGTTTCAAGTGTGCACCTATGTTGTCTTAGCCATGCTACCATTATTAATTAATAGCATTTGAGGAAATTTAGTCATTTCCAGAGGGAAAAGTTCGGCATGTCGACTCATAAGCAAAATAAGAAAACTGAACAAATGTAAATGTACAGGGTGATTTAAAAATCGTTTACAGACTTACGAGGCACATCGGGCATACAACAAGGATCAGTAATCACATAGGAACTGTCGGTCGCAAACGCTTTCTCGGGCTACTAAATGGCTTTGCAGTTATTTAGCCATATGGTACAAATGGACGCCCGCTACAGGAGGTGCTCAAAGTTTTGTCCAGAAACAGCGAGACACGCCTGACATCGATGCTGCTTTGAACAGCGCTTCCTCTCAAAGATAGCTGGTGTATCTCGAAGACATCCCGCTGCTGCAACAATCCTGCGCACTATACCTTCCGGTGATGTGGCAGGTGTTTCATATACAAGGTTCTTTAGATATCCCCCCATAGGAAAAAAGTGATCGGATGATCATGGTGGCCATGCGACTGGTCCACTGCGACGAATCCAGCGGCCGGGGAAGGGTGCCTGCAGATGTGCCCTCACTTGTCTGTCGAAATGCGCGGGGGCTCCATCGTGTTGAAATCGAACTTAGGTGACGAATAGGCGTGGAAACATCATTCAGCATGCCCGACAGAAACTCTCGCAGGAGTACAAGATACGTGCGACCATCAAGTCGGTCCGGGAGAATTGAATCTAACTGTTTAATTGTTTTTATTATAATTAAACACTGACCTACAGAATTTTCCCTGACAAAGACAGCTCAAACTTAACCTATTCATTTATTGCCCACAATGTACAAGCTCTTCGCAATCTGACTGCTATACATTGTCAACATGACTTCGAACAATTAACCCAAAAGAATGGCCCTGAATTGCGAGAAATTCTAAGAATAATACAAATCCAAAAAAAATCTAATTAAAGAAACATGAAACTACGTGCATATCCCATTCTTTTCATAAATCACTTACCTCACAGAAAATCTTCATAACACAAACTACAGCAATTACAGCTAGTAGCAACAACGGCCAGCTAAATAAAAAGATTCTAACTACTATAGAGTGACTACTAGGAGGCATATGGTTAGCAAAAAGAAAGATTTTGTTGAAAAGCAAACAATGTATTTAGAAAATTTTACCTTGCTCATATGACATCCAGGTCCAAAAAATATATAGTGGTCAATAATTCCACTGCCCAAAGATCATCAACCACGCATCCATCCTCATACATTTCCTTGCGTATTTTCTTCTAAACACAGTATTTCATTTCTCTTTACAATGCATGTCCTACCGACACAATCTGCACTAAGAATATCATGTCCATACACTTCCCTATCCACTCGCTAACTGCTAATCCGTCCAACCACAGAATCTCTTGCCGAGGGCGCAGAGCGCTTTCAGCAATATTATCACAGTCCATAGCGCTGCCAACATACAAACAGGCCATTTACAGAATGTACGGCCCGATTAAACAGTCTCCGACGATGCCAGCCTACACATTAAGACTAAACTTGCCTAGACTTCTAGCCGACTTAAAACAACATGCCAAATATGTCAGCTAAGAATTAAGCTTCTATATATTCCTCCTCTCATAACATTATGTACCGCTAAAATCGTCTTTAATTAATGACACTATTGCAGCTGTGCATTTACCCGTAGATAGTAGGGTTTATTAGAAGTTACATTTGTGAGATGTTTGTTTTGGGTGAGGAAGTACAGTGGGACATGTGTGTTGTTACCAGGGGTGTATTAAGTGTATTGATGTTTATGGTAGAGTCTGACGTTATGGTAAAAGCGTTAACAAAGTTTGATTAATAAAGGAAGTGTAATTAATCACTTGTTTGTATTGGAATGTTTTCCTGACATTCTGGGCATAATAAACGACTGGCGTATTTTCAGCCAGTTCGTCTTGTTTTTTACATCCAGAGGCCGATCCCATATAAGCGTATACACTCTGGCAGGAGACCACCAGCAGAACCAATGAAGGCTTGTGAGACAGATATAGTATTATTGCCAGTTTACACAAGTGAGTAAGTAAGTCTTACCAAGACGTTCTGTCTACTAGTTGAGCAGTAAATCTTGTAATGCACGTTTGGGTCTTGGAAGTCATGTGCAGCTGTGAGGGAAAGGAACATCTCAAAGCACTTATTGGGGACAGAATGCTAGTCCCACAATTTCTTACACCTTTGTGCAGACAGTACTTCCAGCCGAAGAGATGGAGAAACTGCCTACTTGAATCTACCTGTTAGGCGCCTCTTACCATAGCAGGGGCAGTGCTGCGAGAGAAATCTAGGTCCCCCAGCCAGGGCGTTTCGACAGTATCGTAAACGCCCTTTGTAAACAAGGATGGCGGCCATGAAAATTCGTGAGTTTCCACATTCATTGTGGACGGATGCTATCGAGATAGTGTCTTCCCTCTGCCTGCAGAGTTTTTTGGGAAGACTGATTCCATCAAAACAATTTTAGAATGAACACAACATCTGATGCCTTCAAAACAATTTTAGAATGAACGCAACAATTACGGCAGCTCTGAAATTGTCTATATTGAGACACAAAAGCATTTCTCTCAGTTTAATCGAGGCCCCTAGTCAGACACACTATAATGTTCAGGCCTTCCACATAATGATTTCCGTGATAAATGTGTTGTTCACTGTATAGTTAAATGGAAACTTAAAACAAGTTGCCTAAAGTGGCCATGGGGTAAAAAAACAATTCGGGAGAACAAGGTCTTCTCCTCTCCGTGTTGGAATTTGCGAGTAAGGGATTGGCCACTTCTCTAGAAAAGGGAAAAGCATTGTGAAATTTGTTTAGGATTGGCCAATGGGTAGAGCAGACGAGTTAGAGGGGAGACATGGAGCTCATGGAGTCTTGCAATTGGCAAAAAACCCTTATGGACGTGTGTGTGCGGGAGTTGACAGAGTTTACCGAGGTTTGATGGAAAGTGGGCAATGGAGAAACTTTATCTTCTGATTCAGACATTGGTCTGGAGAAGTCTTCTAATTCAGACTCCAGTCTGGAGAGGATTCTGGTCTTGACTCTTGAGAGGGTTGCATATGGCACACTTGTCCTGAGTGTGACATCTTATTAGCATTTGTCTTGACTGTGGAGCCTGTGGTGAGGACTTAGCTGTACCAATAGTTTAGGCCTCAGTCATCTTGGAAAACTCACTGTACTGAGGGCAATGTTAATCATGACAGGTGTGCCACCTTGACGTCTGATCTCCTTGTGCACACTGCTGTATAAGTTCCAGCTGTAGAGAATAACGGAAAAAACTGTTGGCAAGGGATGCCACTGGTAGAGAGCTGAATTCGATGACACATTTGTCTAGGATTTCATACAACGCTTTTAGAAAGAAACTTTTCTTAAGTCAAAGTATCACCAAAGTACAATGTTCAAATGCAGAATTGCTGAGATCCTAAAAAAACCACTGTAAGAATTATTGTGGTATATAACACTCTATTCGATTTTTATTGTTAGCATCAAAGAAAACAGATGTCCCTGTTTCATTTTTAATATCCTCATCATTTTCTGTTCCATACAATTTGTATGAAGTGGTATGGTCCATGGTATGACCGGCGAATGGGAGTGCCACACACTGGAATCTGCTGAGATTCCGGAATTCCATCAGAGACTAATAGCGATTGAAACTTCCTCTTTTGAATGTAAAGAATGACTGTGCTGGTAAAACTTCTACGTTACTTGATTTTCAAACTCCAAAGTGAAACTGAACGTACTCAGACATTACTCTCTTTACTTATTATGATCAACACTAAACTGACACACAATATTTTTAGCGCAACGCAATCTGCTTTCAATAATCCCTACAGACGAGTAGCCCTGACTAACAATAACCTATGCCCTTCATGAATCACTTACCTCACAAAAATCTTCGTTACTCGAACTACTACAATACAGCGAGCGCACATACTGCCAGCTAAATAAAAGATTCTAACTACTGAAGGCACTAACTACTGATAGGCATATAGATAGCAAATGAAAGATTTTTATAGAGAACAAACAATGTATTTACATTAATAGTGTTCAAAAGGCATAATATATACATAAATTCGTGACATCTAGTTTAACAAATTCCCTTTATCTGACGGACACACGTCCAGATCGTCCGCTCATATTAACATCTCAGAACTCTGGCATCTCTCTCCCGACATCCATCATTGCTGGCGTCTCACCTCCAACTGCCCAACGCTACGGGCTGTTCACATCCAACTGCCCAACACTACACTGGCGAATAACTTGCAACAAAGTGTCCAACCAGCCACAGACTGCACACAGCGCAGTCAGCGATTTTAATAGAAAGCGCTACGTGGCGTTACCAACACAAAAAAATGAAACAGCCTACTTACACATCTTCCCAACAGACTGCCAGCTACGACTTTGCATATTTTGCGCATGTGATAACGAATTGCAGGCGTCGCTCATCACTGATCTGCAGACGCTTGAATCACGCCTGCCACCCGAGACAAGCGCTACACATCGAGAAAGGGCTGCAGTACTGCTGCTCTGGCTTGTTAGGGCAAACAGCATCACAGGCTCACCACTTGTTCTCAGATTTCGTTATTCATGTTTTGAGCCACAGTAAATAGTTCAATCAGACAAACCTTAGTCGCCACCCAGTGGAGTGTTAACTATTCGTTGCATCTATTTGTGATGCCAACAGTTCATGTTTTGTTTGTCATCACACATAACACATATGTTAATATATTGTTAATCAGTAAACTTGTGCCATAACTTTTATAAAAGATCAATCCCATGTTGACATATTAAGCATCCATCAACAGTTGACAACAATAGTGAAGGACCACCATTTCATTACTGTTATTTCAGCATTCTGATAGATGTGTTAACCTCTAATGCAACAACAAACACAGTCGAAGAGCAAAACCAATTTAGCAGATGCACAGGCCAGGTAGTCAATTGGAAGGCTTAGTAGTTAACTTGATTGCTGTCAGTGCATAAACTCATAGTCGCCTGTAGTCTTTCAAATCATACCGCAAGTCCAGTGTAATTTGGCTCCCGCTGCCAGGATGTATCTTCTGTGACCGTCAGATGCGATTTCCGCTACAAGGTTTCTGTTTTCCCTTGTTGAAATTAAAGTGGTTCAAAGAGGTAACTTAGTTTTGCATAAGATTAAGAATAGTTGGCGCTAAATACATTGATGATTTGCAAATTTGTGTGTGGTTTTCTTGTATGTTCATTCACTTGTTATGATTTCTGTGTCACTTATTGATTGTTCCTGACGGAGAACGGCTTTGTGTTAACGTGTGGGATGGTAGATTGTCTGTGGCTCTTGCATTTTATCGTATATGGGGATTGTTGTGTCTGAAATGTGTTTTCATGGATTTGGAATTAATGGCTCACCAGAGCAAATTTCAGGGTGGAATTGTGGCACTGCAACGAGGAGCAACTGAATTTTTCCGAGAGTAGGAACCTGAATGCGTGTTCACTAGAAGCAAGGCACGTTTGCTCCAAAGTAGTGATAATATTCGAAACTCGCCACAAATGGGTCAATGTCAGACTTTTAGCACTGATCAAGAGAAAGTCGCCGAAAATTCAGTCGGGTAGTATATGACCTTCCGGATATGTCGAATGTGGAATTTCTGATTCTCTCTATATCCGGATCCCGCTCCACCTACTGCCGGGTCTGGGTGCTGACAAGTCCTCTCCATTTGGCTCGGTCCTCCTACCACTTTTCTTCCTCCACTTGCTGCCAGGTCACACCTCTCCTTTCCACAGATATTCTCACTCCCATTTTCCACCGTGTTCTTGGGCGCCCTCTAGGTCTTTTCCCATCCATAATTTTCGGGAGTCTCTGCCCATGTATCCCCTTAACATGCCCATACCATCTTAATCCCTTTTTTTCAATTTCTTCTCTCATACTTTCTTGTTTAAGGTCCTTTCTAATCTCTACATTCCTTACGCTGTCCATTTTTGTTTTTCCCTTAACTGCTCTGAGAAATTTCATTTCCCCTGCTTGCAGTCTGCTCCAGTCCCTTTCTGTCATTGTCCATGTTTCTCCACCATAGGTGATAATACGGAAGTAAAAATTAATATACATAAGGAGTTTTACTTTTTTTGAAGCTTCCTTATTCCAAATCAGGTGTTTTAGTGTTTGGTAGAAGTTGCCTCCCTTCTGTAACCTCCTGTTAATTTCGTTAGTTATTCCTCCATCCCTAGATATTTCACTCCCTAAATAAGTGAAACTTTCTACCACTTTGAGGGGTTCTCCGTTCAAGGTAGTATTTCCGTTGATCCCGTTCTCTTCTTCAAAATACCATTACTTCACTCTTATCTTTATTTATTTTTAATCCATACCTTTTCATTATTTCCTTCCACGCATCAAGTTGTAACTGTACATCTACCTCTTTATCACCCCATATTACCATATCATCTGCAAAAATCATCTTTTTGTCTTTTTCTTTTACTATATCTTTAACTTCCCTATTCATTCCCTCCATCACAACATTAAAAAGTGCAGGAGATAGAATACTTCCTTGCTTAAGTCCTTGTCTTTTCTGATTATGACAAGGAAATTCAGTTAGAAGACGAGGTCGAAGGAGAAACCGCAGCAGAGAGCCATGTTGAATCTGCAGGCATGGCTGTACATACCGTTAGTGAAAGTCACAGAGCAGATTCACGAACAAAACGTCACAAAGCGATGTAATCGAGTTCGTCTACTCCTGGTGATATTGACCGGAGGATCTCAGTTTGAGGCCATCAAACGATTCAAAAAATGGCTCTAACCACGATGGGACTTAATTGTGAGGTCATTAGTCCCCTAGGCTTAGAACTACTTAAACCTAACTAACCTAAGGACACCACACACATTAATGCCCGAGGCAGGATTCGAACCTGCGACCGCAGCAGCCGCGTCGTTCCGGACTGAAGTGCCTAGAACCGCTCGACCACAGCGCCCGGCATCAAACGATTCATGCAGGAAGCGGAGAAGAAGAGGCGGAGAGAAGGTAGGCATCAAGGAGATGATTGGATTAGCTTGAAAAGAGACGAAGGAAATGAAGGAATTAACGACAAAGGAGACGAATGAATTAGTCACAAAAGAGACGAAGGAGATACGGACGTAGCTGAAAATATAGACTAGGTTAAGAAGGAAGTCGCGGGCGTTAAAGAAGAGGTAGAATGCGTCAGGAAGACATCGACAGAGACGCAAGAGGTGGCGAAAGAGGCAAACTCGATGCCAGGGCGGCAAGATTAGAAGCCCAAGGCGAATGCAAGGACGCTATGTTAGCTAAAGGACAAGTAAAACAGGCCAAAACCGAAACGTGAAGAACCAAAAGGGTTGAAATTTTGCATGAAAATGCTGTGAGACGAAGGGGCCATTTGGAAGCACTTTCATAATGTTTTTATGTCTTGGCCACACTTTTGTTATTTCCAAAAACACCTTACACGTTTCCAGTTTCCGTCATTTTCAAAGGCAGTGTTACGTCAGTTATATAACATTGTTCATCAGATACATTTATCCCGACAACACTCTCAAAAACGGGACAAGTGTACTCGTCTCGTGATTGAGAATGTTGACGTGATACAGTGTATCTAATGAATGATTTTGTTTGAGTGACATAACACTGCCTTTGAAAATGACAGTCTTTCGAAATGCGTATGGTGTTGTCGGAAACAACAAAAGTGCGGTCAAGAAATAAGAAAAGTTATTAAAGTGCCCCAAAAAGGTTCCTGCCACACTCCAAAAACGGGGAAGAAGAATCGACAAGGAAACGCAAGGAAAAATTAGCGAGAACGTGAAGTGCATCGAGCAGATCGAGAGCAAACAGGCAGAAATATAAGAGGTTAAAGAAGAGCAGACTCGGATAACTTCACAGCAAAACGAGCTAGCAAAAGACGTACAGCAAGCACGTCAGCGGGTTGCCCAATTAGAATGACGATCTGGTACGCCAGCACTCCGGCATTATCATGGAAGGAGAGCAGAGCACGTATTACGATATATCGATACGCAGTATGGGGCTTCATCACCAGCAAAAAGGCGATGCCGCAGGAGAACACACCAGCCATCATAGGGCGCACGATAGAGCGTGTGCCGTCGGTGACGCAAAGGTGGCAAAAACCGAACCTGAACGCAATTGTCTACGTCTTCCGCGAACGGAAACATTACTCCGTGAATCCGACGAAACAAGAGGAGTCCTCTAGAGGGCACATGGATCGTTTGGCCACCGATTTACGGAAACGAGTGCTGCAGAAATTTCGATCTATTCGACCACAAACATTTCTTATCCATTTAAAATTTACAGGTGCAAAAAGTGAATAACAATACATTACATACAAAAATTTGGATCGCTCAATTCGACAAAGTACTACCGTGGCCACTGAAATACAAGCTGGAAGTTTTCTGCGGATTTTTAGAGGGGTCGATTACGGAACATACGCGCAGTGTTGCTGAGAGCTGCCTCTCGTGCAGAGAGTTCAAGGATGCGTTCTTGAACACATATTGGTCGCAGGACACGCAAGAAAGAATCAATCAGGAGATTATTCTGGGCAAAGACCTCAAAGTGTCAGAATTCCGTAGTCCGGTGAAATTCTTTGATTCGTCAGTTAAGAAGAATCGGTTTTTGGGTCAGCCATAGTCCCAAACTAATTATGAGGCACTCTTATGTCAAATTAGCTCTGCACTACCAACAATTCCTCATCGGAAGGTGCAACGATTCCACTGAATCGTTCAAGAGCGCGCTACGTCAATTAGACTACGTCAACGAAATACAAAACGGAAGAGACAGGAACATAAACAACGACTACAGTTGGCAAGGCTTGTGAGAAAGGAACGACAACAGACGAAATGGGGGAAATTATCGATCACGGCCGGCCAGGGTGGCCGAGCGGTACTAGATGCTACAGTCTGGAACCGCGCGACCGCTATGGTCGCAGGTTCGAATCCTGCCTCGGGCATGGATGTGTGTGATGTCCTTAGGTTAGTTAGGTTTAAGTAGTTCAAAGTTATAGGGGACTGATGACCTCAGAAGTTAAGTCCCATAGTGCTCAGAGCCATTTGAACCGTTTATCGATCACGGGAAAACAACGATTCGAACTATAGAGAGAATAACCAGCCACCGTGGGAGGACAGAGGTAGTCGAAGCAATTACAACAATAATTACAGCGAACGGCAAAACGGAAACTGGAGAAAACAACGACATCCAAACCAGTTCCAGCGACATACTGGAGAACCACAGCAGCAAAGAAACAGCTAGGAGAACAATAGTCAGTGTCAGCAACAAAATCAGCAAGATACCATATCCAGATTAGGCCACTCAACCCGTGAAACAGGAAACGTAGCAGAAGTCTAATTAGAAACTGACGCTCGGGTGCTGTGGAAACAGCTCAAATCAAGTCTGCAGAAACTATTGGAATGAGCAACATCAATGTGTTAATATAAGAAAACATGGGATTTGTAGAATAGGTGTTTATATCAGTTCATTTAGGATAGAATCAGTTTGAACATAGAACTGCCGGGCGGTGTGGCCGAGAGGTTCTAGGCTCTTCAGTCTGGAACCGCACTACCGCTACGGTCGCAGGTTCGAATCCTGCCTCGGGCATGGATGTGTGTGATGTTCTTAGGTTAGTTAGGTTTAAGTAGTTCTAAGTTCTAGGGGACTGATGACCTCAGATATTAAGTCCCATAGTGCTCAGAGCCATTTGAACCATTTTTTGAACACAGAACTTCAATGGATTAGGACATTCTAGATGATGTTGCGTAGCGTGGTCTATATCATCCGTTTATTGAATTTCCGTAACTGATGTATTTGTAATTGTCATTTATTAGCTTACGGTACGACTCATTGAGAAACGTGGTTGTTACATCATTGTATCAACGCGTTCACTGCCTGCTTGAAAATCGAAAGCAGAATTGAATAGAAATTCATCATAAGTGACAGCTCCTCCGATTACCTGACACCTTTTTGTGGCATGATAACCTCTGCATGTTGACTGAACTAAGCTCAGGATCCAACGTGCATTTACCTATGTGACCAATGGCCATTATGTCTTCGGACAGCACTGTTGTTGTGCATTATCACGCTCCAAGGAGTATAAGAACGTCAGTCAAGAAATGATCGCATTATGAACATCTAACTCCGCTGTATGGATCTCCTAGTAGTGTCTTCCATACTACCAATACGGCCTGTGAGAGTATTTCTGTCATCTTTGTTTTCGCAGTCTCTTATGCATTGCTCAAGAGGCGAGTTACTTTGCTTTCCACCGTTTCGCGATGACGACATTGTGGACATGCCAATGCGCATGGTTGTCTCGATTTTCGGGTGTGTTATGAGTGGTATTAGCTGCCCACACATTAGATGCATGGAGACGATAAGTGCGCTGGGATTATGGGCCATCACCAGTCATGTGATGAAGCCTTTTTCGAGATCTCTGTACTTCTCTGGTGCCATGAGAGCACTGTAATCAAAGTACAGTATGAGGTACAAGCATGTACGGTTGGAGTCCTCATGTTCAGGAAAAGGGGCGCAGCAGTAAGAGGTGGATCATTGGTGAGGGTGACGATCAACCTACCTCGGAGGACTAATTTATCTTTTTGTATTTTATTACAGTGGCGGTCCAACAACAGGAAATTGGAGGTATTTTTATAACGTGTAAAGCAACAAGTAAGTGGGGCCTAATGACATTTGTGTCAGATGTGAGAATGCTGGAGCAGTTGTAATGAGACAGAACATCTACGCAGACGAATGGGGTGGTGGTTTCAGACCACTTTGACATTGGGTGACAATGCCATGGAAGTACCAGGAACAGGAGGAGTACATGTAGCATAGTCATCATCTAAGAGCAGAGAGGGCTCAGTGGTAAAGTTGACAGGAGTTTGGTAAAGGAAATAAGTTAATACTAATTGTTGTATGGAATGCGCTTGTTGGGTGGAGAGTGGATGCATTTCTGACCTATCATAGGGATATGCTTGATGGTAAGTGGAACTAACACAACTCTCACACACATACCAGAGACACTTCACACCATATATTTAAGACAATTGTAATTGTTAAGGACGTCATGTTTAGTCAATGTGATAACACATATTTCTTCTTTTCATTTTTATTATGTGCTCATAATGTATTCATTCAAAGCACTTATTTTTGGTATGCTATTTTATTCATAAGAAACTATGTAAAAAGATAGATATAAAACATTGGCTCTGAACCATACTATGAGGACTCTGCAGATTTTTGGAGCTGTGTAACCCACTATCGATGCATCCTGTGTGGCATCGCCAGGCAACACCCTGTCGCCAGTGACAATAACCATGTGGCAGACTGAAGGCAAATGCCCAAGTCGGGTGGCCCAAAGACCTGCCAAGTGGAAGGCTAGTCATCAGCGCTGAATGAATGCTGGAATAGCTGGGGGTCTGCGTGCCACCTTCATAGCCCAGCGAAAGTGAAAGTGGAGGGGGAGCTCCGCCGAATGCCACACCGCCGCACCTACCCTAACCGAGCCGGTATATCGAAGAAGCAATGATGGAAATAAAAGAAAGGTTCAGGAGTGGAATCAAAATTCAAGATGAAAGGATATCAATGATACGATTCGCTGATGACATTGCTGTCCTGAGTGAAAGTGAAGAAGAATTACAGGTTTTGCTGAATGGAATGAACAGTCTATTGAGTACAGAATATGGGTTGAGAGTAAATCGAAGATAGACGAAAGTAGTGAGAAGTAGCAGAACTGAGAAAAGCGAGAAACTTAACATCAGCATTGATGATCAGGAAGTACCTCCAGTTAAGGAATTCTACTAGCTAGGCAGCAAAACAATCAGTGTGATGTACGGAGCAAGGGGGACAAGTAGGGACGAAAGATTACATCCCTGTCTTATACCCCTCTTAATCCGAGCACCTCAAAAATGGCTCTGAACACTATGGGACTTAACATCTGTGGTCCTCAGTCCCCTAGAACTTAGAACTACTTAAACCTAACTAACCTAAGGACATCACACACATCCATGCCCGAGGCAGGATTCGAACCTGCGACCGTAGCGGTCACGCGGTTCCATACTGAAGCGCCTTTAACCGCACGGCCACAGCGGCCGGCCGGGCACCTTGTTCTGGACCATCCAATCTTATTATTCCCTCTTGCCTGTTGTACATATGTGTATTATTCGTCATACCCTATAGTTTACCCCCATTTTTCTCAGATTTCCAAACATCTTCGATAATTTTGCATTGTCGAACGCTATTTCCAGGTCGACTAATCTCACAAACGAATTTTGATTTTTCATTAGTCTTTCTTCCCTTATCAACCACAACGTTAGAACTGCTTCTCCTACGCAAGCTGATATTTCACAATGTGACGTCACACTGTAAGTCCACGTTAACGTCGCGTTTGCTCGACGCCGTTAGAAACGTATGTGCAAGAAACAGCCACAACTAGGAGATTAAAAACTCTTGAGTACTGTTCGAGTATTTAGGATCCACAGCAGGTCGGATTAAAGAAAGACATTGAAGCAGTTCAGAGGCGGGGGCTGCTAGAATTATTACCGGTAGGTTTGATCAGCAAGCAAATATTATGAAGATTCTCGGGGAACTCAAATGGGAATCAAAAATGGTTCAAATGGCTCTGAGCACTATGGGACTCAACTGCTGTGGTCATAAGTCCCCTAGAACTTAGAACTACTTAAACCTAACTAACCTAAGGACATCACACACATCCATGCCCGAGGCAGGATTCGAACCTGCGACCGTAGCGGTCGTGCGGTTCCAGACTGTAGCGCCTTTAACCACTCGGCCACTCCGGCCGGCTCAAATGGGAATCCCCAAGGCGATGTTATTCCTGCAAGGCACTGTTACGCAAATTTCAAGAATCTGCGTTTGAATCATCCCATGTAGGCTTTCACGGCCGGCGTCTTCATCAGTAATCACTTCCGGGCTAAGTTGCCGTGGTCGATCTGTAGAACTTCCTCTCCCTGACGTTTCGTTCTCAACTACGGAGAACATCTTCCGAGGTGAGTCGACGACTGACAGCTAGGAGCTGGGGCAGCCGCTTATATGGAGATCGTAAAGGGCGCCACCGCACGTAAGGTGGCGTCGATGTGTAGCTATCTCTGGCTGTCGTCTGTTCTCTCGATTGCAGGCAATCGATTGTCACGTGATTGATGCAACGTCGACCGCCATATCTTGTCCAATTTTAATCCTTCTTCTTTACGATTAAAATTGTATTGATGTTTGTGGATTTCAATTGCCTCTCTATACATACGTGTTTAATAATGCGACGTCCTCGCTAGCACAGATCGACCACGGCAACTTAGCCCGGAAGTGTTTGCTGATGAATCTGCGTTTGAGTCCGACTGCAGAACGATTCTACTGCCGCTATCTTAAGTCGTGTAAGGACCCCGAAGATAAGATGTGATATACTGGTGTTCGTGTGGAGGCTTTTAGACGGTCTGTAAGCTGGGCATGTCATTTTGATTTTTGTAAATTATCTATGTGCGCGTCAGAGAGAGAGAGAGAGAGAGAGAGAGCAAGTTATGTTACTGTTAAGCAATCTTTGGTCTTGTTGCAGTACAGTCTTTGCCTCTACGCAGTCTGATATACTCTTTGTTGAAGTGTGATAGGTGTTGCATGTATTCAGTAGTGCTGTGTTGACTTGTGATTGTATCTGTTAGATGAAGAAAGATTTATTGTAAATGACAGCAAGGATGAATATGCTGTATATATTTGAATGCAAAAAGGATATAACTCTTGAATAATGTTACTTTTGAAATGATAATTAAATCGACACCCTAGCTGCAAATAGGCTTTGGTGTACATCATTGGGGACATGTTCAAAGTGTGTGCCCCAACCGGGACTCGAACCTGGATCTCCTGCTTACATGGTAGACGCTATATCTACCTTTCTTTTTAAAAAATCTCATTTTTGCTCGTTTTTGTCCGTTGCATCTGCTTGGGGCGGACGTCGCAAGTTTCTCTTTTGTGTCCACTGTGCGCCTGCAGACTTTTCTCTTAAGCCAACCCCACTATCAGTAATCTAACAGAATAAGATTGGGTGACCTTGGAGGCCAGGATATGAATCCAACGCCCAGAATACGTTCCTGTGAGGCATTACGTCATTGTCCGTACGGAATGTGCATGAACTCTGCCATGCTGAAAGTACACACTACGTCGTTTTGCGGACGTCGTCAGTTCGTCGTTGATCCATTAACGAGCCCGTCAGACCCACACTCCCAACATGTCCACACAACTACATTCATGGGCAAACATCTATTAGGCGCACTGCGACTGACGTCCGTGATTTTCAAACAACTGCAAGTCGAATACAGTTAAGAAAATGGCATTTGTTCATATGACGTTTTATGTGCAGAATCACCAACATTCCCACGCACCAACACATGGTTGCGTTACACATCGCCATGTTCAGCGCTACAATCCGGAGCCCCCTAGCGGCAGAGGGATTCAAATACATAGACACGAAGAATAAAGATCTGTTAAGTTAATAATGTTTGTCTTGTTTAAAAAGCTTTGAGAGTTTTCACCTAAGAAATTCGGAGGCATCACGTTTCACCACGCCCTCGTATTAATAAACTTGTGGCCAACCTTAACAGTAACCTCAGATTTTTCGCAAGTGTTGCAGTTATTTACAATGTGAGTCAGAGCGAAAGGTACATGCTTTCAGGGGTGATAATATTAGTTATTCTGAACAAAAAAGCATCATTTGAGCATATGTTCTGATCTTAAGTGTCCTAAGAAACTAATGAAAACAATGGGGAACAGGACAAGTGCAGGTGATAGCAAATAAAATATCGTGATCTAACGTTTTATTTAATTGTATACATTTTTCAAAAAAGATTTTCAAAAAGTCCACAGTCAACTGCAATGCATTTAGCAGCTTTAGTAGAGAGTTGCTGTGCTGCTCATCTGAGACTCATACGGTCCTTTATTTGAACAAAAGCATCTAAAACAAGAGCGAGAAGTTTCTCTTTTGTGTCCACTGTGCGCTTGCAGACTTTCCTCTTAAGCCAACGTCACAATCAGTGATCTAAAAGAGTAAGACTGGTTGACCTTGGCGGCCAGGATATGACTCCAACGCCCAGGGTACGTTTCAGTGAGGCACTACGTCATTGACAGTACGGAATGTGCAGGAACTCCGTCATGCTGAAAGTACACACGACGTCGTTCTGCCAAAGGAATATCCTCCACGTATTCTAGTAACACATTTTGAAGGAAATCAAGACACCGTAGGCCATTAAGATGGTTATCTAAAACAATTGGACCGATGAGTTGGACATCAACAACACGCACCACAGGTTCAGTGAGAATGGTCAGTAAAGTCACCATTCCGTAGCCTAATATCGCTTTGGTTGTATTCCCAAGGTAGTGGTGGTGAAGAAGGACATGCGACTGACGTCCGTGATTTTCAAACAGCTGTAAG
Source organism: Schistocerca serialis cubense (assembly GCF_023864345.2). Lineage (NCBI taxonomy): Eukaryota > Metazoa > Arthropoda > Insecta > Orthoptera > Acrididae > Schistocerca > Schistocerca serialis. The sequence goes on along the minus strand of NC_064642.1, from coordinate 114,138,021 downwards.
TCGAATACGGCTAAGAAAATGGCATTTGTTCATATGACGTCACCAACATTATCACCCCTCAAAGCATGTACTTTCCTTCTGACTCACCCAGTATAATCAAGTACTCTCTGAAAACACTGCACAGATATTCAGTCATATCTAGACAAGATTTCAAAGTGGTGCAAAGATTGGCAGCTTGCTTTGAACATTCATAAATATAAAATTGTGCACTTCACAAAACGTAAAACGAAGTACCCTATGACTACAATAGCAATGAGTCAGAACTGAAACAGTTCAGTTCACAAATACCCGATTGCAACGATTTGTGGAGATATGGAACGGGACGATCACAAAGGGCCCGTCGGAGATAAAACAGGTGACAGACTGTGTTCGTTGGTAAAGTATTAGGAAACTGCAACCAGTCTACAAAGAAGGCTGCTTACAAAATGCTCGCGCGACCATCTTTGATTATTGCTTTTTTGTGTTGGATCCAATCAAATAGGACTACAAGGGGGTATTGAATGGACCCAAAGAAGGGCAGCATGAATTCTTACTGGTTTGCTTGACCCATAGGAGATCGTCACGGAGATGCTGAAAGAACTGAATTGATAAACGCTTGAAGATATACACAAATTGTCCCGTGAAAGCCTACTTTGAAAGTATCTAGAACCATTTTCGAGTGATGACTCTAAGAATATACTACAACCCGCTGCATATCGATCCTGCAGAGATCGCGAAGACAAGATTAGACTGACTGCAGTGAAAGAGGGACGTTTGAGGATCGTTCTAATACCAATGAGCTGGAACCAAACTAGCCTCATGAAGCTAGATGTAGAGAGTAGCGGATGTAATTTTGTGTTTTCAGTGTACAAATGATCCGGTACGGTTGATAGAAGAGATAGAGAAGATCCAACGGAGAGCAGCGCGCTTCGTTACAGGATCATTTAGTAATCGCGAAAGTGTTATGGAGATGATAGATAAACTCCAGTGGAAGACTCTGCAGGAGAGACGCTCAGTAGCTCGGTACGGGCTTTTGTTAAAGTTTCGAGAACATACCTTCACCGAAGAGTGAAGCAGTATATTGCTCCCTCCTACGTATATCTCGCGAAGAGACCATGAGGATAAAATCAGAGAGATTAGAGCCCACACAGAAGCATACCGACAATCCTTCTTTCCACGAACAATACGAAACTGGAATAGAAGGGAGAACCGATAGAGATACTCAATGTACCCTCCGCTACACACCGTCAGGTGGCTTGCGGAGTATGGATGTAGATGTAGATGTAGATGTAGACGTACGAAGCGTATTCCAGAATTAAGATCCCATAATCAATATTTAAGTGATGGTAGGCCTGTATGAAGTTCCACGCATGCAGCGCTGTCTGTCGACTCTTTAGAAAACTACGGAAGTGTTGATCTCATTCAGCGGTCTTTTGCCAGTCGGTAAGAGCAGATCGCATTGGCCGAGACAGTTGTAGATCCGGCCAGTTCTGAAGTGCGCGCTGTGATTAGATTTCTGATGGCAAAAGGATTTTCAGCTACTGAATTCCATCGTGAGTTGTGCCTAGTGTATTGACCTGTGATAATGAGTGACAAGTTCGCAAATTGTGTCGAGATTTTCAAAATGGCCGCACAAATGTTCACATGAACAGCGGAGTGGCATGCCCGGTATTCGGACTGACGACATCGTAGACGAAGTGAACCAAAAACTTCAAAGTGATCGTCGACTGGCGACTAGTGGTCTGGCTAAACATTTCCAAAATGTTTCTCGAATCTCAGTTTACAGATTTGTCATTGAACAGCTTGGATACCACAAACTGTGTGTGGGGTGGGTTCCAAAAATGCTCCTGATCAGGACAACCAGCACTACAGTTTTTGGAACGCTATAGACAAGATGGAAATGATCTGCTTTTTCCACGTTGTTACTGGCGGTGAGATGTGGATATCATACACCAACACAGATTCGAGACAAGTCAATGCAGTGGCGCTATTCAACAAACCAAAAAGTAACCATCTCCGTTCTCGAATCGGAAAACGATGGCTACCACTACGAAAAAGGCGTCCTTTTGATTGATTTCATGGACCGTGGGCCAACGAGGTGATGTGTACTGTGATACGCAGACCAAAGTGAGACGCGCGATCCAAAATCGACGCCGCAGCGAAAATGTCATCTGGCATATCATCCTCTGCAACGCACGCCCTCACACCACTGCCAAAACCGAGGAGCTTTTTGAGAACCCTCCTTACAGTACTGAACTTGGACCAAGCGACTATTTCTTCTTCTTGCGTTTGAAGAAGTGGCTGGGTGGACAACAATTTAAAAACAACGATGAACTTAAGACTGATGTTACCAACTGGTTCAATTCCCAGACGCCAGACTTCTAGGGTTTAAAGAAGCTGGTGCAGTGTTACAGAAAGAGTACAGACGTGAACGGCGATTATGTGGAAAAGTAGATCTGTAGTAAATTATTACTGTCATTAAAAACCAAACCGACCTTGAGAGGTGGCATGCCTTTACGATGCACACAGTGACTTGCCCCCTCTCATATTTATATCTTACTCTGAGTAATTCGATTTGGAGAAGTATAGCCGAGTATGGTCATTACAAGGCTAGTATTGAGAACTCAGAAGATATGAATATTTTCCTCTCTAATTGCATGCGGTGAAAAGTTGCTATTCCTTCACACGCGGACTTCCCACGCAGCATCTCTCAACACCCGGTCGGTCCGGTGACAGGCTGGTTCTGCTGATCTCGAAAGGATTATGCCGGCGGGTGTGAGGGAGCCGAGTGGATGCTGTCCAGACGCCGACATTGTCATAAGAGCGGAGACGACACGCCCATAGGTGCCTGAGGGAGCGTCTGGGTTTAGAGATTGTGTTACTTCGCAGAAACTTAGTGAAAACGCTTTCTGACGGGCTATGAGCGAGGCGTGGGAATGACTTACGTTACCAGGCAGTCTTGGCGGGCAAATTCCCGCGTTTTCTGCAAAATCATAACTTTGATTGGCTTACTCAGGGGATAGCTCCGTGACGTAGCAAAATCGGCACAGAAATTGGCGCCAAGTACTTCCATTGGAGGAATAGTAGTGCTTCGGAAATAGAGTGGGATTTTCCGCCGGTTTTCGAGTTACTGATCGGCACATTTAACCACGGCCACGGTCGTGGGGGCGGTAATGTTCTGTGTTCGGCTTGTACGGCTGCTCTTTGTTGAGTCGCCTTTCGGTTGGAGCGGACTGAGCTCCCGCTGCTCTGGACGGCCTGCCTTCCGTTGGCTGTCTAATATACTTTCACTTAATTGTAACTGTTTGACGAAGTTGCTGAAGTTTCGACTTCAACGTAACTTTCCGAGTACAGTTGGCAATTGAGCGTTCTGCGTACAAGCGGCCTATGTTGTCCGTCTTGAGCATTTTTGGCTGAAGTTGACTGTATCGTAGTTACTCTACGACTTCTCTTGTTAAAATCAATCACTGTACCGTCAGTGATTGTGTAGCGAGTCTTCTTCGTCTCCCTCAGAGGCGCATTTGTGTTCCTAGGAAGTCTTTAGTCTGGAACAACCAGACCAGGATAATTTGTTTCGGGTTATACTCACGACATTATCATCACCACGACGAGACGTCGAAGCAACCAGCCATCGCCTCCGGTATGCCAGACCGTGTCCTTGCAGTTAAGAAGACAGCTTGGTCATGTATGTCCGCAGCACCGGCAGATTAGAGAATTTTGATATGTGATAGTCAGAACTCAGCAGAGCGCGCCTGTTCCCGTCTTTTCTAACGTGGTTCTGTCTTGGGTGTTCATTGTCTGAGTTCTCACTACTGTAGCAGCAATTTATGTTGAGTTGGCTGGGTGTTTCTCTTAAGATTTGAGTTGCAAGGAATTGGCTCCACCTACCATTTGCTCATAAATGTCACAAGCTAGTTTATGGACAACTTCATATTCACAGCATTTATTTGAGTATCCAGTTTGAAGTATTGTAAATGTCTCATGTGTTTTGTTTATTATTTTGAGTTGAGTCATAATAAATCAAATTGTTATTTTGTACAGAACTTTCATTCTGTAGATCGGTAGAGCCACCCTTTTATTTCTCACTACGGTAATGAAACTTTCATTTATCAAATTAATTTCTGTCAAATTAAATTATTTCAGGTGCCAAACTCTTTTCTACTCCACTTGCAGGGTCGATTACAGCCACTTCGCGTTTCTTCTTAATCCAAGTGCAAAAGCAAAAGTCAGAGTTAGAAAAGGGGGGGGGGGGGGAAGGGGTTAGAGCATAATTTCCATATGAAGACTCTAGAAGAATTTAGTGTTAAATACACTTCTAGCCCCACCATCTCGCAATCTTAGTTTTCGAATACGTCTCGTTTATGGATTAGTATGTGGGATTGCAGTCATTGCATGTGAAAGGTAGTCGCTGGAAAACTAGTCGGTGTTTAATACCATTATGCTTAGGTGTCTATCTGATAATAAATCATTGTGAGCACGAAAATATTCGTAATATGAAAAAAGCTTTATTTTTATGTTGAAGTATGTTAACAGAGACTTCACTGCTTATCGTGCAAACTATGTTATGAAAGATAATGAGAATTAATGAAGTTTCAGTATTTACCAAAGCTGTTACTTTCTTTTCCCCGGACACAGCAGATGGCTTTGGCGGCGTTAGGAGGAGAAAGTGTAATCTCAAAATATTTCGTGAACTCCTTTAGAGATTCCATTGACGACATTAGAAGAGAAAGAGAACGCAAAAGGTTTCTTGAAGTCTGAATCGGGAATGACATTGACTGCCAGAGTACCTCGGCCGATACCAGTTGTTGAACCACTCAATGGAATGAGTGCTTTTAGCAATGAATGTGGGTTAATGAAAATAGCGCTAAGAATAAGGTGTCGAAGGGGAACAGAGAGAGAACTGCGACTTGTTTAAGGTCACTGTTGGGAGTAATAAGACAGTAGAGGAAGATGTTAGAAGAATAATGGAACTAATTTGGTGTTGATGAAGAAAGCTTTCCTCCAACATTACTGATGTCAAATTTTGACGTGGCATTAAGGAAGATCTGGTATCGAATTCCGCGGAAGTTCAGTACCCGCATGGGGACGTGGATCTAGATGGCGAATAGAGTTTCTGGCGGCCGCCATAAATACGGCCATCCAGCGGTCAGTCAGTTCTGTATTCCCGTCTGATATCGTCGGTTACTTTCATCGCTGTACTGCCAACTATTCGATAATAGCCTCGCTTGGCACTTGGTTCTTCTCTGGTCCCTTTTCGGACTGTGTCTCTCTTTGTTCTCGGCCTGTTGATATTGTTGTGGCAAAGGTTTTTCGCCTTGCACCTTGTTATTCTATAGGTTGCTTTGGGTTTGTCCTAGTCTGTGTCTCGTCCCCTGTCACTCAGCGGTGCTTAGCCCGACTACCGCTTGGTATCGTGTTCTCCTCCGTAAGCGGCCCTTCCGCCTTGCGGCTTCACCCGTTTCTGTCCTGGGTTCTGACTCGTGCGCTGATATCCGGCTATTCCCAGATACAGCACTGGGTTTGGGAAATGGAAACTGTTCGGTAGTATGGACGCTAAATTGGTTTGCTTGCTGGAGCAACAGCAGCAGCTAATGCGACAGCAGCATTTACAGATAAATTCATCACAAAAGTCACTGGAACTTAAAACGGAAGAACTCCGATCGCATGAAGCCAATTTGTTCCAGGCTTCAGCGCCCCATACAGTCGACGCCCCCGTACGTCCAGTGTCTCTCCCGCCTTTCAGTGACGCTACGGAGGACTGGGGCACATATTTGCATCGAGTGAAGCAACATTTCACGGCGTTTCAACTCGTCAATGATTGACAGCAGAGGAAGTTCGTGAAACTATGATCTCCTACGCAGCATTGTATCCATACCGACTCCCTCTCTCTTTTTTCCCCTTCTATATGATATCGGTTTTTTAAGTGTCGAATCGTGGACGAAAATATTTATCAATCGTGGCGTCGCGTATATTTCACACACTCCTAGCAACGACTAAAATATACGCCAACAATCATCAATATTGCTACGTAGGCAAATGATACAGACTAAAAGTACTAAGTTGGCTTATAACAATTTACTTAGCTTGTCAACACACACGCTACCTAAAAATACGCGTGATTTATTTAAAACTGTGGTGGTTAATGACCGATAAATAATGTTGCAGAGAGAGACACAACATAACCGCCTATGTAGATGCTCTATTATTCTGAATGTTTCCTAAATTCTTTGTTAAACACTGTCCTTTTATACTGTTAATTATAATTTGAATAATATTTACGACAGCGAAAACAAGATTCTTACCAGTCACAAACAAGCCTGAGCCTCATATTATTATTATTTATTATCTTTAATGAAAACTTTTCTGCAAAAAAATATTTTCTTTTCCTGATAACAAAAATATTTAAAATATTTTTTCCTGTTACCTTGTAGCTGAAGCCTGAGAATCATATGATTAATTATATTTCACGTAACGGATGCCATTACGCCACTGCGACAAAAGAATGGCAGATGGCCAATGATAAAACTAGAATTCTAGAAACAATTAACTATTTTCGCTTAGCTATATTCACGTGGAGGGACAGATATGAAACGATTATTAATACGTACGTTGTGAACAAAACTTATATACAGTTAAACTCGTGCGTTCTGAAGCAACCTCTTACAAATGCGTGTAACAGGTTCGAGAGCTGACGTCAGAGTAATCATTTTATTCATCCAAGTCTTTATCCCACAGTTATATAGAAATTCCTTGACATAATGTACTCGTAGCCTTTGTTATTCTCAGTATTTGTTACACAGAAATATATTTACTGTTTTTATGTTCAAAACACGTACAGCTGTAGAGTTTTCTCTTACCAAAGTAATATTTCATACCTGATACCACATTTATACATAAATACACACATTTTTGTTCGTTATTGACACAATTCACTTGCGGTTATCGTAACATTTTACTACAATAAAAAATTAGAGATACTAGAAAGAATAAGGTAGTGAGAAACATTTGTAAGAGTCTTACCAAAGGAAAGGCGAGATTAGTTGCCAAAATAATATTTCATCACTGAGAGCACATTTACATACATAAATACTCACATTTTATTCGTTATTGATACAGTTCACTTGTGGTTATCGTAACATTTTACTACAGTTTTTCGAAGGATTTCGAGGAGACGGTATATATGGTATTTATCGTGCGATAATTGGACGAAAGAAACTGATAGTAACTGAAATATTTCTCTTTAGAAAACTCTTACAAATTGAATTAAGAGAGGAAGTAAGAAATCAGAGATACTAGAAAGAATAGGAGAGCGAGAAACATTTGGAAGACTCTTACCAGAAGAAAGGCGAGATTAGTGCCCATTCGCTATGTAATACAGGTACAGTTGACTACTCACTGGCACCGAGTGTTACAGAGGGAAAACTCTAAGGATGGCACTGTACCACACAAGCGGCTCGTAGTGAAATTGCATACTTATCGAATTTCGTCTCAGTTATGTGACTAGATTTGTGATTTCCTGTCAGAGAGGTCACAGTTGACGGGAAGTCATCGAGTAAAGCAAAAGTGATTTCTGGCGTTCCCCAAGGTAGTGTTACAGGCAATTTACTGTTCCTTATCTATATAAACGATTTGGGAGACAATCTCAGCAGTCGTCTTCGGTTGTTTGCAGATGACGCTGTCGTTTATCGACTAATAAAACCATCAAAAGATCAAAACAAACTGCAAAACGATTTAGAAGAAATATCGGAATGGTGCTAAAAGTGGCAGTTGACCCTAAATAACGAAAAGTGTAAAGTCATCCACATGAGTGCTGAAAGGAACTCGTTAAACTTCTGTTACACGATAAATCAGTCTAATCTAAAAACCGTAAATTCAACTAAATACCTAGGTTTTACAATTACGTACAACTTGAATTGCAAGGAACACATAGAAAATGTTGTGGGGAAGGAAAACCAAAGACTGCGTTTTATTGGCAGGACACTTAAATGTAACAGACCTACTAAGGAGACGCTACGCTTGTCCGTCCTCTTTTAGAATACTGCTGCGCGTTGTGGGATCCTTACAAGATAGGATTGACGGAGTACATCGAAAAAGTTCAATGAAAGGCAGCACGTTTTGTATTATCGCGAAATATAGGAGAGAGTGTCACAGAAATGATACAAGATTTGGGCTGGAAATCAGTAAAAGAAAGGCGTTTTTCGTTGCGACGGAATCTTGTCACAAAATTCCAATCACCACTTTCTCCTTCGAATGCGAAAATGTAACACTGACCTACAAAGGGAGGAACGATAAAATAAGGGAAATCAGAGCTCGTATGGAAAGATATAGGTGTTCATTCTTTCCGCGCGCTATACGAAATTGGAATAGAATAATAGAGAATTGTGAAGGTGGTTCGATGAACCCTCAGCCAGGCACTTAAATGTGATTTACAGAGTACCCATGTACATGTAGATGTAGGGTGTAACATGTAAAACACCTTATGGGAGATAGTAGATGTTAGGTAAGCAGAGAATAAAGTATCATCAAATCGTGAGAAGATGTGGAAAATGGCATCAATCCAACAAAGATTGATGATATACTTTGAAACACGGAGAGCCCATCGGCTAGCCTCTTTCGATTTTTGTTCACCTTTAATCGTACAAATGGAGTGGAACGGAAGTAGTGTAAAAGAGCCGGTATTACAGTGATTGTAGAACTGATTTCACTTAATCTTCTTAACCGCTTGTAAACTAACATGGTTCAGGATACATTCGTTTGCTTGATGGGTTCAAATGGTTCAAATGGCTCTGAGCACTATGGGACTTAACTGCTGTGGTCATTAGTGCCCTAGAACTTAGAGCTACTTAAACCTAACTAACCTAAGGACATCACACACATCCATGCCCGAGGCAGGATTCGAACCTGCGACCGTAGCGGTCGCGCGGTTCCAGACTGTAGCGCCTAGAACCGCTCGGCCACTCCGGCCACCGCTTGATGGGCTAACTTTGACTTTGTAAGTGAGGAGTGCAAATATCAGACAGGTGATACGTTGCGAGGCCTAGCGGAATGAGCCACAGAGGGCCCGTGGAAGCGTTGGCCTTCGAAGAAACAGAGGGAGAAGGAATAGCCAGTAGGGCACGCCTCCTCGCCATAGAATGGAAGTGGTTTTGGCGCAAGGAGAGCAGGCGGACAGGCCATTCTCCATTTATAGGATGGTCTGCGGGCAGTCGAGATACAAAGCCCTCATTCCATAAGACGGAACTCTGTCAGCAGGTGATATACTCGGGCAAATAAAAATCTACCGGCTTTACTAAAAACTTGACAAAACAGCACTGACCAACATAACAGACAGACGCCGGAGAAGAATCAGCTAACAGCCTCATAGCAAGCTTTTTACCTGCAATGCAAGTCTATCTGGCGTCTGAATGAGCACCGACTGCAGTCTTAGTAGTGACGTCAAGAGGACGAGCACCCGGCAGAAAGCGTTTTAGAAACGACTGGAAGAAATTTGATTAATTTTCTTGTTGACATTTCGTCATTTCTGAGCGTGAAATTTTGTCAAAAAGAAAAAAAAAAACAATTACACTACTGGCTGGCTGTTGCAACTTTTAAGAGGGTTGGTGGTCACGTTTTGTTGGCAGGAAGTCAGGATCAAGCTGCTGGTAGGAGAATAGAAAAACAGATAGACGCATAGTCGATCACAGAGGGTGAAAAGACGAGGAAGTTGGAGTTCCGGGGCAGAAGTCGCGGTCGGGAGACAGAGGCCGAGCTACAGCTGTGTTCTCAAGTCACAGAGTCGCTGTGTCTCCATCCTTTTCAAAGTACACGGAGCATTATAGCAAGCTTCGATTACAGCTCTGGTGTATTAGGGCAAGCGAGAGTATTGTAGTTAAGTTGTAAGATAGCTGCCAGTGGTCCATACTCGTCAATGCTTCCTCACATCTTTAGGATTCTTGGGTGGTGGTTCCAGGCAAACCGTCACTGTGATCGTCATAGACACCTATTCTTTTTCATAGAATTAAGTGAGAGATTTTATGCAACTGCATCTTTTTCAGTAATTTTGCCAACTCAGAACTTTAGTTTGCAGTTCTCACAGGAAGGTGCAGCTTTGTAAATTTCTTGACCACATAATTGTGTTTAGTTGCACTATTATTCGTTTTTTACAATAAACCGTAGTGTTACTCAAATATCGAGTTTATTATCACCACCGTTTCCTTTAAATCAGTAGTCGTCAAATTTTTTCGCTCAAGAATCAACACTGACGTTTCAGGATGGCATCTCCGGCTGCATGTACACCGACCTTATTATTAATTGATAACCTACATAAATAAGTATGTTATCAGCACCTAATAGATTCCGTATAACAGGAGCGCGATATGTTGGCTCCTGCCCCCAAAATACTGATCGTTAAAAGTCGGCACCATTTGGAACATATCGTGACGACTGTTCTATGTTGCAGACTGCTGTCACACTCAGCGAACCAAATGCTATGAAGCTGTATCTGCCTCCTGAAGCGTTGTGTTTTTGTCTATGTGAGCAGATGGTTAATTAGCCGGAATGAAATTTTCACTCTGCAGCGGATTGTGCGCTGATATGAAACTTCCTAGCAGAGTAAAACTGCGGGCCGGACCGAGACTCGAACTCGTGAGCTCCGCCTTTCGTGGGCAAGTGCTCTACCATCTGAGCTACTCAAGCACGACTCTCGTCCCGTCCTCACAGCTTTACTTCTGCCAGTACCTCGTCTCCTACCTTCCAAACTCTACAGAAGCTCTCCTGCTAACCTTGCAGAACTAGCACTCCTGAAAGAAACGATATTGCGGAGACATGGCTTAGCCACAGCCTGGGGGATGTTTCCAGAAATAGATTTTCACTCTGCAGCGTAGTGTGCGCTGATATGAAACTTCCTGGCAGATTAAAACTGGGTGCCGGGCCGAGACTCGAACTCGGGACCTTCGTCGTTTGCGGGCAAGTGTTGTTTCAGGAGTGCTAGTTCTGCAAGGTTTGCAGGACACTATACAAACACGCTCACTAATTATAAACTGTGTGAAATAATGTATTGCACAGCCCTCAGACATGTTCACAAAATGATGCAAAGACACAGTCACTATGGGCAAAATTGGCAAAATAATGCTATATAACGCTCTGCCAACATGCTCACAAGGCTTAAACAACCGAAAATAATGCACTGCACAAACACTCATTGCACATAAAAACCACTTTCGAACTATTGTTAAGAAATTCGACCATGACATATCAGGTGTTCAACATGCGCACATGCCAACGCCACTGACTCCAGATGCAAGCCACTGCCGGAGAGATGAACACGGGTGCAAGCCATTGCCCTCAGGCCGCTGCTGCCTACAGCCAGCAGGTGAAAGTCACGTCTATTTTCAGGTATACAGTTAGAATTCTCCGAGTGTTATACTGACGTCACATGTCTATGTAAATAAGAGCCAAGTCTCCCTCTGGACATGCACATGTTTCCCATTGCCAGATCAATGCCTTTCTACCTGTGGTCCATTGAAGACCTAATTGCTGGGCGACTTACCATCGTAGGCATAGTTAAAGGGTTATCAAAGTTATACTGATCTCACATGTCTATGTAAATAACAGCCAAGTCTCACTCTTTCTGAATACGCTATAGAAATCTGTTGCAATGCTTCCCAGAATAGCACAGGTTGCATTGTTCCTAGCGATCCAAATGTGACATGCGAGACGCATCTAGCTGGGCAAGTGTTTACTGTAGCTGACGCATAGCTGCAAGTCTAACGTCCAGCAAGAGATGTCTGACTAGCTACTCACCATTGCAGTCGCATCTAAAAGGTTCTCAATGTTATACTGCTGTCACATATCTATGTAAATAAACGCCAAGTCTACCTCTCTAGCCCAGAATAACGCCGAATGCATTCCTCCTGATGGTCCTACCATGGCACCCTGTCCACCCTTCCCAGAAATCTTTAAGTCTGTTTTCAACAAACATCTCTGAAATGCAAACCTTTTCACCACTATGTAGAGGCTCCTGTATCCCAGCACAGAGGATGTCTTGTGAATGAATGGAGCATTCTGATCGGATGTTACTGAATTTACCTGCAAAATTACTCATGCTGCCAGTGTGGATGCACTGTCCACCTTTTCCTTTCTGCAGACGAGACTTTCAGTGGAAAAACTATTTTGTAGAAATAGCCATATTCCAATGACAGTTAAACCCTGTAAAAGTAGCATACAGATCGTCGAATATGGAAAGAAATGTTCAAATGTGTGTGAAATCTTATGGGACTTAACCGCTAAGGTCATCAGTCCCTAAGCTTACACACTACTTAACCTAAATTATCCTAAGGACAAACACATACACCCATGCCCGAGGGGGACTCGAACCACCGTCGGGACCAGCCTCACAGTCCACGACTGCAGCGCCCTAGACCACTCGGCTAATCCCGTGCGGCAATATGGAAAGACTCTTGCTCAATTACACTGCTCTGCCACTAAGGATAGAAACTTGAATATTTCAGTTTGAAACCGATCCCCACTTTCCATATCGATGAAGTAAACATAAAATTCGTATCCTGCGCTATACAACATAGCCCATTTTGCATCAAGCATATAGTTATCGACCGCAGATGCTCGTACATATACTGTGAAGACAGACAGCATAAGCACATGCACCATATATACTCCTTGCAGTACTATATACTTCCCGTGAGGTCGGGCGGTCATCCACCACAGCTGACGATCACAAGTCATCTGCCCCCTATGCATGACCAGAGTGCCCTCAGCAGACCGAAGTCACTCTCTCTACTGTTCGACAAGGTAAGGTCGGTTCCCCTCGGCACAAAGGCGTTACTGTTTCTGGCCTCGACCTACTTGCTTGCTTGCTTTCTACACCCATCTCCAGACTCTGGGATTACAGGAACATACGTTATTTCACATGGTTTGAAAGAATATCATATATTTTCGCGATACTTCTCGATATCAACCACATAGCAATATCGTTTGCATAGCTGTATCGCTTGCGCATTATAATTCCAAATATATAGACTGGAAATTATTTCTCTAGAAACCGAAACTTTAGTGAGATGTAGCGTGCTGTAAACCACTGAGTAACTAGAAATTTATCTCGTCTGTGAAGACCTTTACGTGAAACCTCGAAAAAAATAGAGGTAACTGATATTTCCACTCACGAATACCAATGTTGGTGATATGATTCCAAATCATCCTTATAATTTACAAAGTCAACTAAGGTTTTTCTCATGTCTAGAGAACCAGCCAACGTGTCCTCCACTCGTCTTTCACCTGCTAGACGCACTGAACACGCACCACAATCGATGTTCTTTCAAACCAAATAAAGATGGCAATTGTGCAGAAGCAGTTAATTAGACAATTTACATGGGAAGGAATAATGGTCCAGCGCAAACACACATCCATATTAAATCTTCTCAAATTACCACGCAATCATAAAGGCCGCCCAACACATAGTGGAGTATTAGTTCTCTAGTCAACCGTCTGGAGGACGACGTGGTTAAGTCAGTTACATTCCTGATTCTCAACAGGCCTTTCCATTCGGACAGCTCCTGCCGTTAGCCGGAAACGTGAATCATTCCCACCACAGCCCACCGCTATCACGCGCCACGCACCCCTTGACAGAATCATCCTAGGAAACCAGGTACATTTATATTTTATCACTGTACTTACAATTAATTGTTACTCAAATGAACGATATTCGACAATGAGCGAAGTATCGGAAATACCCCCTGCTGATGGCTGCAGCTATGGAAATAGACCTCTTATGACTTGACATACTCTTCCCTTTGCTATCACAGTACTCCACGTCAAATCCGTACTTTCCTTACAACTCGACATAGTCACTTCCTTTGCACATATCGGAACACACACACATACTTTACAAGCCTGATGCTCAAGGCGAACTTATTACACATCCCCTACTACTAAGTATAATACTTCGCCTATAAGTGATTACTGGCGATACGAAATAATACTGACCGAAAATCAGCGATGCGTGGACGTGTCTCATTAGTTTTTCTTGCGAGTGGTAGCCCAAATTCGAACATAGAACACATCTTCGGACATAATGTGTGGTTGGTCCACCTGTGAGTCCTATACCAGATGTGACGTGTGGTGGATCTGCAACTTAACATCACTCTGGATATATAATGCACGCCAGATCCACATTCCAACGGTAACTCGGATGTGGTATATTGTGGATGTCCATCCCAGCATGGTTCTGGACATTATGCATGGCAGATCCACCGTCAAACCCTGTCCTGGACGTGGCATATTGTCGATCAACATCCCATCACTCCGTGTATAACGCACAACGGATCCACACTCGAACGCTAACTCGGGTCTACTGCAGGTCCTGGGAGCCATCTGCAACACGTGCACATACACAGACATACAGAAAACAGAGTAGACGCACTGCAAATGTAGAATATGTGGGTGGTGGGGTGCTATACTATGCTGCCTGATCAGAAAAAAATAGTGCATTTACACTACTTGTTGGCAGCTGTACTACATTTACAAGCAATTTCAGACCATGGAACGGGACGTCATGTCATGATTGCATGGGTAGAAATGACATAAAATCGATCAAAATACGAAAAATGACGAAAAATACGTATAAATTGAGGGAAAATACACCGAAATGCGGGAAATTGAGGATGTACTTGCGTGTCTTCTAGTTGGTGTAAAAGAATTCTTGTACTTAGGAACGAGTATGCGACAGCAAGAGGAATTCGAGAAAATGTTGACAATGAAGCATTGGGAACCAGGGAAACAGTCACTTTTTTCGTCGAGGCAGCGTTCTACTGTATGTGTATTGAGGTAACAGTGATACACGCGAGTTGACTGCTGTCTTTGATGTTTTCCTGGAAAAACGGAGAACCATCTGCCTCTAAACTTATATGCATCTGCGTTACAGGATAATAGAGAGTGGACGGAGTGGTTAATTGAGATGGAGTTGTAACGACGTACGATTTAATGGTAGACTGAGGATGCATTCTAGAGAGAGAGAGGGAGATGTTGCTGCAGGTCATTTGACCATTTTTTCCGATGTTCTGTCAGGATGCATCAGTTGTGTGACATGGCCTGTGTTCGTCTCGTATAGAACCATATGTCCTGTATGTGACTTAGAGCACTGTCTTCTTGTGATCGCTAACAGCAAAACCTCTCGGTCATCAGTGGACTTCCATCTCATGTTTAATTAAACGTGACCCGCTTGTTTCGACACGTTCCTCTAAATGAACGAAGATTTATGCGATGCACTCCATTCCCCTTTCGCATCTTGGGTATTAAATCGATACTTCAGTTTCATAACTAAGATGATTCTAAGTTAGCGATGGGTGTTTGTGAGACACTGCAATCCCCTTGTATACATCTGCTTGACAGATATGCTCTTCACAGAGTTAGTGGCGGCATGGCGTGTAATTTTACATGTCAGATGCCGCTGGTATGCGGTTATCTGTTTCCCTGTAAGAAGTATTCTGCGTTACTAACGATCATTTTATATAGGACTGATACTGGCATAGTATAATTTCTGCACCGTGATCGGATGTGAACAGTGGACGCTATGCATCTCTGGAAAGCTACAATGTGCATGGGTCACAGAGTATCGATATTTTAAGGAAGTAGTTGTTCATTTTCCAGCTTGTTACCATGGTTTATCGGAGAGAAAGCTGCAAGAAAGATGTATGCGCTGGGTATATATTTCTTACATTGGAATATTGACAGCGTTACATTCCATATGACTAATAGGTCGGAAACTGAAGCGATCTAACATTATAGCCTGTTTTAAGTGCGGAGCCGTGTAGCCTTAGAAGTGCATGTGTTTATGTTCTCTCAAACCAATAGCTTACCACTGATCCCAGACACTAGAACAATACTTTAGAGTTGATAGCCTAGTTGAATTATGTAAAAATGCTTTGAACTCCATCCATGTGGAGCTCCATCATGCACAAAAACCATCGGTTTCTTGTTCTTCTTAACCGTCTGCTATCACATCACAACATTTTCAAATCTACTACTACACACCGGTAAGGAGTGCTAACCTCCTCGACATGGGCGCATCTGGAGAAATCTTGTGCATATGGATGGGTGAGGACTCGGCAAGCTCCATTCATTCACGAGACGCAGAATCTAGCATTCTACTTCTGGTCAGAAGCAGATTAAATCAATAACGGTGCTGCAGGGCAGGCTGGTCAAAGACAGTGTGAGGGGGTCTTCCAGTCTCTAATTTTATCCTAAGACTGCGAGAATGCCCTGTGACTTCCATCGGAATATAAATAGATCGTAAATTATGCACTATGCTCTAGGTGCTAGAAATATGTAGATCACTGTCTGGTATACGTTGATGAAGCTTATGTTCGAGAATTAACACTGAATGGACATACTGCACAGTCATCTATCTACATTCGCAATGATACTCGCAAAGTAGAGATGGGGAGGGTTAGTGATGATACTTAATATGGGGAACATGTTGTCGCATCATTGCTTGGTGTTGAAATTACTGTAAAATAACTAAAATTGTTCACACTGTGATGCTGTGGTGTCTTTTCTGTCCCATCCATCCACTGGTATACTATTGGTTACCACATAATGACTGACTGACATCGCTTGTTTGAGATAGTGAAAGAGTTTTGGTGGAGGGGAGCAACACCTTATGGGCATGGCTACAGTGATTGCATACATGACTACAGTATGAGGAATCAGTCGAATCGGAACGCAGAGCCATCAGCTATCCTGTCACTGTGACAGATGAGTTTAAATGCAGAGGCTGTCAATCACCTTCGGACAATTGTTTGGAAAAGCTCCACATCGCTGCAAAACTCTTCCACTTCCCTTATATTCTGACTGTCTTTCATTTAAAATCATCCAGTGTGTGGATTTACATAATGCAATGTCTAGTTTTCTGTGAGAGGTAATGGATCAGAATGTATTAATGTCGGTTTAGAACCTGACACAAACCTGGAAGTCATGGCAGAAAAAAACAAAATGTATGGAAGTGTACAAAGGGTGTCACAGCAGAAAAAACTACGTTTCAAACAACAATACAGGGACACAGGGAGTGCCTTTTGTGACTTACAGTATAGTTTGTGCAATACGGTCATCCTCCTAGAGTACAGGCGATGCAGCTTTACACTGGTCTGTGCAACAGATCAATACCTGCATATTTAATAGGATTGTCACATGTGCTCGATGCTGGTATGCAGACTGTGTTTGTTTTCGATAAATGGGAGGAGAGAGATGCAGTAAAAATCTTATCGAGTTCTCTATCAGATGAAGTTAGTGGAGCTTTTATGATTCGTAATTTTTCTATGTTGGATGGTACAGAGTAATGATGATAGCATGTTAAGGTGATAAGACATGAATGGGCCCTGAGGGACGCGGATCTGCTTCAGACTACAGTACCTCTACGTAGTTTGGGGAAGCACCACGATGCAACAATGCAGTAGCAAAATACTCCACCTTCTCCCAGTTCCCATACTGTCTTTTATACTACCTCATGTTGCAGGAGCAGGCTTCGTTTGGTGCAGACCTCACGCATCGTACACTGCTGGTGGAGCTATGACAACATGTTCCCATTTCCACCGAATGGTCAAAACACAGTCCTGTTGCACTAACTCAGGTCACTACAGGTTTCTACACGAGTTGCAGAAGGTGGTGGATATACACTCCTGGAAATGGAAAAAAGAACACATTGACACCGGTGTGTCAGACCCACCATACTTGCTCCGGACACTGCGAGAGGGCTGTACAAGCAATGATCACACGCACGGCACAGCGGACACACCAGGAACCGCGGTGTTGGCCGTCGAATGGCGTTAGCTGCGCAGCATTTGTGCACCGCCGCCGTCAGTGTCAGCCAGTTTGCCGTGGCATACGGAGCTCCATCGCAGTCTTTAACACTGGTAGCATTCCGCGACAGCGTGGACGTGAACCGTATGTGCAGTTGACGGACTTTGAGCGAGGGCGTATAGTGGGCATGCGGAAGGCCGGGTGGACGTACCGCCGAATTGCTCAACACGTGGGGCGTGAGGTCTCCACAGTACATCGATGTTGTCGCCAGTGGTCGGCGGAAGGTGCACGTGCCCGTCGACCTGGGACCGGACCGCAGCGACGCACGGATGCACGCCAAGACCGTAGGATCCTACGCAGTGCCGTAGGGGACCGCACCGCCACTTCCCAGCAAATTAGGGACACTGTTGCTCCTGGGGTATCGGCGAGGACCATTCGCAACCGTCTCCATGAAGCTGGGCTACGGTCCCGCACACCGTTAGGCCGTCTTCCGCTCACGCCCCAACATCGTGCAGCCCGCCTCCAGTGGTGTCGCGACAGGCGTGAATGGAGGGACGAATGGAGACGTGTCGTCTTCAGCGATGAGAGTCGCTTCTGCCTTGGTGCCAATGATGGTCGTATGCGTGTTTGGCGCCGTGCAGGTGAGCGCCACAATCAGGACTGCATACGACCGAGGCACACAGGGCCAACACCCGGCATCATGGTGTGGGGAGCGATCTCCTACACTGGCCGTACACCACTGGTGATCGTCGAGGGGACACTGAATAGTGCACGGTACATCCAAACCGTCATCGAACCCATCGTTCTACCATTCCTAGACCGGCAAGGGAACTTGCTGTTCCAACAGGACAATGCACGTCCGCATGTATCCCGTGCCACCCAACGTGCTCTAGAAGGTGTAAGTCAACTACCCTGGCCAGCGAGATCTCCGGATCTGTCCCCCATTGAGCATGTTTGGGACTGGATGAAGCGTCGTCTCACGCGGTCTGCACGTCCAGCACGAACGCTGGTCCAACTGAGGCGCCAGGTGGAAATGGCATGGCAAGCCGTTCCACAGGACTACATCCAGCATCTCTACGATCGTCTCCATGGGAGAATAGCAGCCTGCATTGCTGCGAAAGGTGGATATACACTGTACTAGTGCCGACATTGTGCATGCTCTGTTGCCTGTGTCTATGTGCCTGTGGTTCTGTCAGTGTGATCATGTGATGTATCTGACCCCAGGAATGTGTCAATAAAGTTTCCCCTTCCTGGGACAATGAATTCACGGTGTTCTTATTTCAATTTCCAGATCCGACATCTGCTCAGTTCCGACTCAAATTGGAACAATCACATGTGCAAAGCTGCAAAAATGGCAACAGGTGCAAGAGGAATAGGGACTACCTAATATTTTACTGTAGCAGATAGGTTCGAAAAAGGTGACTCGTTTCGAGGTATGAGAGTGCCAGAAATACGATTCACTAGTGGCTGTAATAATAAAAAGACTTGTCCATACGATACAATGCAGGTATGTGGTTGAATGGAAAGACTTGATTCCAAATCATAGACATCATATCTACCAGAGAGCGTAGCCCTAGTGTACATTTCTTACGACCTCAATCAGCACACCATCTACTGTTTGTGATCCTTCTCAATCAACCATCACCAAATCTCTGACATGGCATCAAGACAGAATGCATTACAAATACTGGAAAAATGTCTAGCGGTGGCATGAGGGAGTTGCAAATACTGGTATCATACCACATTCCTTAGCGGAATCACTTTCTAAATTTGGTAATTTTACTGCGAGGTTGCACCGTTGGCGACATTTAACCACACTGTTGGTCTGATAATATACACTCCGGCGATCACCGTCTTTATTAAGTGTCGTGTTATTTGTCTGGAAAAGCCACTTCATTTGGAGGTAATGAAATACCTCAACTTATAAAGCCAGTATAGCTTTTAACGTGGATACTTGTGAGCACCTGTAGAACCAAGACCGCTTGTGACAGTAACATACAGTAGTTGTTGCGATCATGTTTTTTAACATCTGACGGTTTGTAAGACAATTACGTTTCTCTTTGTCAGATGTAGTTGTACCATTCGCAAGAAAAACTTATGAGACATGTCCACCCATTAATGATTTTCGGTCAGTATTGATTTGTATCGCCAGCAATCAGTTATTGGTGAAGTATTGTACTTATCAGTAGGGGATGTGTGATAGGTTCACCTTGAACATCAGGCTTACAAAGTATGTGTTTATGTTCCGACATGTGCAAAGGAAGTGACTATGTCCAGTGTATGGAAGTCGGTTTCACAGTGAAATATTCAAGCTTCCGTCCTCAGTGGCAGATCGGTGTAATTGAGCAAGAGTCTTTCCGTATTTGACGATCTGTAGGTCACTTTTGCGAGGTTTAACTGTCAGTGCAATATGGTGATCTGTAAAGAATAGTTTTGCCACTGAAAGTCTCCTCTGCAGAAAGAAAAAGTTGGACATTGCTTCAACGTTGGCAGAATGAGTAATTTCGCGGGTAAATTCAGTAAGAGCCGATCGCAATGCTCCATTCATTTGCAAGACATCTTCTGTGCTGGGACATAGGAACATCTACATTGCGGTGAAACGTTTGCGTTTCAGAGACGTTTGTTGAAAGCAAGACTTAAAGATTTCCAGAAAGAGTAACACGTGATGGATGGGGTGCCACATTAGGACCATCAGGAGAAATGCATTTTTGCATTATTCTGGGCTATTTTCGTAAACAGGGCAAGTATTTCCATGCAGACAGGCTGAACCATCACGAAAGCTTCTACAAAAGCGACTGTTAAATATTTCTGTGGCACTTTACGATTTCCGAGAGGTAGACATGGCTCTTATTTACATAGACATGTGACGGCAGTATAACATTGAGAACCTTTCAGCTGCGCCTGCAGTGGCAAGTAGCTAGTCAGACATCTCTCGCTTGATGTTGGACTTGCAGCTGTGCATTAGCCACAGGAAACACATGCGTGGCTAGACACATCTCGCATGTCCCATTAGGATCAGTAGGAACAATGCACCCTGTGCTATTTGGGAAGTATTGTAATAGATTTCTATAGTGTGTTCAGAGAAAGAGAGATTTGACTACTATTTATGTAGACATGTGGCATCAGTAGAGCATTGAGAAAAATAAGAAAATAAATTGTAATGACTGTCAGTTACCTCTAGATACTAGTATAACAAGGCGAAAATCCCCATTCATTACGAGTACAAAATAAATGCCCAGTCTTTGGAAGCAGTAACATCCATCAAGTATCTGGGTGTGATTATTCGAAATGATCTCAAATGGAATGATCAGATTACACAAGTAACGGGCAAGGCAAACTCTAGATTGCGGTTTATTGGTAGAATCCTAAAGCGGTGCAGTTCTTCAACAAAGGAAATTGTTTACAATACGTTAGTTTGTCCAGTCTTAGAGTGTTGTTGATCTGTGTGGGACCCTTACCAGTTGGGCCTGATTCAGGCGATTGAGAAGGTCCAGAGAAGAGCGGCAAGATTCGTGACTGGTACATTTAGCCCATGTGAGAACGTTACGAATCTCATAGAAAGTTTGAAGTGGGACACACTTGCAGATAGTGTACTAAACAGAAGGAGCTGCTACCTAAATTCCAAAGTCCAATCTTTGCCGAGGATGTAGAGCATATATTATTACCACCAACTTTCAAATCACGCAATGATCAACATTCAAAGATAAGGGAAATTAGAGCTCGTACTGAGGCGTTCAAACAGTCGTTTTTCCCTCACTCGTTCCACGAGTGGAACGGGGGGGGGGGGGGGGGCGCGGAATATGATTTTGGCGCTAATCGTGCCGTATGCCACACACCCCTTGGTGGCTGGCGGAGTATATATGTAGATGTAGAGAACATTTCAGCCGGCTGGAGTGGCCAAACGGTTAAAGGCGCTACAGTCTGGAACCGCGCGACCGCTACGGTCGCAGATTCGAACCCTGCCTCGGGCATGGATGTGTGTGATGTCCTTAGGTTCTAGGAACTTAGCAACACGTGAGGCAATACTGACCCTACAACTTATCTCAGAAGAAAGATTAAGGAAAGGCAAACCTACGTTTCTAGCATTTGTAGACTTAGAGAAAGCTTTTGACAATGTTGACTGGAATACTCTCTTTCAAATTCTGAAGGTTGCAGGAGTAAAATACAGGGAGCGAAAGGCTATCTACAATTTGTACAGAAAGCAGATGGCAGTTATAAGAGTCGAGGGACATGAAGGGGAAGCAGTGGTTTGGAAGGGAGTGAGACAGGGTTGTAGCCTCTCCGCGATGTTGTTCAATCTGTATATTGAGCAAGCAGTAAAGGAAACAAAAGAAAAATTCGGAGTAGGTATTAAAATCCATGGAGAAGAAATAAAAACTTTTAGGTTCGCCGATGATATTGTAATTCTGTCAGAGACAGCAAAGGACTTGGAAGAACAGTTGAACGGAATGGACAGTGTCTTAAAAGGAGGATATAAGATGAACATCAACAAAAGCAAAACGAGGATAATGGAATGTAGTCGAATTAAGTCGGGTGATGCTGAGGGAATTAGATTAGGAAATGAGACACTTAAGGTAGTAAAGGAGTTTTGCTATTTGGGGAGCAAAATAACTGATGATGGTCGAAGTAGAGAGGATGTAAAATGTAGACTGGCAATAGCAGGGAAAGCATTTCTGATGAAGAGAAATTTGTTAACATCGAGTATAGATTTAAGTGTCAGGAAGTCGTTTCTGAAAGTATATGTATGGAGTGTAGCCATGTATGGAAGTGAAACAAGGACGATAACTAGTTTGGACAAGAAGAGAATAGAAGCTTTCGAAATGTGGTGCTACAGAAGAATGCTGAAGATTAGATGGTTGGATCACATAACTAATGAGGAGGTACTGAACAGGATTGGGGAGAAGAGGAGTTTGTGGCACAACTTGACCAGAAGAAAGGATCGGTTGGTAGGACATGTTCTGAGGAATCAAGGGATCACAAATTTAGTATTGGAGGGCAGCGTGGAGGGTAAAAATCGTAGAGGGAGACCAAGAGATGAATACACCAAGCAGATTCAGAAGGATGTAGGTTGCAGTAGGTACTGGGAGGTGAAGAAGCTTGCACAGGATAGAATAGCATGGAGAGCTGCATCAAACCAGTCTCAGGACTGAAGACAACAACAACAACAAACAACAATGCAGAAAGGGGTGACACGGAGGTTGTCCTATTACTGCTGATTGGTATGAGTCTAGCATCCCCGTGGGTTGTCAGTAGTCGAACACAATCAATAAAACATTGTTCCCACTCAAATCCTCGAACCCCACAGTTGTTGCACTACTTACTCGTGTTTCCCTGGTTTAGGAGATAACTTAGCTCACGGCCGAATTCATCAATGTCAGTTTAAATTAAACATATCTTAAAATGTTATTCTCTGTATTTCTTTTTGTTTTTGAGCAAACAACTACACTGTTCAGAAGTTCGTAAGGTTAGTTGACTTTTTTGGATTCGGCTGTTAGTTGCTAGAAGCGTACTGTTATGAAGTATGGTTGAGAACTGGGAGCTACACGAACCACCGCTGCTTTAGATAATAATATTATGTCAGTTACCTACCTTCAGATTCATTGCTAGGCGCAATAAATTAAACCGCTAATAATTCCGTTGCGTACATGAAATTCAGTACTGGATACCAAGGGTGTGCCTGATTCTTGATTAATTTTAGATTCATTTGCCTTCCACATTCTTATACACATGGGGTATTTGCAAAATAATCAGTTTTGAAGCCCTTACAAACCGTTCACTGCACGGAGTCATGTCAGAGCTGGTGACAATGAACTGGGAGTATATGAGTCTGCATCCCTTCATTTTCTCTGTTTCGCAGGGAGAGCGTTAGAAACTAAGAAATCACACTACCTGTCTCTGGCTGTGCAATAATAGCATTCAACGAGGAGACTATCTTCGAAAACGTAAACAGTTGCATGTTTACACAGTGGGCTGATGTAGCAGAATCACTTTAGAGTGATTCGTGCAGCCCAAATAGATGAATAGAGACAGGATTGAAGAGCACCACTGCTGCTTGCGCAGTGGCAAACATTGGAGAGGTACAGCTAAAACCTCAACGGCCGCAGCAGCGCTGAAGTGTGTCTAACGAGCTGGTACATACAATGACAGCTGCCTGAAGGAATAACCTTGTCACGTCGGACGACGAGCTGCACGCTCATTACAAAGCTGCGATTCAAAGCATTTCCGTGCGCAACACACGTAACATCCGGTCTTTTGGCCAGCGAAGCTTTTCCGAACTTACCTAACGTTGGGAATTTGCGTTTTAAAATGCCTATACTAAAGCAAAAAATGTACGTTTCTAAATTCACATACGGCTAATGCAGAAAACAATAAATCCGCGATTCGAAGTTCAGTTTGAGTTTCCCGAAATTTTCAAACTCTTACAAAAGTAAATAGCCAACACAGATGGTATAATATTGCCCACATCGTGTAATTTTTTGATCGCCACAGAAAAACGTGTGAAGTTACGTAATCACAATGTAGTGTATTTGAGTAGTAACCAAAGAGACCAGCATCCGTGGTTCGATCGCCATACCCTGCTTAAATTGCGAATAAAAATCATCTGTGTTGGTGAAAGAAGACTGTTTGGTTTTTTGATTTGTGTGAGGACCAAACAGTGAGGTCATCGGTCCCATTGGATTAGGAAAAGATTTGGAAGGAAGTCGGCTGTGTCCTTTCACGGGGACCATCCCGGCGGTGATCTAAGACTATAGGTATAAGGAGAAGGGGGAGGAGAGGACCGTAGTTAGGGGTATCCTCTTGCCCTTGAGGTGAGAAACTGTGGAAGACGTCCACTTCATTCATCACTCAGTGCTCGCATTTCATATTTCTAATCCACGCAGTCTGGTATTCGGTAAACTAATAATTCAGGTAATATTAATAATTTCTATAGGTTGCCTGATTTATTTGACGATTTTTTACAGCTTGTCTCACACTGATCTGTGAGAGGAGCTTGGCGCCAGGAATTTTCTTTATTTATGGGCGAGGGCAGCAGTCTTCCTAGCAGCCATGATGGCTCCCCGTTTCCTATTCTTTTTCCGATCGCCAGGGTAGCACGTGGTGGCGTTTGAAAGTTCAGTAGTGGCCAAAGTTTCTCCTGTTCTCAGTTCCCCAACCTGCCTTACCAACCTTGTAACTGATATTTCTTCTCAATTTTAACGTCGCGAGGTCGCCTCCCTGTGAAATTCCGGTCCTATGATTGGCCAGTTCAGGTGCGCGCCCGTTTTTCGCGGGCGGGCGCCAACCGCCCTCCGCGGATGGATAGTGGACAAAGGGGCAGTGGTCAGTTCTTGTGTGACCGTGCCCGAGGCCGGAGGTACTGCTTCCAGGAGATGAAGTTCGGTAAGCATGAGCGCCGACGTGCACTGCAGATTCGCGCCTTGCAGGCCAGAGGGAACCTGATAGGCCATTGTACTGATGTGCGCTCCTTGAATTATGGTTTATGCAGTGTTTTCCGTGTTATAAGATTGTAGGGTTTTCCTTATACAGTCGGGCATAATGTGCGAGACTTGTTGGTTAGTCACAGAAGCTTGCAGTACGGCGCTGAAGTGCATACGTTCATGCTCACTTTTCCACTTCGTCCGACAGTAGCTCTTTCAGTTCTCCAGTGTAAAATTCGACTCAGAATTTATATCTTCCTAGCTTGAAAGCTTGTGCCCTTTGTCCTACGCCACGTGGTGAGTGTCTGGCGCCCCTTCATGATTCGTTAACGTAGTCGGACCGCGAGCCAAAGTTATATGAATAGTTTCGCGTCTTGCTGGTTGTATTCCTTTAGTACAAGAGGCTACCTAGCGATTCACCCACAGTAGCATCTTTCTTAGTCTTTGGCTGATTCGTGGTGGTGGTCGTTGCATGTCTGCAACCCCTTCCTTTAGTAAATTGGACCCCATTTGATAATACGGCGATCGTCCCTAAAATTCCTTGTCTCCTACTATCGTGGCCTATTATGAACGAGCGTTGGGGCAAGCTGCTGAACTCAATTCTTTCTTCCCCCACCCCCATTTGATTGTATAATTGTGCAGTATTCAACTGTTAAATAAATGAGTCCTTCAATCTGTACATTCTCCCTTTCATTGCGTGAAACCATCCTTAGTGTCACAGTAGAGTAATGAAGAACTATAACGGTTGCTACAAGGTCGTGCAGGTCTCGCGCCGCTAACGATAGTATAAAGATTCCATATCGCGCGCCTGACACGACCATTGCACGCATGGCACCGATAATAGTAATAATAATTTTCAATTATCCCCCATTGATAAACTGGGAAGTGTTCACGGCTCAGTGTGAGTACGTGAGCACTAAATCCACTTGATGTGGTGGAAGTAGTGGCCTCTGTTTTACCTTGCTGGTTTAAAAAAAAATATCAAAAAATTACAGCCCCTACACAGAGGGATAGTAACCTGTAAAATAAAACAATCCACCGCTTTTAACTGTCTCTAAAAGGCGGAAGAATCACCAGTGATCAATGGCATGAGGATGCAGGAGACAATGAAACCACTGCATGAAGAAACATAATGTGTATCCACAGCATAAGTGGTCTGTAATTAAAAAAAGTGCCATGACCATCTCTCCATTGGTAAAATATCCGGATTAGTTCCCCATTCGGATGTCCGGGACGGACTACTAAGGGAGAGGCAATCATGAGAGAAAGGGTGAATAATCAACGAAAAGGTAACATTCTCCGAGTCGGAGTGTCGAATGTCAGAAGCCTGAATGTGGCAGCGAAAACAGAAAATGTGGAAAGACCGAAATGTAACGGAAAGAAGATAAGGATTTCTGATCTGACGAATAAAATATAATAACAACAACAGTAGAAAACAGTATAACGGGAGCAGGATTCATTGCGAATATGAAGGAATAGCGTAGAGAGAATATTACTGCGAATCGTTCAGTGACAGGGATGTACTCATCAGAACCGATGTCAAACCTGCAGTAACAACAACGGTTTAGGTATAAAAGCCGCCGACTTCTCAGGCATAAGATCATGATTATACAGAGAAAATGTAAGAGGATATTGTGTGGGTAACTCAGAATGTAAAGGGAAATTTCAGTCTAGTAATCGAGGGAAATTGGAGTACGGTAGTAGGGGAAGGAATTACGGAAGAATATGGACCTGGTAGCAACAATTAGCGAGGAGAAAGACTGCGTTCTGTGATCGAATTCAGATAATAATAGGGAATACACTGTTCGAAAATCACAAGTGGAGGAAATACACTTGGAAAAGGCCTGGAGATTTAGGAAGATTACATCATTTTCAGAGTTTACGAAATAAGATAGGCTATTAGATTGCAAGGCATACCGACTAGCACATACAGACTCGGACGACTAATTACTTGGTAATGATAAAGTGTAGACTGAAGAGTAAAAGAATCGTCCGTAGGGATCAGTATAAAAGAAGTGGTACAGTGAAGCGCTGAGGAATGATGAGGTGGTTTGAAGTTCTCAAAGGCTGTATATAGTACTGTAATGAATATCAGAAATTGAAATAGAATGGTCATCCCTCACAAAGCCAATTACAGAAACTGGACGGACAAGCTCGGATTAGAGAAGGGTGGGGAAGGAAATCGACCGTGCCCGTTCAAAGAAAAGATCCCGGCATTTGCCTGAAGCGTTTTAGGTAAATTATGAAAACCTAAATCGGGATGGCCGGACACGGGTTTGAACTGTCGTCCTCCCTAATGCGAGTCTAGTGTGTTAACCATTGGCCACCTCGCTCGGTGGTTGTAGGATAACAGCTACAAATTACTATTTGCTGCGAGTTAGTTGCGGTTCATGAAACCAGACGTGTGCGGCTCTACATCTACATCTACATCCATACTCCGCAAGCCACCTGACGGTGTGTGGCGGAGAGTACCCTGAGTACCTCTATCGGTTCTCCCTTCTATTACAGTATCGTATTGTTCGTGGAAAGGAGGATTGTCGGTATGCTTCTGTGTGGGCTCTAATCTCTTTGATTTTATCCTCATGATCTCTTCGCGAGATACACGTAGGAGGGAGCAATATACTGCTTGATTCTTCGGTGAAGGTATGTTCTCGAAACTTTAACAAAAGCCCGTACCGAGCTACTGAGCGTCTCTCCTGCAGAGTCTTCCACTGGAGTTTATCTATCATCTCCGTACCGCTTTCGCGATTACTAAATGATCCTGTAACGAAGCGCGCTGCTCTCCGTTGGATCTTCTCTATCTCTTCTATCAACCCTATCTGGTACGGATCCCACACTGCTGAGCAGTATTCATGCAGTGGGCGAACAAGCGTACTGTAACCTACTTCCTTTATTTTCGGATTGCATTTCCTTAGGATTCTTCCAATGAATCTCAGTCTGGCATCTGCTTTACCGATAATCAACTTTATATGATCATTCCATTTTAAATCACTCCTAATGCGTACTCCCAGATAATTTATGGAATTAACTGCTTCCAGTTGCTGACCTGCTATTTTGCAGCTAAATGATAAGGGATCTATCTTTCTATGTATTCGCAGCACATTACACTTGTCTACATTGAGATTCAATTGCCATTCCCTGCACCATGCGTCAATTCGCTGCAGATCCTCCTGCATTTCAGTACAATTTTCCATTGTCGACCCTATGACTACACTGAGCTATTCTTATGAAACAGAGCCAAGCATAGCCCAATTACCTAAGGTACAAGCAATATCAGGTCAAGTCACAGCTGATTGCTCGTATGGGATGCCACATAGAAGGGCAACTACACAACAGTTAAACTGTTAAGTTGCGTCAAAATTGGGAGCTCGTCCAGTGTCTGAATCTAATCCCTTTAGAATTAAAACTGTAATTCTAACTCTTTACAATATTCAGTGATCCAGTCCCATATCTATTGCATGACAGGCAGTTTTCATGGGGGCTCCCGGCGTAAGATTTTGTTGTAGTTGCGTGCAATTTATTATTTTGGCAGTAACTTTCAAAAATGTTCAAATGTGTGTGAAATCTTATGAGACTTAACTGTTAAGGTCATCAGTCGCTAAGCTTACACACTACTTAACCTAAATTATCCTAAAAGCAAACACACACACATGCCCAAGGGAGGATTCGAACCTCCGCCAGGATCAGCCGCACAGTCCATGACAGGCAGTAGCTTTCTTTAAATATTAATTAGAACTGGTTACACGAAATCACGGTAATTTAAGAAGTGGTCAATCGCTTATGTAGGCTGACACAACTATTAAAGAGAGTACCAAAATACGCTCCTGTCAAATAGGCCCAAATAATTGTTTAAATAATACTTAGTGACAATCTGTTGTCAGTTAACGTAGGCGCACTTGCATAAGAAATGCTGGTTTATTTATTTATGAACAAAATCAAATGGTTCAAATGGCTCTGAGAACTATGGGGCTTAACATCTGAGGTCATCAGTCCCCTAGAACTTAGAACTACTTAAACCTAACTAACCTAAGGACATCACACACATCCATGCCCAAGGCAGGATTCGAACCTGCGACCGTAGCGGTCGCGCGGTTCCAGACTGAAGCGCCTAGAACCGCTCCGCCACTCCGGCCGGCTATTTATGAACAAATCTTAGATTTATTGTAAAACATCTGAATGTGGCCGCGCGGGATTAACCGAGCGGTCTAAGGCGCTGCAGTCATGGACTGTGCGGCTGGTCCCGGCGGAGGTTCGAATCCTCCCTAGGGCATGGGTGTGTGTGTTTGTCCTTAGGATAATTTGGGTTAAGTAGTGTGTAAGCTTAGGGACTGATGACCTTAGCAGTTACGTCACATAAGATTTAACACACACAACATCTGAATGTGACTGTTTATAACATTTCTTTATTTAAATATTGTTGTTACAGATTAGTTTAGTTTGGGAAATGGCCAAGATGAGTCAAATGATGCCTGTAGAAGTCAACAATGACGTATTTTTGGTGAGGATGACCTGCAGTCAGTGGAAAAGCAGATAGTAGCGGAACACTACGAGAATCAAGTGAGAACTGAGCTCAGGGGAGCGATCCTGGGACTTTTTAAGTAGATCTTGAAGAAGGCACTTTTTACATTTGTGCTTGAAGGAGGCAGATCTGTCTATAGTAACTATTGGTATTCGATAATGTAGGTGATTGACTGTGGGCTTTATATTTCGAGAGGTCGGAATGTGCTGTAGTGCAGAGCTCCAACTTTCTCAATTTGCGTTACGAAACAGAACAGACAGAGTATGAGTTACTATTCTTTATCTCCCATGTGTTAATTTGTAAATCGTCGTTTTGAACTCTGATCTGTTTTCAAATGATGAATATTTCGTGTATTGTTATCAAGAAATGGACTTAGTTTTCACGTATCTTTGATAGCTGTTTAGTTTGGGATACAGCTGCCATTCTGGTAATGCTCTTAATGTAACTTTACTGCATTTGAAAAGGATATTTTCTGTATGTATTGTACTTGATTATTGTAGGACCACTTTCCTTTTACTTGAGATGTCCTTTTTTGTGTAGATGTTATTCAACATATGAAACTTCCTAGCTGATTGCAACTGTATGCCAGACCGAGACTCGGATTCAGGACCTTTGCCTTTTGCTAGCAACTG
This sequence comes from Schistocerca serialis cubense, assembly GCF_023864345.2. Taxonomy (NCBI): domain Eukaryota; kingdom Metazoa; phylum Arthropoda; class Insecta; order Orthoptera; family Acrididae; genus Schistocerca; species Schistocerca serialis. The sequence goes on along the minus strand of NC_064642.1, from coordinate 114,107,686 downwards.
CTCTGCCAACTGAACCACCAAAGCACAACCCACGACCCGTCCTCACACCTTCAGTTCGCCGGTACATAATCTCCTATATTTCAAACTTCGCAGAAGCTTTCCCGTAAAGGCTGCAGGAGCTTGCCTGGGTAGCTCTGGCGGTAGAGCATTTGCTCGCAAAAGACAAAGATCCGGAGTTCAAGTCTCTGTCCGCCAAGCAGTTTTAATCTGCCAGAAAGTGTCACATCAGCTCACACTTCGCTGCAGAGTGAAAATTTAATTCTGGATTATTCAACATGATTCTTTGTCGTCTACCTCATTTACATATTTTAGAACAGAACCCTTTTTATTACGTTATACATTTATCTATTATTTTATATTTCCGTGTATTTAATTCGCGGTTCTAACCAATGCATAGACACTTTGCCTGCAGGAGCGCAGCTACAGATTGTTGTGTGTCGTGAGTTAGCAGCGGGGCATGAAAGCAGAAGTGCGCGCCCGACCCTATGACTGCCTCGAGTTGTTCCAGTAAGAATGGAGCAGTACATAACCCAACTACCTAAGGTACGAGCAATATCAGGTAAAGTCACAACTTGTTTGCTCGTATGGGATCCTGTTTAGAAGAGCAGCTACTCACATATAAACAGTTAGGTACCGTCGAAAGACTGTGTCGTCCGCCAGCTAAGATCAATGCACTTTCGGGTTCCACTGAAGTTGATCTGGGACTAAGGAAGCTCAGCGTTTATGGGGTCCATATCACTGTGGTGTAGCATACAGCGATCAAACTAGTCGTACTATTGACAACAGGTGTGTGAAACATCACCGCCACTCAAGGTTACAAAAATCTGAAAAATTCACAGCGGCGGAGCCTTGCTGAGCCGAAGGACACGCAATGAAATACTGGGTGATCAAAAAGTCAGTACAAATTTGAAAACTTAATAAACCACGGAATAATGTAGATAGAGAGGTAAAAATTGACACACATGCTTGGAATGACATGGGGTTTTCTTAGAACCAAAAAAAAAAAAAAAAAGTATTGCTAGACGCGTGAAAGATCTCTTGCGCGCGTCGTTTGGTGATGATCGTGTGCTCAGCCGCCACTTTCGTCATGCTGGGCCTCCCAGGTCCCCAGACCTCAGTCCGTGCGATTATTGGCTTTGGGGTTACCTGAAGTCGTAAGTGTATCGTGATCGACCGACATCTCTAGGGATGCTGAAAGACAACATCCGACGCCAATGCCACACCATAACTCCGGACATGCTTTACAGTGCTGTTCACAACATTATTCCTCGACTATAGCTTATTGTTGAGGAATGATGGTGGACATATTGAGCATTTCCTGTAAAGAACATCATCTTTGTTTTGTCTTACTTTGTTATGCTAATTATTGCTATTCTGATCATATGAAGCGCCATCTGTCGGACATTTTTGAACTTTTGTTTTTTTTTTTTTTTTTTTTTTTTGTTCTAATAAAACCCCATGTCATTCCATGCATGTGTGTCAATTTGTACCTCTCTATCTACATTATTCCGTGATTTATTCAGTTTTCAAATTTCTACTGACTTTTTGATCACCCGGTATACTGATACGCGAATAATTTGCGTCGCTTCTCGTTACCAGGATTGAAATTAGCTCGGCTGATATTCTTATTAATAGGGACAAAGCAAGTCGTGGCGTCCTGGTGCTGATCTGCATTGAAACACGACGTTCTCAACTGTCAGAACATTCTGACGATTAGTTACAGCCGCGGTAACTTTATTTCCCTTGCCTTCACTAGAAGCAGCGCTAGTAGTATTTTTTGCAGTGGAGGCAGCCCTCACTTCACTTGGCGCATGCCCTGTATATCCTCTACTGACTGTATAGTGGCGCTGTCGCAAGAGGAGCATCAACAGAAAGGGTTGGCATCCCTGGTTGGAGTCCCTTAACTCTCGGTCACCGAAGTGATCGAAGCTACTCCTCTTGATTCGAAATCTTGTAGTTAAAACCGCTCCATCGCACAGGAATATCATCGCCGCCACTACATTCATCTCCAGTCGCGGTCGCCACATCGACGCTGACAGCTTATCTTCTCTTCCGTTGGACGGCCGCCACGTGCTGCGCCGGACTATGCAACGACGACAAAGCCATCAGAATGAAGGCGTCGCCCAGAACCGTTGCTACGACGACAGCGGCCACAAGCTACACGACACCGCTTGGTACCTAGACAACGAGATGGTCAACAACTTGCTTCGCAATGCCTTTCCACAACATCCAAACTCCAGCTCCACCCACAATACCATCGAATGCCCCGACAACAGCTCCATCACCGCTACCAAGCGCAGCATTAGTTACAACATCACCAGCAGCGTCACCACCCGCAGCATCAGTAGCAGTCACATCACCACTAGACCGCAGCCACAATGTTTCCAGATAAAACGCCAGCTGCGACTCATGCAAGGGCGTCTGCAGGTAAAAATTTTCTACAATTAGTCATCCCAAAACATCGCTTCCACATCGAATAACAACTATTATAAAAGCCTGCAAAATGCCCAGTATAAGTGAGCGTTACGGCGAATCCAAAAATATCCAGTTAACCTTATCAAACACAAAGACTGTGCACGTCGAAATCACTCCAGAAACTCAAAAACCAGTGCCTTCCTCTTCCTTTTTATTAATCAGATGTGCCGCAAATTTCTAAACCCCAAGGAACCCCTCGGTCATATTCGACGATGTGTACCAGCACTGAAACTCCCAGAAACTCAAAAACCAGTACCTTCCTCTTCCTTTTTATTAATCAGATGTGCCGCAAATTTCTAAACCCCAAGGAACCCCTCGGCCATATTCGACGATGTGTACCAGCACTGAAACTCCCGCAACTCATCTCCAAGAAAGGTTCCATCATCATCAAAACCAGTGACCCACATTTCCATTTATCTGTACTCATAATTATTCCTCCTTTTGGAGGAAATGCGTCCATAACAAACCTTAGAACTTCTCTGCCATAACAACCTCAGCCTCCACGCCGATCCCAAAAAATGGTTCAAATGGCTCTGAGCACTATGGGACTTGACATCTGAGGTCATCAGTCCCCTAGAACTACTTAAACCTAATTAACCTAAGGACATCACACACATCCATGCCCGAGGCAGGATTCGAACCTGCGACCGTAGCTGTCACGCGGTTCCGGACTGAAGCGCCTAGAACCGCTCGCCCACCGCGACCGGCACGCCGATCCCCAAAGCGAACGTTCTCAGCAGTAATTAAAATAGTTAATTTAGAATACACAGCCAAAGAAACTGAAAGTAAACTGAACTCGCTAGCAGGAATTAATTTATGCAAGGCACCATGCATTCCAAACGATAATGGACGTCGCTAGTTATTGTTTTCAGAATCACCCGACACCATAAAGAAAGTGATAAAACATGGGACCTTGATTTACCGTAGGAAGAATCCTGTAAAATCATTTAGAATAACTCCAGAAGAACAGCGATGTCAGCGACGAAACTAATTTAACGCCCACCTGATCGTAAACTGAAAGAAACCACCTACTTGGCCTCACTGCTAGCAACATCACCTTCAGAAACAATACGCGTATCTACAATCCCCATCTGCTGCGACTAATATAACCGTACCTGCTCCCACAAGTGGAAACCGAACCCATCTCCCAAAATACTTGAGCTTACCGTCCCCATACGCACTGTTGATTAACCAATCCGTACAAAATAGTCCATCCGTCCTACACCCATTATTAAAGACTACATCCTGTACCAAAATATCCGTTCCCTCCAGTCCAATAAACATCTCCTTACCTGTACCTTCTGATGACAAGAAATCCATGCCCCATCCTTCAAACACTCCTGAATGATCCAAATAAACACCTCAATCTCACCATCTTTCTCTCAAAACTCAAATTATCCCTTGCTACTATATGTATCCATCCTAAACATCGTATCCCTTGCGATTCCTCACCCACGTAGACTAAACTTTTAAGACGTAGATAATCACTACTGATCAAACTTGCATTCCCTCACACCTTCCAAAAAAAGCGGCGTTGATAATTTATCAGCTTCTTCCATGGCCATGAAATCCACATTCCTGTTCATACCAGATCTGACACAGACTCTAGCAACGGTGCCATTAATGCTTCCCCGAAGTCCTAGATCGAGCTGGAACTAATCATCTGTTTGTCGGTCTCCAAATCTGATACCATATACCTAACCCAACTAAACCTACTGCTAATCATCCACCCCAATAAATCCAGGATTATTATCACACAGAGTGTAATGCATACATTGCTCAAATTCATACCGAAATTGAAGCGATTACTTTAACATTCAAATTCCAGTCGACATCCAGTATGAGATTGATTTCCTACAACAAATCATCATAAATGCAATTTTCAATCGTATCCCACTTTTGTCTACTACGACTGTCCCACTCTCCATCCATAAGCCCTTCATCTGCTCCCATAATCCTACCGTCTCTACAGAGAATTCCTCTGAACCCATAACGCAGACATACTTACACGCTACGAACAGATACAGTAACATATTCACAGTTATTTAGAAGTTAAACATCAGGACTGGGACATGATATGCACTAAGTGAAACACCTGTAATGTATAGAAAGTATTGGAAAGTATTCCATAGGCTCTCTGCAAACAAACTCAGTCCCATATATCCCAGCTTACACAACAACAGAGCCTATCCTGACAACCTCAACAAAGCCACCCACTTCCTGTCACACCTGGAAGACCTCATGGTCGCAATTTTGGTTACTCAATGGATCCCTATGTCTGTGAACGTATGTTTATGAACGTATCTTGCTTCTCGCACCAAACTCCCAGTATTTACACAGCATTCCACGAACGGGACTAAATGCACAAGCTCCATACACAAACACTCAATAAAACGTGCAACACTGACCCCTGTCACAATGCAATTACCTCGAAGCCCTTACCATCTTTTACAGTACCATCTTCCACACACGTCATTCATTACTCAGAGCTGTGGAAAACATTCTAACTCCTCCTCTTCCTGACACGTGACAAATCACCTTTACAAACCTGGTCCTATCGATCCATCAGTATCACGTCAGTTTTCAGCAAACTCCTGGACACCATCGCCAGCTAAAGAATCCATCAGCACCTTGTAACCCACCTACTCATCTCCAACACCCAATATGGCTTTTGCCCCAACTATTTCATCGACAACAAACTTCATTACGTTACCCCTCATACTTCCCAGTAACTAAATAAACGAAAATCCGCTATATTTGATTCACTTCTTCCCTTGACATCTAAAAAGCCTTCGACTGAGTGGAACATTCTGCTTTTCAAGTACATCCTTATGCATTCAGAGTTAACTATGTCTACCTTATAGCATCCTCACTTTCCCACCGTCCCACATACTGTATGTCACAATCAACCACACCTGCTCCCACATATTTACCCCACTGCAGGTGAGCCTCAAAGCTCTGTCCTGTCCACAATCCCTTACATCCTAAACACTGCAGACATTCCCAAACCATCTCCTGCACATATTGATGACACTGCCTACCTAAATACTCACCATACCCTCCAACCCACAAACGCCTCCAACACCACCTGAATCTCCCAATCGAGTGGTGTAATACATGGAATCTTCAAGTAAATCCACAGAAAAGCCAAGCCACCCTCTCTGGTCGCTCCACTAGGCAGTTCCGTCGTCCAGATTTCCACCTCTCCACCTACAACCAAATCGTCCTTCTGACTAACAGAGTAACGTATCTGGGACGAACACTCGATAGAAAAAAAACTTGGAATGCAACCTTGTTACTATCCAAAGTCCTAAAGCCGACTAAAACTGCTGAAAGGTAGCACCCGTACTCTACATCCTCGGGATGGTAAAGTTTGTGTCAGCTGCACACGATACTGCTAGCCACATAACTCTAGGCCAGAGAGCGCCACACTCTCCCTAGATCCTCTATCATGGGTGGCGATACTTATAAATATGGAAATCGCCGCTAATGGCCATTCCCCCAACGGAGCAAATTGTATCCTTCCCCGCCTCTTCATAAGTCGGCCAATAAATAAACAGCAACGTTGGTGCAAACAATTAAAAATGCATTTTCTTCAGCATTTGAGAACTGCAAGTTGTGACGTACAGAAAGCTTTTAAATCTCTGTGTCCGCGCACACAGAGATCCGGCAGAAGACTCGGAGGGGACACACCGAACTTTGCAAGCCAGCCATTGATGCCAGAGTCACAATCGTCAGTCACTAGAAGTGACTACTCAGTACCAAGGACGAAATTCTGAGACAACACATCGTAAGTACAACAGCTAATCTTAATTAGTCTTTCCAGCTTTGGCTACTTGTAAATATCGTAAATAAACATGTGTGTGTTTTATCCACGCAAGTGTATGTCTTTGTGTTTTTGGGTTAACGATCTGCCTCGTATTCACTGCTTGCAGCTTCAGACACAATACAGCCTTCTACCACTGCACTCACATATAAATGACTTATCTGTCCCATCATAACTTACTTCCCTAAATTCTGCCTTGCCTTATGTGTTCACCTACAGTCCCAGAGTTGCACCCTTTACCAGCTCACCCACTTCTCACACCTTCCCTTTCTAGAGACCCCTCAATACAGTACATAAATCGAAAAACCCAGCCAAGAAACCCAATGTCCTATCCACTTATCACCAACCCCAGTACCTAGCTGCGCCTCTACATCCAATCCCACCTTTCATGCACCTTCATGCCTTGTCCATTCTCTTCCACGAGAATTTCATCCAACTCCTGAATTGTTTGGCATACCCGTCAGATGCCAGAATTCCGATCGATGATGGCCTACGAGGAAGGGAAGCTCCCCATAAGATCACGCAGATTTAAGAGGAACAATGTCGCAAGAGGGATAACGTAAAGTAAAATTACTAGTGGTGGCCCAGTTAAGCACGAAAGTATGTGTACCACCAACACCGACTCAAAGGAAGGCCTCGTCGCTTGTTGGTGACGTCACGTCAGCTACGCACGGCGAACGCCAGGTCTGTCGCAGGCAGAAACGCCTGGGCTTGGTTATCACTATAAATCTCTTATTTTTGGACAAAATGTTTGGTATTGTTTTGGATTCTGCAGTTTTACTTAGATGAAAGATTTTCTTACTATCGTAAAGCTACAAATTAAGATCATAATTCTGTATTACTGAATCCTGTCGAAACAAACGGAGATCAATATGAGAAGATGCTTTGCCCCATTGCAAGCATCGGAAATTTTACATTCAAGTAACTATATTTACTTGATCCACTTTGCTATCGAAACTTACCCCAACCCCCTTACATTTAACTCGTTTCTTTTATTTATTTATTTATTTTCGTTCGACATCGTCACTGGAAATGTGAACTAATTTACATGTGTAAATGTCCAACTGTTGCCAGTCATTAGAGTACAGTCGTTTTCAACGAAAGGAATTCTAAACAGGAAACAAAATAGCTTCATACATCGAAAATACTGCACAGTAGAAAAGATAAATATTCCCCTCTTGCAACTGAAAGGAGAAACTTTATAAGATAAAAAACTTTTATTTGATAAAACAAGTATCTCTCTTTTGCCTCTTCTTCTGTCCCCCACCCCCTCCCCCAACGTGTACAATCGCAAGATATTTCATTAACATTCAGTGCTCCTCACCCCATAGTCAACCAAGATACCTAAAGAAGAGCACCAATATGTTCACAGTTTCTTGTAAAAGCAACCCAGTACAAACGTAACTTCCTAAGATTTACAAATAAGGTAAAGAAGCACGAATTCTGTTGCTGCTGGACCATGAAGTTGTTTTTGTATGTCAATCCTTGAAACAGGTGGAAATTTAAGTTCAGGACTACACTATTTGTTAAGAAGTATAATGAATTGCACAATTAATTGATTGCAGAAATCTCTCAGAACAATGTGTGTTGGTCAACTACCGCCAATAGCTTCACATTTTCCTGTGTCAGAGAGGGAGACACCACCATTATGAGCATGCCTGCAACAGACCTGGCGTTGGCCGTGCCTAGCTGACGTGACGTCACGAACAAGCGCCGAGGCCTTCCTTTGAGTTGGTGTTGGTAACACATGTCACACTGAGCTATTAATAAAGAGGCTCATTTAACATCAAAAGGAGCCTAGTGGTCACTTTCTCATTTATTACCATAAGACCTTGAACAAATAATTTAAAAATTGAATTAGGCATATAAACATTTAATAAGTAAATAAAACGTTCTAATTGTGAAATATAGCCTTGGCACTAGTGGGTCAACACGTGAATGCATAACATGAAACTATATCAGGGATATGGCCAATGACTGCACAAATGGTTAGTGATTTAAAAAATATTAACTGGCCATGTGTGCCATTCGGCTCGGTGAATGCTTCTATGGCTAATGCTTTCCATTCTTAAATTGGATGATTGTTGAGGATAGCAGCAGTAGTAGTTGGAAATTCTGAGTACCGCTCTTCTAATGCACTTGACTGTAAGATAGAGACATTCCTCTGTGCGGTCCTCCGCAATGACTTAAAACATGTGGTTCTCCTGAGGCCTCCAGCAGCAAGTGAAATGATCGATCTCCCAGCATCAATAACTTTACTCTCCGAACTTAGCTGGATCTTCCAGTGTAGGAATATCGCCAGACAATTGCTGCAGATCTTTCAAGTTTCATAGTTAATCAGTTAATGTGGAAAAGGAAGATGAAAATTTTTCCTACTACGTGATAGATATGTAACTCCAGCCACCCAAAAGGCTTGCTCATAGACACATATGGGAAAGCGCGTCTTCTTCTGAAACAATTATTGTCAGCCAGTCAGAGCCCTTGGTACTCAGATTTAAACTATACTCATACTCATCATCCTAACCCCATCATCGTCATTTTCATGTATTAACAGCATCATCATTACACTATATCATCATTAACATTATCACCAGTGATTATACATTAACTATGATATAAAATCTAAAAAATTTAAAAAATCATGATTGCCCATCAATATGGTTTTTTAAAAAATCATTATGTCATCTGCTTTTACATATCTTTTATAATGTGTGAACTTTGGCTGAAGAGCCTTTACACACGCTGCCAGACAGCCCTTTCGTGGGGAATTGATGTAACGATAAGGAAATTAAAGTAGCATCATTTCAATGAGGCTCAATAATAGCAGTGTCTCATGTGTAAATGACGACTTGGTGGACCGTCAAAATATTGTCTCTACTTGAAGATTTTTCAAATTGTTGACAAACGCTTACGTCAACTAAGGCATGGTGATTGCTCCAATTGGCAATTTGTTCCTTCCATGCTCGTCGCCCATCGATTTTATGTTTTCGATGTTCCTGTTCGAATTTTCGTGGGCTTTTGCGAGCAAGCCAGCGCTAGGCTTATTTGTTAATTGCTGTCTCATTCCAATTGTCAATACTGTTCAAGAATTTTAGCATGTTGCATTTCAGGGCGTCTGTATAATTTTACACTGACCTTCACGTGTACAATGTCGATCGCTAAGTTGAGCGTATATGATTTATTTGGGGAGACGGGAGTGTGGAATGTGGACCATATGACCAGGCCACCAAAGGTGAAGTTTCCAATAATAAAATACCAACAGCCGTTATTCTGGTTTTATTTGTTAGGCAACTAGTTTCGGCATTACATTATGCCATCTTCAGGCCTGCATATATCGAGTAATCATCGTGTCAGAAACCAATACAGCACTGTCAACTAGTATCGTGAAGAATTTCTTCTCACGGGCATGTGCGCTTCTTGGACAGCTGTCAGCAACTGTCAAACCAACCACTCACCACTCAGTGCTGCATTGGTTTCTGACACGAAGGTTGCTCGATATAAGCAGGCCTGACGACGGCATAATGTAATGCCGAAACTGGTTGCCTAACAAATAAAACCAAAATAACTGCTGTTGGTATTTTATTACTGGAAATCGACCAGCCGAGGTCCCGCACTTCGGACATAGGATGGAGTTACATTTAAAGGTGAGGTTTGATTATTGTCAGCTCGACGCTAGTAGCATTGGCTTATTCGAGGGCAAGATGCTGGTGCACGGTACTTGGCATTTTATTTCAAGAATTCTGCTCAGACAGTGCGGATCATATTCCTCTAAGCAAATTACCTGCCTCCTGTGGGAGACCCAAGTTCCATAGCCGTAAGTTAGGCTTTGTGTTAGACTTGTACATGTATCGCTTTTTCCGAGTATTAACATCGTAACTATCGAAAACCCCTCTCCGTAGATTGGTTTTCAAATGGTTCAAATGGCTCTGAGCACTATGGGACTTAACATCTGAGGTCACCAGTCCCCTAGAACTTAGAACTACTTAAACCTAACTAACATAAGGACATCACACACATCCATGCCCGAGGCAGGATTCGAACCTGCGAACGTAGCGGTCGCGCGGTTCCAGACTGAAGCGTCTAGAACCGCTCGGCCACACCGGCCGGCTATTTGGTCTTCAACATGAATGTTTGTATTGGTCGATAAGGGAAAATGTTTTATTCTTTGCGAAAACTAGTGGTTTATTGTGATGCCAGAGGCCATCGCTTCTGATGGCAGGGGGCGTTGCTTGGACAATGAGGTCTGATATAGGGCATGAGTCTTTTAATGTAGATATCAGGCAACTATAGGAAACTGGAACAGGAGAGAATCGAAGAGTCTGAGATCTGGTGCTACAGAAGAATGTTGGAAATTAGATAGATTGATACGGTAAGGAATGAGGAGGTTCTCTGCAGAAGCAGCGAGGAAATGAATATATGGGAAACATTGACAAGAAGAAGAGGTAGGATGTTGAGATATCGCGGAATAACTTGCTTGGTACTAGAGGGGGCTGTAGAGGTTAAAAACTGTAGAGGAAGACAGAGATTGGAATATATCCTGCAAGTAATTGAGATCGTAGGTTGCAAGAGCTACTCGGAGATGAAGAGGTTGGCACAGGAGAAGAATTCTTGGCGGTCCTCATCAAACCTGTCAGCTCAAAAACAAATCAGAGTCAATGCATTCATTCGTTTCCTTAAAAGTATTTAGAGCAGCATGCAAATCAGCTGTGGGCGTTCTTTTCATTTCAGTTTGTTTCGGGTAAGTACAGGCTAAGCCCACAGTTGCGTTGCATTTAGTTTTATACAGCTTCTCTGTATGTACAGATGCATTATCCCCAAGGCTTAACACGTAATACTTATAACAAGTTCTTGAAAATAAGGCATTTGAGGGAGTGGATTTGTGAACTCATGTTAGGACAGTCACAGTTTGTGCTAACTGACGGAAAGTCGTCGAACAAAACAGAAGTAATATCTGGCGTTCCCCAATGAAGTGTTATAGACCCCATACTGTTTCTAATCTATATAAATAATTTAAGAAAGAATCTGAGCAGCCCTCTTAGATTGTCTGCAGATGACGCTGTCATTTACTGTCTAGTAATACATCAGAAGATCAAAATCAACTTCAAAATGATTTGCACAAGATATCTGTATGACGCCAAAAGTGACAATTGACCACAAATAATGAAAAATGCGAGGTCATCCACCTAGTATGAAAGGCGTCCGTTAAATTACGGTTACACGATAAACCACACAAATCTAAAGGCTGTCAATTCTACTACATACCTAAGAATTATAATTACGAAAAATTGAAGTCGGGACGATCAGATAGATAACGTCGTGGAGAAGGCAAACCAAAGACTGCGTTTAATCTGCAGAAGATGAAGCAGTTCTACTAAAGAAACTGCCTACATTAGGCTTGTGTGTCTTGTGCAAGAGTATTTTGTTGCTCTGTATTGCATCCTTCCCAGCAAACCGAAAAAGCTGAAAGAAGGGCAGTTTATTTGGTATTATCGAGAAACTGCGGAGTGTCATGGATGTAATACACAAGTTGGGGTGGCAATCATTAAAACAGTGGCTCTTTTCATTGCTACGAGGTCTTTTCACAAAATTTTAGTCTCTACCGCTCTCCTCATGGTGCGAAACTATTTTGTTGACACCCGCCTACATACGGAAAAATTATCATTGTCACAATATAAGAGAAATCAAGCCCTCACGGAAAAATTTAAGTGTTCGTTTTTCCCGCGTGCTGTTATAGCGTAGAACTGTAGATAAATAGCGTGAAAATGATTTGGCGAACCCTCAGCCAGGCACTGAAGTGTATAGATGCAGTGTGGCCATCTGTCGTTTTCCAAACTGAAGGTCAAAGAAATAAATTGAAAAGTCTTCTCAGAAGCTCAACAGTACCATTGACAGGAGTAGCTTTATTATAACTGTTGGTAACTTCCCTGCCTTGACTTTAATTGTATTTTTTTAGGCGTTCGCCGAGGTAAAGAAGAAAGTTTGAACTCCCTTCTCACAACCACTGAATGCGGCCTGCGATGCGAGCAGCTTGTTAAGGGCCTCCAAAAGGTCAGGGAATATCCTTCACGTCTTTGACAAGAAAATATAATGTCTCGAGTGCTGTTGCTGTGTATCGCCCAGTTGCCGTAACAAGAGGCGCAAAGCAACGGCGAATCGCATGTCGATCGATCGCGTCTAATGATAGCTTTTATTGACTCTTTTACCTCGTAATATCAATATCCTTGACTGCTGAAGCAACTCGGAGCGTGCAAATGAATTCTAATGGAGCGGTTTGGTTAATATGTTACGTTCCGACTATTCTTTACTTAGTTTGAAAGTCGATCAATACCTTTAATCTGTGAGTTCACATTATGGCCTAGGTTTAGATACTGTAAACCATTTCATTTTTAAATGAAATTTGACCTCTATGTGAACAACAACGCGATCTGACTAACTTTTACCTTCCAGAATGAGATTTTCACTCTGCAGCGGATTGTGCGCTGATATGAAACTTCCTGGCAGATTAAAACTGTGTGCCGGACCGAGACTCGAACTCGGGACCTTTGCCTTTCGCGGGCAAGTGCTCTACCAACTGAGCTACCCAAGCACGAATCACGCCCCGTCCTCACAGCTTTACTTCTGCCAGTATCTCGTCTCCTACCTTCCAAACTTTACAGAAGCTCTCCTGCGAATCTTGCAGAACTAGCGCTCCTGAAAGAAAGGATATTGCGGAGATATGGCTTAGCCACAGCCTTGGGGATGTTTCCAGAATGAGATTTTCACTCTGCAGCGGAGTGTGCGCTGATATGAAACTTCCTCCACGACATTACCTATCTTCGCAGGAGAGCTTCTGTAAAGTCTGGAAGGTAGGAAACGAGATACTGGCAGAAGTAAAGCTGTGAGGACGGGGCGTGAGTCGTGCTTGGGTAGCTCAGTTGGTAGAGCACTTTCCCGCGAAAGGCAAAGGTCCTGAGTTCGAGTCTCGATCCGGCACACAGTTTTAATCTGCCAGTAAGTTTCAACTTTTACCTTATACACACATCAAAGAAAAGGTTTGCACCACCTCGGTTCCGAGAGTTTCGGAACCTGTACAGAAAATTGGCATAGAGATCAACATAAACATCATTTCCGCCCTTTTTATCGCTCATGAAAACAACACATTGCATGTTGTACCACCATACAGCGAGATCTTCTGAGGTGGTGATTCCAGTTTGGTTTACACATCGGTACCTCTAATACCCAGTAGCGCGTCCTCTTGCATTGATGCATGCCTCTATTCGTCGTGGCATACCATCCACAAGTTCATCAAGGCACTGTTGGTCCAGATTGTCCGACTCCTCAACGGCGATTCGGCATAGATCCCTCAGAGTGGTTAGTGGGACACGTCGTCCATAAACAGCCCTTTTCAATCTATCCCGGGCATGTTCGATACGGTTCATGTCTGAAGAACATGCTGACCACTCTAGTCAAGCGATGTCGTTATCCTGAAGGAAGTCATTCACAAGATGTGCACTATGGGGGCGCGAATTGTCGTCCATGAAGACGAGTAACTCGCCAATATGCTGCGGATGTGGTTTCACTATCGGTCGGAGGAGGGCATTCGTGTATCGTACAGCCATTACGGCGCCTTCCACGACCACCAGTGGAGTACGTCGGGCCCACATAATATCACCCCAAAACATCAGGGAACATCCACCTTGCTGCACTCACTGGACAGTGTGTCTAAGGCATTCAGCCTAACCGAGTTGCCTCCAAACACGTCTCTAACGATTGTCTGGTTGAAGGCATATGCGACACTCATCGGTGAAGAGAACGTGATGCCAATCCTTAGTGTTCCATTCGGCATGTTGTTGGGCCCATCCGTACCGCGCTGCATGGCGTCATGGCTGCAAAGATGGACCTCGCCATGGACATCGGAAGTAAAGTTGCGCATCATGCAGTCTATTGTGCACAGTTTGAGTGGTAACACGACTTGCTGTGGCTGCACGGAAAGCATTATTCAACATGGTGGCGTTGCTGTCAGGATTCCTCCGAGCCATAATCCATAGGTAGCAGTCATCCACTGCAGTAGTAGCCCTTGGGTGGTCTGAGCGAGGCATGTCATCAAAGAGTTCCTGTCTGTCTGTATCTCCTCCATGTCAGAACATGAACGAACCAACAACACGAGCCGTATGCCTTCTTCCTGATGGAATGATTGGAACTGATCGGCTTTCAGACCCCCTCCGTCTAATAGGCGCTGCACATGCTTGTTTACATATATGGGCGGGTTTAGTAACATCTCTGAACAGTCAAAGGGACTGTGTCTGTGAAACAATATCCACAGTCAATACCCACAGTCAGTATCTTCAGGAGTTCTGGGAACCAGGGTGATTTTTTTTAGATGTGAGTAATTTGTAATGTCGAGAAGCTTTCTCATAGCGTAACAGAATAATGAAAATAATTGCCTGAAACTATAACCTTTCCGGTAAATTTCATGTAGTTACTCCCTATCTGTGTTGTTGCATCCCTCTTGTTAGCTGATTAGCTGAAAATTGGATTTATAAATAAAATAATCTGGCTGTTGAAGGAATACGTTTCACGTTCTTCGTGAAATACAATGAAACTGAATCTACTTCTCTCATGAACAACGATGTTAAGGTAGCACATATGAGGACTGAAACAAAGATCAGCGGATTAGAAAATGACTCGATAAGAGTAGCAAATTATACGGAAACTTAGTATTCATTTACGTGTTTTGCACAGAAAAGAATGCAAGCCCTCATGTCTTACATACAAGTGCGCTTGATATGGACCACATGAATTTACGTCATCATACATGTATCGAAGCCAGAAGAACAATCGTATATTCATATTAACGCACGTGTGGAAAAGCAATGGGACAAACTACTTGCAAACTCGATTGAATGACTAGAAAATGGCTGTTGATTCCCACGTGTTCCATCCAAGTTGTGAATCTGCACAAAGAAACTAAAATTGTTCACACGATATATGATTCAAAAGTATTTCGCACGAATAAATCTGAAACAATGTAATTTGTAATTACGCAAAGGCTGCGCAAACGGGCAAAAATCTCACAACAATCCCGGACGATGTTGCTTCAGTGTGTCCATTTCAGTATCACAAGACAGGCATCTATACTAATTAGTTCGGCATGTTCAATAAGCACGAAATAAGAGCGTGTTCGCGTCAACAGGTGACTTGGAACCCAAGAGTGTGCCTTTCTCCCAAAAGCCATGCGGGGCATCGATAACCGATTTCCGCACCAAGCAGTACTACTGGCTGAACGATCTCAGAGCTTAAGCAGCGTGCTTGAGACGTACCTTTTCGGTTCTCAACCAAAGATGAAGATACTCTACCAGGTGGAAGACTCGCTGAATGCTGTTTAAGAGATACTAGTGTTTATTGGCACGCGTTTGATTACATAGTATGAAAGGTGTCTACAGCAGATGGCTTTCAGCACTCTCCCACTCATATGAAAAGACTGTTCCGAATGTTTTCCGCTTACCACACAGCAGGAGACATTCTCGCAATTATTTGAAATCTAATAAACAAATATCATTAAAATCATTACGAGTTTCCTTCCTAACTAAGTTTCTTTCGTAACTACAAATCTGTGGAACAGACAAGACTAGAATATATTTCTACGCACACTAATAAAACCACGCAAACGAATGTGTCAAGCAGGCATGTGGGACTATGATCTCGTTAAATGTTTGTTTTTCAAGAAGAGAATACTCCTATACGTCATACTAATAACACAAAAATGAAGAAAATCTGTTAATCAGACAGATGAGACTACGATCTTGTTAACTGTTCATTTAAGTAGTAATTCAGAACAACGACCTTTTTAGGTCAAGTTTAATCACAGAGTGAGAGAAAATTTCCCATCACACACTGAAATTTGTTTTACAGCACGGGCACTATCGCACGCACACGCAAGGCACATACACACACACACACACACACACACACACACACACACACACACACACACACACACACAAACAGAGAGAGAGACAGAAATCGGCCTTTGTAGGCTGTTTATAACAAGAGACGACTCCAACTTCAGTAGTGGAGTAAGATTCGATGAATATTGACAGTGGAAACGAGTGGAACAGTACATGGTCGTGTTTGCCACACAGTTGCAGGATAGCTCTGTCTTCTGATGTATCATAACCATGTGTGACGAGGGATAGGTCACCACCTCACAACACACCTCTGTGTTGAGTGTAGTCTATATCAAAAGCTACTACTTCACGCTGCTCAGATGAGTGATTCCAACGTCAGTCCTGGGTGGGTACGTCTTTGTAGGACTACCACATACGTGACAGTTGACTAACACCCTTCTCGTGCCAAATAGACTTGTCTCCAATAGAGTGACCGTGTCTTACCCATCGACTGGTTATAGTTGTCATTCAGGATCATGCTTATTTTCTCGACAATTGAGTGCTTACATTCCTCTCACCTTCAGTACATGTAAAACATTAAGACAAACTACATATAGGTCTGGATACATCAGTCCGTGCAAAAATCAATGATTCACAAATACAAGAAAAAACACTATCAAAACTGACGAAAAACAGAAACATGTGCAACCTTCAGTTCAAACAACAGTTTCAGACATATAATGGATAAACAGTTATTTAAAATTCATGGAGTTATGTTCTATTTTTGCAACTAAATGAAATGCTGTTTCTTTTTGCCATGCGCATTTCGCCTCTTTTACTTATGAAGCATCTTTAGTGGCCTGCAATACATGTTTGTTTTCATGTATATATTTTAATTGCGTTGTGTATCTGTTACAAATATGTTACTATGTTACGTTTACTCATGTTTTTCTCTTGTTTCCCAGATGAGAAACAACTTTTTAACACAACTTTCGTGAGGTTAAATTATCGTTTGGTGCTACTTACGATTTCCAGTGTTGCTAGTCATGTGTGTGCCCTTGGAGATTTGTTTGTTCGGTCCCCATACTCCAGATGGCCGATTTCCGGCGCTTTCCACCACTTTTATTAGAACACTTCATTTGCACATTTCATTGTGTGTTCAACATATGCGTGCTTACAGTGTGTAGTGTTCCCAACAACCGCTGTCTGTTTATCTTTCGTCTATTGTTTGTGTTTGGTATTTTCATTTATGTTTTATATGTTCATGTGTGTGTATGTGTGTGTGTCTGTATGTGTGTGTGTGTGTGTGTGTGTGCGTGAGAGAGAGAGAGAGAGAGAGACAGAGAGAGGGAGGGATTCCAGGAGTTTTTGTTGTAATTGTACAAACCAATAATTTTCGTGTCCTGTTCCAAGGTGGATGGTCCATGTCTATGTTTTATCAGGTGTCCCGCAAAGGTACAATGGCAACTTTCATACTTCCACTTCTTATATGTTCTTTATACCTAGTTTTGAAATTTCTGCCTGTGATCCTCAGATATACTGATGCACACTCTTGGCGTTATAACTGATATATGGCTCCTCCTTGGTATATATCTGGTTTGTCTATTTCTGTTTACAAATGTGACTGGAGTGTGTTTTTTGTTTGTAAGCAATGTGTTATCCCTATTTCCTTAGTACATTTGCTATTCTATGCATTTATTTGTGTTTGTATGTTAAAGTGTACAATTTATTTCTTTTAGTCATGTCATGAGTGTACTGTTTTGTGTTTCTGTATGTGCTATAGCGTCTGTGGAGTCCTGTGGTATTTCCGTTCTCTAATTGTTTTCATACATACATAAACAGTATACATAAAAATATTCCATTCACCATGGGAAAAGGAACACAAAAAGAAATACATTTCTTGGATATAACAATAAAGAGGGACAGCAATAAGCACACGTTTGACTTCTTCAGAGAGCCGACAGCCACACATGCAATTATACAAGTTACAACCTCAAAATCAAAAATTAAAATGGAGTGGGATTCGATGACACATGTTACACGGACTTAATAGTATCCCACTCAGAAAAGAAAATTATGAAAAAGAAGTACAAACAGCACAACTCGTAGCCACAAACCATGTTTGTAACGCCCATATAGTACAAGGACTGAACCACAAAATCAAAATACAACTAAAGAAAAATGGAAAAAATGTCAAATATAATCAGAATAAATAATTAATGAATCTCTCTCTTTCCCTCTCCATATCTCTCTCTCTCTCTCTCTCTCTCTCTCACACACACACACACATACACACACGCACACACACACACACACACACACACACACACACAAATACCGCTCACATACAGAATAACACATTCACACATTAAAAAAAAAAGAGCACTCTCACAAGGAATGACATTCACACACAAGCAGACATGCACACACGCATACGCAAAGTAAATTTAAATATCAAACCAAACACACAGCACAAACAAAAGACGAGGGGTAAACAGACAGTGACAGTTGGCAACGCTACACATTGTAAACGCACAAAAGCTGAACACATAATGAAAAGTGCAACTGAAATGTTGCAATAAATGTGGGTGTAAAAACAGCGGAAATCGGCCATTTAGAGTACGTGGACTGAATGAATATATCTCCAGAAACACACATATGGACTAAAACATCGGAAATTGTTCCTGGAAATGGAAAAAAGAACACATTGACACCGGTGTGTCAGACCCACCATACTTGCTCCGGACACTGCGAGAGGGCTGTACAAGCAATGATCACACGCACGGCACAGCGGACACACCAGGAACCGCGGTGTTGGCCGTCGAATGGCGCTAGCTGCGCAGCATTTGTGCACCGCCGCCGTCAGTGTCAGCCAGTTTGCCGTGGCATACGGAGCTCCATCGCAGTCTTTAACACTGGTAGCATGCCGCGACAGCGTGGACGTGAACCGTAAGTGCAGTTGACGGACTTTGAGCGAGGGCGTACAATGGGCATGCGGGAGGCCGGGTGGACGTACCGCCGAATTGCTCAACACGTGGGGCGTGAGGTCTCCACAGTACATCGATGTTGTCGCCAGTGGTCGGCGGAAGGTGCACGTGCCCGTCGACCTGGGACCGGACCGCAGCGACGCACGGATGCACGCCAAGACCCTAGGATCCTACGCAGTGCCGTAGGGGACCGCACCGCCACTTCCCAGCAAATTAGGGACACTGTTGCTCCTGGGGTATCGGCGAGGACCATTCGCAACCATCTCCATGAAGCTGGGCTACGGTCCCGCACACCGTTAGGCCGTCTTCCGCTCACGCCCCAACATCGTGCAGCCCGCCTCCAGTGGTGTCGCGACAGGCGTGAATGGAGGGACGAATGGAGACGTGTCGTCTTCAGCGATGAGAGTCGCTTCTGCCTTGGTGCCAATTATGGTCGTATGCGTGTTTGGCGCCGTGCAGGTGAGCACCACAATCAGGACTGCATACGACCGAGGCACACAGGGCCAACACCCGGCAACATGGTGTGGGGAGCGATCTCCTACACTGGCCGTGCACCACTGGTGATCGTCGAGGGGACACTGAATAGTGCACGGTACATCCAAACCGTCATCGAACCCATCGTTCTACCATTCCTAGACCGGCAAGGGAACTTGCTGTTCCAACAGGACAATGCACGTCCGCATGTATCCCGTGCCACCCAACGTGCTCTAGAAGGTGTAAGTCAACTACCCTGGCCAGCAACATCTCCGGATCTGTCCCCCATTGAGCATGTTTGGGACTGGATGAAGCGTCGTCTCTCGCGGTCTGCACGTTCAGCACGAACGCTGGTCCAACTGAGGCGCCAGGTGGAAATGGCATGGCAAGCCGTTCCACAGGACTACATCCAGCATCTCTACGATCGTCTCCATGGGAGAATAGCAGCCTGCATTGCTGCGAAAGGTGGATATACACTGTACTAGTGCCGACATTGTGCATGCTCTGTTGCCTGTGTCTATGTGCCTGTGGTTCTGTCAGTGTGATCATGTGATGTATCTGACCCCAGGAATGTGTCAATAAAGTTTCCCCTTCCTGGGACAATGAATTCACGGTGTTCTTATTTCAATTTCCAGGAGTGTATATATATATATATATATATATATATATATATATATATATATATATATATAGATAGATAGATAGATAGATAGATGCATTACTACCCGCTAAAGACGCTTCATAAATAGAAAAAGCGGGATGCGTGTCACATGAAACATACTGCTTTCATTTAGTTGCAAGAAAGGAACATAACTTCAGAATTGTATGTACCTAAGGAACGACGAAAAATAGAGAAAATGACGAGCTTTTAAAAAGTGCATACAACAGGAACATTTGAGAGTTCTGCCTAATACATTACAAATGGTACGAATAACAATTTCTGTCTTTACAGTCACGTGTAACAGAAGATAAGACAAGCAAGTAAATACGTCTAATGACCCAGTAACTATAAGGAAGCAGGGATCACCATTTTTAGCTACGCCCATACCACTAACAAACAGATTTTGTACAACATTTGAAATGCTTTCGTGATATCCTAACATTCCTCCATGAATTTATGATAGCAGTTTTGTGGCCATTTCAGAAATGTCTGGGTTCTCAGCATCCGTTCTTACTACGATAACCAATATCCATCACCAAACAACATTCCTTAATTCTATTATAGATCTAATTACTACTTGTTACACATAAGGACGGAAAAAAATAACCACATATTATGTGGTAGCAGTGATCTCCCTACAACTTTAAACGCAACAGAAGGACTGAACCTAGTAAGAATGGGATTATGTATGAGGCTACAACTTGTGAAATCAAGGATTCTCATAATGATGGGACCTCGAAGAACAGGAATCGGTCAGTAATGGAAGGTGAACAAACCTAGAACTGTAGTCCCAGACATAGAGGAGCCCAGATACCATCAGGAATACTTAGAATGGATCAGGAAAGTCACATAAGATAATAAAGTTTCTTGTGAACGAGTTAAACGAAGTACGCTGGATCGATGAGACGCAAATGGGTCTGGTAGAAATGGAAACACAGAAAACAGAGGTTTACAACATGATGACTTTCAAATCATAAAGTCAGACCCTCATAGATTTCGAGAGCAGACAAACCCAGGACGAATATGTGATGGATAGAATAGCGAAGAAAGTTGCAAAGTTTGAGGATGAAAGAATATTGGCTAAGGATAAAGACGAGACGAACAAATGCCATCCATAGTAACGTGGTCAAATCGAAAACAAGACAAGAAGCTATCATTATACAGACACTGTGGAAGTTCTCACTAAAAAGGCCCTGTTTTCACCTTGAGCATAGTGGTAATGATCCTCGAAAGCCTGAGTTTCAACTCTAGTCGGATGCGGCTTATGTAACGAGAACTTTACATTTAATAGTAGCCAATGCATTTTCATGATAGGCATCGTGCGTTATTGGATATGGATTTAATTTGGTTTAAAAAACTTCATCGGATGTTCTCTAACTTCAGACTCAGTAAAAACATATTTACTAGACTCAATTTTTTAAACCTGTAAATTTTGTATTGTAATTGCCTTATATTGTCACATTGTTTACCCCAGAAAATGAGTCCACAGCAAAGCAGCGAATATAATTACACACAGGACTCCTTCAATGCTGTTGATTTGCTAGTGAATTTTAACAGTGACACTACAGTGTAGAGTGTATGGCAAGTGTTTCATTTCAAATCCAGCTGAAACATGACAAAATATTTTGCTGTAATTAATTTCTTAAATTTTCTGTTTCAATCTTGGTTTTTTACATTTGTGAAACTACATGAAAGTTATTTCAAGTTTCTTCTATATTAAAAATTAGTATTTTCTTTTGTTGAAGCCTTCTGAAAGTGTTGTCTTAGAATATTCTGCTGTTGACTGCAATCTTTAGAACCTAGAATCAGTGAGTAATTCACTAGTGTTATCACAACAAACGAACACTTTTTTATTGTATTTGCTAACTCTCATACTGTAAGTAGTCCTCCACATCTAAGTGATTTATGAATGTGGTGTCAACATTTGAGACAGTATTTAGTGATTCACCGGAAAGGTTAATACTGTTTCTGAATGAGTTATGAACGTTGAACTCAGCATAGAACAGGGTCGTTTTAAATCATTGCAGACTGTTCCACAGTGTTCTGGATTTACGAGAGAAACTCAGTTTTCTGGACGGAGGTAATTATGATGCTACATAGATTGGTGGTCCAAAACATTATGACCACCTCCTTCAAAGAGTGTTGGTCCACCTCTGGAACGCAATTCAGCAGTTATTCCGCGGGCAATCGATTTGACAAGTACATGATAGGTTCCCAGAGGTTTGTGGCACTCGGTGCCTACGCACAGGTCATACACTTCCCGTAATTTACTGGCAGTTGGCGTGTGGGAGCGGAATTGGCGTCCGATAGTGCCCGGCTGAATTTCATCGGATTCACATAAGCTAAATCTGATGTCCAAGACATCAATGTGAGTTCACTATCATGCCCTTCAAACCATTGCAGCACGATTCTGGCCTTGTGACACGGACAGTTCTCCTGTTGGAAGATGCCGTCGTTGTTGGGGAATAATCTACATCTACATCCATACTCCGCATGCCACCTGACGGTGTGTGGTGGAGGGTACCTTGAGTACCTCTGTCGGTTCTCCCTTCTATTCCAGTCTCGGATTGTTCGTGGAAAGAAAGATTGTCGGTATGCCTCTGTGTGGGCTCTAATCTCTCTGATTTTATCCTCATGGTCTCTTCGCGAGATATACGTAGGAGGGAGCAATATACTGCTTGACTCCTCGGTGAAGGTATGTTCTCGAAAATTCAACAAAAGCCCGTACCGAGCTACTGAGCGTCCCTCTTGCAGAGTCTTCCATTGCAGTTTATCTATCTCCGTAACGCTTTCGCGATTACTAAATGATCCTGTAACGAAGCGCACTGCTCTCCGTTGGATCTTCTCTATCTCTTCTATCCACCCTATCTGGTACGGATCCCGCACTGGTGAGCAGTATTCAAGCAGTGGGCGAACAAGTCTACTGTAACCTACTTCCTTTGTTTTCGGACTGCATTTCCTTAGGTATCTTCCAATGAATCTCAGTCTGGCATCTGCTTTACCGACGATTAATTTTATATGGTCATTCCATTTTAAATCACTCGTAATGCCTACTCCCAGATAATTTATGGAATTAACTGCTTCCAGTTGCTGACCTGCTATATTGAGCTAAATGATAAAGGATCTTTCTTTCTATGTATTCGCAGCATATTACATTGTCTACATTGAGATTCAATTGCCATTCCCTGCACCATGCGTCAATTCGTTGCAGATCTTTCCCCACCCCATTGTTACAACCTCTTGGTATACCACAGCATCATCCGCGAAAAGCCTCAGAGAACATCCGATGTTATCCACAAGGTCATACATATATTGTGAATAGCAACGGTCCTACGACACTCCCCTGCGGCACACCTGAAATCGCTCTTACTTTGGAAGACTTCTCTCCATTGAGAATGACATGCTGCGTTCTATTATCTAGGAACTCTTCAATCCAATCACATAATTGGTCGGATAGTCCATATAGATAGCATTCCACCAGAATTTCCAAAATTATTGGGGGAAGTGGCAACAAAACGACTATTCACGTTGGTGTGTAGAATGTATGAGTCTGGCGACATAGCATCTGACTTTCGGAAAAATATCATCCACACAATCCCGAAGTCTGCAAGATCTGACCAGTGCGAGAACTATCGCACAGTCAGCTTAACAGTTCATGCATCCAAGTTCCTGATAAGAATAATATAGAGAATAATGGAAAAGAAAATTGAGGATGTGGTAGATGACCATCAATTTGGCGTCAGAAAAGATAAAGGCACGAGAGAGGCAATACTGATGTTGCGGATAATTGTATTGTATAGTAATGTGTGTTAACCGGGGTCCTAGAAACGTCGGAGAGGCTCCGTCCCCGCCGCAGCCGCAGTCGTCCTCAACCCCGCGATGACTACCGCAGTCCACTTCACCCCTCCGCCGCCCCACACCGAACCACTCTTTCAGGGTTATTGTGAGGTTCGGCCCCCGGTGGACCCCCCCACCCTCACCCCCTCCCAGGGAACATCTCACACCAGACGAGTGTAACCCCTATGTTTGCATGGTAGAGTAATGGTGGTTTACGCGTACTTGGAAAACTTGTTTGCACAGCAATAGCTGATATAGTGTAACTGAGGCGGAATAAGGGGAACCAGTCCGCATTCACCGAGGCAGATGGAAAACCGCCTAAGAACCATCCACAGACTGGCTGCCTCATCGATCCTTGACACCAGTCCGCCGGGCGGATTCGTGCCGGGGACCAGACACTCATTTCCGCCCGGAAAGCTGTTCCTTAGACCGCACGGCTAACCGGGCGGGCTTGCGGCTGATAATGGACACAAGACTAAAGAAAAATCAACACTCATTCATAGGATTTGGTGACCTAGAAAAAGCCTTCTACAATGTAAAATGCTGAATGATCTCGAAATTCTGAGAAATATAGAGGTAAGCTTTAGGGAGAGATGGGTAATATCCAATACGTACAAGAACCAAGGTGGAGTAATAAGAGTGGACAACCAAGAACGAAGTGCTAGGATTAAAAAGGCTATAAGACAGGGATTAGGTCTTTTGGCCCTACTATTAGTCTGTACATCGAAGAAGCAATGATGGAAATAAAAGAAAGGCTCTGAGCACTATGGGACTTAACATCTGAGGTCATCAGTCCCCTAGAACTTATAACTACTTAAACCTAAGTAACCTAATGACATAACACACATCCATGCCCGTGGCAGGATTTGAACCTGCGACCGTAGCGAACGCGCGGTTCCAGACTGAAGCGCCTAGAACCGCTAGGCCACCACGTCCTGCTAAAATTCAAGGCGAAAGGATATTAATGATACGATTCGCTGATGACATTGCTATCCTGAGTGAAAGTGAAGAAGAATTACATGATTGCTGAATAGAATGAACACTCTAATAAGTACGTAATATGAATTGAGAGAAAATCGAAGAAAGACGTAATTAATGAGAAGTAGCAGAAATGAGAAGAGCGAGAAACTTAACATGAGGATTGATGGTCAAGAAATAGTTGAAGTTAAGCAATTCTTCTACCTAGGCAGTAAAATAACCAATGATGGACAGAGTAAGGGGGACATCGAAAGCAGAGTAGCAAATGCAAAAAGGGCATTCTCGGCCAAGAGAAGTCTACTAGTATCAAACATAGGCCTTAATTTGAGGAAGAAATTTCTGAGAATGTACATCTGGATTACAACGTTGTATGGTAATGAAACATGGACTATTGGAAAACCGGAACGGAAGAGAATCGAAGCATTCGAGATGTGGTGCTACAGACGAGTGTTGAAAATTAGGTGGACTGATAAGGTTAGGAATGAGGAGGTTCTACGCAGAATCGGAGACGACAGTAATATGTGCAAAACACTGATAAGGAGAAGGGACAGGATGATAGGACATCTGTTAAGACATGAGGGAATGACTTCCATGGTATTAGAGGGAGTTGTAGACGGCAAAAACTGTAGAGGAAGACAGAGATTGGAATACATCCAGCAAATAATTGATGACGTAGGTTGCAAGTGTTACTCTGAAACGAAGAGGTTGGCACAGGAGAGGAATTCGTGGCGGGCCGCATCAAACCAGTCAGAAGACTGATCATCCAAAAGAAAGATTTTCTAATTGACGTCAGAGGATTGCCACGATGGTTCCTCTGTGTCCTCATGGGCTATAGCCTCCCCAATACTCATCCAACTGATCTATGGCTTCCTCTACAATGAAATCTACTTTACGTTCAAATCTAACTTTGCTTCATATTATTTCAAGTTGTACTTATCATGAGCAAAGTTATTTCCTTTAAGGCCAGAGCTAGGTAAAGAGGGATAATATTTTTGCTTTGTGCGATACCTGTGAAAGGTTATCAATTAAAACCGTATCGTGAAATATAATAATCATTCAAGGACGCTGTACCTGTAAACACTCAAAAATGGTTCAAATGGCTCTGAGCACTATGGAACTTAACACCTGAGGTTATCGGTCCCCTAGAACTTAGAACTACTTAAACCTAACCAACCTAAGGACATCACACACATCCATGCCCGAGGCAGGATTCGAACCTGCGACCGTAGTGGTCGCGCAGTTCCAGACTGACACGCCTAGAACCGCTCGGCCACACCGGCCGGCCTGCAAACACTCGCTCTGGTATCGCATGTCATTGCTGTGCTGATAAAATTCCTTACGCAGTATCGATTTTAACCAGCTATGAGAGCTTTTGTGTACTTTTATGGTGCCGGCCGGAGTGCCCGAGCGGTTCTAGGCGCTACAGTCTGGAACCACGCCACGCTACGGTCGCAGGTTCGAATCCTGCCTCGGGCATGGATGTGTGTGATGTCCATAGATTAGTTAGGTTTAAGTAGTTCTAAGTTCTAGGGGACTGATGACGTTTGAAGTTTAGCCCCATAGTGCTCAGAGCCATTTGAACAATTTTTTTCTGTTAATGGTCTAATATTTGCTGGACGATTTCTAGATACTTGCAGCTAAGTAGCTCTGCAACACAACACATGCTTACTGCAAATTTAACAGAACGAAATAACTACTTCCGGAAAAAAACCTCGCATGAGCTACAGGTTTCATTTACAACGTGGAAACCAATTACAAAACCAGCTGAAGGTTAAAATTAAACCAATATTACAGGATATCATTTCGGCTGTTAAAAGTAGCAAATCAGCATTAGAATGTCCCAGCTGTAATTCCCGGAAGGAATTAGTAACGGTACTGTTATTGCCGTACACAGCTGTCTTCGCAGGAATGGAGCAATATCAACCGCTGCAATGCTCTGATCTGAACCTGTGCCCCGTTGCTTAATGGTTGTCGTGACTCTGTCGGGTGAAGGTGCTTGCTGATCTCAAAACCGGTCTCTTAGGACGGTCGTGGCACACCTGCAAAAGCTGTTTGCGTACAGACCTCATAATTTTGGCTTGTGAACCTCTGGAGTCCCATAGTAAGCCGGTTTCAACGTCGTCCGCCAACTGATAGTGTAGTGACGTAGCTATCAGAGCGCCATCTGTGTCTGCCCGGCGAGTGCTCACCGCCAGAAGGCACAGTGTGGTGCAAACAGGTGAAGCAAGCAGGCAACCATGCCTTGGAGACCCACTCATGCTTCCTGCAGCCAACAGGGAGCTTGAAAGGGATCAAACTGTGGCCTTCCGAGAGGCGGTGTGATCCTTTCGCAGAATTTCCACACAGGTTGGACATGCTGCGTCTGTTGTACAACGATGCTGGTATCAGTGGTCACGTGAACATTCTCACATCAGTAGACGAGGTTCTGGACGTCCACGCAGCACAGACGCCCGCCAGGGTTGTTGTAGTGTAAGCGCAGCACAGGCAGATCGTACAGCTACATCAGCACAGATAAGAGGCTTGTGAGCTAAGACGCGTCAGTAAGAAATGTTGCGAACCGGTTTTAGCAATGGAGTTAGGGGCACGCACACCTCTAGCCCATCTTCCACTCACGCCACAGCATCGACGTGCACGGCTCAACTGGTGCCGTCAGACGACCACTTGGAAGATGCAGTGGCGCCCCGTGGTCTTCAGCGCTGAAAGCAGCTTCCGCCTGCACGCAAGAGATGGTCGTTTGCGCGTAGGACTAGACCTGGTGAGACCTGTCTCGTACAGTGTATTTGTCCAAGACACACTGGCACCACCCCAGCGCCGGCCGCGGTGGTCTTGCGGTTCTAGGCGCTGCAGTCCGGAACCGCGGAACTGCTACGGTCGCAGGTTCGGATTCTGCCTCGGGCATGGATGTGTGTGATGTCCTTAGGTTAGTTAGGTTTAAGTAGTTCTAAGTTCTAGGGGACTGATGACTTAAGATGTTAAGTCCCATAGTGCTCAGAGCCACTTGAACCATTTGAACCACCCCAGCCCTTATGGATAGCAGGATAGTGTACGCCCACACACTGTCTATAAAACTCAACATACTCTGCAAACCGTACAGTAACTTCACTGGTCAGCACGATCTCTGGACTTCTCTCCAACTGAGCACTTGTGGGATACCGTGGGACGAGAAGTGACTCTTGCGACTCGTTAACCAACAATTCTTACAGAACTAAGTGAAAAAGTCGAGCAGGCGTGACATAATCTATCCCAGTGCGACCGAACCGCCGAATCTTTCCATCAGTAAATGGGGTATGTTCTCAACTGACTCAGTTGTTTTAACCCCTCCACTGACGGAATGACCCGCTTCCTACTTCCGTATGTATAAAGCCAATACGGACTTGTAGCTGTCACGCCTTTGCGCTTACTGCTACGTATTTTAACCGTAAATAGCTCAGCCCTAATGGTACGAGGTAGTAGTGAATTCACGTTATTAATCTTTGAAGACAGCACAGCTGCCACAAGCTCAACTCACTTTTACTCCACTCCTACCCTCGCCATTACACCACATTAACTAGGTGCTACATGGACCTTGCTAAATTCACTTGCGTATACCTTTTTGACCGTTACTCGCCAGTATTTACCTAATGATTAGTACACTCCTAACCGGACTATTTCCCAAAGAGCTGTGATGATTGAACGGGTTCGATCCACGGCCTACAGTGCCCTACAGTTCACACGGTAACACTGCCTACCTGACCCACTTAACTTGGTAGTGAGCTTATGTATCCAATCACCACTGCTAGCAGCAGTAGATAATCCTATCAGCACGACGAGAGCAGCAGACTTACCGTCGAATCCTCCTGAAAATACTTATAACTACGGTCGCCAGCTCTGAAGGAGCAAAAGAATAAATCAATTTTTAGGCTCGTTTCAATGTGAAACGGCTTGAGTTGAATTTAAACTTAATTCTGAATATTACTATTTCTGATCATTCTAGGTGATTCTACAAAGCAAATACTCTCTCAATTTCTGTGAGTTGGCTTGGTAATTACCACCAAGACAACTTATGCAACTTAGGTTAACAAAATTCTATCCTTCAACTTATTTAATGATTTTGGATATTACTCTTTGGACAATTGATATAGAATTAGTTAAGTGACTTTACTTGAAAGGTTACTCAGAAAAATTTAAGTAACTATAAATAGGCGATTCATTCTGGTGTGACCATTGCTCTTTTCAACATTCTTATACGCTAAAGTATTCTACAACCAAAAGAATTGTAAATGAAAGAGGCGATGGTGGCCTCAGTCTGATTTCACTACACTATGTATCAGGTTACTACACTTTACAATGAACAACATGCGTCGTAATTTTACTCATTACTATATTCTGTCCTCTGCACTTGCATAAAAGAAAACTGGTATTCTCCTTTTACATGTATATAAAGTTCGACTTAACAATTGCAAGCAGTCTTGCCTTGGGTAGACGTGTCGGTGCTGGTGGTGAGATGCATGTGGCTAACGCAGCTCTTCACGCTTCATGCCCTTAATGGCGGCTGGAACTACGAGCTGTAGCACTCGTATAAGCTACTGCACGTCCGCCATAAAATCTGGGGGCAGGAACTCTTACAATCAGCACCAGTGGCATAGAGACGGCTTCGACAACCATTCGTCGCGTTCCACTCCACAAACGGCGACGATATTCTCCTCTTCTCTGTTGCACAATCACTTTTGCGTGAGCACAGTTACGCACGTCCGTTCACGTCAAGCCTCCCCACGCCATTCCATTGTTCAGTCCCTGTGTCTCCAGCTACCTCTAGCTACGCTCGTATCACCAAGAGTGGGGGCGTTCCCCTACCACCTTTTCTCCGAAATCATTTAGTATTTAAGAATATTCATATTTATTACCCTGGAGTTCATACCAGTCATAATAATTTACTACTAGCGCTTTATAACATTAAATCATACAGTAATAACTTATAATTACCAAGAAAAAGAATACATTTGACTCCGAGAGCTTAGTGCATTGTCTGACAGGCAGCGCTAATTCCCAGTTTTACCAATAGATGGCATCAGGGTGCACTCCCTGGCAGTCTCACACCAGCGCGCCCGTTTCCGACGCGCGGGCTCCAAATTACTGTCAGCCACCATCATTTCAGTTCCGTTACACCAGGACAGTTTTTGCCATCTTTACGGTCGACTGGATTCCAGAGTCAATGTTTGCATCGCTGCCAGTGGCGGCTACATCAGATAATAACACAAACGTTTCAACAATGGATCGATACCTCGTATTTGACGAAACGGAGAATTCCGCCGAAGACACAACTGTGAATTATACGAACATACAGAAGACATTGTTACCAGCATGAGGAAGCGGAGAATGGTGTTTCTTGGTCATCTGGAAAAAGTGAACCCTCAAAGACTTACTCATCGCATACAGTCATCAATTTCAAAAACAAAATCGTATTCAAAATGGGCAAGCCAAGTTAAAAAGGATTTACAGGAATCTGAAATTTCATTTGATGACATTCAGGATCGAGAAGTTTTCAGAGGAAGTCAAAATTACTAAAAACCTTATTTCGCTCACTACGCCAGTTCCACGTCCTGCCTGCAAATGGTCAAAACAAAGAAAAGAAGCACAATCAGCCAAAATGAAAATCTACTGGCAAAAGAGGAAAACACAATCAGGGAAGCGATAAAAATCTTCGTAGTCCATAGCAGGACGAAACGATAGCAAAAAAGAATTGCCAACCGTTTGTGCTATTGTACCTATCAATGTAAATCATTTCATGTACTCTATATGCACCGTTGCAACAGCAAATCTTGAGTGAATTGGAAACCTCTGAAAGGGTGTATTAATTTTTTTTTCCAGCAGTGTATATTGAAACCTTGGTTTTCCTCTACAATTTTACCTCCCCCCCCCCCCCCCCCCCATGTAGCTTCAATAGATGCTTCCCCGTGTGTCTCATCAACCAGCCTCTTCTGTTTACGAAATTATGCTTCAAATGTGTTTTTGCCCAATATGCTTCAACCAGTTTTTTAATTCTTCTTAAAATAATGTATGTCAGTAGCTTACAGCCACGACTTATTTGACTGATGATTTAGTAAATTCACACCTGTCAGTACCTGCATTCTTTGGAAAGGAATTATTACTTTCTTGTTGAGGTTTGAGGGTCTTCACCTGATATATATTGTACACATTGTTGAAAATGAACTCTGAATAAAGTTGCAACTGTCAAGATCGCTAAAATCATTTCTTCATGTAGATTACCTGTTTTGGCAATCCTCTGTTGCCGTCTTAGGATCTGCAAGAGATGGGACCGAAATACTAGGATACAGCTACTAATATAATAGCATACATAACTGTATCCAAGATTTGCAACACATGGAATAACAACATACCTATATTTACATCATTTCACAATCTTCGCCTTCAGTACAGTAAGTGATACTACCGGGTGTTACAATAAGGTATGGCCAAGCTTTCAGGAAACATTCCTCACGCACAAATAAAGAAAAGATGTTATGTGAACATGTGTCCGAAAACGCTTAATTTCCATGTTAGAGCTCATTTTAGTTTCGTCAGTATGTACTGTACTTCCTCGATTCACCGCCATGATTTCATACGGGATACTCCACCTGTGCTGCTAGGACATGTGCCTTTACAAGTACGACACAACATGTGGTTCATGCACGATGGTGCTCCTACACATTTCAGTCGAAGTGTTCGTACGCTTCTCAACAACAGATTCGGTGACCGATGGATTGGTAGAGGCGGACCAATTCCATGGCCTCCACGCTCTCCTGACCTCAACCCTCTTGACTTTCATTTATGGGGGCATTTGAAAGCTCTCGTCTTCGCAACCTCGGTACCAAATGCAGAGACTCTTCGTGCTCGTATTGTGAACGGCTGTGATACAATACGCCATTCTCCAGGGCTGCATCAGCGCATCAGGGATTCCATGCGACGGAGGGTGGATGCATGTATTCTCGCTAACGGAGGACATTTTGAACATTTTCTGTAACAAAGTGTTTGAAGTCACGCTGGTACGTTCTGTTGCTGTGTGTTTCCAGTCCATGATTAATGTGATTTGAAGAGAAGTAATAAAATGAGCTCTAACATGGAAAGTAAGCGTTTCCGAACACATGTCCACATAACATATTTTCTTTCTTTGTGTGTGAGGAATGTTTCCTGAAAGTTTGGCCGTACCTTTCTGTAACACCCTGTGTACAATGCACGAGTATGTCTATGTTGGTATCGTGAACTATACTAGAATTGGCATGACAGTTTTAAAATAACAGTTCTGTATGTTACTGTGCCACTTGCAAGTGCTCACACTCATCACTACTTTAACATTGACAGATCCCAGTGTAAACATGCTTAGTGATCCGTAAGTGCATCAGATGGCACAGTGGTAGTACGAATTGATATTATCTTCTCACATGGTTGTACGAATCGATATTATTGTGACACACTGGATTAAGGCCTGAATCCACTATTCCATATAATTACATGTGCCTAACTTATTATCATAGCATGTAAGCCAATTCAGTATTTTTTACAAAGCTCTCTATAAAATGACGTGCAATATTCATAAAACATAATTTATACATACATATTTTATGTCATTTTAGAACTTTTTTTCAAAGACTTTTAGAAAATTCTTAAAAATTCTTTACCAAATTTTCCTTTATACAAAATCACAAACAATACGACAACCTATAACCACTTAAAAGCTACATCTAATGGGATCATAAGTAGGTTGATCTTCATACTTAGAGGAACAGCTCAATATCTACAGGCACAGATATATTTCATTAAGAATATATTCGAAGTGTATATACCAACAATGAAACTAATTTATGTTTGTGCACTTATTATGAATTACGATGTTTACATGTGTTTATCAAAGAGAACACGTAGCAGCAAGTGTACGTGAAATCTCCCCTCCTAGTGCCTATGTGCAATCTGATCACCTTTAAAATTGACATGCTTACTTCTACTATAGGTCATGATACCAACCCGGACATACATTGTATAGCACCAATTGGTGTACAAAAGAAGAAGAGTGTGTAATGAGGTAAATATACTCCTTATGAACAGGCCACAGAAAGCCCAACGGTACCGACCGACCGTCGTGTCAACCTCAGCTGATAAACGTCACTGGATGCGCATATGGAAGGGCATTGTCAGTTTTCTTGACCAGATCCACTACTTCTCAATCAAGTAGCTCCTCAATTGGACTCGCAAGGGCTGAGTGCATTCTGCTTGCAAACAGCACTCGGCAGGCCCTTCCATTCAAGTGCTAGCCAAGTCCAACGGCTCTTAACTTTGGGTATCTAACGGAACTGGGGTTATCAATGTGGCAAAACCATTGGCAATGTTGACATGGGTATGTTGTTATTCCACATATTACAAATCTTGGATATACTTATGTGTGCTGTTACTTTATTTTTTGTGTATTAGTATTTTCAATCCCATGTTTTGCAGATCCTTAGGTGGCAACAGACAATTGCTGAAACCGGTACTCTAATGAATAAATGATTTTAGCGTTCTTGACAGTTGAAAGTTTATTCAGTGTACATAACACTTGAGATAGCGCCCACGCTGATGATGTCAGAAGTGTACATGGTGGAATAGTTTTATTATAGCTGGTTCTCCCTAGGATCTCAATAATTCCGAGGGAATATCGTCTATCCTAGGTGCGCTGTATAGACTTCGGTTTTTAGAGTTCTGTTAAATTATTTTCACGGTATCATATCTTCCAGCCCATTCTCATGTACATCCTATGTTCCTTCTGTAATAGTCTCTTCAAATTTGTTCTCCTTATATAGACCCTCTATGTATCCCTTCCACTTTTCAATCTACACTTGCTTGTTTTCTACGAGCTTGCCGTCTAAGCTTTTAATACTCATGGAGGTGCTTCTCTTTTCTCTAAAGGCCTTCTCTAATTTTCCTATAAGCTGCATCTATCTTCCCTTAGCCATTCATTCTTTTACATCCTTGGATTGTCTAACCATTGCTGCTTTGCCATCTTGCACTTCATGACAGTTTCTTTTTTTTAAACGTCTATAGTGCCTTCAGTTTGCTACATTATTATTTTTCATTCTTTCATCAATTACATTCAGTATCTCGTGTGTTAGCCAAGAGTTTCTACTGAGCCTTGTCTTTTTGCCTACCTTATCCTCTGCAGCCTTCACTATTTCATGTCTCAGCTCTACCTGTTCGTCTTTTATTGTGTTCTTTAACCCAGTTTCAGTCGATCATTGCCAATGCTCCCCTTGTAAATCTCAGTAACCTCTGATTCTTTCAATTTACCTTGGTATCGCCTTATTAATTTCCTATTTTTCTGCAATTTATTCAGTTTTAATCTTCAACACATAAGTAATGGTCATAGTTCACATCTTCCCCTAGAAATGTTTTGCAGTATAAAATCGCGTTTCGAAATCTCCACCTTTCCATTAGGTAATCTATTTGAAACCTA
Source organism: Schistocerca serialis cubense (assembly GCF_023864345.2). Classification (NCBI taxonomy): domain Eukaryota; kingdom Metazoa; phylum Arthropoda; class Insecta; order Orthoptera; family Acrididae; genus Schistocerca; species Schistocerca serialis. The sequence goes on along the minus strand of NC_064642.1, from coordinate 114,073,122 downwards.
ACCTCCAGGTCTCTTCCACTTATACAGCCTTCTTTCATGATTTTTAAACCTACTGTTAATTTTTATCAATAACTAGCTTTTTACCAGTAGCTTCATATGCATACGCACATTTCACAAATATTTCACATATCATCATCATCATCATCATTGTCATTTACTCGTTGACGAGTATGAAATGTCGTTTTGTAGCATTATCTGTGGATTCTTTGGTGGCTAAATAGTCCTATTCTTGAGCCACAGATCCTCCCACAGTAACGCTATACCCAGTTGGTATTGACTGAGTTGTGTAACAGGTTTGTTCCTCTCAAGAGCTCCTGTTCTCTAAATGAAGATTTCACAGAATCCACGAATAAAGTGGGGAGAAGCCTACGAGACAGGGCAATGTCAAAAGCCTATTAGATATGCCAAGCTCAATGTGAACTCTGCGAATACCCTTCGTATAACAATAGGCAATGGACTATGACAACTTAGAAAATTGGAAACAGGTTATACAAGAAGAAATACATGCAGTTACTCTTAATGAAACTTGTATCACGATTGAATCCATGGAACTGTGCCGAGATTTAAAGCCTGAGTTGTTGCTAGAGGATTTCGACAGAGGCATGGCATGGACTACACTGAACTCATCAGCTCAGTGATAAGATCTGACTTCATAAGAATAATCTTATCTACTCCAGCATCCAATTCCACGGACGTGAGGCAGTTTGATGCTAAAGATGCACAATGAACTCAATGCCGGGATATTGACGCAACAACCAAAGGGCTTTGAGGTTGGTACTGAAATGGTATGGAAGCTGAAGAAAAGTATGTGTAGACTGAAACAAGAACCGGATGGTTATAATTAAACTTTCCCTATTTAGCACGTTATAACATGGAAACTAATTACCATACAAGGACCAAACTTGGTAGCATTAATGTCCAGAGTATGGGGTGCATGATTTCCATGCGTCACGGCACCACATTCCAGTTCAAACTATGGTCGCCAAGTGCCATGATCAGTTGTCGTGATTCATAATCTAACACGCTTGACCTTGGACAAAAGAAGCAGGGCATTATTGGTGAAGTTCTGTTATCACGACAACAGTAATGCTGCAGCTGCACTTCGAGAATATCGCTGGTTGAAAGGATTACGGAAGGGTCTTCTTTCTCCACCTGCTGATCGGAGCATGATGAAGTTCGAATCAACTGTAGAGCTGGGCGTCGTTCCGGTGAGAGGCCAACGACCGTTTGCACGACAGGTGGTTGATGAAATCGCTGTTGCTGTGGCAGAGAACTCTGCACGCAATTCCTGATCGTGAGGTAGTGCGTTCGTGCTGTGCCACGACAGTTGAACATCCCGTGGTCCACTGTACGGAAGGTGCTTCAAACCATTCTCAGATGGTATCCGTACAAGATCTATATCGTACAGCAGCTTGCATCACAGGACACACAACGACGTGTTGACTTCGCTCTCCACTTTCTCGCAAGGATTGAAGTCAGAATCTTCACCTCCAGGCACTGCGGATGGAGTTCCTTTGTACGGTGAACGTGTCATTATACACTGTGGCTTCACGGTTACGTTCATTATTGGCCCATTCTTATTTGAACAGGTTGGCCCTCAAGGGCCAAAGACGTGTGGTGTGCACTAGCCAGCGTTACTGCGATATGCTTCGCAAGCATGTCATACCCGCCTACAGGAGAGGTAGCAACAATGCAGATCCCTACGTTTTTTTAAACGACAAGGGTAGACTCTTGACCATCCTAGCTATTGACATTGATTATGGACGGGTTGTATCGGTGTCTAGAGAGGTCATCAATCTGTTGCTGAGTAATTTGGAGGAGGAATCTGATTAACTGCTAGCAGTGATAGTCATTATTTCGGTTTGCAAACAGAGCAATTTCAAAATGGCCTCGTCTTCTTAAGCCAAGAGGTATACGCGAGGGCTGTGCTGGAACAGTAAGACGTGCTGCAGCAGTACCTGGTGAGTGTGCAAGTGTACTCTGAACTGAGATTCAGTTCAAAATTTATCAATTCTTCCTACTGTCAGACTGTTGGAAGCTTGCTCTATCAGTGGTAACTAGACCTGACATCGCTTTTGCAGTGCAAAATGCTAGTCAACCCTTCGGAAATCCAGGAAAGATATATTGGGATGCTGTAAAGAGAATCTTAAAGTATTTAAAGGAAAGGATCTCTTACAGGTTGTATTATCAAAGTAATGGGGATATTCGTTTATCTGTTTTTAGTGACTCAGGAGATACTCCTACTCGAAAATCAACCACAGATTTTGTTGTTAAACTTAGTGAAGCCACCACAGCTTGGAACTCTCAAAGGCAGAAGGTGATTGCATTGTCAATAGCAGAAGCAGAATATCTAGCTTCCTGTCAAGTTGTAAAAGGAATCATGTAGAACAGTCAATTTTGAAAAATATTATGATGCTAAAAGAATTTTTTTTTAGAGGTGGAGCCCCTCCACGCTCACACCGGCATGATGGCCAACACAAAAGGTCTACTGCCATCTCTGCATAAGGGTTAGTATTCACTAAAGTGAGGTGTCGCAGGATGTGGGTACTGCGATGTCTGCGTACGTCTGGTTAGGATTAACCATTAATACGCGCTCATCTGGAGATAGATTGGTCGAAATCTGACGAAGGGTAGCGGTTTGAAGGGCAGAGGAAAAAAAGTGCCAAAGCAAGAGCCAAGGGAAAAAAACCTCTGCGAAAGTTAGGTCGGGCGGCAAGAGCAGTAGCGGTTGTCTTGCTGCCTGCGATAGGTTGTGTAAGGATGGGCTTTGTTAGTAGTGGGTATCATGCATGTCGATACCTTGACGTTGTGCGTTTGTGCTGCTCGGCGGCTGGCGCTGGGTGCTGGTACAGAGTCCTCGTTCAGCGTCCTGCAACCTGCAACAGTTAGGTTTGTTATCGGTCTTGTGTCCGATAGGTCATATACCGGAGGCACAGTGTGAGGGAATGTTGGCAGATTGTTCGTGCGTCTGTGGGCGAGCTCGTCGGTGTCCCTGCTGTGGCCTGTTGGTCGGCTCTAATAGCAGCTGGTAGTTGCCAGTCAGTGTTGCTGATATGCAGGGGCTTACCGGCGTTTGTCGCTGTTTGCGTATGTTAGTTTACCATAGGTGGTTATGCCCTAGCTAGCAGTGTCTTTGGTCGCTTGTGTTTCCACCTGTGGTTGTGGATGCTAAAAGAAGTAGCTACCACCTAATATATTGTCGGTGAAAGTTCCATCCGGCTGAAGAAGAACACCAAGTATAAGCGAACAAAATGGTTGCTTGTGAAATATCATTTTATAAGAGAAATTTTCAAATTTGGCATCTTCAGTCTGGAACATTTCAGCTCCGCAGACCAGTAAGCAGGTATTCTTTCCAAGCCACCCACTACAAGCAACTTCGATACACGATAACATGTACTTTTGCTGTCGACACTATTATCTTAGAGACAAGAAATAGTGACTGTATTAAACACCTATTAATTGAAGCCGGCCGAAGTGGCCGTGCGGTTCTAGGCGCTGCAGTCTGGAACCGCGAGACCGCTACGGTCGCAGGTTCGAATCCTGCCTCGGGCATGGATGTGTGTGATGTCCTTAGGTTAGTTAGGTTTAACTAGTTCTAAGTTCTAGGGGACTAATGACCTCAGAAGTTGAGTCCCATAGTGCTCAGAGCCATTTGAACCATTATTTATTAATTGAAGTAGAAGTGTTGTGATAATCAATTTAAATGTTTTGTTTGTTACTCTGAGATTCATGAAGTGTTATAGATTCCTTTTTATGTGCGGCGCACTTTCCAGTTAGTTATACAGTACTTCCATCTGGAACTTACGTAGCTAACTCTGGTACAGAGACTGTTCTGGCCTTGTAATGTGTTTTCCCGTTATCTACCACGTTTTTGTACCAGTTTAGTGAATAAAACATTATTGTAAGAATCTGTGCTGTTTCACTGTGACTCCTTCATTGGTAACAACACACTGAACATTTATGTTCCCTAAGTTGTTTTGTCAGTCTGCGGCTTCCTCAAACTTTGAGAAGCCAATGAAATTTAGCAAGCACTTAGGAAACAAAAATCAGTATTGCTGGATGGGGATCTGAACTACAGTCCTCACGTATCGAAGCCTGGAGGCACTTCTCCATTTCTGGCACTTCCAGTCAAAACGGTGACCACATTTATTTTTCTCTGCGCACAAAGGCACTGTCCTGATACTGTAGAATTCATGACTTTCAGTACAGTAAGCTAATAATTTAAATAATTAATTACTACAGAAGTGAAGATTTTTCATGCTAGTTGGACGCGTTACTGAAATATCTTCCCATTTTTAAATGAAAAAAAGAAACGCAACTGATGCCGTACATTATTGTTTGAACCATTATTGATACAGCTGCAGGCATTCCGAAATCATCGTTTATGATGGATCAGTTTAAGTTACTAGTGCCTAGCCAGAAAATGAACGTGGTATACAAGTACAAAAACATTAAAATGAAGGTGTTGAAAACAATTGACATAAAATCCAGCAAAGAATGTTGACGTTTGAGCTTAATGTCAAATAGGAATATATTCAGCAAATGCGTTATGCTAACATGAAGAAACGTAACTGATGCAGAACTTTATCCTTTAAATCATTATTGCCACAGCTGCAGACTTTTCAAAAGCATCATTTATGGTGTAACAAATAGTTAAGCATAAGGTTTCCTCAGCAGGAAAAAAGGTTGTTGGTAAACGGCAGTCTTTATTAGGCGTGTTCTGTTGGAAATAGTATGACCTTACCCCCTTCCGTTATTACAGCTGACTTACTCGGCTGGTTAGAGAGGGAAGTGGTTCAGATCATCGTGCAAGTTTGCATTTTTCCGTATAAAAGTCATCGCCAGAGAGGAAGGAAGCGATAAGTAATTGAAAAAAAATCCATGGGTTGACGTAGAACTGAACACTGCTCTATTTATTCACTCATTTATCGAGCTACACTACTAGAGTATCCGGTAAAACACTTACTGATATAAAAAACAGCTTAACTGCTCACTGCAAAGTCCTCATCAACCAGAATTGCTTTCAGTACAGAATAGGATCCGGTAGGATCTAAAAATACACCAGCTAGGTAGTTTAAAATGCCTATTGTCTTATAAAAAGATACTGTAATTTTTGGTAATATCACGAGGCACGCGAGCGCCAGATCGATGTGCCAAAGAAACTGTACATCTAGCTTGCAGCACCGACGCTGAAGAGGTACTCATCCGTTAAAGTTGACATTCATTTAGTTTGCACAGCACTCTGTGTACAGCTGGAGGGAAAGCCCCGGCGTTTGTTAACACTCGCATCACGCAACTTACCTGTGCAGCTTTCGCCGTTGCTCCAACCATTTAGCACAACGTGCTGACACTGAAGTCGTACGGCCAGGCACTTATACACACTGAGTATATTACTTCTCTTATATTTAATTTTTTTTCAAATGGTCGTCCGTATCAGTGACAAGAACTCCTAGAAGAAGCCAAAAATGTGCATAGTACTTATCGGAATAGGAAGTGAATGAAACAGAAGAACGAAACATGCTACTGTGAAAGGCCAGAATATGGTGATGGAAACGTGATGGTACGCATTTCTCCTCCTTACACGAGGCCTAACAACAACGTTTCACCAGGCAACGCCGGTCAACTATTGTTTGTGTATGAGAAATCGGTTGGAAACTTTCCTCATGTCAGCACGTTGTAGGTGTCGCCACCGGCGCCAACCTTGTGTGAATGCTCTGAAAAGCTAATCATTTGGGTATCACAGCATCTTCTTCCTGTCGGTCAAATTTCGCGTCTGTAGCACGTCATCTTCGTGGTGTAGCAATTTTGATGACCAGTAGTGTATTGAGCCATGCTGCCTCTATAGCCGTCCGTAATCGTGAAAGCGTTGCCTCTGCAGGATTTTGTCCAAGAAATGACCTCTCGATTATGTCCCATAAATCTTCGATGGGATTCATGTTGGGCGATCTGGGTGGCCAAACCAATCGCTCAGATTGTCTGGAATGTTCTTCAAACCGATAGTGAACAACTGCGGCCTGGAGACATGGCGCACTGTCATCCGTAAAAATTTTGGGAACATGACGTTCATGAACGGCTGCAAATGGTCTCCAAGTAGCCGGAAATCCAGACGGTCCTATCCATCCCACTCAAACACAACCCACACCATTATGGAGATACCACCAGCTTGTACAGTGCCTTCTTGACCACTTGGGGCCATGACTTCGTGGGGTCTGCGCCACACTCGAACCTTACCATCCGTTCTTACCAACTAAAATCGGAACTCATCTGACCAGGAGACGTTTTTAGTCTTCTAAAGTCCAATTTATATGGGCACGATCCCAGGAATGGCGCTGGAGACGATGTCAGCAACGGCACTTGCGTCAGTTGTCTACTGCCAGAGCCCTTAACACCAAATTTCGACGCACTGTCATAAGATATACACTCATCGTACGTCCCACATCTATTTATGCGGTTATTTTACAGTGTTGCTTGTATTTTAGCAATGACACCTCGACCCAAACGCCGCTGCTCTCGGTCGTTAAGTGAAAGCCGTCGGCCACTACCTCGTCAGCGATGAGAGTTACTGCCTGAAATGTATTCTAGGCACACTCTTGACACTGTGTCTCGCGGAATATTGAATTCCCCACTAGTTCTGAAATGGAATGTCCCATGCGTCTAGCTCGAACTACCGTCCCGCGTTCAAAATCTGATAATTCCCGTTTGGAAACCTTTTCATATGAATCACTCGAGTACAAATGACAGCTCTGCTAATCTCCATTGCCCTTTTTATACCCTGTGTACGCGTTACCACCGTCATCTGTCTATGCGCATCGTTGTTCCGTGGTTTCTATCACCTCAATGTAGTTCAGGAGATAAACAATGAGGTGCGCGAAAAACTGCCAAATCATGGTTCAAATGGCCCTGAGCACTATAGGACTTAACTTCTGAGGTCATCAGTCCCCTAGAACTTAGAACTACTTAAACCTAACTAACCTAAGGACATCACACACATCCATGCCCGAGGCAGGATTCGAAGCTGCGACCGTAGCGGTCGCGCTGTTCCAGACTGTAGCGCCTAGAACCGCTCGGTCATCACGGCCGGCGCCAAATCATGCAAGACGTTTAAGTTTATTACTTCTTTGCTACTAATTCTATAGGCAACACATTTTGCAAACAGTATGCACATGTGCTGCTCAATGTACAACAAAATTATATAACTGTACAACACATAGTTCAGGAGATATGACCTCTTGAACATTAAGCACATGGCCAGACACTAAGTGGTACAGGCGTGGATTCACAGCTGTAAATAAATACCTGCGCTACGCTGGGTTGCTAAGTGAGTATTATTGCAATTGTCGATAATTAGCGTCTAATTAATCTACCAGCAAATACACTTACAATTTTTCTCTTAGATCTTCTCCGATTTCAGCAGTTCGCGGAAAAGATTACGTAGCTTTCTTCCAAATGAACTCTTAAGAGATTATATAATTCAGGATACTCGTAGGCAGGGGTATTAAAATGCAGCAGAGCTTACAGGAAAAAAATAGAAACAAAAATCTTAGTACCTTTTCCGTGACTTGTGTAGACTGTTTCATTACAATTAGTTGCAAATGATTCTGCAAGATCACATATGAAACAGTTTACATATTTAACATTACTAAAAACCTACACATTGTTTTCTCAGCATATGCTTACATTTAGGGCATACTAAAAAATTACATTAGTAGTTTGGACTTAAAAACCGTACGTGAGACCACCTAATAACATGCCATACAGCTTTTTGGAGAGAGAGAGAGAGAAAAAGAGAGAGAAGAGAGAAAAAGAGAGAGAGAGAAAGAAAAAAAGATATTAGATGTTCGACTGGTGTTCTTCCTTACGTGTTATATCGATGCTGCCATATACTATCTATTGGATTTGTATTTAGACATAACTTGGACATTCGTTGTAGACGTACTACTATATCTAATTTTTAGATATAGATTAGTCAGTTTTTGGCCGTTATTTCCCCTCTTAACGGCTTGGATGACTGTGGATGAGCGATATCACATGTTTACATAGTTACCATTAGTGATGTTTTGATTATTTTCTTAGGTTTTGTTTTGAGTTTTTTCCTAAAATTTTATCTGGTTTATGTTGAGACTACCTTTTATTTTTAATTTTTAATTAATAATTTTATTATGGTGCATGGACTGTGATGTTTTCTTAGTGTTACATCTCTGTTGTATAGTTTTTATGTTGTTACTGTGGATTTGTATTACTTAGTATTTCTGGTTTGCTTATTTCACCTTTTTTCTGTTTTATAATATCAATGAAGTTTTCAATGTATTTTTTGTGCTTCAGGTCGGTTTGTCTTAACGTTCTGGGTTCCTCGCCAATTCAGATGTGATGAGCAGTGTAATAGGCACATTGAGAGTGCAGAGGTCTTAGATGCAGAACTGAATGCCGGGACTGATTTTCAGTCGTAGAAAATAAGATTACATTTCATCTTGCTGCGTGTCAAAGGTACTGAACTGTTGTTTTTCTTATTGCTGTTGTGGTCCTCAGTCCGAAGACTTGTTTGATGTAGTTCTGCTCGCTTATCTAACCTGTGCAAGCCTCTTCATCTCTGCATAACTCTAGCAATTTACAGACATGTCAATCTCCTTACTATATTCAATCATTGGTCTGCCTCTATGATTTTTATCCCCCCCCCCCCAAACCGCCACTTCCTTTCATTACCAAACTAACGCTTCCTTGATGCCTCAAAATGTGTCCCATCAACTGAGTCCTTCTTTTAGTCAAGTTGTGCCACAACTTTATTTTTCCAGCAATTTTATTCCGCACCTTTTCATTATTTACTCAATGCATCCATCTAATATTCAGCATTCTTTTGTAGCACGACGTTTCGAAACCTTCTACTCTCTTCTTGTCTGAACTGCTTATCGTTCACGTATCCTTCCATACAAGGCTACAAGCCTGACAAATACCTTCAGTAAGGACTTCCTAACGCATTTCTATTCGGCGTTAGCAAATTCCTGTTTTTCAGAAACGATGTTCTTACTAAAGCCAGTCTGCATTTTACATGCTTTCTACTTAGTCCATTATCAGTTATTTTTCTGTCCAAAAAGCGGAACTCATCGACCACTTTAAGTATCTTATTTCCAGATCTAATTCCCTCAGTACCATCCGATTTAATTCCTCTATATTCCATTGTTTTTGTTTCATTTTTGTTGATTTTCAGCTTATAACCTCTTTTCAAGACACTATCTATTATGTTCAGCTGCTCTCTTAAGTTCTTTGTCGTTTCTGACTGAATTACAGAGCAATCGTCAGTTTTTTTATATAAGTGGTAGATAAACTTTCGTTTCCGGTATTATACGCCTAGTACCTTTACATATTTCACACGACTAAACACCTACATATTGTTTTATCGGCATCTGCTTACATTACTTTAAATTATGTTAGTAGTTGGAACTTAAAACCTGTAGGTGAGAACACCTAACAACAAACCAAACAGCTCACTGCATTTTTTAAGCAAAAACGGTATTATACATTATATACCGCGGACTGTGGATGAAGGGCAACAGACAGATTCCATATTCCTAGAGTTCCGGAAACCATTTGCCACGGTGCTCCATTGCAGGCTGTTAACAAAGGTACGAGCATATGGAATTATTCACAGATATACGGCTGTCTCGAAGACTTCTTAAGTGATAGAATCCAATATGTTGTCCTCGTCGGCGAATATCCATCAGAGAGAATTGTCAGGAGTGCCCCAAGGAAGTGTGATAGGACCTTCGTTGTTCTCTGTATTCATAAATGACTTGGCGAACAGGGTAGACAGCAATCTGCGCTTATTTATTGATGATTCTGGGGCGTACGGCAAGATGTTGAAGTTGAATGACGGCAGGAAGATACAAGACGACTCAGACAAAGTTTCTGCTTGGTGTGATGAATGGCAGCTACTATGTGATCAAAAGTATCTGGACACATGGCTGAAAATGACCTACAAGATGGTGGCGCCCTCCATCGGTAATGCTGAAATTCAGTATGGTGTTGGCCCACCCTTAGCCTTGATGACAGCTTCCATTCTCACAGGCATAGGTTCAATCAGGTGCTGCTTCCAGCACCTTTGGGGAATGGCAGTCCATTCTTCACGGAGTGCTGCACTGAGGAGAGGTATCGATGTCGGTCGGTGAGGCCTGGCACGAAGTCGGCATTCCAAAACATCTCAAAGGTCTTCTGTAGGATTCAGGTCAGGACTCTGTGCAGGCCAGTCCATTACAGGGATGTTACTGTCTCGTAACCACAGTCTGTGCATTATGAACAGGTGCTCGATTGTGTTGAAAGATGCAATCGCCATCCCCGAATTACTCTTCAACAGTGGGACGGAAGAAGGTGCTTAAAACATCACTGTAGGCCTGTGCTGTGACAGTGCCACGCAAAATAACAAGGAGTGCAAGCTCCCTCCATGAAAAACACGACCACACCATAACACTACCGCCTCCGAATTTTACTGTTGGCACTACACACGCTGGCAGATGACGTTCACCGGGCATTCGCCATACCCACACCCTGCCATCGGATCGCCACATTGTGTATCGTGATTCGTCACTCCACACAACGATTTTCCACTGTTCAATCGTCCAATGTTTAGGTTCCTTACACAAAGGGAGGCGTCGTTTGGCATTTACTGGCGTGATGTGTGTCTTATGAACAGTCGCTCGACCATGAAATCCAAGTCCTCTCACCTCCCGCCTAACTGTCATAGTACTTGCAGTGGATCCTGATGCAGTTTGGAATTCCTGTGTGATGGTCTGGATAGATGTCTGCCTATTACACATTACGACCCTCTTCAACTGTCGGCAGTCTCTGTCAGTCAACAGATGAGGTCGACCTGTACGCTTTTGTGCTGCACATGTCCCTTCGCGTTTGCACTTCACCATCACATTGGGAACAGTGGACCTAGGGATGTTTAGGATTGTGGAAATCTCGCCCACAGACGTATGTCACAAGTGACACCCAATCACCTGACCACGTTCGAAGTCTGTGAGTTCTGCGGAGCACAACATTCTGCTCTCTCACGATGTGTAATGACTACTGAGGTCGCTGGTATGGAGTACCTGGCAGTAGGCGGCAGCACAATGCACCTAATATGAAAAACGTATGTTTTGGGGGTTGTCCGGATACCTTTGAACACATAGTGTAGCTGTTAATGTGGAAAAATGTCAGTTAATGCGGGTGAGTAGGAAGAACAACCTTTAATGTTCGGTTACAGGATTACTAATGTTCTGCTTCACACAGTCAAGTCGTTTCAGTATCTGGGCGTAACGTTGCAGAGCGATATGAAATGCAACGAGCATGTGAGAACTGTGTTAGGGAGGGGAATGGTCGACTTCGGTCTAATTGGAGAATTTTAGGGCATAATGGTTCACCTGCAAAGGAGACCGCATATAGGACGCTGGTGTTACCTATTCTTGAGTACTGCTCGGGTGTTTGGGATCCGTACCAAGGCAGATTGAAGGAAGACATCTAAGCAATTCAGAGGCGGGCTGCTACATTCGTTACTTGTAGGTTTGAACAACATGTATAAGTGTTACGGAGATGCTTCGGGAACTCAAATGGGAATCCAAGGAGGGAAGGCGCCATTCTTTTCGAGAAACACTATTGAGGAAATTTAGAGAACCAGCGTTTGAAGTTGACTGCCGAACGATTCTAGTGCCGCCAACATACACTCCTGGAAATTGAAATAAGAACACCGTGAATTCATTGTCCCAGGAAGGGGAAACTTTATTGACACATTCCTGGGGTCAGATACATCACATGATCACACTGACAGAACCACAGGCACATAGACACAGGCAACAGAGCATGCACAATGTCGGCACTAGTACAGCGTATATCCACCTTTCGCAGCAATGCAGGCTGCTATTCTCCCATGGAGACGATCGTAGAGATGCTGGATGTAGTCCTGTGGAACGGCTTGCCATGCCATTTCCACCTGGCGCCTCAGTTGGACCAGCGTTCGTGCTGGACGTGCAGACCGCGTGAGACGACGCTTCATCCAGTCCCAAACATGCTCAATGGGGGACAGATCCGGAGATCTTGCTGGCCAGGGTAGTTGACTTACACCTTCTAGAGCACGTTGGGTGGCACGGGATACATGCGGACGTGCATTGTCCTGTTGGAACAGCAAGTTCCCTTGCCGGTCTAGGAATGGTAGAACGATGGGTTCGATGACGGTTTGGATGTACCGTGCACTATTCAGTGTCCCCTCGACGATCACCAGTGGTGTACGGCCAGTGTAGGAGATCGCTCCCCACACCATGATGCCGGGTGTTGGCCCTGTGTGCCTCGGTCGTATGCAGTCCTGGTTGTGGCGCTCACCTGCACGGCCCCAAACACGCATACGACCATCATTGGCACCAAGGCAGAAGCGACTCTCATCGCTGAAGACGACACGTCTCCATTCGTCCCTCCATTCACGCCTGTCGCGACACCACTGGAGGCGGGCTGCACGATGTTGGGGCGTGAGCGGAAGACGGCCTAACGGTGTGCGGGACCGTAGCCCAGCTTCATGGAGACGGTTGCGAATGGTCCTCGCCGATACCCCAGGAGCAACAGTGTCCCTAATTTGCTGGGAAGTGGCGTTGCGGTCCCCTACGGCTCTGCGTAGGATACTACGGTCTTGGCGTGCATCCGTGCGTCACTGCGGTCCGGTTCCAGGTCGACGGGCACGTGCACCTTCCGCCGACCACTGGCGACAACATCGATGTACTGTGGAGACCTCACGCCCCACGTGTTGAGCAATTCGGCGGTACGTCCACCCGGCCTCCCGCATGCCCACTATACGCCCTCGCTCAAAGTCCGTCAACTGCACATACGGTTCACGTCCACGCTGTCGCGGCATGCTACCAGTGTTAAAGACTGCGATGGAGCTCCGTATGCCACGGCAAACTGGCTGACACTGACGGCGGCGGTGCACAAATGCTGCGCAGCTAGCGCCATTCGACGGCCAACACCGGGGTTCCTGGTGTGTCCGCTGTGCCGTGCGTGTGATCATTGCTTGTACAGCCCTCTCGCAGTGTCCGGAGCAAGTATGGTGGGTCTGACACACCGGTGTCAATGTGTTCTTTTTTCCATTTCCAGGAGTGTACATTGCGCGTAAGGAACGCGAAGGTAGATTCTAGAAATTAGTGCTCAATCAGAGACATTTAGACAGTTGCTTTTCCCTCGCTCTGTTTGCGACTGGAACAGGAAAGGCAATGACTGGTAGTGATACAGGGTACCCTCCGGCACACACCGTACGGTAGATGTCGATTCTCGGTACACTTTCTTCGACGAGATGACACTTCTTGGGCCTCTTAGATGTAGAGTGACATCTGCATGTTAAAAGGGCCTCTTTGTGCAGCACGTGATTCTAGCTTAACAAGAACACAGGTGTTCACACCACTATTTGCGTGTAAGATGGGGCGATACCACATATCACTTGCTAGGTGAAAGATTTGCTTCGAGTAAACTTCGGTAACGACCGCATCATCTACAGGCAATTGCAAGATGTGCGGCCTGCCAAATCCCCCAAGTAAATCCATGTGACTTCTGATTGTGCAGATATCAGAGAGTAATTTTTCAGAACTTTTCTCGTGAAGAAAAAAAGCGATCTGGCTAAAATACTTTAAAAATAGATTAAAAACAGTCTTGACCGAAATATAATGTTTATTTATGACGGTTTACCAGTTTCGGTTAGAATGTGAACAACTTCAGACCATTCATACCATGATGGTAAGCAGTGGTGTTTGAAAGGAGAAGGGGTTGTGACTCCACGAACGTAACTGCGAACTGCTGTGGCAATTGACGTTTGTGGAATCACAACACCTGCTTCTTTCACGCCACCACCGAAGCTGCAAGTACTACTTATGATACAGAAGCTGACACTCGCTAGAAATTCGTGGCGGACCACATCACACCAGTTAGAAGACATGACAATTAGATGGAGCGTGGAGGGTAGTCACTTTCTCCCTTCCTTCACTTCCCAGGTTTGTCGCTTCCATCTGTGGACTTATGGTGAATCTGAGAATGTGCGCCTATACCCAGCTAGAAAGTTACCAGTCAGGCCGTAAGACCTTACACGTGTGCAAGACCCCATGCAAGCAACTGAAAAATATCCTGGTTTAATGTACCTTGTAATTTCTAGAATTCCTTGCCATTTTCGAGACTCCTGCTTTTCATGCCACTTTATTCTCCAACCGTTAGCTGTGATATTGTGAAATCGATACAACGTATGTAAAAGTACAAACACTTCTACAAAATTATGTTTTGTTTGGATCAAGAGACACCCTCTCCCCTACACCAACCTTTAGATCTTCGCCTTTCGCCTTTCTCCGACCTCTGAATTGACGTACACGTCCAGTTACAGGGGGAATTTTTAGCGTGGATTCCTAACATAGTGGCGTCTTGGCGTTTTCCAAGTACACAAACCTTCTCAGAGGTGAAAGAAGCGATAAGTGAGAGAAAAACTCCTTCGATCTACAGAGGGATGAATCCTGGACGTTGGGATTTGTGGTCTGTCACTTACCCACTGACTTATATTGAATAAACTTGAATAGCAACTACGAGAGAGAGATTTTATAATAATATTGCTTCCATTGCCGTACGTCTAACGTAGGGATCATGAGAATAAAATAAGACAGATTAAAGCACGTGTAGACGCACACTCTTTCGTTCCGTATGCGAATGGAGTAACTCGCGAAAGCCGTCCAATACGCAGTACACATTGCAGAGTGGTTTCCGTTGCGTAGATATATGGTTGCTGTATCCAGTTGGGACCTCGTCGAGCCACTCTGACATAGGGGCGTAAAAATGAGGTGAAAAACTTGTTTAACAGAATTCTTTTTATTTAGAACACAGTTACATGGGACTTGTTGCGGCAGAGGTAGTTGATACACCATATTTTTCGGAAGATTTCACCTTCGGCAGCAAGTCTTTTTTTTTTTTCATTTTATGTATCTGTGAAACTCCATGCAAGTGAGATGAAGTTTCCTCAGTACCTGAGCCAAGCTCATAACAGTATTTTGCAAAATCGGTAAAACATTGGGTTTTATCAGCTTGTCGGGACAATGAGGTGCATCACGGTGGTGGTCCAGATGTATCGGGACGGATACGTATAAAGCACCTTAACGGAAAACTGTCTGAAACTGGGGAGGAAAACTTCACCGATTGGAGCGCAGGTGCAAGGTAAGTTTATTTTTTTGCGAAAGGGGTGGGGGTGGGGGTGGGGGGGGGGGGCGACGAAGCGCCTCGGATGTCGCAGTCATTGGGCGTTAAGGAAGTACTACTGAATCAGCAAGAAAGAAGTAGCCTCCCGAGATGTTGTGACGTACCAGGAGGTGCTGATATTCATCTGGGATGCACAAATATTGTATGTAGTCCGACTGAAAGAGACGTAGCGCAAATATGATTCTTTTTTTACAAGCAGTAAAAAGGAAGAATAGGTTGCAACGAGTACTCGAAAGACAAATTATGTACCAGTAGCCTGTCATTATTACTCGTATTTAAAAAAAGTTTGTTATTTAGAAAATTAAGCCACCGACCGTACTAACACAAGATCAAAATAATAGGCCAGTGCAGACTGTATATCGCTGGAATAGCGACAATGCCGCGATTGTTAACTGAAAATCAGTAATTAAAGATTTAGAAGTTTGGAAGGCTGTCGGTTTAGAATTTTGATTGTATGTCTCAATAGCGAACAAGTTTGTTAGCGATATTTTCTGCGGGAAAAGAAGGCATGACACAGAAAATTCCTATAGTAGAATAAAAACTGGGTTTTCACCACAGAAATCAAGGAGGAAAATTTGCTATATGATGCTACGAGATTTTTTTGTGTCCACTGGCGAAAACTAGCGGTAAGTCACAAACGTTTTCAATTTTTCTTTTATATTCGTTTAACATAATGGTTGGCTTTGTTACAATAACTGTTTATTAGCAAGACGGTAAAAAGGTCGAGAATATAGTCCTCTTATTGACAGCTTAAATTTAACCCATAGTATTAGTTTTTTATATGGCCACGTGACACGAATGAACCCAGGAAGGATGTCTAAATGGATGTTAAAACTACTCTTCACATAAGGAAACGAAAAAAGATCTGCGAG
This sequence comes from Schistocerca serialis cubense, assembly GCF_023864345.2. NCBI lineage: Eukaryota > Metazoa > Arthropoda > Insecta > Orthoptera > Acrididae > Schistocerca > Schistocerca serialis. Next base: position 114,057,013 of record NC_064642.1, on the reverse strand, counting down.
AACTGGAAATTTCTCCTATCTGTATCCAAGAGCGTGACCCATTTAAGGAAAAATTACAAAGGTTTCCGGGAAAAGCCGAAGCTGAAGACAGGGAAAGCAAGGACTCAAAAGAGAAACCAACAACACCGGAAATGAATGTAGAAGCACTGGGTTGCAGCTAAAGCTTAGAAAAAGGGACAGTTGAATTGGCGTATCCTTAGTTGGCGGAAACGAACAAAGAAGTAATTGTTACGGTACATGTTACATGTACTGTTAAATATTTGCACATAGCAGAGCAACACGCTTACCAAAAAGCAATTTAGAGGGGCAAAAGTGGAGAACGTCGTATATAATCTATGACAGGAGCCCAAATGTATAAGCTGTGACAGAGGGCTGGAATTTTACTTTTTCTGTTGGAGGCAGTCCGAAATCGGTAGATGCAGTCTCTACTTTTGAAGACAGAACTATCCATGAATGTAAACTTTATCTGATAACATTTGCAATCTAATGCTCAAGGGCTTCACCCTTGCCGCCACTAGAGGAGCATTTGTGGTTGTCTAACACAGCCCCAAGGCCGCGGTGGCCGAGCGGTGCTAGGCGCTTCAGTCCGGAACCGCGCGACTGCTACGGTCGCAGGTTCGAATCCTGCCTCGGGCGTGGATGTGTGTGATGTCCTTAGGTTAGTTAGGTTTAAGTAGTTCTAAGTTACTAGGGGACTGGCGACCTCAGATGTTAAGTCCCATTGTGCTCAGAGTCATTTGAACCATAGCCTAGTACATGCTGAGTAGAATATTATAATAAATAATAATAATAGCTTTATTCAACATCGAATGGTACACTGCACATGTACAAAGAAACAGTAATGATTACAGTTATTTGTACAATACACAAGACACATTCTTCAGAATACGTCATTAATTTACAACAAAATTACAATAAGGTGTTTTCTTATTTCTATTCACATAATTTCAGAAAGCATTTGTTGTTCTTCATATAAGTATGGTACTCTTCTAATGTGTAGAAAGGGTGTTTTACTAATAATTTCTTAAGCTGATGTTTCAGTTTAATTGTAGGAAGAGCCATGACTGCTCTAGGCAGTGCATTAGCTAATTTCATACCTGCATACTGAGGCCCCTTTTCGTAAAGTGCTGTTCTGTGGCTGCCAATGTAATATCTTTATTTATTTCTAGTATTGTACTGGTGGAAATCTGAATAAGTGTTTGGGTGCAGTCTTTTCACAAGCAACATGGCTTTTAGAATATATGTGTTTATAACAGTTAACACCTCTATTTTTGGAAACAGGTTGCCACAAGATTCACTATATTTTGCTCCACAGATTATTCTCACACCCCTTTTTTGAAGAATTTCTGATGACTGTGGAACTGCAGGTAATTTATAAACGTCAGCAACAGTAAGGGATTGCCTACAAAATATTATAGGACTCTCCAAATCGTTGTACAACAGACACAGGAAGCAGACTGTCACATCTGAATTTTTTAATAAGGCCTTCTGTGCCGCGCGGGATTAGCCGAGCGGTCTTAGGCGCCAGTCATGGACTGTGCGGCTGGTCCCGGCGGAGGTTCGAGTCCTCTCTCGGGCATGGGTGTGTGTGTTTGTCCTTAGGATAATTTAGGTTAAGTAGTGTGTAAGCTTAGGCACTGATGACTTTAGCAGTTAAGTCCCATAAGATTTCACACACATTTGAACATTTTTTGAGGCCTTCTGTCACACACATTCTATGCATATTGAAAGTGCACATTCAAGCTTTTCGACTGTAATCATAATGCTCTCTGTCTACTTGGTTAAAATTTGTTATTCACGCCATCAAAAGCCTTAAAAATTCATAAAAGACACAAGCGCATGACATTTAATAGTTTATGGATTCTAGAAGGTGATTAACGAATGGGAACACTGCCCATTCAGTGAATATTCCCTTTTATGGTCTCAGCTGACTTTATGAAGGATATTGTGATCATCAGAATGAACATTGCTCTGTTATGCAATCTTTTGCTTGCAGTCTGTAGTGGCATAGAGATAGACTAAGGTATTGCATATATGTTACATTACCCATCTCAGGACATGGCAACCTCTGTCAAAGCCATGGTTAAAGGTACAACTGATTTTCTTGAGGTCAGGGTGATAAGAGAACTAGTTGGTGCCTGATCTGAATTGGTAAGGGTTCACTATGGGTACAGAAAGAAATGGTATGAGAAATCCTTTTATGGATTAGCTGACTAGGGTATCATCTGATTGTGATGGCTTTGGCAAGATTATTAGGAAGTGGGGGGAGGAGGGTCTACAGGTAACTTTGACTTCAAACTATACATAAGCTGCCCATCACTTCTAAAGATATAATTATTTCATGTGACAAATGTTCTTAGTCTTAAGCACATCAAACGGTGTAGGCCTATTTCCTGTTACTGTTTCTTTTTTATTTATTTTTACAATTTTTACAAGAGAGAGTGTAACTGCCCCATGTTCTCTTCTGTATTCTAATCTTCCTGGTTCTGTAGGACCTGTTCTATTGTGAATTCTAACTGTCCTGATTTTGTGGAACCGCTTTGTTCACAAAAGAATAATTTGATGATAGCCTAGTATCTATTTGCTCATTCATTTGTGTTGCATGTTTTTTAAAAAATGTATGCCTTCAGTTTCTTAGTGGTTGTTGAAGTGACAAATGTTTTCATTTTGATTGCAAATGCACATTGTTATTTGCTTGAATCTTCTCTGCAGCCAGAAGCACTGACATGAGATCCTTGACTTTGCTACTGTCCAGTTATTAGCTGTTTATTTTCTTTATTCAATATTTATGGTAAGAGAGAACAGATGATGAAACTATTTAGCACAGAGTGTCTGCCTTGTGGAAGATAGTAGCATAGCCTGATGACTGCTGAGGCTCCTGTTCCTTGTTTCAGTTGTTGGACAGTGATCTCTGGAAGTGCACTCTTATCCTGATGACTTTCAAGATAAATTACTGGTCTTGAAGGTGCACTCAATCCATAGTTCAAGTTCTCACCATTTAGTTTTCTCCAAGTAAATGTTCATTTCACAAGTTCTAGAAATCTGAGATGTGTGTTCAGGCACCAGTATTTCCAGAGATCAAAGCAAATTCTGTCATGTTTTTGGAGATATTTTGAAGGTGCTTCACTGCCCACAGTTCATTCTAGATCAAAAATTTCTGCAGAGTGGACGTTCTGTCTGCACCCTTTAGAAAAATATTAAGGTTAATTTATAATTTATTTAGCAAACACAGTTGTGGTCATGTATGAGTTGTTACTTTTTATTTGTGGATGCCCAGTTTTGATCTACTACAGAGATCATCATTGCTTGGTGGAAGCAGGAATCCCTGGCATGGAGCAGGTCCATCCATGCTGGTGTTCTTAACAATGATGATTTCTATAGTCATCCACAAATAAAATCAGTCATCCACAAATAAAAAGTAATAACTTATGCGGGACCATGACAATTTTTACTAAATAAATTATAGTATTATTAGATTGTTGCTTTCTGGAACATTGTTCCAAAATATTTCAAATGTTAATTTACTTTAAATGTAAAAGATAATAATATATAAAATTATGATCATTAATGTTAATCATGATGCAAAGTACCTTGGAATTTAGTAAAGGTAATTGACATTAACAGATAGGAACGTGAGTTCAAAAACTGGGACAATTTACCAATGTCATTTAGGCCTACATCTTGGACATAACTATTTTCAGCCCAGAAGCCAACACAATTTGTAGTAACTCCACAACAAATGACAGCACAAACCTTTTGAAATAGACTTTGAAAACATGATATGACCCTTCCATATTTTAACCAAATACCTTTTGAAATTGAGTAAAATGAAAAAGTACGCTCCCACTATGAAGTCACATAGCACAGAAGGTGATCTTTGTTGTAAGGCATATGAACTGCCACTTTAAAGACTGAATATTTCACTCTGCAGCAGATTGAAAGGTGTTATATTTCCTGACTGATTAAAAAGTTGTGCCAAACATTGACAAAGTTTTAATCTTTCACAAATTCTCACAACAGTGTATATTTTGTTGTAGCATGAAGGATTAATGTGGAAACAACCCTAAAATTTGGCTAAGTGACTGTCCACAATATCTTTCCTCCCAGGAATGTTAGTGCAGTAAGTTATGCAAGAGAACTCCTGTGAAATTTGAAAAATGAAAGAGAATTACTGATAAAATAAAAGCTGTATAGGCAGATTGTGAGTCAAGCCTGTATAATCTTATTGGCGGGAGTATTACTTATGAATAGGCAAGGGTCCAGAGGTAAATTCTGGTCCAGCACACAGCTTAATTTTATCAGACAGTTTCAGAACAGTAGCACTTTCATATATAAGTTGGCAGTAGGGTAGTGTCGATTTGAATATGACTCAGGTCTCATGTTGAGAGATCAGTCTTGCAGATTCATATGATAATGCTGATGGCCTGTGTTGGACACTCGTAGTTAGTCAGGGAACAATTTTAAGATAGTCAAATGTATTACTGAGAAGTGCCTGGTAAGAACAGTCTGCAGATATATATACTAATTAGATCATCAAACCACTTCTGGACGTGATTGGTGAGAGTGAGTTAAATCTATGGTACTACATGTACAGGTTACTTATTCATGATGGTTTTAGGAGATCACAGAGGGGTTGTGGAAGATGTGCAATAATGTCCTACATCACATATACTCTCCATCCGAACAGGCCTTGGAAGGCCCAACAATGCCAACCAACTTTTGTGTTATCATCAGCCGATAGGCATCACTGGATGCAGATTTGGAGGGACATGAGGTCAGCACACCACCCTCCCAGCCATTGTCAGTTTTCATGTCAAGAGCCACTACTTCTCACTCAAGTAGCTCCTCTGTTGGCCTCACGAGGACTGAGTGCAGCCCGCTTGCCAACAGCACTCAGCAAACTCTGGTGGATGACCGTTGGAGTGCTAGCTGAGCCCAACAGGCCTTAACCTTGGTGATCTGATTTACATCAGATAAAATGACCAAATTAGGTAAAAACAGTGTGTTACATAAATGTGGAATTTCAATATGTTTTGGATAGATGGCAGCATCAGTTGTAAATACTGGAATACTTTATTTTACAGATCGATGTCGATCGCTGTGTGACCATCTTCAGTGCAAATTATTTGAACCTCGTAGCTTTAAGCTCACTGTACGTTGGACTGCCAACTACTAAGGTTACAAGATAGGCTCTTCTGTAAAATTTAATGTATGCAGTAAAAGTGAAGATATTGGTGGAAGTGATCATCTCAGTACATGTTACACCTCATAGAAAATTTTGTGCTATTATGATATCTGCCTACATGGTTTGAATAATTTGCACTGTAGATGGCCACACAGTGGCCAAAATCGATCTGTAAAATAAAGTATTTCAATTTTTACAACCGATGCTGCCATTTATCCAAAATAGGAGGGTGATTTGAAAAGTTCTTGGAATGGAATAGAAAAAAATTACATCACTGAAAGTTTTTTTATTTTCCAATGTTGTCTCCTTGCAGATTTATTCACTTGGTCCAACGATGTTCCAGTGTCTTGATCCTATCCCGAAAATGAGTTCCTCCAGAGTTGTGAAATAGTTGCAGCTCTGGCTATCAATTCTTCGTTTAAAGTGAATCTGCGTCCACCAAAAAAAATTTCAGTTTTGGGAAGAGATGGAAATCTGATGGAGCCATATCAGGTGAATAAGGCAGGTGTGGTAACAATTCGTACCTTAGTTCATGTAATTTTGGTATTTCGATGACGTGTGTGGGCGCGCGAGCCACGACACCCATCTTGCAGATAATTTTTTCATTGCGAATTCTTCATTAAAATGTGATATACTCTTTCAGATGATATCTGGCAAGTGTGATTAATTTCATGCACTTTCAATCAGCAATCCTCCATGACCATTTTGTGCACTTTTGTAATGATTTCTGGAGTAGTGACACATGTTGGCCGTCCACTGCACAGACCATCTCCTAAGCTCTCACGACCAAATTTAAATTCATTTGTCCACTTGGCAACAGTTGAATACGAAGGAGCAGAGTCACCCAGTGTATTCTGGAAATCATCATGAATATCCTTTGCTTTCATACCTTTCTTTAAAAAGTACTTAATCACTGCTTGAATCTCGATTTTTTCCATTTTCGCAAATCACTATGTGGGAACAACAACAGAGCCACACCACTGCCACAGCTCTCTTCCAAGAGCACTGACATGGCATGTGTTTAGAGGCAATAGTCCAATGAACACCACGTGAACAACTGATTGTGTTAGTGCTGACCTTTTGTGGTGATTCTGAGAACTTTTCAAACCACCCTCGTATATTGACAATAATATGGTCATGGTGCACACCATTCCCAGTGGAGTTAGATGTCAATGTGGAATCTACTCTTGTTCATAAATGTCTTGATTATGTTGATAGATAAATTACAGTAAATGGTTTTTGACTTGAGAGATTAAAAATCCTGTATCTTGAAATGACTATAGCACACTGAATTGTAATCCAACATCCACTGTGGTCGTTTAAAATCAGCTCCTGGACTTTTTAGTTCTGGTGGTAATTATTATTATATATCCATCAAATGTGATCAAGACAATTATGACCAAAATTTTGGCCAGTAAATTGCAGGTTCCAGTTGATGACGTCAAATTTAATTTGAAATAGATTTTAACTCAGCTGAAATCTGGACATAAAGATATGGAAACTCAGTCAAGAAGTAAGCAACGTATTTTACCAGTTCACCTTGATGTAAGGTCAACAGTCACATTCAAAATGTAACCAACAAACTTGGTGTAGCCAGCTCAGAAGGAAAAGCATCGCAGTATATGTGGCAATCAGTGCCACAAGCATTTAGTTAGTTCGAGATCATTTCATCTTCTTCCAAGAAGATCAAGAACATGTTACCAAGTTCAGAAATTATTCTGGGGTTGAAAACATTTCAAGCAAAATATTAAAAAGTATATTCCTCTGTTGTAGGTATTTTACTCAGCCAGAAATTTAATGCATCACTTTCATAATGTATGTTTCCAGATAATCTAAAGGGTGCCATTGTTAGACCCCTTGTTAACAAAGGTTGTTGGGCAAATATTAATAACTATCAACCTGTTCCGATATTAATGCCCTTCTCAAAAGTTTTGAAAATGGTAATGTATTCAAGAATATCTGAATATACATGTAAATATAAGATTTGGAGTTAGTCAGAATCTGGATTCCAAAAGGACATCTCCATTTCACTAACCGTGTATAAAAATATCTAAATGACAAGATTTCACCTACCAGAATCTTTTATGGCCTGCCTAAGACATTTGACTATGTAGATCACAATGGTCGTTGGAAGAAACCTGAAGTTTATGGCTTTTGCGGCACAGTGGCCAACTGGTTGACTTATTATTGTGTTGGTGCATAAGTTCATAGAGTTTTCCCTAAGTTTAGTAAACATAACAGATACTCATAATAAAGAGTCATTAGTAATATATTCTTCTCACTATTTACAACAACCTGCCAATGCTCGGATAACTTTTGATTCCACAAGTGTAAAAATCGTGTGGTTTTGAGACAAAGAACTCACCGAGCCATGTTTGAATCACATTTTCATCTGGAAAGGAAGTTTGTTGAAGGTTGTTCGATGGAGAGCAGAAAAGGTGAAAATCAGAGGACACAAAATCAGGTGAATAATGTGGGTGCAGAATTATTTCCCAACTCAACTCCCGTATAGTGCTATTTTCACTGTGGCAGAATGTGGGCAGGCATTAATATGGAGTAGGATCACTTCACACAGTGTTCCTTGTCACTGTTCTTGGATTATATCTGCAAGATGTCAAAGTTGTTGATGATAAATGAGAGCAGTGATGGTTACACATTAGGGAAGCAATTCATAGTACACTGCACTGTCACTGCTCCACAAGAAACATCTTTTGTGGATGTGCACAGGTCTTTGTATGGGAAGTTGCTGCTTTGTTTGGACTTAACTATTCCTTTCTTTCACTTATGTTAGCATAAAGAAACCATTTATTGTCACCAGTAATAATACAGAGTAGGAATTGTCAGTGTTGTTCACGAGCCAATTGATGACGAGTAAGCAGATACGCGCACATGACTACCTACTGATTTTTCTGATTTTGGCTTGGAGCATGTGCTATCCACACACCCAATTTTTGAACCTTCCCCACTGCAGGCAAATGTTGTGCAGTGGTGGATTAATCACAGTTCATCACATTTGCAGTTCTCAAGTGCACTGACTTGGATCATTGTGGATTAATGCATTTAAATTACCTTCATCACATACTGATTGTCTTCCTGAATGTGGAGAGTCTGTAATGTCAAAATGACCCTTCTTGAAATGAAAAAAAAAACATTTTCTTGCTGTGCTCTGTCCAGTGCCATGCCCCCATACATGGCGCAAATGTTTCTGGCCACCTCCACTGCTCTCATCCCTCAGTTGAAATGTAGCAGAAGACCATGTCGGAAATTTTATGATTTCTGCATTTGGCAGCATCACTGTTTATCTCCAAATGACAAAATGGCAATATGTAAACCCAGATAACAACAGTGACCTACAAATAAAATATTACAATTGGTAATTAAACCTACAGCAACCAGTTACCAATATGCAAAACAAAAATGCTATGAACTTGTGCACCAATCTAATGTTCAACTAATAAGATGCAAATTGTGATGTTGGACATCTCAAGCAGTTCTCATGCCAAATCTTTTGAATGGGAACAAACTACTGGTATTCCACAGTATTCAATTCTGGGACCATTCATATCCTTGCACTATATAAAAATAATACTGCACCTTACTTTGATAAAGCAGAAATTGTGCTCTTTGCTGATAATGAAAGCATCATAAGCAAGCCCAACAGGCCTGCAACAAGAAAGATTCAATAAATGAAATATTCACAGTTATTATTGACTGATTCTTGGTAAGTTCTATGACTTAACTTAGAAAAAACACAAATTCATTCAATCCTGTACAAGATGAAAGCTGTTTTTTCAAAATTCCAAGGTGTGTATATTGATCAGAACTTGAATTGTAAATCACAAATTATGTATCTTCTCAAAGACTTAAGTTCATCAACATTTTCTGTACATGTAACAGCTAATTTTTGTGATGAAAGCACTATAAAATTAGCTTATTTTTCACACTTTCATTCACTGATGTCATTTTATGGGCCAGTTTCACACATAGGCATAAAGTATTCAAACACTGTAAGGAAAATACCTCGTGCCCATCCTTGAAACATGTAGGCAACTTATTGCAAAACTAGGCATACTAAAAAAAAAACCTCACAATATATTTACTCATTTATGAATTTTGTTGTGAAGACTCAGGCACAGTTTGAAAATAATTATTGTGTTCATAAATATAATGCAAGGGATGAAAGTAGCCTCCACAAATCAAAGGTTCAAAGTATGCACCAAAAATACATGAAATTTGAGTTTCTCTCTGTGTATTGAATGTTCAAACAACTAACAGGAATGCTGCTGAATGACATCTTTGACAACTGCTGATATTTCAACTGATGATAACCCCCATCTTTTTCAAGGCACAAGAGCAACAAGACAGTATGGTGCAAGGATATTTAAACCATTGGTAAGTGAGGCTATGTAGCTAATAAGATTTTTTGAGCTATTGTGAACTGATCTACCATAAATGGTCTTTCATCATTACTGTAAAACAAACTAGATTCAATTCCATACAACCTCAAAAGATAAAGAAATAAGTGAAATATTAAGTGACCTGGGCTTCCATACTAATAGCAAACCAAACTGATCCAACCACATCCTGGATCTTTGCAAAAGACTGAATTCTGTAACTGTTGACATTAAATTAGCAAGTGACATAAATAGAGACAGGTTTTTGCTTAATGCTGCTACCTTGCTAGTCATACATCAAAGGCAAAAATTAATGCTTTTTGCTCAAGTATTAGTAATTAATAATCACTTTCAGAAATTTGTAACATTGGTCATCATTGGTAGTGTGGTGACACTAGTTCTTTTAAGATGTGGATATTGTTGTTTTTTTTCATATGCTATATTATGATTGTTGTCAGTGTAGCACTGCTAAACATTTAAATTTCCTTCCTCAGTTCTTTTTTATTGTATTTATGCCTTGAAAATTACAGGGTGTTCATCTGTCGAAATAGCAGTGGTTAACAAAGAAGTCATCCTGGCTGCACCCCATTATGTTGTCTGAAGAGGCACACATATATTTGATCACTTCCTTTGTAAATTTTAGAGATTGGTAACTCATTTATTTTTGTTTATTTATTTAATTTGTGTTCCAGTGATTCATGTTGCTTATAGAAAAATAAATACGTTCGCAATAATAAATAGACAGGATCGCAAATGAAAATCTGGGGTGTATTATGAGAACTATAGATCTGTAGCGCTGATGAGGTTGACACCAGCATCGGTATGTGTTCGTCTTTGAACTCTGAGCATCGTCTTTGGAATCAGTGCATTGTCTTTGGGCTGTTCTGCCATGTCAGTTCTTTGTGAGCCTTGAATGTGTTTAGGTGAATAAATGAACTACTGCTAAATGGGTGTTGTTTGGTGTAACCAACCCGAACTTATCCCTCACTTGTGACCCCGAGTTGTAACGTCTTCTGTTTTTGCCATTTTACTGTGTCCGTGACCTCCGCATCGGTTGTTTTCGCGTGTATTACATCGACACAGCATTCGAACAATGACTTCGGCCCAGCACCTAACACCAGATTTTGTGATTGACATGCATCGTGTTGCGGGCGATGTACACCCACCAGTACTGCAACATGATGCCTCACACTCGATGGTTCCGCCGATTTCGCCGGACGTTTTCGAGCCTGCAACAATAAGTGAGGTTAGGAGTGTGCATGACTCTGGCTATCAAACGCCTTTGTTCCTGCCACAAGTGCCCTCCCTTATCGACTGTGCAGTTACCTCTTACGTATCTCCGTGCAGTGCGGGACCAATCCCGATTTCTGCAAATGCTTCGTCGGACAACCTACTACCGTCAGGACAACGATTTTCCATGCCACAATCCGTGCAGTACCATGCGGATACCTGCCACATGGCTGGAACTGCTTCGTTCACAGGTCTACCTCCTCAGCATCCAACCATGCCCGCGCCTGCCTCTGTTCAGCATCACCACATGCCTTCCTACTTCGATACCTCGGCCTGCAACAGGAAAAATAACTTGTTATCTGTGCCTGACCTACACCTCTGTCCCACTGCTACGCCTCAGTGTTTTGTGCCACGATATTTACCTTATCCGTACACTGTTTCGAGTGGAATGACTATGAACAGTGAACATTCACACATTCCGTCCCACGTTCGACATCATTTCCCACACTGTGCTTCTGGACAACCCGCATCTCCGCAGCCTCCCTTCAACACAGGTGGCCCCGGCTCTGATCATACATCAAACTTTGAACTTTTTGTCACCTGTCGCCCCCGCGCTGGCTCCAGTCGAGCTTTCGCTACCGTTCTCGGTGCCTCATCCGCGTCAGTCTTCCGCGACGTGTCAATCTGAACACACCCGCAATGTGTTGAGCTTCCGAAACCACAATCGACATATTACGGTGTCTCACCCACATTAGCCTTCTGCGTCGTGACGGATCGCGCTCAACCACAACGTGTCACCTTCACGCTGCCACCTGAACAGCCGTTGTTGCTACATCCCCTGGAGGCACACTCTCCTGGAATACTAAAGCAATAACAGCTCAATTCAGGCAGTGCCCCGACATACTCAACTCAACCTGTTCTTCCGAACATTCTACAATGCTTACTGATGCTGCCGCCATTTAATCCCGACAGATCAACAACCTGGTTGAAAATTCTGATTGAAGTGTTCGACCATTACAAACTTGACGAGTCAACCAGGTTTCTGTGCTTCATCACCCATCTGCACGACCAGGAGGACTTGATTGCTGACCTGATTGACTTCTCAGACTCATCTACCTGGTACACTCTAGCCAAAAAGACAGTTCTACCTTGGCTTGCATCCTCAACTGAGGCAGCAATACGGCAAGTGCTCCATGTCGAGCAACTAGGCAATGACAAACGTTCCCAGCTCTGGAGACAGCTACGTGCCCTTGTCAGGGCTGACCTACGCTTTGACACAGCTCTCCTCGCCATCTGGTCAAATTAACTACCTCCTCACATCCGCTTTGCTTTGGCTCAAAGGTCTCCTGAACATGTCGAGCAAAGAATGACTATTGCTGACAAGCTATGCGATGCATCACTGCTCTATTTTGCCAGCCACTGCCTACCTGACAAGTCGCAGGTTCAGGCTCATCACCCTGCGGCTGGGGCCATACTGTTCCGACCATTCCGCTCGCTCCAGGAAGCAGTAAACAAGCGACTGGGATGTCACTGCTGGAAGGGGGGGGGGGGGGGGGGGGCTATGGGGTGCCAATGGGCTGTTCCACCAACCCGAAGTTCTCCCTCATGTCCATGGATACTATTCATTGTGGTTTAGGAACTCTTCTGTAGTATAAAATGACCCTTGCAGTAGGAACTGCCTTAAGGTTCTTTAAACAAGAGCTCATCATGTACTGAACTCTTAATTGTGAAGGGAGGGCATTAAAAATCGTACAGCCACTGAAGCAGACCCCCTTCCATACTGTACTCAGTTTTGCATGCTCATAGTGGAGATCATCTTTTCTTCTGTTATCATGACAGTGATACACACTATTAGATTTGAAAAGATTGACCAGTGGATATGAAGATTTCGAGTTCCTTAAAAAGATTGCTGCATATGGCTGTAGTGTGGCCTCCACTCATGATTCTTTTGGCTCTTTTCTGCGCAGATAGCACTTTCCTAGCAAATGGCTGATTTCCCCAAAATATGATTCTACAGCTATAATGGCATGAAAATAACCATAATTATCTGATTTAACGGTTTCCATATTTCTATAGGAGCAGACAATGTGTAAAGCATAAGATACAGAATTCAGACTTTTGCAAAGATCCAGTATGTGGCTTGACCAGTTTAGTTTGCTGTCAATATTTAAGTGCTGGTATTTTGACCTGTCTGCAGCTCACCTAGTTTTTCTCCTATTTCTTCATATTTTCAGGTTGTGTGGAACTGAATATAATTTGTTTTACTGTAGCTAACAGAAAGACCAACTGATGTTAAACCTGTTCACAATGTCCATAAAAATCTTATTAGCTAACACCTCAAGTTCATTTGCTGAATTATCAACAAGTAGTGTAGTGCCATCAGCAAAGATGGTGAAATTAAATGAATCTGTACAAAGAAGTACATCAAAAATAATGAAAGGTGGGGGACCCAGAACAGAGCCCTGAAGCAATTCATGTATGATGGTATCCCATTTCAACAATACTGAGACACCTTCTTGACTATCCACTCCAACTTTCTATTTTCTGTTTTGAAAATATGATTCAAGCCACTTCCCTAATGCACCACTTATGCCTAGATATGTAGCTTTGTGTAGAAGTATTTGGCAACTGACACAGTCAAATAGGTCACAAAATATTCCAGCCATCTTCATGTTTATACTGATGGACTCCAGCACACTGGCAGCAAATGTAAATATTGCATCTTCTGTTGATAACCCATTCTGAAATCCGAACTTACTTTTGCTGATGATATTTTGTTCAGTCATGGAATGTATTAGTTTCTCTGGAAAAACTTGTTAGTAGTGAGATTCTATGAAAATTTGCAGTATCTACCTTACCTCCCTTCTTATTCAGAATTTTCACAACTGCATACTTAAGCCTTTCAGCAACTATTTCTAACTTAATTGAGGCAACGAAAATGTGGTAAAAGATTTTACTTATATGGCGGCAGCAGTATTCTTTAATTTGATAGATATGTTATCAACTCCAGTAGAGTTTACATTTTAAAGATCTAATTACTCTTTCAATTTCCAGAGTAATGACTCGTTACTTTGATATGTCATACTATTCTAGGTACACTGTCTTACACAAAATTCATGGCTTGATTTGTGAAGCCTTGTGATCCTATTTGTTCTGTTACTGTTAAGAAATATTTGTTCAATATAACATCAACTGTTCTTGGATCACTAATAAGATGATCCTCATTTTTTGTTAGGATATTTTCACCGCAAACTGCACTTTTCCCTGTTTCCTTCTTTGCAAAATTCCAGATACATTTTACTTTATTGCTTGAGTTACCAGTTTCTGCCTCCAGGAACATGTTCTTTGATGCTTGTACGGTTTTATTAAGAATCTTAATGTACAAATTGTAATGCCTCATTTTATTCAGACCATTTATCTCTCGGCTGCTGCATAAAGCTCCATTTCCAATGTACAAGAAATTTTGATGCCCTTAGCAATCCAAAGCATATGACTTGATTTAAACAGATTTTCCCTCACTAAGTTTTTAGGGAGTGTTTTTTGAAACAGATTTGTAATCTCATTGATAAATATGTTAAATTTGGAGTTTACATCAATAATCAATGACAGTACATACAGGAGACCAGTCCACAAGCTGTAGTTGATGTTTAACGTTTTCCATGGAGTGTCGGTTTGTAATCTTAATGTTTTTCCAAATGAAATTTACTTTTCTTTGTACATGTATTTGATTTATGGTGAGGAACTGTGCATCATGATCAAATAGGTCATTTATAATATTTTTCACAGTGAAATTGTTCTATACATTCTTATCTATAAATAAGTTATCTAATAGTGTACTAGAACTGCCTGTTCCTTTTTTTGGTCTGTCTACCACTGATCCTAAGTTGTAAGAGCACAAATAAAGTCCATATATAACGCCCTCATTTAATGAATTACTTAGTTTTTCTAGACAGCTGGGACAAGAGTGATCAATTGAGCATGCCTCATAAAAACATTTAGATATCCAGCAGATGCACTGTAAATTGACAGCACAATAACTGTTGCACTATTTCCTCTTATCTCAATGCTACCTACCTCAAAATGCTGTTCTGCACTTAAATAGGAGATTTATGCACTACATTGCTTAATGAAAGCTTCAAAAACAAATTCAACTCATTTCTGCTTGGTGGCTCTTTCTATTCCATTCGTGAAATTCTGAGTATAAAGATTTTGCAGTGATCAGCATTTTCAAGTTCCTGCTGAAGAAGTAGATTGTCATAGAAGGTTAATAATAATAGTCATAATAAACAGGGCTCCACCTGGTAATTGTGAATTACTGATGAAACAACTTGATGCATTATTAAATGTCTTGATTTCCAAACAAAATGAGATAATGTTAAGTGGAGATTTAAATTTAAAATTTTGTAAGCATACCTATTCTAGAGCTACACTTGATTCCCTTGCCAGGCTCAGTTTTAATCTGCCAGGAAGTTTCAATGTAATTAATGTATATGAATCATGAAAGTATGTGTATGCAAGTGATTCAATATGTATTGGAGGCTGGCTGAGTTGGCCTAATAAAAAAAAAAGGGAAAAAATGCATGATGTACATGTTTAGCTTGAGTTACAGCACTCCTCTTGTGCAGCTTAACATGTACTGTGATGCATTGTTAAATCTCATTGCTGAAATTCTTTGTCAGTGACATTTTATGGCAGATTTCTTCATTGTGCCATATAATGAAGTACATCCATATTTAGGTCTGATTCAAAGAAGGCAGAAAGCTGAAAGTTGAGTCATCTGCAGAACTGCTGAAACAATATACAGTATGTAAATAAGGCTGCTGAAGTGGTTTTTCAAAAAATGTTTTACGTGCAGCATAAAAAGTAAAATATCACATATTTTTGGTTAACTGTTCTTTTTTGTTATGCAGTTGTTCTCAAATTATTGGTTAAAATATTTGACTACTTCAAATTGTAACTCTCACATCACAGGCTGGTGAGATTGTTATCTTTTCATTATTGGTCTTACCATGCATCCGCAAAGTCTCTCCACAGCGATGAGCCTTGCATGTCCTGCTTTGTGGGGCACATACGGTTGGGAGCACATTCATGTCTCGCCTGCATGTGTTCCGTGGGGCCTGCAGTGGTATTGTGGGAATAGTAGTGTTGCATGTGCATTGCAGCTGTTAGTTATGTTATTGTCTCATTCTTGTGTAAGCTGAGTGTGGTGGGAATGCTTACTAGAGCTGAGTGTTTTTAGTGGAAGAGGTTTCCCATGCAGGAGGAACCTTCACAGATCATGTGAGTTGGCAACTTAGATTGAGTTTTCCTGCTTTGAGGTGTTCACATTGTAACACCTAATGTGGTTTAATTTACAAATTCCAGACAACAGGTTCAGTTCATGATGCGTCACAAACTAGTAGGCCCAGAATTTTAACAGAATGGAAGCTTGATGCCATTTCAGACATCATGTTGTGGAGGCCAACAAAATCAGTGAGGAGATTATCGCACAGGGTCAGCCTTAGCTGGCTGGTATGGGGCCATGTACAAAACTTCCACAAGGGGATCTCCTGCATCCCCCCCTCCCCAACACTCCTCCAACACAGGTTATATACATTCATCATGTTTAAAAGAATTCTAAGTTTTGTCATTGACATACTATCAATATATCAAAAGACTGTTGCTTCAGCAGATCTACTGTTGTAATAGGAAAATAATTAATCAGAGAAGGAATCTTAATAAGTATGGTAATTACTAAAATGTTAGTAATAAAAAGTAACTTAGCTATGGAAATCCTTCCAATTTAATGAAATTCAAAATCAAATGAAATTCACAAGTGTTGCCAGGATATAGGACTAACTTAAATGTTTTCATCATTTGACTATTCTCTGTAAATACAAGAAATTAAATGGGTTGTAAGTTATATGCACACTTTACACAAAACATCTTTTCCTCGCTTTTAATGAGCAAAGTCATCAATAATATCTGCAAAATTTAATTTCTGAACCATGTCTTGTTCCACTGACAGCATGGCAAGCGAAGGCAGGCATTCTTGCGAGATGCTGCTTCTGAAATAATTCTTGATAAGCTTTAAAGGTGAAAAGATCCTTTCAGTGGAGGCAACAGTCACTGGCATGGTTAGCAAAATTCTGTATCCAAATAGATGTTTCAAATGTCATTCAAATATTTCAATATTAACATAAGAGTTTTCACATTCTTGGGCGCCATTTCTCGGACCACTTAATTTCTGTCAGAAGGTCTGATGCAACAATGTCTTTTGAACATTCACCATTTATATTTACACTTAGCTCTTTCTCAAGATTTTTACGTAGCATTTTCAGTTCTTTGACCTGTATGTATTTTAAACTTTCTGGAGAAAACAAAGACCAGAACATTTCAGAATGCTTAGCCAGTTGGCCAAACCTTTCTTTCAAACTTTTTAACACTGTGTCATGGTTCAAAGCTAATGGATAGATTCCTAACTACCAAGAATTAGAAACTGTAAAATTTTTAGGTGTTACTATTGACAATAAATTGACATGGGAAATACACATTAAAAATATATTGGCTAGGCTTTCAAGAGTTATTTATCTAATTAGAAATTTAAAAAGACATGTTCCCAATGACTATGTGAGTTCAGCATATTTTGCCTTCTTCCAAAGCATCATCTCATGGAATCTTACTGTGGGGTAGTAGCAGTCATGTAAATGACATTTTACTTTTACAGAAGAAAGTAATAACAATAATAACGGATTCTGATAAAACAGAACATTGTAAACCTCTGTTTATTAAACTGCAGTGTCTTACAGTAGTAAACTTATTCATCTACTATGTTTTATTGTACATTAGAAACAATGTCTCTAATTTTGTTTTGAGAAGTGATATTCATAGCCATAATACTAGAAACAGAACATCTGTAGATGTTCCATATCATGTATTATCAAAATCGCAGAACTCCTACCTAGTTATTGGACTAAGGATGTTTAGTAGAGTAAGTGCTGACTTTAAAGAACTGCCTGTAAATATTTTTAAAGCTAAATTATACAAGCTACTAGTGAACAATCCGATTTACACTATTGATGAATTTTTTGAAGATGAATATACTGTGTACCTATTTTCTGTAGGCTAAACCAATTTATATCGAGATAGTAGTTTATGTAGAAATATGTGCTCTTGACTTTATCGATTGCTGTAATCAGCCAAATGAAAGTAAAATTTTTATTATTATTATTATAATGACAGGGTAGAAAAAATCGATTTTGTATTTCTCCTCTGAAGATTGAGCTCTGCCAACCATGTCACCACCTTCATAATCAAACTGCTTCACCTTCTTGCCAGTTCTCTTTTCTCCAAATTTTGGTTCAATCTGTAAACTTTCAGCTATCTCTTTCACTGTTATCTGTGCAGTAACAAAACCTTATTCATAGAAATTCTCAATAAACTTCATTAGAATTTTGTGGTATTTAATTGCAACTTTCATGTCCATGTTTTCTGCTCGAAGTGTCTTACTTGCTGTGATAATTGCAAAGAGAAGGTCACACCATATGATAACACCTACAATATACTCAAAGCTTTCTGATTCGTTCACAGCAAGTGAGTGTGTTTCACTCTTTGTTTTAGATTCAATAGTGCTGATGCTCACTGCAAGAAGGGCATCTCTGACTTCTCTTGTCTGGTACCTTATAGCTTTGACATTCTCCATCCTATTTTCCCATCGACTATCTGAAAGCTGCTTCACTGATAAAGTTCTATAATATCTCCCATTTCAGAGTGGATGCATTGAAAACAACGTATATTTTTTGAATTACACCAAAAAATGGGAGTACTTTTGCTGTAGGTTTTGCTGCATCTGATCACACAAGATTAAGACTGTGGCTGGCACATGGCATATAAAATGCTCCTGGATTGCACTTTAGGATTCTGGCTTGAACACCACTTCGATAGCCTTTCATATTTGCACCATTATTGTAACTTTGGTCTCTGGAATCATGAATATCGAGTCATGGTTGATCTAGTTTCGACAAAATGGTTTCAGTCAAAATTCTCCTGTTGTTAAAGTAACATTCAGGAAGTCAGGGAAGTGTCTTTCCACAGTCACTGCCTCTTCTAATAAATTTACAAATCTAACATTTTGTGTCTCTTGTTCATTGTGGCTTTTATCAGGAGTACAGTCAAGTATGACATAGAAATATTTAGTTTCTCTTACAGAATTAACAGTGGTGTTTTTTACTTTGTTGGGAAGCAAATTTATGAGTTCATTTTGAACGTTTTCCCCAAGATAGTGGTCATAGATTTCTTGAGTTCCTGCCTTAAATGTTCCTGCAAAACAGGGTCACATTCTGCTATCATTTTGATCAAACCAAGAAAATTATCATTATTTTCTTAATAGAGTTGTTTCTGGTTTCTCATAAGGCCACATTAAATTGGGTTAAGTACCTGAGGGTGAGTATATTTCTTTTTAGAACTTGATACCAATGTTCCTTCTCTTTTTGCCGTATTTCGAGGTCAATTTGATCAATACCAGTTTTTTGTTTTGAAAGTGTCTCACAGTCTGCCCATTTCATTGTACAGTTTATGATTGTTCATGCTCTTGAAGCCAATTTCCTAAATGAACCCAATCATAGAGTCCATCACTTGACAGCTTGTTGTTTGAAGGAGATCTAAAAGAAAAAAAAAAAAAAAACTTTGCCAAGAGAATTCAAATGCACAAGCCATTTATCATCCTTTTTTTCTCCATTTGGTAAAGTTCTGATGTGAAAATGAGTTGAAAATTTCCTTCTGTTATCATTTAAGGGATATTCAAAATTTATCATTTTTGTAGGGCCTTTCTATTTCATTTATTGTGGAGGATGTTAACGTAGTAGGCCACGTGTCTGGGTCTGTATTTGTGATTACTTCACAATTACTATTACCCCAGATCACGTAAGAAACAGATTGCCTGATCACTTGGTCTAGCAGGCAACCCTTGTCAGGGAACGGCCACCAGGCGGCAACAGCGTCACACCCTTGCTTCTGGAATCAACCACTAGATGGCACTCCGTTCTGTGAAATATGTGGCAACATCGGCCGAACGCGTGCAGCTTTCCACTATTTGGCGTCTGTGAAGTACAGCTGTTTCTGACATACCGGTGGTAGTGGATCGAGTCGTCATACCGAGGACCAAGTCCTGGTATATACTAGAGCGAACGAAGTGAACGAGTGTAAAACCTCGTTTACACTGCTGCAAACGAGTATTCAAAGATAATTCGCCAATGTTCACTGCCATTCATTTATACTTGTGAACAAGCGTTTATACTGGAATGAAGGGAGGAGAATAGAAGAGAACGAGCATAACATGAAAACTATAGATGCTGCCTATTTTAATTTTTTTTTATCTGTGCGCTAATAATCCTCACACAGCTTTCACTTGAAAACAACACTAGTTATAGTAACAGGTCTGCGCGAGTGCGGATTTCCCCAGTAATAACTGTGTTGCAGATAAAAGCGTACATCTGTTGCGAATATTTGCGGGTTATCTTTAAACTGTACAAAGTAAATTTTTAACATAATTATGGTTTGCCGTCTGTGGCTCTTAAAAGTTGACACCGCCAAAATATGCTCGAAACACACTCTTTCACTTGTATATTACCGCGTTTGCAGCCCCCTTTCAACAACAATCCAAAATTCATCGTTTTGTGCCACTCTTATATCATTTACGATAAGTTACATCCAAAGTAAAAGAATTTAAATTTGAAATGACTGTCACTGAAATATGTCCAGCCTTAATGCGCATCATAACCGAGTGCGCATTTTGAAAACTTTCTAGTGTTAACCTGCACGTGGAGATCTTTTTTACCACCATAATCCGTATCAGAAGAGCTGTATAGCAAAGAGGAAATAGACGGCATGGAAGGCGAGTGTAAAACCCTTGCGACTGCAATACAGTCTGCATTTAAACAGTAACTCGCGAGAAATGTTTGTGTGGTACTTTTCATTTATTTCATTTCGCATATGATTGTGAGAAATAAACTTGGTTTGTAGAATTACAGGAGCTAATCTACATTCTTAGATTGAAAACTCGGGAAAAACCACAGCCGATCATGAGCTACAGTCAGCAGTGTGACGAATGCATTTCGAGCACAGCGCTCTAGCCGAACACAAATCAGCGTCATTCACGTCACCGAAGATACAGCGTTGTCAATTGCGCGATATGGACAGGTCAGTTAGCATTGAAGCGTCGCCTGTGACATCTGTTGACCGACGGGATAACTATTTTTACGGTTGCCTGTTCTGCCATAAGGATGGTCAATCTGTTTCTTACGTGATCTGGGCTATTACTAGACCTATCTGAATGAGGGATAGTGGGAGGTCTGCATTCCAGTGCTTCATGTTCACTTGTATCTGAAGCACCACACGAAGAGGCTACTGTTAATGCCATTGTCCTTTAAGCACACTTTAGCCTTACCGTTCAAAGTTGTTGGTTGAAGAAATTTTTTGAAAGTGTCTTTTTGTGAGTTCAGAAACTGTTCATGTTGTAGTTTTTTTTATATCTTTTGAGCAACTGAACCATATTTCCTAAATCTGCCCCTTTTACAAAACGTTTGCCTGCTGACACTTTGAACTTCACAGGATAGGCAAAAACACTGTGTCTTCACACAGAGTGCACACATAACATGTGAAATGGCATGAACTGTAAAAGTACCGTACATTTAAACTGACGACAGTGGGAAAATCATTCTGTGGGAAACACCTGCTGATGGAAGAATGTAATGCTTGATCGATACAACGAGTATAAAAGGCATGGAAAGGGGATGAGAAACAGTGAATCATCACATAACTCTTAATTCAGACATGAGCATTAGTCATGTTTCGACAAAAGATATTCCCTCGACTCAAATGCCTGTATAATTGTCTCAGATGTATTCCAGTGGCCATAGTTGTGTCGTAATGGGTATATAATTGAATTACATTACATTAAAGTTAGTTTTAGTCCATCAACGACAGTCTTAAAATGCTTGATCGCTTCGTAGATCGCGAGCAACTCCCTGTCAAACACAGAATATTTCCGTTGTGCATTGGTGAGCTTGCACGAGAAGAACTGCAGAGGCAAAGTTTTGACATCGATTGTATGGCTAAGAACAGTTCTGATGGCATTTTCGCTCACGTCTGTGGTGATGAAAAGCTGCACATTGGGATGAGGATGCGTGATGGTGCAGGCCTCGGCAAGAAGATTTTTCAGGGCACTGAAAGAGTCAGTCATAGCAGGGGTCCATGGAATGGGCCGAGATCCAGAAGTGTTGGTGCCTGCCAAAGCATCCATCAGTGGAGCCTGAATCTCCGCAGCCCGAGGTAGATGTCGGCGATAAAAATTAACTGTCCTCAGGAAGTACCGGAGTTCTTTGAATGACAAAGGTCTGCGTAGGTTTAGTATTGTTTGTACTTTCTCAGGGGGCGGTGAAATGCCGTCGTCAGAGACCCGAAAACCAAAAAAAGTGACAGCGGGTTGATGTCGGTGCAATTTGTCTCGTTTGGTCTCGGTGCCTGCTGCCGCGAGAGTGTTCATAACAGTTTGCACATGTCGAATGTTGTCCTTGACGGAGGAGCTGAACACAAGAATGTCATCAAGATATGCAAAGCAGAATTTTAGGTCGAATAGCACTTTGTTGATGAAGCGTTGCCAGGTCTGGGTTGCATTTTTCAGACGGAAGGGCATGAATCGAAACTGAAATAACCCAATCGGGATGGTGATTGCTGTCTTCTCGATGTCTTCAGGTGCCATGGGGATCTGGTGGTAGGCCCATTTGCAATCAATGACAGAGAACGTGCTCACACCTGTGAGGGAAATGGTAAAGTCGGCAATGTTGGGTATGGGATAGGTGTCCATAATTGTTCGTGCATTTAGTCGACGGTAGTCTCCGCACATGCGCTAGGACCCGTCTTTCTTGGGTGTCATATGTATGGGTGAAGACCAACTACTGGCTGAGGGTTCAATGACACTGGAGCTTAGTAGTTCAGAAATCTGATTTTTAAGGTCAGAGAGGCGCTCGGGACAAAGTCGACGTGGTTTACTGGAGATCGGGAGACCTGGCATGAGGCAAAGCTTGTTAACCGTGCCGTAGGTGACGACAGAAATGTTGCCGGCGGCACGGGAGGCAGTTTGTTTACAATGTGTGGAGGGTGGGGCAGGTGAGGCGTGGTCGTGGTGTTCGGAGCCACTCGACGGATCCGACAGGAGCCGACACGGAGAAGTGTCCCAGGAGTCAACGCGACAAGATGACCGCTGGCCCGAAGCAGTGGCACCGTGGTCAGGTGAGTGCAGTAGAGCTCATGAGCCGTTAATGAGTCCATTGTCCGAGGGCGCGGCCTGTGGCAGCACAGTCGCGGGCTAAACGCTTGGCGTGAGTGCACTGTTTGTGTTATCAGTGGCGGGCGCACGGCGGCGCGCAGCAGGCGAAGTTGCTAAGTTTGAGGGGCTGTCCGTAAGGGGTGGGGTAGGAGCCATCAGTTCGGGAACACATGATGCTCATCACACATGCACAATTGTGTCTGGCCGAGTTTCAAACGCTGCCGTCTTAGGAGGGTGTGCCCCTGCGGAACTGTCAGTACACATTATGGCAGTCTTGATAGCACAGTTGCGAGGGGTAGTGGGAGGTAAACACACAGAGGCTTGATTGCTGGGACTGCAAGCAGATTCAGCGCACTTACTGACCATGCTTTGTCCTTGCTGTAGTGTCTGTAATTCCTTTGCTACATTGGAGAGCTGGAGCTGTGTTTCATGGAGCTGGAGGGAGAGCTCAAAGTTTTCCTTGCTTAGGCGAGCGACATGTTCAAGCTTGACAAGGCACTTGTGCGTGGTTTCTTGTAATGTCATCAACAGAGACGAGCATGTACAGACGAGATGGGCCCGGACCGATGTGTCTCGGGGGGGGTTTGCTTGACAGAGCAGAGGGGAAGTGAATCTTGGACAGATGATGAAACATGGTGTTTCGCACTAGGTCCGGTGAAAGTTTGTGGTGTCGCAAGAAGTCAATGCCTAGTATAGGTTCATCAATTTCGCACACTAAAAAAGTCCACTCGAATTTGCAGTTTGTGGAGAGTGAGATGACGTAGGTAGTTGAACCCAAGCATTGTAGTTTAGTTGAATTCACAGCTTGCAGTGAAGTATGATGAGGGCGGATGTTCGACGACACTAAGGATGTAGGCAGCAGCGAAACATCGGCACCTGTGTCCACTAGGAAAAGGTATCCCGACGAAATGTCTTTAATGTAAAGTCGTCCGCAGTTATCCGGTCGTTCCCAGACAGAATGAAGCACTGGGGGGTGCCTGACATGTTGTGCGTAGGAGGTGGCACCCGGACCTACCTGTGATTGGCGTTTTGGAAGTAGCAGGGTGGTTTTCAGTTCTGTGCCGCCTCACCAAACCCTGTTAGGAATTAACAGTACGGGTAGTGCGGTTGTATTTCCTGTGGAAAGTTTGTTGCCAGTGGCGGTGACCAAGGTTCCGTAGCCACAGCAGGTTCGGTTGCAGGAGGGGGTGTGACCGTGGGTGGAGCCGGTGACATCCCAGTTCCTTGTTTACTGCTTCCTGGAGCGAGCAGAACAGTCGGCACAGTACGGTCCTGGGTGCATCTGGCCGCAGGGCGATGAGCCTGAACCTGAGACTTGTCAGTTAGCAGTGGCTGGCGAAATAGAGCAGTGATGCATCGTGTAGCTTGTCAGCAATTGTCAATCTTTGCTCGACAGGTTCAGGAGACCTTTAAGCCAAAGCAATGCGGATGTGAGGAGATAGTTTATCTGACCAGATGGCGAGGAGAGCTGTGTCAGAGAATAGATTGGCTCTGACCAGGGCACGTAGCCATCTCCAGAGCTGGGAAGGTTTGTCATTGCCTAGTTGCTCAATGTGGAGCACTTGCCGTATTGCTGCCACAGTTGAACGTGAAAGCCAACATAGAACTGTCCTTTTGGCTGGAGTGTACCGGGTAGATGAGTCCGGGGCATCGATAAGGTCAGCAATCAAGTCCTCCTGGTTGTGCACGTGGGTGATGAGGCACAGAAACCTGGTTGACTCGTCGAGTTTGTAATGGTCGAACACTTCATTCACAATTTTGAACCAGGTTGTTGCTCTGTCGGGATTAAACAGCGGCAGCGGCGGTAAGCATTGTAGAATGTTCGGAAGAACAGGTTGAGTTGAGTTCATCGGGGCACTGCCTGAATCGAGCTGTTGTTGCTGTAGCATTCCAGGAGAGTGTGCCTCCAGGGGATGTGGCAACGATGGCTGTTCGAGTGTCAGCGTGAAGATGACATGTGGTTGAGCATGATCCGTCGTGATGCAGAAGGCCGATGTGGGTGAGATACCATAATGTGTAGATTGCGGTTGCGGAAGCTCAACACGTTGCAGGTGTGTTCGGATTGACGTGTCGCGGAAGACACACAGATGAGACACAAAGATGTGCCAAGACTGGTAGCAGAAGCTCGACTAGAGCCGGCGCGGGGGCGACAGGTGAGAAAAAGTTCAAAGTTTGAGAACGCTTGTTTGTCCGCGGAAAGCTCAACGTATGATCAAAGCCGGGGACACCTGTATTGCAGGGAGGCTGTGGTGGTGCGGGCTTTCCAGAAGCACAGTGTGGGGAATGATGTTGACCGTGGGACGGAATGTGTGAATGTTCACTGTTCATAGTCACTCCACTCAAAATAGTGTGCGGATAAGGTGAATGTCGTGACACAAAACACTGAGGCGTAGCACTGCGACGGAGGTGGAGGTCAGGCACAGATAACAATTATTGTTCCTGTTGCAGGCCGAGGTATCGAAGTAGGAAGGCATGTGCTGATGCTGAACCAAGGCAGGTTCACGCGTGGTTGGATGCTGAGGAGGTAGACCTGTGAACGAATCAGTTCCAGCCACGTGGCAGGTATCCGCGTGGTACTGCATGGATTGCGGCATGGTAAATCATTGTCCTGGCGGTGGTAGTTTGTCCAACGAAGCATTTCCAGAAATCGGCAATGGTCCCGCACTGCACAGAGATATGTAAGAGGTAACTGCACAGTCGAGGGAGGGCACATGTGGTGGGAACAAAGGCGTTTGATAGCCAGAGTCATGCACACTCCTAACCTCACTTATTGTTGCAGGCTCGAAAACGTCTGGCGTAATCGTCGAGTGAGTGGCATCGTGTTGCAGTCCTGGTGGGTGTACATCGCCCGCAACATGATGCACGTCGATCACAAAATCTGGCGTTAGGCACTGGGATGAAGTCATTGTTTGAATGCTGTGTCGATGTAATACACGCAAAAATAACTGATGCGGAGGTTGCGGACACAGTAAAACAGCAAAAACGGAAGACGTTACAACTCGGGGTCACCAGTGAGAGATAAGTTCGGGTTGGTTACATCAAACAACACCCGTTTAGCAGTAGTTCATTTATTCACCTAAACATATGCAAGGTTCACAAAGAACTGAACATGGCGGAACAGCCCAAAGACAATGCACTGATTCCAAAGACAATGCTCAGAGTCCAAAGACAAACGCATATCGACGCTGGTGTCGACCTGATCGGTGCCACAAGTGGATCACTTCACTGAGCTTTCTGGTACCACAGACTTACTTCCGGGGTGACAGTCACTTTCCAGCTACCCTCCTTTGTGATATAATATATTTTACTACTCATCCTGAGAGACTACTTCCTGGGCTACCTCATAATACACCTTTTAAAAAATTCCTAAAACTTTTACGTCATGCTCTCCTGTAGCAATAAATTTCCACAGATGTAGTTGGCAGATTACTACTGTTGTATCTACTGTGTTTAAGGAAACCTTGAGTGGTCAGGGCAAATGACTCATCTTGCAGCTGTGTGGTGTTTCAGCATACTGCTGCTTTGAGTGAGTCATGCATAATGTAAAGACAGAAAATCTGAACCATCTGATTCCGTTATGACTCAAAAAGTGTGCTGTACTTCGTCAGGGCTGAGCTTTCACTGATTCTGTCTACCTTAGTATTAAACATGCTAGAATAGGAGCTTTTGAAATGTGGTGCTACAGAAGAATGCTGAAGATTAGATGGGTAGATCACATAACTAATGAGGAAGTATTGAATAGGATTGGGGAGAAGAGGAGTTTGTGGCACAACTTGACTAGAAGAAGGGATCGGTTGGTAGGACATGTGTTGAGGCATCAAGGGATCACCAATTTAGTATTGCAGCGTGGAGGGTAAAAATCGTAGAGGGAGACCAAGAGATGAATACACTAAGCATATTCAGAAGGATGTAGGTTGCAGTAGGTACTGGGAGATGAAGAAGCTTGCACAGGATAGAGTAGCGTGGAGAGCTGCATCAAACCAGTCTCAGGACTGAAGACCACAACAAAAGGTTTTAATTATAACATATTCCATGAACTCTGAGTCTAACTAAAAGCTTCTCTAACCTGTTACTTAAACTTTAACTATTTACAGTTACCATCCTATTTTACAAAAGAAAACTTATGGTTTCTTCAGTCTATTCCTAAGTCCTCTCAGACTGAGTTTCCCACATCTAATTCAGGCATCCGCCCTGCATTGGCTTGACATTTTTGGTGGCAAACCCAACAAAATTACATCATAATGACTGTGTATTGGGTTGAGTGTCCTTGCAAATTACATTGCATACAAGTTACTGGCATTAGAGTCTTGGTCCTCAGGCATTTTCCAAATGCTACGACTACTCCAAAATAATAAACAACAAGAATACAAAGATACAGATTGTATGGATTCCATGAGTTAAAAAACTCTATGATGCTACTCACATCTGTTGCTGTCCCAATTGAATCTTCAGCACTATATCTTCTGTTCATCCACTTCTCTTCCTCCTTCATAAAGGCACTGGTATGGTACTATTGTGGTGGCTACTGTCTTCTGATTGCCCATCTTCAACTTCAGTGGTCTTCATGACACCGGTTGTTAGATGTAAAGTAGGCACAGGATGCACTGTGAGGTGCAGTGGCAGTTGGGCAGGCACGTAGAGGTCTGTAGGTCATGGCCTGGCAGCAGCAGAGTTTATCATGAAGACTGCATGGCTTTGTCAGTAGAACCTGTTGCGTTGGCCGACACGTGGCAAGCACCATGCATGGCCCTGTCATGTGAACATGACACCAGCTATTAAAAAGAAAGTGGATTTTGTTGGGTGTGGATTTGGTGATTCTCTATCAAAGATGGGATTGATATGTGTAGCAGCAGAAGGAGGTCCCCAGTGAGGACATAAGAACGTCCTTATTACTTCTTCAATAATTTATGCAGCTCAGATTCCACCCTGCAACTGGCCAGAAATGGCAGTGAACGGGCATGAGAATGAACACAAATCTTTAATTAATGCATCCAACTTTCAAAATCATCAGAGCACATTTCCTTCTTCATGCTATATTCCAACACTGAGCTGCAGGCATAGCAATGCCACAGCGCAGGGAGGTGGGCTGCATATGTGAAGGAATGCTGATATGGGACAATGATTCAGTGGCTATGGACCATAGTGCAGTGAACAGTTCAGCTGCAGCACAGCATGAGCAGCAGATGATGTCAGCTGGCATAGTGGAAGGTTGCGGTATTGCCCAGAACCTCACTCTGAACTGTTGACTAGACTATGGCAATGGACAGTAATCCCATGGAGACAGCAGCAGCATCCTGGCTGCCAGGTTTGGGGCAGTCAGAAAGAAGTCTGCAGGTGGCAAACAATGTAAGCAAACTAATGTAGGTGACCCAACAGGGCTGTGACAATAGGACCCATAGTGATAGCTGACTCACAGCATGTTCAAGATGACATACTTAGCTGGGCGAGCATTTAAATGCTGTTTCTCAGTGATGAATTCATGGCCCATCATGAATCATATAGAACTGGGCAGTGGTCAGTGTCTGATGTAATTGGCAGTGCCTGTTGATGACGCAGAAGTCGGTCAAGCAGGAGTGGCTTCTCGAAGACTGCCCCCCCCTCCCCAGGGCTTTGACACCCAGAATGGTGTCACAGAAATCTTGCCACTGCTGAAGGGTGCTGTTCAAGAAGGGATGATGGGAAGCTGCAGCTGATGTTTGTCCATGACTTGTGGCATGATTTTGGTGCCCCAAGTGGTGTTCCAGCTATTTACAGAAGAATGGAAAGACTCGAAGAAACCAACATTGGGGATTATGAGTTTGGGTTCCAGAGAAATGTGGGAGCTTGTGAAGTAATACTCATTCATTCATTCCTGTCCCTATGGCTTGTCTTAGAAAATAGGTTGCAGCAAAACAAAATTTGTTTATAGCATTTGTAGATTTAGAAGTGTGACAGACACAGCTGTTCTCAAATCATCAGTGGTCATTGAATTTGTCATAATCGGAGTTATGTAGTGAATCTGCAAAACAGACAAGGAGAACATGTTTTCATCTGTGCTGGAATGAAGATTTTGCTAAGGTTTGTGATGTGAGCACATTAAGAATAACTAGGTAGGTGTTCAAGAAGCATAATTTCCTATCCCCCATGTTATTTAGTCTCTACAGAGAGCAAGCAGTAAATGAAACCAAAGCTACATTTGGAAAGGAAATTAAGTTCAGGAAGAAGAAATAAACATTTTAATGTTTGCTGATAATAAGTAATTCAGTCACAAATGGTAAAAGGCTTCGAAGATAAGCTGAATGGACAGTATCTTGAAAACAGCTTATTCTACAAACAAAAAATTAAAGCAATGTAATGCAATCCATTTAATTAGTGATGCTGAGGGAATTACATTAGAAAATGAGACACTAAAAGCAGTAGATGGGTTTTGCTGTTTGGGCAGCAAAATAACAGATGGCTCCAGCACGGATCTGTGGAATGGAAAACTAATGTAATCTAATTTAATGGCTAAACTAGAGAGAATATAAAATGAAGACTGCCAAAACCAAGAAAAGCTTTTCTAAAAGAGATAAATATTTTAACTTCTAATTTTCTCTGTAATATAGACTTATATGGAAGTGAAACATGGATGATAAATAGTACAGACAAGAAGAGAATGAAAGCTTTTGATAGGTGGTACTTTAGAAGAATACTGAAGACTAGATGAGTAGATCAGACAACTAACAAAGGCACTCTGAACTGAACTCAGTACAAAATAAATTTATTGCACATCTTGATTATAAGAAGGGATCTGCTGCAAGGGCATATCCTAAGGCATGAAACAATAGTCAGTTAGGTGATGGAAGGAACTGTGGGGGCAAAAATTGTTATAAGGAATGAAGTTTTTACCGCAGCAAGCATGTTCAGCATAGTTTTGCAGAGGTGAAGAGGGTTGGACAGGATAGAATAATGTCAAGAGTTGTATCAAACCAGTGTTGATGAGAAGACCACAACAGCAGCCTCCTTTTGCAGGCACCTATGGTTGCATATTCTTTATTGTTCCTGAGATACAATTTTATCCAGTCTGCTAACTGCTCATAAAAACTATACAGGGTGAAGTGAAATTCGCGCACTCGGGCTTCACAGCATGACTCCTCACAGGCCAATGATAAAAATATGTCTGTCACAAATTTCATTCGACAAGTAAATCCAGCAGGAAAAGGACACTAAAGAGTGGCAATTGGCAACACTGTAACCCCATGTATGGTAACTATCTTTGTCGGCATGTATTAGTTGTGCTTTACAGTTGGTGCAGTGGACCGAGTTTTGTGTTAACATGCAGGAGGTTGAGAGTTTGATCCTTCGTGTTGTGTTTTTTTTTTTTTTTTTTTTTTTTTTTCCCCATTCTGGCATTTCCTGCTGTAATATACACCATTTCTTAGGTCACATGTATCCTAAATTTAGGACATTCTGTAACGCTGACCATAACAAAAACGTGGTTACACAAGTAAGAAATAGACAATTGAAACAAATAGCATGTCATACAACAGAATAACTACAAAATTAATATCAGTTTCTAGATGTTAAAGATGATAGCATAATAAAGTAACACAACATCTACTTGTCATTTATACTACATGTAATATGAGCACTCAGCTGCCATACGTTAGCATCCAGTGACAGTAATAATGTCCATATTAATGACCGCATGACCTTCACAACAGAATTCGTTGTCCTCAGAATGAAAGATGCTCAAAGCGACCTCCCTGCACGTCCAAATATTGCACAACCCACCGGGTCGTGTAGCTCTGGACCCTTTGCAGCAAAGCTGCGTCCACAGCAACAAGAGCAGCATGAATACTCCCTACCAATTCTTCCACATTCGTAGGCAGAGTATAGTATACGTGCTCATTCAGGTGTCCCCACAGGAAGGAACCCAGGGGATTTAGGACATGTGAACTTGGTGATCATACAACTGGACCTCCACATCTGAGTCATTTCCCTGGAAAGGTTCAGTCCAAATACTGTTGCACATTAATTGCAGAGTGTGGAGATGCTCCATCATGTTGGAACCATATCATCTGCCAAACATCTAGTGTAATATCTTCCAGTGTGTCAGACAGATAGTTTGAGATGAATGCATGATACCTTCGTGCAGTCAACCAGTCAGGCAACATGTAGGGGCACAAACACCTATTGCCCAATACTCCGGCCCAGATGTGGATACCAAATCAAACTTGATATCCATAGTCATGAGTGACATGCAGGTTAACCTCACACCAATGGTGGGCACTGTGCATATTGAAGACACCCTCACAAGCGAATGCTGCTTCATCCGACCACATTATGATGTTCATAAAGTCATTGTTGGCTTTCTGTTTTTGTTGGAACCATTCACAGAGTTGCATCCGCTGATGGTGATCTGCAGGATGCAGGTGTTGCGTGAAAGCATAATGATAGGGGTGCAGCCCAGGCTCATGCAGCACGTTAACGACCGTGCATTGTGAGACACGCAGCTGCCTTGGTATGCTACATGTACTTTGCTGAGGTTCTTGGTGTACAACCTCCAGAATAGCTTCCTCAGTAGCTGGAGTATGGCGAGTCTGTGAATGACCTGACGACCAGACGACGAAACACATTTTTATCCGGATGGCGTTGACAAGGATATCTAGCAGCATATCCATGAGTAGCAACATCAACCTGATGACCAGACGACGAGACACATTTTTATCTGGATGGCGTCGACGGGGCTAGCAGCACATTCAAGAGTGGCAACATCAACCCGGTTATCATATGCACTAAGGACCAGAAGCATATCCTCATATTCACTGTTTGTGTATGCCATACCTCTGCCACACTGGTTTACAGGTTTACAATGAGAAAATTCAATACATGTACTCATGTACATTGCAATCTGCAATAATAATGCATTGAGAAACCTACTAAACAGCATGCAGTTACCAGACTTAATGCTGAAAGGCATCATTAGTGAGGCCATGGTGATAACACATACAAATAGTAACCGAATTTGGACATTATTTGCAAAGAATGTTGCTAGTCCTGCTGGTAACATAAGGCCCTAACGAAATGTAATGTACCTGAACAAGGCAAGAATAATAGTTGGTACTAATCTATGAGACCACTGATTGCAATAGCAATTACTTCGCTCGCAACTAGTCCCTGTCTGATGGACAGCTCATACAGTATAAACACGCCATCAGTCCTGTACATTGTTCCATCTAATGGCATTACCCCTCTGACAGATATTGTTCTATATGATTCATCACGACACCACTAATTGTGAAATGTTCATTTTCGAGTTACATTGTTTCCCTAATGGTAATAGATGTGATGTTTCCACAATCCCATCAATAGAATAATAATAATAATAACAATAATAATAATAATGCATTGAGAAACCTACTAAACAGCATGCAGTTACCAGACATAATGCTGGAAGGCATCATTAGTGAGACCATGGTGATAACACATACAAATAGTAACTGAATTTGGACATTATTTGCAAAGAATGTTGCTAGTCCTACTGGTAACATAAGGCCCTAACGAAATGTAATGTACCTGAACAAGGCAAGAATAATAGTTGGTACTAATCTATGGGACCACTGGAGGAGGGTACAAAGAAAATAGGTTTCGCATCTAGTAGATGAAGTGGTGCGAATAAATTCATGCCCACGACGTGGAATGGGCTTCTTTCAAAGCTGACCAATCTTCCATTTCTACGATCATAGCATGTAAGTACTAATGTTTTCTAAAGGACTCGCTGCAATCACTGTCGATGATTAAGCTGCCAGATACCATACCATCTGGACTACATTTACCAAATAAAAAACATATGCCTCGACCCAGGATTGAACCATCGACATCCTGCATGCTAACCCAAAACTCTATCCACTGCATCAACTGTAGTGCACAACTAAAATGTGCTGTCAGAGATAGTTACCATACATGTGGTTACAGTGTTGCCAGATTGCCACTCTCTAACGTCCTTTTTCTGCCGGATGTACTTGCCAGATGGAGTTTTCTGAGAGACATTTTTTTATCAGTGCCATGTGAGGAGGCGCGCTGCAAAGCCTGAGTGCACGAATTTCGCTTCACCCTGTATAGCTGTGTGCCTAATTTTGTCAAGCACCTTGGACAAGACAAGGAAAACTGCACACTGTCATTGAAGCAAGGTTTAAACAATACTAAAAGCATCACATAATACAAAATTCTCTAGTTTTTTTTTTTTTTTTTTTTACAGCAAATTTGATGCTAATTTTGAGAATTTACACACAAAAAACTTATAAATCATTGTGTACAGTACTTCAAACAATGGAAAATCCAGGATGGAATGTAACAATACTACGAAAAGGAAAGATGCGACTCACCATATAGCAGAGATGCTGAGTCGCAGATAGGTACTTACTGGCCAAAAGCTATATTTGTGACAGTCTTTGTTGTGCCTAACTGCAACTCAGCATTTCTGCTATATGGTGTGTATAATACTTGTAGTTTCAAATTACTTCTTTACTTTTGGAAAGATTAATGTATTTCTCATTACCGAGCGAGGTGGCACAGCAGCTAGCACAGTGGACTTGCATTTGGAAGGACAACGGTTCGAACCCATGTCCGGCCATCCTGATTTAGGTTTTCCGTGATTTCCTAAATTGCTTCAGGCAAATGCTGGGATGGGTCCTGTGATAGGGCATGGCCAATTTCCTTGCCCTTCCTCCCCTAATCTGAGCTTGTGCTCCGTCTCTAATGACCTCGTTGTCGACAGGACATTAAGCACTAATCTCCTCCTCCTCCTCCTCCTATATTTCTCATATCTAGTACTATTACAGTTCTGAAATTGATACAAGAGCATAATTTTTTATGTTGGAACCCCTTATTTCATTCCTTCTCTCAGGAATTTTGTCACCTTGCTCATTATGAAACAAATTGCCAACACTGTAACTGAAACACTGGAAGGATGGTCTTCACACTGAGCTGAAGCATTTGATACTCATGCGAAAGGAGTTAAAGCATGCAGGTGGTAAAATTATTAGTTCACTGCTAAATAACATCAAACACACAAGAAGTACTATTACTTTGATTAAACCTAATTTAAAGAAGACACCCCATTTTACAATATGGGAGGATTCTTCCACAGCAATAAATAAAACCTTTTATGTGATTTTCTCATGTTTTGCACATAACTCGAAATTCGTGTTAACTATCTATGACAATATTTGTTTAACAGAAGGTGGCAAACAAAAGGTACTGCAGAATGCTCCATTTTTTTTCATTACTGCTGCTACATAGTTGTTTTTGTCCTACTCATTATAATTTATATTCAATGTATTGATTTCTATATTCAATGTATTGAGTAGATTTCGGGTTGTGATTTGGTTTTGTGATTTATACTGCAGAGATTTCACAGTTCCTACTTCCGTTAAGTTTAAACAACAGTTAACCTTCAGTGCTGGTATTTTAAAAGTGATGAAAGCATTAACATTCATGCTCCAATTTTTGTTATATTTATTTATTTATTAGTGCTCTTACCACACTGTGCAAGTTTCACTAGTCTAGTCCTAAGTGAGAACAAGTAAATAATCTAATTGATTGCAGGCTCTGTGAACTGTGGTGTCACCATATATTTTATGTTATGTGAGGGGCAAAAATATCTTTTATGTTATGTAATCTAGCTGATGGCAGACTTTGCAAACTGTGTCACATTTCTTTTATGTAAAAAGTATTGGTTTATGCGGACTTTGAAGTTCATTTATAATTATGATCCTTAGAAAATACGCTTCTGTTTTTAATGCTCAGTAGTATCATCCTGCTCAACCTGTATTTACAGCATCAAGGAGAAAACTTCTTGGTCTGGCAGTGAAGTGCCATTTTTAGCTCAAATAATGCAGTTATTTTTCAATGCCCATTGACCATTGTTTACTCTATTGGTAGATTCTATATCAGAAACAATTCTTGAAGGTCCAAGACAACAACCATAACTTCTTTATTGAAATCAAAACACCTACATGCTCTTAAGAGTCCTTATTTTTCCCATTATTAAAGCACGTTTGTAATCAGGAGCTTGGTCTTGATAAAGATTGCTTTTTTCCATTCTAGATGTTTTCTCGTGTATTTTTCATCCAACTGATTCACATCATTTGCATAAAATTTGTCAGCTTTTAAATGGTATTTATAAGAATTTATGTTTTTGGGTAACTTACCCATGTTCTTGTGCCACCTCAGTTCATTACCAATCTGTATGTTAAAAACATCACTCTGACAACCATGCCTCCATCCTTGCTACCCTCCCTGTTTTCCTTTCCCTGTTGCTTCATAACCTGGGTTGTGAGTAACTGAATCCACTTTCCCTTCTTCCCTTTCTTTCCCCTCTCTCCTTCCTGATAAAGGAACAAAGTTCCGAAAGCTAGGAATGTAAATTTTTGGTTCTGTTTTTTCTTTTTTTTTGTGTGTGTATCTATTAGCTGTACTGAGCTGAGGTAAGTACTGGCCAGCCCCTCTATCTCTTTGTTAGTATTTGTTTCACATCTTTATATGAAATTTTCCATTAATCATTTAGGTAACACAAGTTTATGTGTTTGAAATTGTAGAATATGAGACTTTGTAAGATAAAATATAAAGCTATTTTCTACAAACCAATTGTAAGCATGTTCCATTATTGTACTAAGTGTATCTTTATGGAAGTGTTTGAACTCTTTATCAGTACACCTATGTTATTATCAAACATCTTGAAAAGTCCATTATTGTCCCAAATATATCATTTACTTTTATATAGGCTGAAAACACAGGAAATCCATCACCAAATCTTATGGAGCACAATATTTAATGTTTTTTACCTGAAATCTTATCTTATCCTGTCATATTATTCACTGTTTTCTGTCATTAAGATACGACTCATCCTGTAATGTATCCCTTAAAAAAAATAGTGGGAAAATAAATAAATTGCTAATGCTTGTACCTAATTCTTCCAGAACCTAAGTGTTCAGGGGCAGTATACATGACAGTGACCACAACAGGAGCATAATGCAGAAGAGTATATTAACAGAAATTCAATTCTGATTAAGGTCAGACCTCCTGCCTGGCCAAAATAAAACTTTACATTACCTGTATGTTCTGTAGTCAGGTCCAGAGTTGCTTATGTGAAGCAGAAAAGCTTGGTGATGGTGACTGTGATAATATGATGTATAATACAACAGAATAATGTGCATTGCGTGAAGAAAAAACAGTAATCGGACCTCATGACAAGAAGTTCAAATTGCAAGGTTTGACTTATGAAAAATGCAGATGTGTATATAATGGCATGCAGATGGTGTGCAGTTGACGTGCCACCACAAATTTGCATGTAATGGCATGCAGATGGCACGCAGTCGACATGCCACCAAACCACTCACTTTCCAACCTCTTAAAAAACTGAAACAGAGACAAATTATAAACACATCAATTATTAATGGATTTCTACCAGATTACTATGAAATAAAAGTATAAATTAATTTAAATATTATCATTATTATTCTTAAAACTGTAACACAGAAATGCCTCCTTACATGGAGGCAGATGGAAGGAGAAAGGTAATGGAGAAGAGGAGGCGATATATGTCTTAATTATTTTTTGAACAATGGAAATTCCTGGTTGGAATATCAATAATATTAGGAAAAAAACATAGATTGCCACTCACCATGAAGATTATTCTTTGAGTTTCAGACAGGCACAACAAAAAGACTGTTACATATTATAGCCTTCAGCCAAAGCCTTTTTTGACAAAGAAAACACATACACACTCCAACCAAAGTGCGGCTGTCATGTAAATAGCAATCTCGATTGGGGTGGAGAGGAAGGAGGGGAGTAGGGTATGGGTGGGTGGGAGGAAGGGGAGGGGGAGAAAAGAATGCTGTCTGGTGGGGTGTACAGGGACTAGAGATAGCCAGGTCCAACATCAAGAGCTGTGGTGTGGGGGAAAAGGAACAGGAAAGGGGAAAAGATGACAGGTATTAGCAGACGATGGCACACAAAGAATGTGGGGGAAACTGAAACGGGAGAAGATGATAGGACAAGGGGGTGGAAGTTGTTGGGTAAAGGGTATGGGGCAGTAGGTTACCATAGATTCAGGGTGGTATAATTTCGGGAGCAGAGAATGTGTTGTAAGGATAACTCCCATCTGCACAGTTCAGAAAAGTTGGTGGTAGAAGGGAGGATCCAGATGGCTGAGGTTGTGAAAGAGCCATTGAAATCAAGCATGCTATGTTCAGCTCCATATTGTGTCACAGGGAAGTCTGCTTTGCTCTTGGCCACAGTTAGGCAATAGTCTTTCATCCCAGTGGACTGCTAGTTGGTAGTCTACCAATATAGATGGTTTTAGCAGAGCAGGTACACAAAATGCTTGCTTTTACAGGTGACCTGACTTTTGATGGGGTAAGCTAAGCCTGTAACAGGACTGGAATAGGAAGTGCTGGGTGGATGGATTAGGCAGGTCTTGCACTCAAATCTTCCACAGTTATGTGATCCTGTGGCAAGAGGTTGGGATTGGGAGTGGCATAAGGATGGACTAGGGTGCTGTAGAGAATGGGTGAGCAATGGAACACCACTTTAAGAGGAGTGGGAGGATCTAGGGTAGGCTGTCATTTACCTCAGGTCATTATGATAGATAATCAAAACTCTGACAAAGGTTGTGGTTCAGTTATACCAGTTCATGTGGTATTGGGTGACAAAGGAGGCACTCATTTGTAGCTGGTGATGGGGTGTGTTGGGAAATGGTATGGGTAATCTGTTTGCAGACTATGTCCAGGGGATAGTGTCTGTCTGTGAAAGCCTTAGTGAGACCTTCAGCATACTGGGAAGGGGAGTTCTTGTCACTGCAGGTGCACCGTATCTGGCTAGCAAGGCTGTATGGGAGTGATTTTTTTATGTGAAGTAATGGCAGCTGTCAAAGTGCAGGTACTGTTGGTGGTTGGTGGGTTTAATGTGGACAGAAGTGTGGATGGAGCCATCAGAGAGGAGGAGGTTATCATCTAGGAAAGTGGCATGCTGGGCTAATCTAAGAACACTGTTTTGAACTTTCCCACCAAAATCCTTAGCCCCATAGAAGTTTCTGTCCTATCCAAAGGCCTCACCTTTAGTCCTACATCTAATTTTAACCATGTTTGGCTTGTTAAATATCTACTCTCCTTTTCCCAATTCCTGCAATGGAAATACTATTTTTGCCACCAATCCCTCCAACTAAAGCCAACCTGATTTCAGCACTGACCCCTGCCTCTCCCGGTTTATTGGACATCCACCTGTGATACTCCCCCGTCCTACCTAAATATCCCCTGGTCACCTTCCATGAATTCCTTATCTCCAACTTGGCCTCAACATCCTCCCCCTGGTCCCTTCCTAAGAACCCCAACCACTCAGCAGAGGAAAGGACAGCCGTACACAGTCTCAAAACATATCCTGACCTGATCATCCTACCTACAGCAAACGGTCCTCCACTGTTGGAATGAGTTGCAGTGACTACCTTGCGGAAGGCCTTTGCCAGTTGTTTGACTCATCCATCTACAAACTCTTCCAGAATGATCCCATCCAAAATGCCCAACATAACCACCAGTCCCTGCTTAAAACCTTAGGCTCTTCCCAGAACTGCTCCCCTGAATCCATTTCCTTTTCACCCCTACGACATTCTGCACACACACTTCCTACAGGCTCCCCAAAATTCATAACCCAACAATCCTGGAGGCCCCATTGTAGCTGACTGTTGTGCCCACATCAAAAGGATTTCAGCACTTATTGAACAACACCTCGAATCAATTGCCTGTAATCATCCCCCATACCCATGGTCTTGCTGCAATTGAACCCTACTTTTCCTAATGTCCTTCAGACTCGAAACCCACTACCTCATTCACCTAACTAACTTTGTCCTAACACATAACTACATCTCCTTTGAAGGGAAGGTATACAAACAAACCCACAGCACAGCCATAATCACCTACATGGTACCCTCCTATGCTAACCTGTTTATGGCCATCTAGAAGAAACCTTCCTAGCCTACCAAAACCACAATTCCCTGGGTTGGATCAGGTTCATTGATGATATCTTCATGATCTGGACTCAGAACCAAGACACTCTGTCCTCCTTTCTTCACAACTTCAACTACTTCTCTCCCATCTGCTTCACTTGGTCCGCCTCAACCCTGTGAGCCATCTTCCTAGACATTGACCTCCTCCTCTGATTGCTCCATTCACACCCCTGTCCACATTAATCCCACCAACCACTAACAGAACCTGCATTGTTGACAGCTGCCATCCCCTCCACACCAAAAAATCTCTTCAATACAGCCTACACAGTAATGGTGTATCTGCAGTGAGAAGAACTCCATTGCCCAGTATATTGAAGGTCTGACCAAAGCCCTCATGGACAGGCCCTATACTCTGGACCTAGTCTACAAACAGATTTCCTATACAATTTCCCCACACACCCCCAATCCTCCAACCACCCCCCAAGAGCCAGCTACAAAAGCTTTGTCACCCAATACCACCCCAGACTGGAACAACTGAACCACATCCTTCATAAGAGTTTTGATTATCTGTAACACGCCATGAAATGAGGAACAGGCTACCCAAGATCCTTCCCTTCCCCCCCTCCCCTCAATAAAGTGGTGATCCAATGCCCAACCAACCTCCACAACATCCTAGCCCATCCCTACACCATTCCTCGATCATATCCCCGTAGAAGAGCCAGGAACAAGACATGCCCTGTCCACCCACCCAGCACTTCCTATTCCAGTCCTGTCACAGGCTTATCCTAACCCATCAAAGGCCGGGCCACTTGTGAAAGCAGATTTAGATTCAGATTCTTTATTGGTCATTCAGCATTATTACATGCAATAGACTTCGTCAGTTCACTTAACCTATTAATTTTACAAAATAAATTTTTACTTATTTTAGTTGATATTGGGCATTTCTAAAAATTCTTCTAATGAATAGAATGGATTAGTTAACAAGAAGTTATGAACATTGTCTTTAAATAATTTGTCAGGCTTGATTGACCCATTTTTAGACAATTTGTTATATATTTTAATTGCCATATACTTATGACTATTGTTAGTTTTAGCTAATCTGTTTTGTGGCAACAGCAGAGAGGTACACGTTCTTGTATAGTAGTCATGCCTTTAATTTGTTACACTTAAATTAAGTAGTTCAGCAAGTATGTAGTTAACACTGTCAAGAATATATAAATTAATAACTGTTAAAATTCTATATTTAATGGACAATTGTTTGCAATGTGCTCTATTATCTACCTTAGCCATTACTCTGATTGCTTTCTTCTGGATCACCATAATTTCATTTATTTTTCTGCTGTTTCCCTAGAGTATTAACCCATACCTTAAAACAGATTGAAAAAGGCAAAGTACGCTGTCCTTACATACTCAAATGTCACACAACACATCAGTCTCTTCAACAAATATGTAACTCTTGACAACCTAATCACTATGTGATCAACATGAGAGTTCCATG
Organism: Schistocerca serialis cubense; assembly: GCF_023864345.2. NCBI lineage: Eukaryota > Metazoa > Arthropoda > Insecta > Orthoptera > Acrididae > Schistocerca > Schistocerca serialis. The sequence continues at coordinate 114,016,441 of NC_064642.1, read as the reverse complement.
TTAGACTGTTGTCAAGTACAATACCTAAAAACTTTGCCTTTTGTTTTTCTATTTTTGTAGTCTTTGATAGACTGAACCACATATTCTGGGTCTTTTCCTCATTTAATAGCAGACCATTGGCATTAAACCATGATGTCGCATTTTCTTTTGCCACTTTCATATCACTTACAAGGTTATCAAGTACATGGTTTACAGATAGAAAAGTTGTGTCATCTGCATACATGTATGTCTTTACATCTATATTTCCTGGTAAGTCATTTATGTGTACAAGGAAAAGAAGTGGTCCCAATTTAGATCCCTGTGGCACTCCTTGTTGAACCTCGAGTATGTTTGACTGATGACTTCCTGAACTCACCACCTGTTTCCTTTTATTGAGGTATGATTTGATGAGTTTTAAACTTTTATCACATATTCCATAGTACTCAAGTTGAGAGAGCAGAAGTGAGTGGTCAACACAGTCAAAAGCTTTGCTCATATCACATAAGGTTACCTGTGTGTGCGCATGGTCCTCAAATGCTGCTAGAATGTCTCTGACTAAGAGCTCTATGGCATGTATAGCTGACCTTCCTTTTCTGTAACCAAACTGTGATGCACTTAACATACCATTTAGTTCTAGGTACTCATACATCTGCTTATATATTATGCCTTCAAAGACTTTTCCTAGTACTGGAATTAGTGAAATTGGTCTGTAGTTTGCAGGATCTGATTTGACACCCTTCTTAAAGACTGGAGTTACCTTGGATAGTTTGAGGCATGTTGTATACTAACTGTGTTGCAGCCATTGCACTGCTTTTTATATGGCCATTGCCAAACTTGAGCCAAGAGCAAAGTAGTCCACCCTATGGCACAACATTAAATGCTTGATTTCAATGGCTGCTTCACAACCTGGACTATCTCGATTCTTCCCTCTACCACTAACTTTTACGAACAGCACAGATGGGAGTTATTCTTAAAACACATTCTATGCTCCCAAAATTATCCCGGCCACAACTTATGGCAACTTACTGTAACCTGTGGTAACCTACTGTTGCTATACCGTCCACACAACAGTTTCTGCCCCCTCGTCCTATCACCTCCTCCCTTTTCACATTCCCTCACGCTCTTTGTGTGCTGCCCTCTTCCAACACCTACCCATCCTTTCCCCTTCCCCCTTCTCTCCTTTTCTGCCCCCCCCCCCCCCAAAAAAAATCCCACATTTTTCTCTCACATCTCACCTTCTAATGCTGCACCATATGCAGTGTGTAGTACCTCCACACCCCAACAGACTGTTCTCTTCTCCCCCCCCCCCTCACATACATCACACATTGCTGTTCATGTGACAGTCAAATTACGGTCAGAGCTGCCATTGGAAGCGGTCATGTGCATGACGTGTGCTTGCTGCCTGAATTTGTGTGTGTTTTCTTTGCTGAAGGCTATAGATGAAAGCAACAATATATAACAGTCTTTTCATTGTCCCTATCTGCAACTCAACAAGTCATCTTTATGGCGAGTAGCAATATATCTTTTTCATAATATTATCAATTATTTTTTAAGTTGAAGAGTGAAATTGCGGCAACAATTTTAAACAATGGCAGAGATACAAGGTGTAATTGGATCTTTGACTTATCATAACAGATTAATGTATTGCAGTGCCTCCTTAAATGGCTAAGACATCTTTTAATTTTCCCATATTTATGTGCATGTTGCAAGGAATATAAATTACTTTACATCATCAGAATGGAATAATGTGGTACACTTTACTGAGTGATACCTTGCTAAGTATAGTTTTTGAAAAGATGTGTCATTGTAGTTCGCATTTCACAATTATTGATATAACACAATGTTAACATTTTAGAGATGCCACAAGTTGCATATAACTGTTTCTTTATATTGGTGTTTCACTCAACCAATGTGAGCATCTTCAAAAATTACATAGCCAGGCACCATATATTACAAATATTGGGCCGTATACAGGGCCATTTTATGTATGACAGCAGCACTATACGCAGCCCAATATCTGTAAGAAGTGGCTGTCAAGTATGTAATTTCTGAAGATTTTCGTGTTGGTTATATGAAACACGTAAAATAATGAAAAAGTCATCTGCAACTTGTGGCAGCCCTATAGCTTTAATTTATAACTGTCACTGTTCCATTGCAGGCAAATGCCTGCACTCGATAACTCAATGTACAGCCTCTGACAATAAAGTTCAGTGAATAGTCGTGTAACATTAAAGTAAATGAACTATGAACTACAGTTACCTTACTGTCTTTCAAAATAGTCACCATTCCCAACTATGCACTGCTGAGCACTGTGACACATGCCCTGGAAACTTTGCACAGTGTCTTCCCTTGGGATGCTGTTCAAAAGCCGTGTCATGTTTTGTTGGATGTCAGGAATATCGTCAAATCTTTTTCCTTTCAAAATGAGTTTGAGTCTAGGGAGTATGAAGAAGTATAGAGGACTGAGATCAGGCAAGTATGGTGAATGCTCAAGTTGCACCACGCCCTTTTTTTCCAGGAACTGATTGATGATATTGGCTGTGTGTGGACCACCGTTGTCATGAACAAAAAACCAGAAACCTTGTTGTGCATACCGGGGTCATACCCTGCATAATTGTTGCATGAAACAGTTCATCTGCAGTTCATCCGCTATCACATGCACAGTTAATCGACAATCGTTTGTGGTTAATGTCCTCACTTTTTCAATGTTTTTGTCACTGACGGTGGTTGCTTTGTCAGAAACACTTTCCACACCTCCTTGAAAACAGGCAAACCACTCGTACGCACACTTCATGGACAGTGCTTGATCCCCATAAACAAGTACCAGCATTGCATTCATTTCTTTCAGTGTACTGGCAAGCTTAAAGCGAAACTTTAAATTGATCTTTGCTCGTTCATTGCCTTGTTCTCAGTTTAGAACCATTGCACTATATAAGCACTTCGTCCTACAGGTCTAACACAGAAAATGCACGGTACTCAACTGAACTATGGTGTGAGCAGTTTGTCAACACCGGCCGCTATGCAGGTGCAGCATTGTGAGTTGCCACTGTTGCCCCATCGACCATTCTGACTTCATTCACTGAACTTTATTGTCAGAGGTTGTATTTGAGTCTGCAATTAGACATCGCATCTCACACTTGGAAAACATCACAATCATTCTACACTGCACCAGGAGCAGATGGCCTTTTCCTGAGTTAATCCCAGGTAAGTGCTACTTTGTCATAAGGCATGCTCTAGTAATTTGGTTCTGTAGTCCATGCCGACATGCCCCAATTATTTAGTTAGTTAGTTTCATGTTCCATGGTTCATTTTGCACAGTAAATCATAATGATGTTGAACGATTCATTCTACATTCACAATTTAAATTAATTTGTAAGCAAGGCTTCATGCTGACCATTTATAAGATTCATTTATTTATTTATTTTAACACAAACACACATACACACAGATAAGAATTAGTTAATTCCTACTCTCCACCTTTTACACATTGCAATAATAGAAATCCATCTGCAGAATATAAGGACTTGTCAAGGAGAAACTTCCCCAGTTTGGTTTCAAATTTTACTCTTCCATCTGTCAGACATTTTACATCACTTGGTAAGTGGTCAAAACTTTTAGTTGCAGCATTGTAGAAAAGAGGTACAGATTTTGGAGAGAAAGAGGAATCTTATTTTTATGATGAACATAATGATAGTCAAATAATAGACAAAATGCCAATGGTTTCACCCACTAAATATGGTAATGTAAAAGAAGAAAAGAATTGCTCAGAGAAAGTAGACAAAGTTAAGATTAAATATGAGTTTTACAAGGAAAATAGAAAGTGGAAAGAGAATCAGACCTCGTGGATTTTCAGTCAGTAATGCTGAAGTTAATGAAAGAGTTGAATTCAAAATGGAGGGCCAGGAAAAGAACACATGTAGTAAGAAATATATTGATAGTTAAAATTCAAAAATGAATAAAAATAATATGGACATTAAAACAGACATTTGTAGTTTGAAATTAAAAATGGACAAAAATAATAGAGAAATATTAATTACTTATCTTTCAACTGTGGACAAAAAGACAGAGTCTGTGAAAGTTGGTTTTGAAACTAAGTTAAACAAAGTGTTGTAAGAAACAGACATAAAAATAAAGACAGTAAATAGAGCTTATGAAGATATCACAGACAGAACTAGAGAAATGTATGGCAAGAGCTTGGATACTATTGTTGATTCCTGTACCTACAATCACTAAGAAAATTTTGTTCTGACAATAGGAATGAGTTTCAGAATCAAATTGAACAAACCAAAACAGATCTGCATAGTAAAATAGGAAAAGTAACAAAAGAAATAGAAAATAAATGTATGATCACCATTAAAAAGGCAATAGGAGAAGTAAATGATGGTGTAGAATTTAAGTTAATTGAATTTGAAAACAAAGCAATTAAAATTCAGAGAGTAATTCATAGTTTATGTTCTGTGTCAAGTGCACCTTCCTTTTTAAATTATAAGAAAATCAACAATTTTGAACATCTGAACCGAATTGATGTCATCAGAGAATTTAATGATTTACCAAGCAGTTGGAATCATAAAGAAAACATGTTTTCTGTGAGAGGGTATTTAAAAGGAGACTCCTATGGATGCACAGCTGAAGTAATTGAATCTTGTAATTCATGGGAGGAGTTTCAGAAATCATTTTTGGAGGGGTCTTGGTCTAGAGAAGAATAACAGAGGATTTTACATGAATGTTGGGCCGGTGACAGATACTAACTAAGAAGTACCATTAAAGGATTTTATCTGTTTTGGATAATAAAATTAAGGACTTTGGTAAAGTACAGGTAGTGAAGACATTAATATTAGAGTAGAAAACAAACTTCCGCAGCAGGTTAGGAAATTGCTTTTTCCTGCACCTAGAAGTAATATTAATGATTTTTTAAATTACTGTATGTGGGAAAACTTGAGTGAGTAAAACTCATGTATAAGGGTAGTGGGAGGAATTGTGATCCTGATAACCAACTGCAAGAAGACTACCAAGTAAACAGAATGAGTAATACAGAGCCTGGAAGAAATAATGATTAATTATAGAAATAGTAGGAAAGAAATGGACAGAGAGATAATAGAAATGACTGAGTGGATACCTGAAGTGTCTACGTGGTGGCCAATGACTATCACATGAGTTTGTTGTAATAGACATTTGTCCTTATTATTGACAACCCTATGGGTGGCTAGTCTGTTGAGAACTTGTTGTTCAGGTGAATCATGGTCTTCTGCTGAAGGCACAAATATAATGACATCATCTAAATAGGCATTACAAAATGGTAAACTGAATAACAAACTATTGATAAAACATTGCCACATTTGCATGGGATTGTTTAATCCATAAGGTATGTACAGAAACCTCAGAGTCTGAAAGGTGTAGTGATCAAGAGATGTTCTTGTTTACAGTCTACTATGCTGAAAATTGTGGCACCTGCATGGGATAACTGTCTATGTTGGTTCAAGCATTGAGTGCTCAATAGTCACCACACAGGAGCCATGGACTGCCCGTATTTTTTTTTTTTAACTAGTTATATAGGTAATACTCAAGTGCTGTCTGATGGGCAAACAATCCCCACGTTTCATAGTTCATCCACTGTGGCCTTTGCCACTCTGTTCATGTGGGGGTAGGTGTAGAGGTCTACATCAGATGGGCAGGCCTGGTGTAGTAGAGATGTGATTAACACCACCATCATGAATGGCACAGAGGGTGTGTGGGATATCAATGGAAAGCACATCAGGGGCTGAGGGCACAGTGTGTTGTAGGGAGGAATCACTGGTGGGGTAATTAGTACACTGCCACATTTGCACACTACAGTTGAACACAACACTTCACTGAACTGTTAAGACTCCTTACAGATAGGATCCAGTAGTGTGTTAGCGTCTTCTGAGGTGGTGGACAAGCAACAGAGCTGTTGTGTACATTGTAGGACAGCGAGATGTTGCTTGGCTGCATGTAGTGTGGTGGCCGTATCCATGGTGTGCTACCAAAGGTCTATGTTGTCACATCTCGTGATGTCATTTGTGGTGAGTAGCAAGGAGTAGTCTGACATCAGACAGAAAAATGTTTGTTGAAGAGTGCAGGACTCTTAGGACAAGTTCTAGTTGTGTTATCTCCTGGTGATGATGGGGTGGTTGGCAGTGGGGCTTGTTTGGAGAGAGTGTAACCAGCAACTCCACTGATAGGCTGCTGACTGTCATGGCATAATAACAAACCCTGGGTGAGGTCAGAAGCAGCTGATAATGATGTAGAAAGTTTGCTACCATGACTGACTCAACAGTCCCGGTGCCAAGGAAGGTCCAAGGCATGTGCTTTTTGGCCCCCAAGTCTAAGATAACGGACACGGTGTCAGCGACAGCTATGATGGTGTCATTAGTGGCACACAGTTGAAGGGATAATGTGAAGAGGTGGTGGGAAAGTGCTGATGTCAGAACCCTTGTCAATATGGAGATATGTTCTCATGAGACAGTCATAAAATAATAAGTGGGAGCTGTCGGAAGGCCAACATAAGATGGCAGAGCTGTGCTGGTGCAGTTGATTAAGGGAACTTGCTGTTGTAGAGTGACCTGGTGCACCTATGGCAGGTCACTATGCTCGTTTGTGTAAGCACAAAGCACTTGGCAGTTGTATGCCTCCTGTCCAAATCTGCTATGGAACCAACAGTGTCACTCGGCTGCTGAACAAACGGAGGCGGGTGATGCTGTTATGTGTTATGGCTTTTGTTTCCAAACAGTACTGGAGAGGTGACAGGTCTGGGGAGCAAGTGTATTCACTGAAGCATTTGGAATTTGTTGCCTGTCTGTGCTGTGAAGGTTGTATGGGGAGGTGACAGGTGGGTGCCTGGACTGGCTCATCAGAAGTCAGTTGCCTTCGGTCATGCTGTAGCTGACGTCAGACTGGCTATTAATGAGATGACAATGCTGCACCAGGGACATGGATTTTGTCCATGAGGTAGTGTCTGGTGTCAAGGAGGTCTTCCTTGTGAGACAGCATTGCAGTCTTGATGTGCGGGTAATTTACAAAGCCGCAGTAGGGCATCAGAATAGGATCAATATGCATCCAAAGGGAGCCAGAGTGAGGAAGGCAAGCTGTCTCCTAGAGTTTCATCATGTATAACCAGATGTATCTGCTGCTCCAGGGAGCATGAGTGATGCTGGAGCAACAGGGTCTTGACCGTCTCATACCTATTGTGAGCTGGTTCGTCCAGGAAGAGGTCACTGATTGTGTCCCCATTGTCACTGGGATGGTTGAGTAAAGTCACAAATCTCACATTGTTGTCAATTATGCCATGGGCAAACATCAGGGACTCACATAAAGCAAACCATACTGCCAATAAATCGGTCTGAAATGGGGGCAGTTTAAAACGAGGCTGGGTGGTGTAATGTCTGTTCATGAGCTGTGCGCACAATACCAGCCAAAGCATGGTGTTAAATGGTGCAGTAGCAACAGAGCATGCAGTACACATCTCCCGCATCTCAGGAAGTGTGTGTCAAGTGGGAATGCAAAGGTGCACAACACAAGTGGCATGGGTGTTGCGTCTTATGGAATTCAGACCTTGGGCAACGTACAATACTTTTGAGGTGGTCCCAGAAGCACACTGGTATGTAGTTCAAAAACTGACACAGCAGTTATGGAAAAGATGGTGTGTGGATGATCCAACTGATGTGTCCCAGTTCCATAGACAGCATATGAGAGGTCAAAAGTGTGCATTGTGGCTGGCTTGGGTGTGACGTCAAACATAGGTTGGTCCTACGGAAGGGGAAACCTGAAGTGGTGAAGGCTCCAAGAGTCCAGGCTTGTGGAGCATTGTTGCACTGTACACAGGAGGCACCTGAGAAGCATGAGTTGCAAGGTGTTTGGTGGTGATATGGTTGAAACCGTTGCATGGCATGGGAAGTGTGGATGGAAGAGGGATTATGTCTTTTTCATTGCACTAGGATCATTTTTGAACAGTACAGGAATAGGTGCAACATGAGACTCAGATACCATGGAGGGATGAACTACTAGAATTTACTGTCAATAAACTGAGGAGGTAGATGAGATAATGGCCAGATTGGTTAACAGAGTCCATTGTTGATATGTGGTAAGGGCACTGTCTTGAATGCTGGTTCTATTAATAATATAATGATTACATACCAGTACAAGATGGCTCACAGACCCAAGCAGACTGCAAGAATTAGGTAAGGTGTCTTGTCTTACAGTACCCAAGGGTGCCAGCACAGAAAATTTCACATTTCTCTGTATAGCACTGTGGTCAGAGATTTTCACTCAAAAACTCAGTGGAATGGTTTGGAAGTCTGCGAATAGACATGGTAGTTGGTCTGAGCTCCAGCAAACCAGGAAAGCAGGATTCATGGAAGAGCTAGGCTCCAGGTTATGACATCATTCATTATTTGCCAAGTGATCCACATTTTTCAAACAATTAAAAAAATAGTAAAACACAATGATGGCAAAATGATACCAGGCTATCAACTGTTGTGAATTTCAGACCTAACATTTAATATAGCCCTTTAAGAGATCTGGCACATGTAAAAGCAAAAACTTTTTGAAGGTCAAATGTAACAACAACTAGCACAAATTTAGTAACAGGCAAAGTTTTTAAACAATTTAAATGCCTCAAGCTAACAGAATGCTTTTAAATTACAGAATAAAATCTTTGAAGGTCAAATGTGGCAATGACTAGCACAAATTTAGTAACAGGTAAAATGTTTAAACCATTTTAAATATCCAAGCTAACAGAATGGTTTTAAATTACAAATCAAAATTAACATGGTCATTTGAGAAAGATGACAAATTTAGATGATACAAGTGCCAGCAAATGGCCTAGCTAACAAAGGAAAACTTGATACCGAAAGGGCATGGCATCAAAATGGATCCAAGCTAAATGGCAAAAATACATGAACTATGAAAAGATTTTGGCCCATATGAAGCAGAGAAGAAAAATTTAACTTAAGAAGCAGCCACTGTGCCGTAGAGCTGCTTCGCACAAGGTAATGGCAGTGGCAAATCCCACACACTGTACAGTAGTATCATGCTGCCAGTGCATTTACCCTTGTCAGGCTGGGCCTATTGCAAGCATAGACTGCAGGAACAGTTGCTGACCCATCAAGCAACAGCAGGGTGCTCATGAAATATGCATCATGTGACAAGAAGACTCCTAGAAACACCAACAGGTCAATTAGTATGATAACACACTTTCGGCAAACAGCTGCCTACATAAAAAATCCAGAATAAGTTACAACAACAACTGGCAAGTGCTGATTAACAGATTAAACTAAGAATTTCAAGACTATTACAATTTAAACACTGGCAAGAACCAAGAATAAGTAAACTGACATAGCCAAGCCACAAACATAGTTTAAATGGTTTTTAAACAACAGTCTTGAATGCTGATTCTGTTAATAACATAACAGTTAGATACCAGTACAAGATGGCTCACAGACCAAAGCAGACTGCAAGAATCGGGTAAGTAGTCTTGCCTTACAGCACCCAAGGGTGCCAGCACAGAAAATTTTACTTTTCTCCAGAAGTGCACCCAGAGAACAAATAGACCTGGCCATATCAGAATCTAGAACATAATTAAAAGATCACATTAATCATAAATGTTCGTAACAGAGCCAGTATCACCTGTGACTGGGGTCACACTTCCACTGCTTGCACAGATGGTCACAGCAATAATTTTAGGCATTATTTGGCAAGGAAAAACATTATTAAAAGCAAATAATGAAATACTAACACCACAATCATCACACTTAGGTATTACAACTAAGTTACTTAGTGAACAAAGAAGTGGGCAGGCTCAAACAGTTTCTATAAGCAATACAGACCATACTATATTGGATCCAATCTTCCTGGACTGCACAGATTTACAATACACCACTCACCCTACACGCAGACATTTTAAACCAGAACAATTCCATACTTTATTAGCAGAGTAGGCAATACACTGTGATTCTCAAGTCAGGGGTAGAGAGCAAACTGAAATCAAAGTCAAAGACATTACTGTTGCCTACTGCTCAGGGAGCAATCTTGATATTTACAGGGAGAGATGATTAGTACCCACTATTTCACCACAAATTCATCTCTGAATGTCACTTAGCTAAGAACTAGACTGTTCACAGAGATATAAGTGTGAACATCAGGTGGTGGTTCACATAAAGCATTAACATTGACAATTTCCGCTTGTTCCTAACAATTGTCAAGGAATTTGGCAAGAGAGCTTAAGCACTTCAGTAAAATCTGTTGTACTTTCCTCAATAGATGTGAGACTCATAATTAATGGTTTATCTGGCCTTGGTAGTTAAATGGCAGCAATAAAATATCCCAATCAATCACATTTAGCTAAGAAGAGAAAAGTACAATTTCATAGGAGTCATATTTTAACAATATCGAACAGAAATTTTTTGTGCATGTGGAGCTCCAAAGCTCATAAATATTTAAATAAAGCAATTTTTATACAACACTAACAGTTGCTGATGAAAAGAAACTTTATTTGCTACTGGTTATGACTGCAACAATCACGATCAGTCAGCATAAAATTGTTATAGTAGCCATCACTCCAATTGTGGCATCAGTAATGAAAATAAAATTGTAAGAAGGATGTTTTAGATGAATGTTTGGTTGTCACCTGGAGAATGAAATGAGATGCCATGACGACAGTAAATTTGTTTAATTACCTTTTTTATTCCAGCCCTTGGTTGTAGTACATCAGGAAAAGCTTGATGGAGGTGTCCAATTGCCTCTCATGTGAAACAGTAGACATCCGGCATTGCCAACAGCACAAAGAGCGGGACCAAATGTGATGTCACGCAAAAACAACTGTCAGTGAAGTCTCCGGCTGCAAAGGTGATGACAGTGTGGCAGTGCAGCTTCCAATAAGTGGACAGCTCTCTACTCTGGATGTAGCTGCTCCTGTGACTCAGGGCAGGCTGCCCTGTCCCCTAGTCAAACAGCAGACTGTTTACTGCATTCCAAGATGTCACTCTGGGCATCAGACTCATGGTGTAGGCTGTGATTCTGAGATGAGAATATTTTAGTACATGAATGGCTGAGTCTTTATACACTCCAGATTATGTTCATTTACGGCTTAAGAAATGTGCTCCAAGCACTTCTGTGGTGGCAAGTGAGGAAAGGCTTCCATCCTTCCACTATCATATTGCAGCATCTCAGTTGCTGTACTGTGCCCAGCTGGCTATGCTTCACAATGCCTGTCAACCGTGTTTTGCTTTGCAATGTGTAATACTCTTACTTGTCTGTGGCTGGCTCTGTTGCAACTCACTTCCACTCTGGAATACTTTTTGACTAAATATTGTTGATACACTACATTGCCCTCCTTTTTATCAAGACACGGTCCCTCGGGTTGTCCAGAATAGATTATCTTTTACATTAGAATTTCTGACAACTGGGTCTTCTGGCCCTGTTTCATCGCTTAAGAATTATTCTAAAAATTGGTTTCCTTAACCCTATCACTTAATATTACACATTTCTATAGGGCCCCTTGCCCTACTCCTTAATTCAATCACCATGGAACTTATTATTTCATTGGGCTTCTTGCACAATAACCTCTAACTCTCTATTCCAAACTTACAGGCTAAAATGAATCAGTTATTTTTATGCTCGGGGTATCCAATCCACTAGAACATGAATGATGGCCGGGTCCGTACTCAGTCTTGTGCTTTATGTTCTACATACCAAAACAAGGACTACACTCAGCAGAACGAGTGCTGCTTCAGTGGTTAGTGTCACCAGGTAATGATTTTCCTGATATAAATTTACATGCAGCAATAAGGTTTCGAGGGACACTCATCCCACCTGCTTGTTTAGAAGCATGTTTATAGACTTATTCCAGCACGGTACAACTATTCTATTGATGAATAATTGCTGGAAACAGAATATGCCATAAAATATCTAGCAGTAACCACCCAGAGTGAGCACAGCAGGAAAAGCAGACACCAAAGTGGGATTCATAGGAAGACTCTTAAGGAAATGTAACACGTCCATGAAAAATATGCCTTACAAGACATGCTTTTGACTGGTTCTTAAATATTTTTTATCAATCTGGGATCCTTACTGGGTAGGGCTGCTAGAAGAGCTAGAGAAGATCCAATGATGAGCCGCACATTTCATCAGAAGAATAGGAGTGACCCATGAGGAAACTCTTCAGTTTCGATTTGAAAGTGCGTGGATTGCTGCTAAGATTTTTGAATTCGAGTGGCAGCTTATTGAAAATGGATGCAGCAGTATACTGCACACCTTTTTGCACAAGAGTTAAGGAAGTCCGATCCAACCAAGTGAAAGCTGCTTATTCTTGGAAATAAACTAATATTGGTAACAAGAAACGACAATAAGGAATATACATATTGAGAGGCCAATGTCAAAATACCCAGACTCGTGAAAATAGGTCGACAAGAGGTTCGTGAACTCACACCACTTATTGCCCGAACCGCCCGTTTCTGAGCCAAAAATATCCTTCTAGAATGGGAAGAGTTACCCCAAAACATAATACTATATGACATAAGTGAATGAAAATAAGCAAAGTAGACTAATTTTCATGTCGAAATATCACTCACTTTTGATACCGTTCGAATAGTGAAAATGGCAGTATTAAGTCTTTGAACAAGATCCTGAACGTGGGCTTTCCACGACAGCTTACTATCTATCTGAACACCTAGGAATTTGAATTGTTGAGTTTCACTAATCATATGCCCGTTCTGTGAGATTAAAACGTCAGGTTTTGTTGAATTGTGTGTTATGAACTGTAAAAACTGAGTCTTATTGTGATTTAACATTAGTTTATTTTCTACAAGCCATGAACTGAGGTCATATACTGCTCTACTTGAAACCGAGTCAATGTTGCACACAACATCCTTTACTACCAAGCTAGTGTCATCAGCAAACAGAAATATTTTAGAGTTACCCATAATACTAGAGGGCATATCATTTATATAAATAAGGAACAGGAGCGGCCCCAACAATGATCCTTGGGGCACCCCCCACTTGACAGTACCCCACTCAGATCCCACTTCACAGCCGTTATCAACATTGTGAATAATGACCTTTTGCTTCCTGTTGCTTAAGTAAGAGGTGAACCAATTGTGAGCTACTCCCCTTATTCCGTAATGGTCCAACTTCTGGAGCAATATTGTGTGATCAACACAGTCAAATGCCTTTGGTAAATCAAAAAATACGCCAAACGTTCGAAACTTTTTGTTTAGCCCATCCAGTACCTCACAGAGAAAAGAGAATATAGCATTTTCAGTTGTCAAACGACTTCTAAAGCCGAACTGTACATTTGATAGCAAATCGTGTGATATAAAATGATCAATTAACCTTACATACACAACCTTTTCGATAACTTTTGCAAACACTGATGGCATAGAAATAGATCTAAAATTATCTACATTATCCCTTTCTCCCTTTTTATAAAGCGGCTTTACTACTGAGCACTTTAATCGCTCAGGAAACTGACCATTCCTAAAGGAAAAATTACAAATATGGCTAAATACAGGGCTAACATGTGCAGCATAGTACTTTAACATTCTTCTAGACACTCCATCATAACCATGAGAGTCCTTAGTATTCAGTGATTTGATTATTGTCTCAATCTCCCTCTTGTCTGTATCACAGAGGAGTATTTCAGACGTCAATCTTGGAAAGGCATTTGCTAAGAAATTTATATGATTTCTTGTAGATACTAAATTTTTATTTAATTCACCAGCAATGCTCAGAAAATGGTTGTTAAATACTGTACATATATCTGATTTATCAGTAACAGAAATATTATTACTGCAAACTGACTTTATATCGTCAACCTTGTGCTGCTGACCAGACACTTCCTTCACAACTGACCATATGGCTTTAATTTTATCCCATGAATTTAGCCATTCTATTTGCATACCACATACTTTTTGCCTTGCTAATAACATTTTTAAGCACCTTACAATACTGTTTGTAATGGGCTACTGTAGCTTGATTGTGACTACTTCTAACATTTTGATATAATTCCCGCTTTGTTCTACATGATATCCTTATCCCACTAGTCAGCCAACCGGGCTGTCCATTACTGCTAGTACCCCGTTTAGAATGTTCTAATGGAAAGCAACTCTCAAAGAGCATGAGAAATGTGTTATGGAAAGCATTGTATTTATCATCTATATTATCGGCACTACAAACATCTTGCCACCCTTGTTCCTTGGCAAGTTTTGAAAAACCCTCTATTGCTGTTGGATTAACTTTCCTACGTAGTTTGTAATTAAATGCAACATTGGCTAGAGTACAAAAACCTTTTAGTGTTAAAATTTGTGCATCATGGTCTGAAAGGCCATTCACCCTTTTACTAACAGAATGCCCATCTAGTAATGAAGAATGAATAAAAATATTGTCTATGACTGTGCTACTGTTCCCCTGCACCCTAGTTGGAAAAAACACAGTTTGCATCAGATCATATGAATTTAGGAGATCTATCAACATCCTTTTTCTTGCACAATCATATACAAAATTAATATTGAAGTCACCACATAGAACTACTTTCTGGTACTTGCTACAAAGTGAATCAAGAACCCTCTCTAGCTTAAGCAAAAATGCTCTGAAGTCGGAGTTAGGGGACCTATAAACAACAGCAATTAGAAGTTAAGTTTCACTAAATTCAACTAATGCTGCACAACTTTCAAATATCTGTTCAGTGCAGTGTCGTGATACGTCTATAGTCTCAAATGAAATACTGTTTTTTACGTACAGAGCCACTCCCCCACCCCACAAGGAACTCCTTGAGAAACAGCCAGCTAATCTGTAGCCTGGTAAAGGAAGCCTCTGAATTATCAAATTATTTAAGTGGTGCTCAGATATACCAATAATTTCAGAGTTAGCATCTATTAGCAGTTCACTAACTTTATCTCTAATACCTCTTATATTTTGATGAAATATGCTAATTCCTTCTCTACTTGGAAACATTACATCCTCTGGAGGTGAGCCCTTAGTTAGAGGCACTTCCTTTAAGCAGGTATACCTATCAGCTGACTTCAGTCTAAAAAAGGTGCTGCTCTAACACCAACTACTGTAGGAATTTTTCCATGAGTGATACCACTACCACCACCACCACCCACTACACTGTCACCTATAAGCTTAGTCAGCCTCCCCTTCCCATACCTATTGAGGTGCAGGCCATGTCTAGTGAAACCCCATCTACTGATAGACCCAACTGGCACCACTGAGATGTGATCCATGCCCTCCGCCATCAGTGCCCTCCCCAGCCCCACATTAACGCACCTAACAGCCGCATTAAGGTGAGGCCGATCATGACGCTGAAACAGTTGTACGAAATGCACATTAGTACCACCAGTTTGAGTAGCTATCTTAACCAAGTCACCACTGACATCATATTCCCCATCCCTATTGAGACTGTTCCCTGCTCCACCCACTATCACTACCTGAACCTCTTTCGCAAAATTCTTACATAACTCCCCTATGCTTTCAGTCACCTGAGCCAACCCTCCACTAGGCTTCACAATGCTGGTGACCTGGTACTCACTCCCCAACACTTCCTGCAACTTCTGGCCCATGCCTTTACCGTGGGAACTACCTAGCAGCAGAACCTTCTTTCTGCTAGACTTTGCAACTAACCTAGGCCTCCTAATTGCTGAGGACTGCTGCAAGTTACCTACATCTACGGCTACACGAGGCTCCTCTCCACTCAACTCTGACAGTTGGTCGTATCTATTGCATGTATGCAAAGTAAAACTGTCTGAGTACCTCCTCTTCCTAGCTACCTTCTTGCCAACTGCCAGTTCCCATTCCCCACCACCCTTCACCCTCCTCAACCTATCTAGTTCCTCCTTTGCGCATTGCAACTGCACCCGAAGGGCACAGATCTTACGCTCCTGCTCCTCTATTAACTTGTTTCTACTACAGATTCTACATTCCCAGGAGAGGATCTCCCTAAAATGACCACTGGCTTCCCCACTGCATTCCCCCCAATGAAAATACTTTGAACAAATCCCACACCGTAATCCACTACTCACAAACCTACGACAGAGCCCACACTTTTCACTCATGGTAAATTTTACAGTTACTGAAAAAAACTACACGTCTATGTTACCAAAGTTCAGTTACACCAGTAGAACTATTTAAGAACCAACAATAATGGTCTCGAAATTCTCTGCCTACTAAGAAAGCAGCTACTTGTATTAATACTACTACAACACAGCCGATACCGATACCAGCAAAAACTTCACAAAATTATTAGCTACAACCAATAAATTAAAACTACCACTGTAACACTAAGCAAATTTAAAACACTATATGAAAATTTTACTGAAATATTTCACTAGAAAGAATAATAAACGTCAGTTGAAAACTAAAGCACGAAAATTACTAACGACTTCAACACACTGAAAACTCTATAAAACACAGCGAGCGAACGATTACAAAAGTTTATTAAGTCGTTATTTCACCACAAACGGCATGCAACACCGCTGAAATCTATTAAATTTAATAACTGTATTACAGAGCACAAATAAGTTTGTCAGTACTTAGCTTGTGCATCATTGCTATTGAAATTTCAAGAAAGTACTTTCCAGAAAGAGTTGGACAACATAATACTTCCTCCCACATATATCTCCATTTATCTTGCAAATTGAACATGGGGAAATATCTGATAAATTAGAGCTAATATAGGGCCTTTCCACACACCACTCATGAGTGAAACAAGGCAGGGGTTCAGTTATTGGTACCATAAGTACCTTCCACCACACACTGTCAGGTGGCTTGCAGAATACTGGTGTAAATGTTGATGTACATGGTCAGATAGCAATTCTAAAATCAGATACTGAATTTCAAAGCATAAACTGGGACCAATATAGACTCAGATCACAGTTTAATAGTAATGAAGAGTACACTGAAGTCTAAGTGAATCGTCCAGAAAAATCAATGTGGATAGAAGTGGGGTATTCAAGAACTAAGGAATGATGAGATGTGTTTGAAGTTTTCTAATGCTATGGATGCAGTGTTAATGAATACCACAGTTCAGTTTAAGAGGAATGGACATATTAAAAAAAAAAAAAAATAGCAGTCACAGAAGTAGAACAGACGAACACAGATACAAGAAAGGTAACTATGAAGAAACCATGGGTTATGGGAGAAATACTTCAATTGATCAATGAAAGAAGGAAGTACAAAAATGTTCAGGGAAATTCATGAATATAGAAACATAAGTAACCTAGGAATGAAATAAAATATGGAAAGTGCAGTGATGCCACAGTAAAATAGCTGCAGGAAAAACGTTGATAAAGAAATAGTCATTGAAAGAACTGGTTCAGGATATAGAAATGTCAAAACAACCTTCAGTGAAATTTAAAGTGAGAGTGTCAACATTAAAGAGTGCAGAATGAATTTCACTGGTAAGTACCGGGGGAGAGAGTGAATATGTGGAAAGAGTACAATGAAGGCCTGTACAAGGAGGAGGACTTGTCTGTTGATGTGTTTGAGGAAGAAATGGGGATTAACTTTTCTTATAGGTCTCATCCTTATACCTCGCTGCTGCAGACAGACATCACCACAACACAGACATAAATTTTAATATAATGAATAGACATGTTAGTGACGAGACGGACACTTTATAATTTTGTGGAAAAAAAAAAAGAAAAAATTGGCACAATGGAGCTTTGAATACGGGCATGTTTGCTTTGAAGTCCAATACCATCACCACTTAACCACACCCGCATGGCTCTTTGTCTGTGCTCGATATTGTACTTCTTGAGCTTTGTCCATTCCCTGTTTCTATTTTGCTTTTTTTTCACAGTTCAGTACACCTTCTTCCTGTTGTCATGCTTGACCTGTATTCAGTTTTTAAATGGCTGCCCACTGGGTGCCCTTGCCACATAATCTGAGGGGGGTGCGATTGGAAGTTCCCTTGTGAGAATAATAAGGGCCTAAAGTACATCACGATCAGCTGTGAGGTAGTAGCATTTATTCATGCTTCTGAAATCTATTGATCTTATGGTGAGTCAGGTTTATCTGTGCTGTAGGTCCACATTGTGTATAATCATAAAAATTCATGAAAAGCTGCGTCACTGGTTCCTCTGATATTCACTTAGATGTGGGATCAACGGTGGTGTGCTTTAGGCCCTTACAGATCTCAGCACCTCATTTGAATTCTAGTCAAGTGTCCATGATGGTAGACATTACTACTTGAGTTTAATCATTTCCACATATGGCACTTTGTATTTGAAGTTGGTTGTTTACTATGCAAGAATTGGCTATCATGTGCAGTGTAACATGAACTATTTTGAATCTATTTTAAATACTAACATAAAAGAAAAGCTGTGTGGACAGGTTGTGAACCATGCTTGGGTAACTCAGGTGGTAGATTACTTGCCTGTGAGAGGCAAAGGTCCTGAGTTCAATCCCAATGCAGCACACGGCTTTAATCTGAAAGGAAGTTTCATATCAGTGCACACTCTGTTGGAGAGAGAAAATCTCATTCTGGGAACAGAAAAGTAAATTATCAATAAAAGTTAACCACAAAGGAAATAGGGCCTCAGAGAGCAGATCCTTTGATTGAGAGAGTAACATAATCAAATAAGTGTGACTACAGGCAGACATTAACAAGGAAGTGTACAGGTAGCACAAGTTGTCGTGTGGGTGCAGTGTAAGAATATCTGATTTTCAGCCTGGAAGTAAATTCATGAATTAATACACCTGTTAGGGATCTTGTACATTTTTCCGAAAAAATGGAAAAGCACAAAGAACTTCCACTTACGCAAAAATGTGAAATAGAGAGTTGCAAAGACTTACACATTATTTTGTTATTGCCCTAAACTGTACTTTATTATGTACAAAACAATTCTTTCTTTTGTCAGTTAATTATGCATCTTATTATTATTATTATTATTATTATTTCCTCTTTCTTTTCTCAGTCGTAATGTCTGGTCAAAAATGGAAAGTGACGCAGACCTTGATCAAGCGTGACTTCCTTTTAACTGTATGGTATATGTTATATTGCATTTAGGAACTTTCGGGTAATTGAACATGTATCAATAATTACGGATTTCTGTAGCTGTATATATAGGTTTGGATGTAGCTGTATTGCATTGATGTACTGGTGGATATTGTGTGGTATGACTCCTGTAGTTGATAGTATAATTGGTATAATGTCAACTTTATCCTGATGCCACATGTCCTTGACTTCCTCAGCCAGTTGGACGTATTTTTCAATTTTTTCTCCTGTTTTCTTTTGTATATTTGTTGTATTGGGTATGGATATTTCGATTACTTGTGTTAGTTTCTTCTTTTTATTGGTGAGTATGATGATGTCAGGTTTGTTATGTGGTGTTGTTTTATCTGTTATAATGGTTCTGTTCCAGTATAATTTGTATTCATCATTCTCCAGTACATTTTGTGGTGCATACTTGTATGTGGGAACGTGTTGTTTTATAAGTTTATGTTGTAAGGCAAGCTGTTGATGTATTATTTTTGCTACATTGTCATGTCTTCTGGGGTATTCTGTATTTGCTAGTATTGTACATCTGCTTGTGATGTGATCTACTGTTTCTATTTGTTGTTTGCAAAGTCTGCATTTATCTCTTGTGGTATTGAGATCTTTAATAATATGCTTGCTGTAGTATCTGGTGTTTATTGTTTGATCCTGTATTGCAATCATGAATCCTTCCGTTCACTGTATATATTGCCTTTTCTTAGCCATGTGTTGGATGCATCTTGATCGATGTGTGGCTGTGTTAGATGATACGGGTGCTTACCATGCAGTGTTTTCTTTTTCCAATTTACTTTCTTCGTATCTGTTGATGTTATGTGATCTAAAGGGTTGTAGAGGTGGTTATGAAATTGTAGTGGTGTAGCCAATGTATTTATATGAGTGATTGCTTTGTGTATTTTGCTAGTTTCTGCTCATTCTAGAAAGAATTTTCTTAAATTGTCTACCTGTCCATAATGTAGGTTTTTTATGTCGATAAATCCCCTTCCTCCTTCTTTTCTGCTTAATGTGAATCTTTCTGTTGCTGAATGTATGTTATGTATTCTATATTTGTGGCATTGTGATCGTGTAAGTGTGTTGAGCGCTTCTTGGTCTGTGTTACTCCATTTCACTACTCCAAATGAGTAGATCAACATTGGTATAGCATAGGTATTTATAGCTTTTGTCTTGTTTCAAGTTGTCAATTCTGTTTTCAGTATTTTTGTTAGTCTTTGTCTATATTTTTCTTTTGGTTTTTCTTTAATATTTGTATTATCAATTCCTATTTTTTGTCTGTATCCTAGATATTTATAGGCATCTGTTTTTTCCATTGCTTCTATGCAGTCGCAGTGGTTATCCAATATGTAATCTTCTTGTTTAGTGTGTTTTCCCTTGACAATGCTATTTTTCTTACATTTGTCTGTTCCAGAAGCCATATTTATATCATTGCTGAATACTTCTGTTATCTTTAGTAATTGGTTGAGTTGTTGATTTGTTGCTGCCAGTAGTTTCAGATCATCCATGTATAGCAAATGTGTGATTTTGTGTGGGTATGTTCCAGTAATATTGTATCCATAATTTGTATTATTTAGCATGTTGGATAGTGGGTTCAGAGCAAGGCAGAACCAGAAAGGACTTAATGAGTCTCCTTGGTATATTCCACACTTAATCTGTATTGGCTGTGATGTGATATTATTTGAATTTGTTTGGATATTAAGTGTGGTTTTCCAATTTTTCATTACTATGTTTAGGAACTGTATCAATTTAGGATCTACTTTGTATATTTCCAATATTTGTAGTAACCATGAGTGGGGTACACTATCAAAAGCTTTTTGGTAATCAATGTATGCGTAGTGTAGCGACCTTTGTTTAGTTTTAGCTTGATATGTCACCTCTGCATCTATTATCAGTTGCTCTTTACATCCTCGTGCTCCTTTGCAACAGCCTTTTTGTTCTTCATTTATAATTTTGTTCTGTGTTGTATGTGTCATTAATTTCTGTGTAATGACTGAAGTTAATATTTTGTATATTGTTGGTAGGCATGTCGTGGAGCGATATTTAGCTGGGTTTGCTGTGTCAGCTTGACCTTTAGGTTTCAGATAAGTTATTCCTTGTGTAAGTGTATCAGGGTATGTGTATGGGTCTGCAATGTAACTGTTCAATAATTTAGTTAGATGTGAATGTGTTGAGGTGAACTTCTTTAGCCAGAAATTTGCTATTTTATCTCTTCCAGGGGCTTTCCAATTGTGAGTAGAATTAATTGCTTGGGTGACTTCATGTTGCAAAATTATCACTTCAGGCATTTGTGGTATCATCTTGTATGTGTCTCTTTCTGCTTGTATCCACCGTGCATGCCTGTTATGTTGTACCGGGTTTGACCATATGTTGCTCCAGAAGTGTTCCATGTCTGTCATGTTTGGTGGATTGTCTATTTTAATGTGTGTGTTATCTATTGTCTGGTAAAATTTCTTTTGGTTTGTGTTGAATGTTTGGTTTTGTTTCCTTCTATTTTCACTTTTTTTGTATCTTCTAAGTCGTTTGGCCAATGCTTGTAATTTCTGCTTCTTTTCATCTAATTGCTCTATAGCTTCTTGTTGTGAGATTTTACCTAACCTTTTTCATTTTTATCTGATATTTCATTTCTTATAAATTGTGTTAGCTGTCCGATGTCTTTTCTCAGTTTTTCTATTCTGATCTGTAGCCTGTGTTGCCATGCTGGTTTTGTGGGTTTCTTCTGTGTGTTGGTTGGTTCTGATCTCTGCCTAGTGTGTATATTTAGTGTACCGAGTGCTCCTATATAAACAAGTAGTTGTAACTCTTCCATAGTTGCGTTTTCATTTATTTTGTTGTGTATGATTGAGTTGGTAGTTTTTATTGTTGTTTCGACTTGTGGGTTATTTGGCGGTCTATGCAAGAATGGTCTAATGTCTGTATTTGTGTCTTTGTATTCTATATATGTCAGCTGAAATTTTTCTTCTATATCTGACATGTGTGTCACTTCGTGTTCTATTTGTGCTTGTTCTGGTGGCTGTCTTAAGATTTCGTTTTCCTCTAATTGTTTAATTGATGCATGTTGTTCTTTGTTTGTTTTCTCTGGGATGTTTGAGCCCATTACTGTATTTTCTTCTTCTTCTGATTGCACATAATTTTGTTCCAGTATTTGTTGTACTTGTTGTTTGATGTTTTCTAATTCTGACTGGGGTATCCTGTTATTTTTTATTATTACACGGATCTGATCAGCTAGTCATTTTTCTGTTAAAAATTTTAATTCTGGGTATCTGGTAATAAATGTTGTGTATACTTGTGATCTGTATCCAGTTGTGTTGGTTCCTAGGTTTGTTGCTTGGTAATAACAGAACATGAGGTGTCGATTAACTTCATCTGACCATCTCATCCTCTGTCTTTGTTTTCCTTCTTGGGTGGTTGCAGGAAGCATATCCTGCAAAACACCTCTATTTGGATTTCAATCATTTTCCAGTTGGCTAGCAGTGTCGTTACCATTGTGGGCGGGCATAAGGTTCAAGCGTCGTCCCCGACCATGACGGCACTTGTCCGAGGCTTCTTTAGTTCTGTCCTGAACCAACTAATCACACTAAAATGGGGGTTAGCCCTATTAGTGGTTTGTTCTTTTCATCGCCTTTTACGACTGGCAGAACATACCGGAGGCCTATTCTTTTCCCGGGCCTCCACGGGATTTATTATCATTATTATTATTATTTCTTTCCTTTCTCAGACGTTATGTCTGGTCAAAAATGGAAAGTGACGCGGACCTTGATCAAGCGTGACTTCCTTTTATATTATTTCCTATTATTTAATATTATTATTATTATTATTATTATTACTGTTATTATTATTATTGGCGGTAGCTGTGTAAACTTGATGATAAGCATAACTGTTATACAGCAGATGCTATTAATTTCACACTCTCAGATTTTCCTTAATCTCAAAATTTGTGAACACCCACAATGTATACTCACAAGCCACCACTGAGTGAATGCCTGTTGCTGAAGCAATTCATTACATCATTCACGACATACAGCTGTAAGATCAGGCCCCATCTCAATTGTGGTGCCATCTCCACTCCCAAGTCACACCTGAGGAGCTACCTGACATCACAGTGTGGACCCTCTGGCTTGTTAAATTGCTGACCATTCTTCAACTACACTTCCTGTCTTAACAAGTCTGCTGTTTTAGATGAGAAACTCTGTCTCACTGACCAAGCGTAAGCAGTATCCAGCATTGCCACCTCCTTCCCTCTGGCAGTCCCCCTTGGCTTCAAGAGTTGGCAATACTCTACCTGCTTCAGTCCAGATGTGCCCTTACCCAGGTGGTAGGAGATGGGCATGTGTGGCGCCCTCTCATCAGTTATCTCCCCTGCCACCAGGCAATCAACTTCCGGCACTCCCTGTGCCTCCATCAGCCATCTCCCACTCTTCTCCTGTGGATGAGTGAGCACACAGCACACTAAGCAGATTGGATGACACACAGGAGATACTGCATCCCATGTACCCAATATGTTCATATCATGTAACGTTCAACAACTGCACTCAGTCTTGTCATTCACCATGTGCATACCCAAACTTCAGCCACGAGTCTGTTTAGGCACCATAACTTGCAGTGACATTGTAAGGTGCTGCCCCTGTACTCACTTCTTCAATTCACTGAATTGCCTGCAGGCAGGCTCAATATTTTTGATCCCGCCAGCACTCACCACTCCCTCATTAACACCAGGACCAATGCCAGCATCATCCCACCATCGTGTGCTCCTTTGAGTCTTCTTCCTGCATCACGGCTTCTCCACACAGCCAACATCTTCAGTATATCTGTCCATGGCTTGGCAGGCCTTTGTCTGCAACTCACACTGCAACTGGTATCCACTTGAACCTTCCTGGTCACAGGCAGCAGCTTCCCCATACTCGGGATCACACTTTGATTCACCACCTCATCTTTGTCCATCCCCTCTCAGAGTGTCACACTTATGCATGCTACCTTTGAGTGCTCACATCTGACAGCATACCTTGTCAGCTTGTTAATCTGGCTTATGACTCAATGCCAAGAGATCACCAACATCCACCCTTACAACAGCAACCTGCATCTTCTGATCATTGACACATCAGCCAACTTGGTGCATGCTCTCCACTTGGTCACCGACCTCACTGTATGTAGCCACACAATATTGCTGACATTTCACCTGCTGCTGACCTGCTTCTGCCTCCACCTTTGCCGCTATCTCCACAGATCAGTGCCAATCATACTTACAGTGTTTTGCGTATCTTCCCTTCATCATCCAGTGTTGTTACGCTTGTGCCCACCTCTGTTACGGTTGCTATTACTAATGACACCTACCATAGGCTAGTTACTACTGAGGGCTCCCATGTCCAGTATAAGCCTCGCCGCCTCAATGCCACCAAACTCTGCTACATTAAGATTGCAATACAGGAACTCTTAGATTCAGGGATTGTGCATCCTACAGACAGTAATTAGTCATCATCTATACACCTTGTGCCTAAAAAGGATGAGTCTTTCCACTTGTGTGCGGACTACCACAAATTCATTGCTTGGGTGACCCTTGACAATTATCTGATTCCACACATCCAGAATTTTGCACAACAACTGCATGGTGCTCTGATTTTCAGCATTATTGTCTGCCAAAAGACTTATCTCCAAATCCCTGTGCACTGTGCCTAAAACAGCCATTATTATGCTGTTCAGCTTATTTGAATCCTGCTACATGCCTTACTGTCTTAAAAAGGCTGCACAGATGTGGCAACTTTTTATTGACCCAGTGTTATTCATCCTCCCTTTCTACTATGCTTACTTTAATGATACTCTATCTACTCCCCTTCTGCTGAAGAGTGCAAGCTCCATTTATCTGAAGCTCTCAAAGCACTCACTGACTACAGTATCAGGATAAATTAGGGTAAATCTCAGATACATGCTACTAGTGTCTTTTTTCTGTCTCTGCTGATGGTATTCATCCTAAGTTCTGACCATGTCGCATTCCTTCATGATTTGTCATTACCCAAGATGTTTTGCTTCCTAGGACTGATCAGTTCTTTCCGGCAGCACATCCATCACGCTGCATCCCTACAAGCCCATCTGACAGATGCCTTGGTGGGCAAGAACACTTCCAGTACCTGCAAAGAGCTATGGTCTGATGACATCCAGTACACTTTCAATGTCACACATGTACCCCATCACTGATGCACTCACTGATGTGACATCTTTGATTGGCACTATCCTGCAACAGCACATAGGAAACTCGACACAATCCCTTCATTTCTTTTCCAAGAACCTTTCCATCTAACAGTGTTAGTGGTCCACATTCAATAGGGTACTGTTTATGATATACTAAGTGGTCTGCTACTTCCCCAAGGACATAGAAGACCAGTCTTTAACTATCTACATAGATCACAAATCGCTCACTGACACTATCCATAATCCTACTAATGACTTGCTGCCTCTGCACTTTTGTCACAGGGACCTCATTTGCCAGTACACCACTAATGTGTGTTACATAAAAGGAGCAGGGGAATGTCATCACTGACTGCATGTCTCATGTACGCACCATCTCTTCACTGTTGTACTTGGTTGAACTGGCACAACTCCAAGAGGATGATCGAAATATAGGTCATTTATTACGAGATAACATTACCTCATTGGTTATCGAGCCACTACATCTAACTGTTTCTTCACACCTGGTGCTATGTGACACATCCACAGGTACTCTCCACTCCCTAATCCCCACCCCCTACTCCACAAAGTCTTCTCAGTGATCCATGACACCACCCATCTGAGTGTTAAGGCTACTAATCACTTTGTTAGTGAAGGTTTCATTTCAGTGACCATTAAGTCAGACTGTCGCACATGGACACATGAATGCCTACCATGCCAATGCCAAAAGGTTGGGTACCAAACCCACCCTCCCCTGGATCAGTTTGATACCCCCATAGGATGGTTTTGGCATGTTCATCTCAACATCATTAGTCTTCTGCCTTCTTCAGAGGGCTGCAAACACTTCCTGTCCATTACTGACTGCATTGTCAGGTGGGTTAAAGTTGTTCCTCTCCCAGACATTAGCACAGATACTGTCACTCATGCATTTGTTGCCTCTTGGATTGCTCAGTTCAGTTACCCCTCTTCTATTACTACTGTTCAGAGGTGACATTCCAAATCCATCCTTTTCAGGTGGCTGTGCAACTTGTGTGGTGCCAATAAATTCCACACTAATGCTTATGATGCCCAGAGTAATGGGTTGGTTGAGCACTGGCACTGCATCCTTAAGGCAGCACTCATGTGTCATCCTACTTCCTAGACCAAAGCCCTCCCCTGAGTCCTGTTTGCAATCCACGCAGCATTTAGCATTTTATGGTGAACCCCTGATCGTTCCTGCTAAATTCGTCTAAGACTCCAAGCCTCTGCCACCTTCTGAGCTCTCAACTTTGGTCATGTGTGTCTGAGCTCACATTGCTCACATCCCCACCCCATCTCCCTGTACCCACAATGTCCCACCAGTCCTTAGTCATAAAATCTTACAGCACTGTAAGTATGTAATGCTCCATGACAACACTGTGTGGTCCACTCTTCAACAGCCTTACTCATGCCCCCACAAAGTGCTCCATCACTCGGCCCACACCTTCAACATCACCTTACATGGTGAGGCACAAGCCAGCTTGGACTCTTGATGATGACCTCCCACCCACCAATAAATCTGCATCTCTTCTGACTGATGTGCTGGTTTCTCCTCCCGTGGAATCCTCACTATCTAACTCTCCCAGCATTGACAACACATGTGATTCATATGTTCCAAGAGCTTCAGATACCGCACGTGGCATTCCTTCCTCTAACACTGCCACAACAAGCACTCACTTGAGCTTTCCACTTAGCCTGCTTCCTCTTGCATTGCACACTTCTAGGTCAACATCTCTTTTATGTCAGTCAATGACTTCTCCTTGCAGTTTTGTGATGATACTCTCTTCATACTTCACTCACTTCCCCACATGCTCAATGACTATGCACCATATGACACTGCTGCGTGTCTTCAATCTTCCTCCTGATTCAAAAGAAGACAGCATCACTGCCTCAATTGACACCCTTGAATGCCTGACCATCTGTGTGCCTCTTGCCACACTCACAGCCTCCAAGACACGGGACCAATCGATTTCCATCCCTCTCATATCAGCCGCCCTCTCTGCCCTCTGGCATGGCATGAAGATTATGTTGTGTAGACCCTACACTGCTCCACACCCAACCCCTCTACGAGGAATGGTCCAGCCATGTGCCCCTCACAGGCGAGCCGTTACATGTTTGGTCAGGCAAAGTTCCCATGTGTGATGTTAGATGCTGACCGACCACCACGTTGCCTCATTGACCTCGGCTGCACTGCCTTACTTCCTACCCCATGCTCCGCACTGCTGGGAGGGGCGGGGGAGTGCAGGTTGTTCTGTGGAATCACCAACATTGAACATGTGGTTATCGATTTTGAGAAGAACTGCTTTGTTCATGATTCTATGATCTCTGACTCAGTCTGATATGAATGTCCATTGTGTATGCTGGCTTGTACTGGTGTATGTCATTTATGGTAATAAAGTGCTTCATTTCTATCGTAATTGTGTGTTGGTGATCTCCTCTGCAAATCTGTGCCTGAGTTAACCACGCTTCTAACTATAATCTGTCCCAGATCCCTTGAACAAAAAACCATGCCCAGTTCTTGGAAAGGAGGACATGTCACATCCATCTGCAAGAAGGGCAGTAGAAGTGACCCACAAAAGTACCATCCAATATCTTTAACATTGATTTGTTGTGGAATCTTAGATCTATTCTGAGCTCAAACATGATGAGGTGTCTAGAACAGAATGACCTCCTTAGTGCCAACAAACATGGATTCCGAAAGCATTGATCATGTGTAACTCTAATTGCACTTTAATCATAAGACATACTGATAGCTTTGGATCAAGACAGTCAGGTGGGTGCAGTATTTCTTGATTTCTGAAAAGCATTTGACTCAGTACCAAACCTACATTTATTGTAAAAAGTACGATCATATGGGGTATCAAGTGAAATTTGTGACTGGATTGAGGACTTTTTGACCTGGAGGATGCAGCATGTTTTCTTGAATGGAGAGTCATCATCAGGTTGTCGTGTCCTGACATAGGTGGGAGAGGGAGAAAAGGGGTTACTGGTCAGTCTGCACTCCCAAATGGTACAGAGGAGCAGGCAGAAGGATAATTCACAGTGAAGGCATTTGATTGTTTTCTTCTATCTGAGCCAACACTGGTACAGGCATTTACTAGGAATGCAGGTGGTGAGACTTGGTAGGGAACTCATTGTGGAGACCCTTGGACAAAGAGGGTTTTGAAATAGTTGTTTATTCCAGACAGGACTAACTAATACACTGGAGGCTAGTTCTAGGGTTAGAAAAAGCATGAATAACACTGTTACAACAGAAGCCAGTGCATAAGTCCCAGGAGTGGATGCTAACCACTGTAGCAAACATTAGCAGCATCTTAAGGTAACAACTTAGTTGCAAAACAAAACATACTGAATGTGACACTGTTCACTGAGGCACTCCAAGTGAGAGAGCAGACTTAAGTGGAGCTGGACCAAGGCTGGAGTTGACAGACGAGGATTCAGAACCTAGATCATCTGACTGAGAACTCCACCAAAACACTGAATCTAGAGGTTTTAAAGAGTCGCGTGGGGGACACTGTTTTTCTCACTTAAAGCCACCCAACCAATCCAGCTGGTCTCTTGCAGGTGCCTGCCAATCACAGTTTAGTTAGGTCCCCTCTGCTGCACTAACTAAGTCCATATTTGGTATCAAAATTGTTCAGCGGAAAGCTAAATGTAACTGCTCTGCCAAATAAGGCTTGCAACATTATTATTATACGTCATTTAGCCCCGCCCCTTGGGCTCCCCGGAGTAAGAACTGCTAGGTCAACAGTTTTTGGCGTTTTCACTCTCTTTCTAACCCTTGTGAACCTACTGACGTTGCTGCTCTCACGGCTGGTAACAAGCTGGCTTTATACATTAATATGTGCCACAAAGTTGTACGGTGGCAACCTACCACAGAGTCTAGATGACATATGAAGTTACATGTTAATTCCTTGAAGAGTAACTGGCTCTCTGGGACCACGTCTGGGGGCATCTGCATTTTCGCAGGCCTCTCCCCTTACAGTTTACTTCATGTAACAATATCTCTCCTAGTTTCGTCTGCCATCAGCATCATCTCTGCTTCTGCACCTTGGAGTGCCTGCCCTCCTTTCTCACAGCATCAAGGTAACATTACAGTAGCAAGGAATAATCTATATACTACAAGGTGTAGAAGTAAATTCAGGTGAACCCCAGGGAAGTGTGTTGGGACCTTACTGTTCATGTTGAATATCAATGACTTTGTAGACCATATTAATTGTAACATCAGGCTTTTTGCAGACGATGCTGTTATCTATGATGAAGTACTGTCTGAAAGAAGTTGCATAAATATTCAGTCAGATCTTGAGAATATTTCAAAGTGCTGCAAAGATTAGCAAGTTGCTTTAAACGTTCAGACATCTAAAATTGTGCACATAGTATCTTATGTCTATAACATCCAAGAGTCACTGTTGGAACTGGGCAACTCATACAAATACCAGGGTGTAACACATTGTAAGGATATGAAATGGAATGATCACATAGGTTCAGTTGTGGGCAAAGCAGGAGGTAGCCTTTGGTTTATTGATAGAATACGGGGGAAGTGCAATCTGTCTACAAAGGAGACTGCTTGCAAATCACAGATGTGACCCATCCTAGAATGTCGCTCAAGTGTGTGGGACCCATAGCAAAAAGGGCTAACTAGGGATATTGAACATATACAGAGAAGGGCAGCAAAAATGGTCACAGATTTGTTTGATGCATGGCAGATTGTCACAGAGATACTGGAGGAACTGAACTGGAAGACTCTTGAAGATCCATGTAAACTGTTCCAAGAAAGTCTACTAACAAAGTTTCAAGAACTGGCTTTAAATGATGACTCTAGGAATGTATTACAACCCCCTGTGTATTGCCCACATAGGATTCATGAGGATAAGATTAGAATAATTGCAGCATGCACAGAGGTCTTCAGTCATTTTTGCCACACTCCATATAGGAATAGAATGGGAAGAAGTGCTAATAACTGGTACAATGGGATGTACTCTTTGTGATGCACCTCAAGGTGGTTTGCAGAGTATAGATGTAGATACAGAAAGATTCAGCGTGGGAATGAGAATTGCCACAAGGACATAAAAAACTGATTCACATGGGAAGAGAGTATTCCTGGCCATGAGTAGTCTGCTAGCATCACACATCAGCCTTCATCAGAGGAAGAAATTTCTGAGAACGTACTTTTGAAGCCCAGCATTGCATGGCAGTGAATTATGAACTGTGAGAAAACCAGAAAAGAAGAGAATCAAAGTGTTTGAGATATGTTATGGAAGGATGAGCACAATTGGGTGAACTGATAAGAGAGAGAATGAGAAGGCTCCCCACATATTGTGCAAAGACAGGAACATACGTACATATGGAAAATGACAAAAAAAAAAAAAAAAAAAAAAAAAAACCCTTATATTTAACTCTCCGTCCATGGTTACTTAGAAATGATTGAACAAACACATTTGATAAACTTTATATGTCACAGTTTTTAAGTTACCTAAGGAGAATTGTGTAATCAGCCATGTCAAACATTTTTGTCTTGGAGTGTCCTTGTTACTTACCTTTTACCATCCATGACTTTTAAAACACTGAGTATTTGGTCATTTAGAGCTGTTTTTGTGGCCTCTGAATCCACGCTGTGAGTGAGTACTTTTCGTTAATGAACTTCATCAGACTGTTATTCATAATATGAATATATATGGCTGCAGATTCCTTGACTTGCGCCATATGGTGGTGGGGTTTCGGGTTCCGCTGAATAGGTCAGGAGTTCACTACACTCAGCTGGCGGCTACATGGGTAGCGGAGGCTGTGTGGTGTGGACTGGGCGGTTTTTTAGGTTAGAAGGCCTCGGGAAAGTACGGGATGGGCTGCAATCTCAAAGGGTGCATGGCAAATACAGGACATGCTTGGATCAAGGAACAGTCGGAATTGTAGTTGTAAATTGTTGTAGTTGTGCTGGGAAAGCCCCTGAGCTACAAGCGCTAATAGAAAGCACAGAAGCTGAAATCGTTATAGGTACAGAAAGCTGGCTAAAGCCTGAAATAAGTTCTGCAGAAATTTTTACGAAGTCTCAGTCGGTGTTCAGGAAAGATAGATTAGGCAGAATTGGTGGTGGAGTGTTTGTGTCTGTCAGCAGTGGTTTATCATGTAGTGAAGTCGAAGTAGATACTCCGTACGAATTGGTACGGGTGGAGGTTATACTTAACAGCCGAACTAAGTTAATAATTGGCTCCTTCTACCGACCCCCAGACTCCGATGATATAGTTGCTGAACAGTTCAGAGAAAATTTGAGTCTCGTAACAAATAAATACCTCACTCATACGGTTATAGTTGGTGGGGACTTCAACCTTCCCTCGATATGTTGGCAAAAATACTTGTTCAAAACCAGTGGTAGGCAGAAAACATCTTCAGAGATTGTCCTAAATGCTTTCTCTGAAAATTATTTCGAGCAGTTAGTCCACGAACCCACGCGAATTGTAAATGGTTGCGAAAAAACACTTGACCTCTTAGCCACAAACAATCCAGAGCTAATAGAGAGCATCATGACTGATACGGGGATTAATGATCACAGTTTCGTTGTAGCTAGGCTCAATACCGTTTCTTCCAAATCCACCAAAAACAAACGCAAAATAATATTATTTAAAAAAGCGGATAACGTGTCACTAGAAGCCTTCCTAAGAGACAATCTCCATTCCTTCTGAACTGACTATGCAAATGCAGACGAGATGTGGCTCAAATTCAAAGATATAGTAGCAACAGCAATTGAGAGATTCATACCTCATAAATTGGTAAGAGATGGAACTGATCCCCCATGGTACACAAATCAGTTCCGAACGCTGTTGCAGAGGCAACGGAAAAAGCATGCGAAGTTCAGAAGAACGCGAAATTCTGAAGATTGGCTAAAATTTACAGACGCATGAAATTTGGCACAGACTTCAACGCGAGATACCTTTAATATGTTCCACAACAAAACGTTGTCTCGAAATTTGGTAGAAAATCCGAAGAAATTCTGGTCGTATGTAAAGTACACAAGCGGCAAGATGCAGTCAATACCTTCGCTGCGCAGTGGTGATGGTACTGTTACCGACGACTGAGCCGCTAAAGCGGAGTTATTGAACACAGTTTTTCGAAATTCCTTCACCAGGGAAGATGAATGGAATATTCCAGAATTTGAAACACGAACAGCTGCTAGCATGAGTTTCTTAGAAGTAGATACCTTAGGGGTTGCGAAGCAACTCAAATCACTTGTTACGGGCAAGTCTTCAGGTCCAGATTGTATACCGATTAGGTTCCTTTCAGATTACGCTGGTACAATAGCTCCCTACTTAGCAATTATATACAACCGCTCGCTCACCGATAGATCTGTACCTACAGATTGGAAAATTGCGCAGGTCACACCAGTGTTTAAGAAGGGTAGTGGGAGTAATCCATCGAATTAGAGACCTATATCATTGACATCCATTTGCAGTAGTGTTTTGGAGCATATACTGTATTCGAACACTATGAATCACCTCGAAGGGAATGACCTATTGATACGTAATCAGCATGGTTTAAGAAAACATCGTTCTTGTGCAGCGCAGTTAGCTCTTTATTCGCACGAAGTAATGGCCGCTATCAACAGGGGATCTCAGGTTGATTCCGTATTTCTGGATTTCCGGAAAGCTTTTGACACCGTTCCTCACAAGCGACTTCTAATCAAGCTGCGGGCCTATGGGGTATCGTCTCAGTTGTGCAACTGGATTTGTGATTTCCTGTCAGGAAGGTCGCAGTTCGTAGCAATAGATGGCAAATCATCGAGTAAAACTGAAGTGCTATCAGGTGTTCCCCACGGAAGCGTCCTGGGACCTCTGCTGTTCCTGATCTATATAAATGACCTGGGTGACAATCTGAGCAGTTCTCTTAGGTTGTTCGCAGGTGATGCTGAAATTTACCATCTAGTAAGGTCAACCGAAGACCAGTATCCATTGTAAAGCGATTTAGAAAAGATTACTGTATGGTGTGACAGGTGGCTGTTGACACTAAATAACGAAAAGTGTGAGGTGATCCACATGAGTTCCAACAGAAATCAGTTGGAATTCGATTACTTGATAAATAGTACAATTCTCAAGGCTGTCAATTCAACTGAGTACCTGGGTGTTATAATTACGAACAACTTCAGTTGGAAAGACCACATAGATAATATTGTGGGGAAGGCGAGCCAAAGGTTGCATTTCATTGGCAGGACACTTAGAAGATGCAACAAGTCCACTAAAGAGACAGCTTACACTACACTCGTTCGTCCTCTGTTAGAATATTGCTGCGCGGTGTGGGATCCTTACCAGGTGGGATTGACGGAGGACATCAAAAGGGTGCAAAAAAGGGCAGCTCGTTTTGTATTATCACATAATAGGGGAGAGAGTGTGGCAGATATGATACGCGAGTTGGGATGGAAGTCATTAAAGCAAAGACGTTTTTCGTCGTGGCGAGATCTATTTACGAAATTTCAGTCACCAACTTTCTCTTCCGAATGCGAAAATATTTTGTTGAGCCCAACCTACATAGGTAGGAATGATCATCAAAATAAAATAAGAGAAATCAGAGCTCGAACAGAAAGGTTTAGGTGTTCGTTTTTCCCACGCGCTGTACGGGAGTGGAATGGTAGAGAGATAGTATGATTGTGGTTCGATGAACCCTCTGCCAAGTACTTAAATGTGAATTGCAGAGTAGTCATGTAGATGTAGATGATGTAGGGTTTTTGAAAAAAATTTAATTCGAAGTAGTTAAGTAGAAAATACATACGTTATCCTATTCACTCGCATTGTGTGGATGTGATATTAAACATTTTCATTGCTTCGAGGAAAATTCCTTTCTGCATTGAGCTGTTAGACACATACAAATTTCCCATTAAAATTTTGTAAATAATTATTTATAATCAGGCAAATATACAAGTGCATATAGTGCTCACTTTGTCAATGTGGCTTGAAAGGTGTTCAGTTTGTGCAAAGAAATTATTTATTCAGTGAATTTTAGTTAAAACTGGTGTTATTACTTTATTACTATATCTTCATCGTTTACCAGCCATGGCTGGACAGACTGCGTCACAAATACAATGTTTATCAACTAACAT